>NC_140440.1:12717077-13317077 GCF_963576455.1 Neolamprologus multifasciatus | reverse complement strand
GTAATAAAGAAATGTGGGGAGATCAAAGCTATTGATATATACATACATATCTGATATTCTCCTGAGGAGGAACTTTGAAATAATAAAACAAGTAGAGGTGAACTGCACGCCACTGTGACAGCACTGCTGTGTGGAAACACCAGCACAGAAACTAAAAAGCTTATTATTTATCCCTCCATGTGTTGGACATTTTTGTTACACATTTCAGCAAACTACCCCAAAAAAAGCCACAAGACATGTTTGTGTGTAATCAACTCATGAACTGTGGATAAGTCTGCATATATAGAGTCGTACAAAGGAGGGCATATAAAAAACATCAGGATGTGACACAGGCAGCACTGACATCCCTTAGCAGCAACACCAGCTCGCACATCAATGCTTCATCCTAGTGTCTGCACTATTGTGAAACAGCTGGCCAGAAGTGCTGCTGATGTGAGTCAATATCATATCAGGAGAACACATAGCGGGGTTTCCCTCTCCAATAGGACGCCTCTGACATTGTTGGAAATCACACTAACAGACCAGAGATGTGAGCTTAAAGGCATGCTAACATGAGCTGCTGGTAAATATGTAACTCATCAACCCACTCAGAGGAACAGAAAAACAACAACAACAACCCAAAACATTGGAATTTGATTCGTTTGTTTGCTGAACATTAATGTGTCAGGACATTCAGAAAGGTTATGCTAGGTTCCTGCACAAGTATGCAGGAGATGCAGGTGAGCAGTGTCAAAATGTCAAATCTAAAATAATTGGAGACCTCAGATAAGGAACATGATAAATGGACCTGTTCCTATAACACTTTCTACTCTGAGCACTCAAAGCAACTTGCCTCATTCACCCATTTGCACAAGCACTTCTTATCTAACATTCATACTCCGATGGATGTACTGGAGAGCAACTTGGGGTCAGTATGTTCCCAAAGGATATTTGGCATGCAGACTGGAGCAGACAGGGATTGAACGTATTTTCCTGAATGTTTCAACCACTTTATCCCTGCAGATGATCTTGAGAAGTTAAAGTTCCTGAAACTCGTGGTGTAAAAGCACCTGAAGCTGGTCATTCACAACAGCAGGACGTGTTCGTTCTTGATGAAATGCAACCAGGTCTTATTTACTACAACTGACTTTGTCAAGAAATGAGTCACTGATTAAAACAGTGATTGTGTGTGTGCTGGTTACCACTTGAGGACTGTTGTGGTGATGGAAGACCTCTTTATCCTCCTGCCCATAGGTGAGGGTCAGACAGGAGTAACTTGATATGATGATTGCAGCCAAAACAGACAGGCCTGAGGCCACCACCATCACACTCACCTGAGGACAGACACACAAGTTCAGCCAAAGAAAGAGGACTCTGTGCACATGTGTGTATGACTACCTTTTAATGAAGCCAAGTTTGAGTTTCAAACCATTAGAGAAAGGACATTTTTAGATAGTGAATACAGTCTGGCTGGTTCTTACAGCGCTCCAAAGAGCTGTAGGAGTTTAGTATTGGTTTAGAGTTAGGTGTAGGGTGGGGTATCGGTTTGTTAGAGTTCGATTAGAGAACATCTGAAGAGGAAAATAAATTAAGTCCATCATAAACTTTCTTCTTCCACACTGGATCGTCTGCCTCTACCTCGCCTGGTCCCTTGCATCCTTGACCATCATAATCCAAATAATTTATTTTTAGTCCAAATCCCTGTTGATGGACTGAACAGGAACCTGCTGGTGGCAGATTTAATATGTAAACATTAGCAGGTTGGCAGGTGAGGAACGGCCCAAATCCACGTTTGAACCAGGGGTCCTTAAACGGTTATTTATTGTGACAGGGCTGCTGAAGTAACACCCATCACACACTGTGTGAAGTTTCACTGGCTGTAGTGTTCTTATTCACAGTGCAGTGTGGGGGACAAACACAGGCATCAAATAACAGGTGAGTTCAGCAAAGGTGCATGGCTGGCCTTTAATGTGAATGTGAGAGACGCACCAATACCTTAACTAAAGTACAACATTTACTCCTCCTACTTTGCCGAATCTTTTTATTTTCTTGTTAGTTGTGTTACTTGTTATTTTTGTTTGTTTTCCAGAGAAACAGACACGTTCATTCATGCTGACGTCATTATCAGTCAAGAATAAATGGCAACATCACACTGACCAGTACTGGGTTCTTCCTCTGGGAGGCGAACAGCGCCAGCACACCTGGAGAGGCCATGATCTAAAGAAAGTGACAGTTTAAAATGCAGGGAGAAAGTCTTTAACAGACTGTTCACGCGTGTATTTCTCACGGAGAGACTCGTTGCCTAAAGCTTTGGTGAAAACAGTGCTTAGAAGGAAAGTGATGACAAAACAAGGATCCTAGCGGGAGATCTCACCAGTCCTCCCCACAGCGGCGTCCTGGTGGTACTCAGCGGAGTGTCCTTGCGAAAAACAGCGTCCATGAGCCCACAGACCACACAGAGACCAGCACAAGCCACCTGGAGGATACCGAGGCCGAGCACGCCCTTCTGGTTAAAAATAAAGTACCTGTATCGGTCCATGTCCGGGTGCTAACCCGACGCAAAGCGCACTGAAGTGCTTCGTGTGCCAACTGTGGTCAGAAGAAAAGTGGAGCTGAAGTTACTTTGATGCTCGCAGCGGTTTTCTTGGGTTTTCGTGTCAGAAACATGAGTCCCGTTACCGACACCTGTGTCGTTGTTGTTATCGTCCAACTTTTATCGGGTAAAGTGAATCTTCCGGGCAGTCGACGGATCTCGATGTTGGTTCAGCAGGTGGGAAGTTTATCCATTAACCTGTGCCCGGCGGCAGGTGGAGCAGGAAGGGATTTCCGAGTCCAGAGTCTGGACCGTGGGCAGCCAAGCCCCACCCTCACCGCAGGTTTAACACTCACACTGTGGAAGCTCCTGACCTTAAACCCAGCCCGCTCCTTTCGGCGTGGAGTGACTGTGCTCTCCACAGTCCAAAGACTTTCAGCCCTGCGGTCTCCTAAGCTGCACAACGATGGATGGACTCTGAAAACAGCGATCCTCTCAACTGTGTGGATTTTTGAGCCACGATAATGAATTAAATCGATAAGACACGTTGCATAGAAGCAGCCAGGCTTTCCCCTGAAATAAAACTTGCAATGGAGCTCCCAGACTTTCCCGATTTAGACAACATTTTGATCCACCTCTCATCTGTCAGGTTAATGGTTGTTGCACAAGTAGCTTTGTGGAGAAGACAAGTTTACAGGACATTGTTTTGCTGCAGTAAGAAGCTGTTCTTGTACAGCGTCAGTGTGTTTACAAGTTATCTTTAAGATCTTGATCATGATTTTCTTTGTGATATCTACACCTAATCCACACGAACCAAACCTTTAGGATTCAAACAGTCTTTCTATTCTTGCATCTGTATGATGTCAGGCACACGGCTCACACAAAGCTAGAGTCAAGGAATAAAAGTATGGAGCCAAGATTTACTTTCATGTTTACCAAGTAGCCTCCTGGAGATCTGAAACCAGAGCTGTGAAAACTTATTTTCTTTAGTGACTGTATTTGCGCTGTTTTGGCTGATGTGATAAATCAGGACACAGGATAATGAGCACACGGGTAAAGAGAGGATGAGAACTCGTCAATAGTCTGTTCTCATCGTTTTATAAATCAGCAGCGATGTTATGGGGGTAGTTGCTGCTACAGTCAAAACTTTCCATTCTTATGTCTTAAGATGATGATGCATGCAGACTGGGTTTCCTTACCTTGTACTTTTATTTCCGAGAGCATATGCACACAGATAGTTTGGTTAGAAAAGTGAAACAAGCTCACAGGTGAGTAATGGCAGACGTTCCATTATTTTCTCCCGAAGTTCTTGGATTAGAAACTCCCTTTACAAAGCTCAGGGAGTTCAGTACCAAACCACTTCAGATCTTAGAAATAAATTAGCCACTGCAATGTTTATCCTGTACGGCAAGTAAACAGATCTGTCAAGTTACACTTTATGAAATGTATAGATTGGGATACGTAAATTAGTGCAAATGAAGTGTGGGCTGAACAGTTTGAAACAGACAACACAAAGACTGTGGGGTCCAGATAGTGGTGTTTGGAGGGGGGCTCTGTTAGGTAAACAGCAGCTAGAAGACACATACAGTGAGTGAGGATTCAGACAGTGGAAACTGAAGGAAGTCATCATTGCACAGAAATCTTGATTTGAATGAGGGTGTGTGTGATGAAGAGGATGTCAGACAGAGCAGCACCTCCAGCCACAGATGTGTCTCCTCTAATATCATTTGGTTTCTTGCATAGTTCTTGTGTTTCTTTGGCCTGAGAGAGGCCTCCAATCATCCTGAATTGCTCCAGTAGTATTCCATTTGAACACTAAACTTGGTAACTTTGCAAATATTTCTCTAATATCAATTGCCACAATGCTCCAGCAGTCTTGTAAGGTGGTAGCACAGGTAGAGGGGAACGTTTTCATTGTCCAGAGGTATTCATCTGCAATCTCACTGTCCAGTAGGAGCCCCTCCTCTCTGCTCAAACGCCTCTAGCTCTCGCTTGTACCAATCAGGAGCCTCTGGGCCATTGTTTCCAGTTGGCTGGTGATCATAACCGTAGGCGACCGTTAGCTCCTCGTCTTTTTGCACAGCCCTCAAGGTTCGGATGCACTTGATTGGCCCAAAACGAGGATGGACAAACCTGTGCAAACCCAGGATAAACACACATGCACAAAGTCAGGCAAGAAACACAACTTTGTGATTTCATTGTGAGATATGACATTGTGGTACCGTGACGTCTGTCATGGTACCACAAGTTAGAGGCTTAGTATATTACTGGGTCTCGAGGCAAATCTTTTGAACATTTTTGGTGTAGGAAAGGTGATATGAGACAGGGCCGGAGGCAGGATGCACCATGGACATGGTCCTATTAGAATCACCCACTGCTCTAAGTGGCAGTGACTGAAAGTGTTGTTTAAAATAGTTTAAAGCTATCAAGTTAACTAAAGTAAACAGGTGCCTGAATTTATTCTCAAAGCATCTAACTTTGTGTTTTAGAGACTTCTACATTGTACTCTCAGATGGTGCGGCAGGCTAACACAAGGATAGAATAGATGGAGCTTCCACATGAATGGTTATTTTATTGAATGGGATGGCAAACGATGCTCTAAGCACCTGCTCCTGGAAAGAAACCTCGCTGGTTTACAAAGACGAACACGTAAATAAATAAATGTGTGCATGATGAGAGTAATGATGGTTGATTGATGACCCTGAACTCAGTGTTTACTCTACACAGATGAGATATAAGCTGCTAATGCTAATATTTGCTTATAAAAACAACTTTTACGGCAGAACAAAGAAATTTATAATTAATTAGGATTAATAATATGCACTTCCGCTGAAAGCTGCAGCCGTGTGTCCAAGTCGACAGCCGCAATAAGAAGTGCACTGAAAAGTGTGAACACGTGGTCGGGTCTGTCGTGCATCGTTTACAGTGGTGCCGAAAACCAGGACTGGGTCACGAGACCCGACCACGTGTTCACATTTTCAATATACTTCTTATTGCAGCTGTCCACTAACACACTGGGCTGCAGCTTTGTGCTACAGCCTACACACATCAACAACAACAGGACCCAGTTCATTCAGTTTTAAGCCAGCGAGGCATGATTGGGGATTGGCGTGATCAGGTGTGCCCGTCTCCCCTGCAGCCGCAGACCATGTAGTCAGAAACAGGCTCACTGCAGCCACTAACAGTGAAGAGTATTAAACTCTCACTAAATTATATATTTTCATCTCTGTGAACAAGTTTCTGGATTTCTTTTCTTTAATAAAACTAAGACTGAACTTTATTTTTCCATGTTTGGCAATGTTCACATTCTATTTAACTTGTTGCTTTTTAATGAAGCAGTCGAGTGACAAAAGCCTCAAATAGTTGTTTGAAATGAAAGTTGTTTGTTTAAAACAAAAATTACTGAAGGATTCATTGTGAATGACTTTGTTATCTAAGTAAAGTTGCAGCTTTCTGTCACTGTTTTGCTTCGATGGGGCGTGAATGTGTGGGGAATGATGAAAAAGTTTGAGAACCACTGATCTAGCTGAGGAAAAACACTTCTATTAAGAATAATTCCCTTTTGTATAACTCATCAAAGATTGCTTGATGTCTTCGGGAACAGTAACAACATTGGTGGTGCATGACTATAGAAAGTCTTCAGCTGGTGTGAGTGAGGTTATTTCTGTTCAATTTCTAATCACATCAGGCTTCTTTTTTTTAAATGTCAGACTCTGCTGGTCAACCTGTCAGCTTATACTCACGGGTCATATTTGCAGTTGGGGATGAAAGAGTGGTTTGCTTTATGACCAGAGACGCGCAGTATCTGTCCGTCTGGTCAAATGGCTGAGGGACGTCAATCACGGTATCCTCATCGAGTGAAATTGTGTTTCCATTCAGTGCCCAGTCCCTGCTGTCCACCTGATGAGTCACGGATAAAAACACAAAGAAAACACAAAGAAAACACAAGCGCATTTAATGGGGATAAAACTACAGGGTGGGCCATTTCTATGGATACAGCGTAATAACATGGGAATGGTTGGTGATATTAAAGTCCTGTTTGTGGCACATTAGTATATGTGAGGGGGCAAACTCCTCAAGATGGGCGGTGACCATGGTGACCATTTAGAAGTCAGCCATCTTGGATACAACTTTTGTTTTTTCAATAGGAAGAGGGCCATGTGACACATCAAACTTATGACAGAATAAAGTTACGTTGAAACCAAGCACACCATTGTTTTTCTTGTGACATTACCAATGAGTTATTTACAAGTTTCTCTTTGTTCACAGCCATTGACATGTCGAAGAGGTTAACACGTGAGGAGCGGATCGAAATTGTGTTGATATCTGGTGAACGCAGTAACCGTTGCATTGCAGCAGATTTCAATGCAAGACACCCTACGAGACCACCCATCTCCCATGCTACAGTTAGCAACCTGCTTGCTAAGTTTCGTGAAACTGGTTCAGTGTTGGATTTGCCAAAATGTGGACGCAAGGAAAACTGTCACTAATGAAGAAACATCAGTGGCTGTCCTAGCTTCATTCAGCAAGAGCCCACAGCGTAGCACTCGCCGCATGTCACTGGAGAGTGGCATTAGTCGAGCATCTCTTCGGCGGATATTAGCTACTCACAAATGGCACCCTTACAAACTCCAGCTGCTGCAGCATCTCAACGAGGATGACCCAGATCAGCACAGAATTTGCAGAATGGGCAAAACAAAAATTGGAACAGGACCCTCAGTTCACGCATAAGATTCAGTGATGAGGCAAACTTTTATGTGAATGGTGAAGTTAACAAACAAAACCACCACTATTGGTCTGACACTAACCCACATTGGATGGATCCCTCCAAGACTGTTGGAACAACAAAAGTGATGGTTTGGTGTGGTATATGGGGTACAACGATAGTGGGTCCATTCTTCATCAATAGAAACCTCGAGGCCACTGGATATTTGAAATTGCTACATGATGACTCTTAATGACCTTGGTGCGTTGTTTGTGGTCTGTGTTTCATACCTCAGAGTGGGTGATGCGTACTCCATTGTAAAAAGCCATCACAGTGTTGGCCTCAGCATCTGTCTTGGCGAAAAGTCCCTGTCCTGCTCCTCTGATTGTAGAGTCTGCCACAAACACTCTGACAAACAGAGGCAAGGGTAAGAAAATGAAATACTGACCACGAATTCAAGAGGAACAATGTGATTGGTCAGGATTCCTATAAAACGTATCTACCTTTGGCTCTCATAAGGATCTGGAAGCAGAGTATGGGTGGCGATACAGGTGGATGTGGATTTGTCATACGAGTACACAGGACCTGTAAAAGAAGATTGTCAGATTAGTGGGATTCTTTAACCACAGGCCTTTCTCCATGAAATACAAGTGGAACCATATTAACCAGGGCCACAGGAAATGACACGAGCATGGGTGGTGGACAGGACATGCAAGGCAGCATTGGTTAATGAGTGAAATGTAAAAAAACAAACAAACTTCAATTAGAATTAGGGCTGCCACAAACGATTATTTTGATAGTCGACTAGTCACCGATTATTTCTGCGATTAGTCGACTAATCAGATCATCATCCATTGGACGTAAAACGTACAGCTTATTGCACCAGTAGCATCTGCTCTTATATAACTATCATTAGCTTACAGCTTTAAGTGTTTAAGGTATGTGCTAACTAAAAATAAAGACAAGATGATAGTTTATTAAATGTTAATGAAATTTGCAGATTGTTTCGGTGAAGTTTAATAAACTCCTTGCCATCTAAAATATAACAGGACACCGGAGTATATTCTCCAGCATCTCACACTTCTGATAATCAGCTGTCTGCTTGACTTTTATTCAGCTGTGTAAAAACTATAACTTTAATCTCAGCCAAACCGATTTACTCAGGAACAAATAAAATACTAAAAAAAGCCAAACAATAACATTTTTAAGTTATCTAAGTGACTTATATATATTTAACTCGAGTAGCGAAAGACAGCGGTGGGTTTGAAAACGATTTGCCGGGAGTCCGGTGTTCTCACGGCTCTAGTTAGCCTAGCCCCCGGCTAGCTATCGAGCTAGTGGGTAACAGACGTCTCCGAAAACGTCGGAGCGCTTTTGAAAATATGTGGTGTCTTGATAAACTGAGCAGATATTTGAGGTTTACACAGCTACATTCTCGCCTGAAAATATGTTAAACGTTTATTTTGTGACCCAGAAAGAATAATAAGAGTAATATTAAAACTAACTAGCTGCCACCATTGTTGGAAACTGAGAAGGACCGTGCTATGAATTCTGGGACACAGCTTCTTCTTCTTCGGGGTTTAACAGCAGCTGGCATCCTTGTACATGCAGTGCTGCCATCTTCTGTTTCAGTCCGTTATTACACTCTTAAATCCTACTACTTATTCCTGCGTCTTTTGTGATCTTACAAAGCTTCAAACGACGTGTCGACTATTAAATCAGTCGTCGACGATTTTGATAGTTGACGTAATCATGACTAGTCGACTAATCATGGCAGCCCTAATTAGAATGATACCAAAGTGACAGTAATTCCTCTACATATGTCTCAGAACTGTTCAGTCACATTAGCCATCTTAAATAAACGGTTGCATCCATGGCTCCTGCTGGCTTTTGGCTCTTGAAACTAGCCTAAATATTAATAGTTGTTGTGTCTCACGTTTCTGGACACTGACCAGCTGAGAGAGGAGCAGCACTTAGTGATCACTTATGTGATCACATGATGTGAAGCAGTTAGTGTATAACTTAAAGCAGTTTTAATAAATCCTTTAGAACTTTAAGGGGAAACTTTCAAGAACATAAGATCAGCTCTTGTAGGTTTTAACACAGTTTCACAATTTGGCTCAACCGAAAACTTTCATATTAGCATACATGAACCGTGAACTTGGTTATATGTTAATCTTCTTAAACCTGGTAGGAGCAGAAAGTAAAGCTGTCCAGGCAGAGTGCAGCAAAATGCAAAGGAGAGACTTCCACACAGGAAGTACAAATTATGAAATGGGATGTTTTAGTCTGGTTCATTTGTCAAGCTGGCAAGTTATTAAACTGCTAAACAATTTAACAGCTTGCCCGTGCACATGATTGAGGTTTCTATCATCACGTTTCCAGTATATTACATTGTACTGAAACAATCCATGTCATCATGCATTATACCATAACACAGTTTCTTGATAATAAATGTATTATTATTTATTTACATCTATTCATGCTTTAGCCTTTTGCATCTTGAAAATCCAACATAATCAATTTTAGGAAAAGGGCAATTTCTTATTAAATGCATCAACTCCTGAACAAAAGTCTCGACAAACAAATACCAACTCAGCCTAAGTGGACGTTCGCATCACTCCTTACTATTGGGGCTGATTTCGAAGCGTGGTCTCCCAGTCTGGTTGGAGATGACAGCAGCAAGTTGGGCCTCAATGAGCTCCCCGTCCACAAAGCTTCCATATAGAGCCGTTCGGCCGTCAGGGTAGATATACGCTACAGAGTCACCAGTCATTTCCCCGTCCTCGTTTACCTCCCCAAACACACAGCCTCTGTCCTAGACGCACCACAGTACACGCCAACATGCACAATACACATGGTTAGAAATACTTCTGCTATGTTCTGTATAAGCAGAAGTTAGACAGTAAGCTGACTCACAGGGTAGTAGACCCAGCATTCCCCACAGCGGTTGTTGTCTTTGTACTGGCCCTTGAACATCAGGTGACCCTCGCCATCGAACTCCTGAGCAGGCCCATTAAGCTCTCCGTCCACATATGTCCCATTGAGGACGCCCCCATCTTCGTAGGTGTACACTCCTTGGCCCTGCAGAGCATCATCTACATAGAACCCCTCTAAAGTGCTGTGGGAGGGAAAAGAAGGACAACTGCAATTAAGATTTTTACATTTAAAGTCTAAATTCAACCTTCAAGGTGAATAGGGCCAGACGAAGGTTATTTATGTCTCCAGTATTTCTTTCTGAGGTTTGTCTAACTCAGGGGTGTCAAACTCAAATACACAGTGGGCCAAAATTCACAACTGGAACAAAGTCGTGGGCTAACGTTAATTCCTCCAGATATAAGAATTAATCTTTTCTTATGGACTCAAACATGTTTTGCTGAAAAACTGAATATGGAACAAGTAAAGTTTAATACTAAACAATATATATAAGCTGTATAATACCAGTAGGCCAGCTCTAATAGTAATTTGGTATGGCTTCGCGGGCCAAATGTAATTAGGCTGTGGGCCAAATTTGGCCCGTGGGCCAGAGTTTGACACCTATGGTCTAACTATTCCTTCTTATTCAGGACAAACTTTGATCCTGAAAAACAAACCCAGTGCTGACATTCTAAAAAGTACAACATAATATTATCATTATATCAGTCATATAATATCATTTATTAAAAAAGAACAAACAAAACTTTTTAAAATTTCTGTGGTATTGTTTTGAGAGAGGTAGTGGTGGTATGGCATAAAATAACTCATATTCTACAATTAAAACTAATATGGAAAAAAAATCTGCGGTAAAGTTATAAAAGTAAAGTTATAAAATATATATTCTGTAATTAAAGAGAGCATTTTTGATAAAACAGGCAATATATTTGAAAACAAGATCTGAGTCTACTTAACAGAAATACAAGAGTCAGATTCTGAGGTTAGAAATTGTAAACTGTATTCTTTACTGTTTATACGATGTGTACTGCAAGACTATTTTCAGGGTAGTTTTAAAAGGAAATTCCATCTGTGATGGTTTTATAATTACATTGGACAGGTTTGGTCACAGGTTTTCTCCCCACAAACAGACTGTGTTGGTATATCTGCAATGGTCCCATTAATAATCGCTCAATCATGTGTTGTACTGTATGTTTGGACTTGAAGGAGGAGAGTAGTTGTTTTCTTGTTTACTTCTGATGCCACTGCCTGTAATCCAGTAATGTTTGTAACTGTAATGCTCAAGAACTTTACTGTTTTTCTACTGAAAAGCACACATGCATTAACACAATATTAATAAGCAAGTCTCAAAACCTTCTATTGGCAAATAAATATGTAGCTTTGGAAAGGTGGAAAGCTGCAGTAACACAGATGTTCACTTATCACACAGCACACTATCACAATACCTGAGTCTGACTGCTCCTGCAGTGTTACACTCTTCTCCTGGGAGGAAACTGACTGCTGCTCAAAGCCATGTCCTCTGCTGTCACGAGCATAATCTTAATTTTCTTTTATTATTTCCAATATATCCACAATAATGAGGCGTTTGTCAGATAAATGCAGAACATACATCTTTCATATCTGACTGTGACAGCGGTCAGATATAGTAAATGTCAGATTTACGTCCTCATCAGTGATCCTAACAGATTATTTAAGTCCTTAGTTTGTTATGTTTACAGTACCTTCCATCAAAGAAGAAGAACTTGCCCTTGCCATTTTTCTCTCCATGGGTGAAATGTCCTTCAAAGCGATCACTGGACGAGTAGGTCACAGTGCAGAAACCATGGGGCTGACCATCTTCATCCAATGGACCTGAAAATTCACGCAGAAACAATGTTTCAGTGTGATGAGGATGTGTTTTTATAATGAAATCAGGTTATCTGAAATAGATCCCAGATAGGCCCATCCATTTGTTTTCATGGATCTACCACAAAATACTAAACAAAGCACGTTCAGCTGATTTAAACGAGTACTACAAATAAAGCCTGTAAAGGTTTCTGCTGAGGTCCTCAAGCGCCCTTCATAAACGCCTAAAGTACTTCCTGTATCTATTGTTACATTTTAGCCACGTCCCTCATGGAGCAGCATGACCCGTGGATGATTACAGAGGCACCGGGCTAAAAAGACATGTCAGTCTAAAGCTCTAATAATTTGTTTTTGGACACTTTTGCTAATAGTGACATCTCTATTTTTACTCTCTCTTGGTCTACTCCAACAACTTACTTGTTAACCTCTTGCTTTAACCGTTACATCCAAGCAAAACATCAGTTGTGATTTGTAAAGTATGAACCAAGGATGCCTAAAGTCTATTTAGCATAGATGGGTCATTATTTTCAAAATCCTCACAATAAACAAAGTATCCTTCAATGTTCCAGAAGTTCAGTGTAGGTTACATCAGGTGTTTCTTCAGTGGTGCTGACATAGCTCAGCAGAAACACTTGGTCGTTCCACACGGCGATAGAAATTAAACCCCAACTGATACAGGGTTTGTTTCTTTAAAGACTGATACTCATATTTGGTGATTTAGTAACCCAGGTTTCTAATATCACAGGTTTTGTGATAAGATCGTGACAATGCAAATTAAAAAGCAATGAAGTTGAAGAGCGCCCTCTGCTGGACAAACTGCAACATCAACACTCAAAGTTGTTGAGTGCTTCTCCCATCTCTTCTTTTTATTGGATTTATAGGTTCTTATCAGCCATCGATAATCCGGCAAACATATTATCAGCCTGCTGATAAACCAGTCAGGCTCTAATGCAATTAAACACCAAACACGGTTGTTTCTCTATGTTTAATTGCACTAAAGTTCCTTTCAAAGAAAACTCGAACAGAAGAATAATTTAATCAGTTCCAATTAGTTGTTAATGACACACGGAACCAGTTACAATATTTTACTGCAGTCAGGAAATGAAACGGCAATGCTGGTGACAAAACACCAACTAAAATCTATTTTATTACAAAAAGAAGTATCAGTGCGTCCCTGGAGTGGAAATAAAAGCTTCATTTACACGTGCTAATCAGACATCACTGACTGAGCTACACTCCCTGGAAATAAATAAATAAATTCAACAATAATAACTCGACACACTTTTAACCAACCACCAATCATCGTGTACTCAAGTAACAATAACATTTCTTAATATTTGTTATGTGAGAGTTTGGTTGACAGCATATTTGTACATAATTGTTACTCACTCACAGTGAGTATAGATAACTGAGATTACAGCAAATGAAACTAAGTTACAGCTAGAATGAGGCAAACAAACAGCAGTGCAACACGATACCGTTGTATTTGCAGAATTCAGTAGGCCAGACTTCCAACGTGCAAAGCAGTGCTGAGTCAGGGAAACGGGTTAAACCGTTTCAACCACTGAGACGAGGGGCAGTTATTTAGTCGGGTGGGTAGAAAGCCTTTACGACGGTGTTGGGCTTTTTAAACCTTCTGACTTCTTAAAACGTGTCCAGTCGGTTTCCTTTGAAAGGGCACTGTGATTAGCTCTGTGTGGCTGTGTGCTAACGGGGGCTTCGGGTCCGTAGCTTTCAGCGCTGTGTGCACCACAGCGGGGTTTCTCTTAGCCCGGGTCTCCTAACGCGACAGCACTACTTTAGTCCGACACCGTGAAATCTCAGTCCAGCCTCTGAACAAGGGAGAACCCGCGTGTGACGGTGGTGCTGGTTTAAAAACAAAGACGCGCAGTAAACGAGCGCAGCACTAAAACAAAAAGTAACATTTGGTGTCATTCTGCACTTCCTGCCCTGCTGACTGAACACAGCAGCCACGCTGGCAGCGGAGCACTAATACCCCACATGCCGCCCTCACGCGCCTGACCGGCGGGTCTCCTTGTCAAACAGAGGGCCTGGCGCTCCGAGCTACCGCGCAGGCCCGCCGACAGATCCACTCCTGAAGATTTGTTTAATGAGAATCGACACCACTCAGCCAAAGTGCTGAGAATACCTTCTCCGCAGTGCAAATGCAGTCGTTCACGCGTGCACGGCACAAATGGCAGAGGTCACGTACCTTCTACAACCTCTTCTACATTTTCATCGTCGCTGTCCATGCTGCAGGAGACCGCTGTGACCGACCCACGGCTTCGACTGCTTTTCCTGCCACCCATGTGGCGTCGTTTGGGGACGGTAACATGACAACCGGCGACACGTTTTTCACATGCCACACGTTTCGTGGGCATTTTCACTGAGCAGTAATTTGCACGGAAATATAGCGTGTTTAAAACTAGTAGGTTATTATTAAAAATAAGAAATCTCAACGAGCTTACTTTAATAAGAGTAAACAAACTGACAGTGCAACTAGATTCCCCCCAGTAGAGCCAAAATTTACATAAAGAATTTATGTAAACATTTAATGACATCTGTCGCTGCTCAAAGTGGGGTTTTCTACAAAAACCAGTGTTTCGAAATAACCATTATATAAGGTCACATTTTCTTCTTCTTTCTGCACTAAGAAGAAGAAAAGGTCATCTCACCCTAACCTTTTCTGTCACACCAGCATGTACTCCATTACTACATCTATGAACGTCCTGTGTGGTCTTCCTCTTCTCCTTGTGCCGGGCGACTTCATTGTCAACATCCATGTGCAAACTTGCTCAGCTTCATCTCCAAAGCAGTCCGCCTGAGCTGTCCCTCTGATGTGGTCATTTCTAATGTTGTCAATGCTGGTCACTCCCAGGGGAAAAGCCCTTCAGCTCTGCCACCTCTTTTTGTCAGTGGCATCACTTCCAAACCAAACATCATAACAGGTCCTACTGCCATCTTGTAAACCCACCATTCACTCTTACGCCTATCCTTCTGTAACAATCTCTTCATCACCTCTCTATAAAATGCCTCTTTACATGGTTGACTCCTGGTATTTCAACCCTTCCTCATTCCCTACATCTACTCCTTGCAGCTTCAGTGTTACACCTGCCTTCTTTGTACATCTTCATGAACACTTTCAACACTGTTTCTCTGCATGAAGCCCTACTGCTGCCCGCTGACGTCACCTCTCTAGCTTCTACTTCGTTGTATGGCTCATCAGCTTGATTTTCCTATAGCCGCATCCTTGTTGAAGATCAGTACCAGAACACTTCTTCTTCGTTCCTCAGGCATCCTTTCCAAAACTGTGTTAAATAATCTGGTTTAAAAGTCCACTGCCCTCTTTCTCAGACATCTCTATATCTCCACATGTAAATCATCAGGTCTCACTACCTTCCCACAGCCTTTTCCTAGCTGCCCTCACTTCCTCCTTATACTTCCTGATTCATTAACATCCCTTTATGTCATCCTCTTACTCTCATGTCCATACCTACCCAACACCTTCTCATTATCAATTTTCTTTCACCTACAAATCCACTAAAATCAACCAATCACCACTATCTCAAAACAAAGAATATGTGGTGAAAGTTTCCATACAGATGTAATCATTCATTTCTCAAACATTAAATACATACATTATATTTTGTCGTATCATTCACATACAATTGCAGTTTATACAGACTATGCCAGGGGTCAGCAACACCCAAAGAGCCATTTGGTAGAGTTGGATGTCTCGAGACTTTCCGTGGTCTTGGTCTCGACTGACTTTTGTCTCAGTCTTGCTGTCTCAGATCGACATAGTGGTCGGGAGATTTGGAGTCAACAGTAACAACGTAACGTTCAATAATGTGTCATGTGCCAAACATCAGCTCTAAGAGCCGTGCTTAGAGAGTACTTTGTTGTGAATCAGAAGAGTCGACTCCCATTGAGTGAGAGCCGGCTCCTCACTTAATTTCCTTTCGCTGCTCAGCTCTCACAGAGTGGCTCAGCTGTGCTCCAATCCCTCCATATTGTGGCCAATCACATGCGAGGATATAGGATAATATCATTATGTGAAAAACAGAGAGGGTGAGACTTTTTTGTCTCGGTCTCCCTCTGGTCTTGGTATTCTCTTGGTTTAGGCAGTCTTGACTACAAGTCTACCATTTGGACCCAGTTTCCACGGAAAAGAAAACACTGGGAGCCGCAAATACTTTTTGACATCTAAAATGAAGATAACACTGTTATTGTTATGCTTTGTATAAACGCCTGTATTGTGTTGCTTGTGAAATCAATGAAGTGCTACAGAGAAAATTAAATTTTATTTATGGAATGAACACATTTTGAACTCTTAAAAAATATAACAAAAAGGAAAGACAGCTGAAGGTCTCTCTTAAATGAATTAAAAAGCTGAACTTAAATTATTCATATACCGAACAAAAACTGTAGCGTTGAGCGGAATTTTGAAAGTAATTGGAAAAATTCACTCAACTGCTAAAAAAATGAAAAATAAATATTTGCAAAATATCTGTATAAATGTTTATTTTAAGTGGTTGACGTGTGTGGCGGGGCGTGGTCTGCACGCTACAGGGGAGGCGGACGCACCTGAGCGGCATCCGCAATCACGCCTCGCTGCCTTAAAGTGTGTGCTGTCTCTGCTGTTGTGTCGGGCTGTGAGCTGGAAAACTACCGCTGGCTGTGTGGCGGCAGCAACAATGTGTGAAAAGTGTTCAATAAAGAAAAAAGCATGTACATGCAAACATCGTTGGGTCTGCCATGGCGCACAGCGCGTGGTATACAGTGGCATGATAAATGAAGCTGGAGCCACTGTAATTAAGGACCATCACACTTTAATTGTTCAGTTCTGTGCATGCATTTATACATGTGCATATATGACTATGATATGCTGATGATAAATTAACAGCAGGTATTATTATTAGGCAAGTTTTAGCCAGGTTTTTCTTGTGGAGTGTTAGTGATAGAGTTCACAGAGAGCGCTGCCCACTCATGGCAGATCTTTAGCTGCACAAGAGTCACAGGACTTGCTTACTTGCAGAACTTGTGGGATGAGCTAAAGTCCCTTTGCCCCAGGAAGTCCCTCCTATTTGTTATGTAAAGCTGACTTTGTGTTTAGGAGCAAACTGTGAGGACGGCTGTTTTTTCCTAACAGTATGATGGAAGCGGACTCCCCTCTTTTGTTGGCTGCAGTGTCCCTGCTGTCAGTTCTGCACATGGGTAAGTAAAACACAGCAGCTTAATGGATGTTGTGCATATCAAGGTATTGTCCCAACTTAATAATAATGTGGGCGTGGTTTGCCACTCCTGTGTAGGTACTGTGCAACAGCAAGACAAGGCAAGTTTTACACTTAGCACTCCACTCATTTAGTGATCATCAGATCACATCTACGGATTTCCTCTTGTCAGCAGCTTGAACATGGTGTCCCACACAGAAAAGCACATACATTCTAAATGCAAACAATATCCTTATTATTTTAAATGTGTACATTTAACTTTATGCTAGTTTATTGATTTATACTGAGCAATCTCCACTTTTTGCACATATGTTGAGCAGTATATGTTGCCGTGTTTTATAGTATAGTATTCTTATAGTATTTTCAGACTTTGATTCTTGTGGGCCTTAAATGTGGCTTCAAGCGTTTCTTTGCCCAAAAAGGTTTAACTATCACCAGGCCAGTGTTAACCAGAATTCTTGATGCATTTTCTAATGTGGAATCATTCTGAGGAGAATGTCAAAAACACGATAATGCGAACACCACGGCTCACCATGAAGCTCAGAATATTCTTCTGGGTAGAATCTAGATTCTGTAGAGCATTTGGACAACTACGAATCTGCTTTGAGATAGAGGAGCTGAGAAGTGCCTGCTGTTCAACTGACACTTCATGGAGCTTGGTCAGTTTTATCATGGAGGTCTACAGAGAGAAGTTCATAGCTTGGATTTTGTTCCAATGTTCAATTTTATCCCTTGAAAACAAAATCTACAATTTATTAAACTGTGCAAAACAAATTAGGTGGCTAAAATAGGAAATATACTTGTGAATTATACAAAGAAAAATGTAAAGAAACCTCTGTCACTGTCTCCTCTCAGGCTACCTGGCTCGGCGGGTAGGAAGATCCAGGATGGCTTACAACATCGTACCGCCTGTTGTCACTGGACCTCCAGAATTTGAGAGGACCTTCCGTGCACAGTAAGAAGATCTGATTGTAATGCTATAGTCAAATGAACTGAAGGGTAAAACTAGTTTAAACAGACTACTTTAAAGTAGTCTGATTACAGAGTGATATGGGAGAGAATGCCTGAGGAATGGAGAAACAGTTTACTGGTACCATACCATGAAGTTATCCAAAGGAGTTTCTGAAGCTAGGTTAAGAAGAGCTCCACGGATGTCCTAACATTACCTGTGTTTGTTCTCAGTCAGAACTGTGTGGAGTTCTACCCTCTCTTCCTGGTGTCGATGTGGACCTGTGGTACCTTCTTCAGTGAGGTGATTGCAGCTGCAGGAGGGCTAGTGTACATGGTCGCTCGACAGATGTATTTCAGTGGATATATCACATCCCCCAAGAAAAGGTCTTTCATGATAATAAAATATCAAATACTTAAAAGCACATGGTGGCAGCGCTGACTTTAAAGTATCTGATGTTTGACCTATTACAGCACGCTGACTGAGTACTTTCTGGTTTGCAGGTTACCTGGCTTTATTCTGAATTTGGTTGTCCTCGGCATTCTGTCTCTGCTGGGGTCGATTGGAGTACTGCGTGGAATACTATACAAATACTTTCTTATCTAACTTTGAAAAATGTCATCAAACTGTGCAAACCAACAAATAAAGTTATTTGTATTTGGTAGAATTTTTTATAAAATTATTTTCCAATATTTATATTTTCAGTTCTTTATAGTTTAGAGTAGGTTTACATGTTCAGTTGTTGTTGTTTCTAAATTAGTTTCAGTGTTTGATTCAGTGCTGTATATTTTTCCTTATTATTATACTATGTGTGTATTTACGATTAACTTTTCAGTTTTACTTTTTGAGTTAACTATTTTCTTTCTCTATACTTTTAGCTTAGTTTTGATTCATTAATATAATCTTGGAACAAAGACATATAATAGCATAAATATATGTTATATTTAATTGTGTGACCATGGCCTGCATAGCTTATCTAAAACAGCATTTTCCAACTTCAAAAAAAGAAGTGTCTTTAAGCGATTTACCTTCAAGTGTGCAACACCTTAAGTGTTGTTTCCGGCAAGAACTCTGGTACAATGAAATAACTGCAAACAGTGAAAAAAAAGGGGAAAAAGATGAACTATTCTGATGCCGTTCTGTTGTTTGCAGGGTTGTACGGCGCCCCCTGGCGGCTGTGAGGTGCAAATGCCTGATAATATCCAATGAATTCTAGCACTGCCGAGAACATTCAAGCAGTGCTAAATTACGCTAGTCTTTAATTTTCCTATCGATATTTAGCGCTGCAACGTTTGTTTTTCACGTCGCTGGGTATGGGTCCTTTCATTTTACAGCTTATACCTAACTGCGTGTGGCAGCTAATTTTAAATAGCATCCGGCTAACGGTTATTAGCATAGCAGCAGCTAGTTAGCACCACACTGTTAGCACGGTGTGGTTTACTTTGGCCAGCTGGTCTCTTTGATCAG
This sequence comes from Neolamprologus multifasciatus, assembly GCF_963576455.1. Classification (NCBI taxonomy): domain Eukaryota; kingdom Metazoa; phylum Chordata; class Actinopteri; order Cichliformes; family Cichlidae; genus Neolamprologus; species Neolamprologus multifasciatus. The sequence goes on along the minus strand of NC_140440.1, from coordinate 13,297,434 downwards.
TTTTAAAAATATCCGTGGTTCACGTGACCTTTAGAAGGGTCAGATACCAGACAAACAAGCGGTCTTAGGGTTTAGCTGTTAGCATTATTAACGCTGTTGTAGGTACTGTCTTAGTCACGGCGCTGCACTGGTGTGCTGACAATAATAAACTTGTTAAAACGTGTTGTTATTATTATAGGTGTGGCAAAAGTGATGATTAAAAAGAATTGTGTGCACCGCATGACAACAAAATGTAAACGTTTACTGCCAAGTGACAGCAGAGGCAGCTGCCCAGAGCAGTTTTGCTAAACAGCATTTCATCATGTTGTGTAACATAAGTGTGAACAGCTGTACGGTCGTTTTCAAGCATGCGTAGCTTTTGCTACAAACAGTGGATAAGCTAGCTTACAGATATTTAACTGTCAAATGTTCCTGCAGTGTCCCGGAGAGTCGCAGCCCTGCATTCCAAAAAGGAAGACGAGTACTTCACCATGAGCTCAGAGGATGGTGAGACAACACACACCCCTCCACAGTGTGCATGTTCACTCTTTCCTGTGCCTGACGGCTCCGTTCGCCTGCTGCAGGTGACATGGAGAACCAGGCTGAGCTGGAAGAGAAGACCAGGCTCATCAACCAGGTGTTGGAGCTTCAGCACACTTTAGAGGGTAGGCACGTGCAGCCTCACAGCTGTTACCTGTTAAAATGGAAAATGAATGTTTTAAATATAAACTGTGAGGTTTCTTGTGGGGTGGCTTCGACTCGTGTTGCAGCTTCATGTCACGCTGGGATTTGTAGATGAAATTGTGCATTTACATTTTTAAAAGTTGCCCCTAACTTTACACTGTAGATGAGCTTTTAGTGGGAAGCATCAGAATGTTTATTTCTCTGTGTGAATGTTACTCATAAATGTGTCTGTACCAGCAGATACAGATTGATAACACGCAGGAACACTACATCACTCAGAGTGGATTTGAGCTGAAGTGCAGCTGTTTAGCCTCATTTTTAAACCAGCTTAGTTTGGCCCGTTGAACTCTGCACCGTCTGGCTGATAGTAGAAACTCATTCTGAGAGTTCTGGATGCAGTGTTTGAACATCAGTGGGTCGAAGTGACTTCAACACAACCCTACAGTCTCTGCAGAGTGGACAAAGTCCTTGGTGTTTCACGCCAAGTCAGTGGTCGATGGTGGCCTTACTTTCTGAATCAATACAAATCTTCTTATTATGGTTAAATCTAATTTCCCTGTTGCACGTGCAACACTGAGATGTGTTGTGTGAACAGACACACATTTATTTTATGTGTTTGGAGAGTGGAAAGATCAGGTGTGACAGAAATGAAGGAAACACAGAATAGGTGCATCTAACATAACAGTGTTTGCTGAACTATGAATGAGCTATAAATGTTTTTAATGGATTCTAGGATAATGATGACGTTTTAAACTGTAATGAATACGTTCACCACCCTTGTAGTTTCCACATTCCTGTATGGTTGACTGATGTTTTTGTTGACGTGTTCAGACCTGTCGGCCCGAGTCGATGCTGTAAAGGAAGAGAACCTGAAGCTGAAGTCGGAGAACCAGGTCCTGGGTCAGTACATTGAGAACCTCATGTCGGCTTCCAGTGTCTTTCAGACCACTGACACCAAGAGCAAACGAAAGTAAGGAGACCTTCAGAGAGGCCTGACCTAAATCCACCCCTCCACCGTCCCTAACAGAGCCCAGACCGTACCAGAGGACGGGACTCACGGACCCTTTAATACTGCTGAAACCTGAAACCGTTTCTGTCTCTAACATGTGCAAATAAGGGAATTTGTTGTTTTCGTAATGTGGCTGCAGTGGCCAGTGTTGCATTCATTAAAAGAGAATGTCCAGAAGAAAAAGAAGAAAGGGAGACCTGATCCAGAGCTGCACATTAATATTAAAGCTAACGAGCTGACACACACTGCAGCTCTGTGTCAGGAAGGACAGCTGGCCTGAATCCTCTTCTGATATCTGAGTGCCTGAAATCTGTGCAAGTCTACAGAAGGAAAACATGCTTCGCTAAGTTTGTCCCACATAATGAGTCCTATTTCATAAAGTACAGTTCTGTGAGAAGGTGTTTAGCACTTTCCTAATTTCTTATTTTCTTTGCATATTTGTTACAGATCATCAAAAGTTAGACTTTGAAATGAGTAAAATGTAGTTTTTAAATGATTGTTACACATGTTAAAGCTATGCCAACCAACCTATGTGGGAAAAGTAATCCCGACTTGATCCGATTGAGCGATGTGAGAGACTCGTTGCCACTGACAGCAGTTTTTGCACAACCAGTTATTTGGTCTTTGGGGGTAATAACCATAAGTAGGGACAGAAAGGTAGGTTTGTATCGTTTATTTCCCTTAAATAATCTAATAATCATTTAAAAACTACATTTTATATTTGTTCCGGTTATCTTTGTCTAATATGAACGCTTGTTTGATCTGAAACATGTAAGTGTGACAAATATGTAAAAGAATACGACCTCAGGAAGTTGCAGGAACACTTTTACACAACACTGTCAATCCCGTTTGTTTTTCTGGAATATCTAAATGATGAGATACGATTCGAGCAGCTGTCACCTGGTTAACTGTAACACCAACTCTGTGGACATCACAGTCAGTCAGTTATGTTTGCAAACTCGTGGCACACAAACAGGAAACCGGTGAGATAAATGGAACTCGACTTTCTAGAATCCTGTTGTGTAATCTGTTGATGTAAACAAAGAAACCAGACCCAAACAGTGTGTAAGATGGGCTTCCTGTTTAAGCGAGGATGAGTGCTTTGAGTTTCAGAAGACGTAAGAGCTCAGCTTTTGTGCCATGTTTATGTATTCAGACTTTGTTTTTTGGCATTTTGCACACATACAAAGTAAAGACAAAAGTGCAATCTTACACTGGCCTTGTGTGTACGAGCAAACAAGCTGAACTCGTGGTTAGCTTTCTACCTTTAGGAAGCCTGCCGAGGGGCAGCAGACAGGTCTTGTGAGCTGTACTGCATGTACGGTTTGGAGTCATTAAATAAATAATGGTTTGATTTTATGTGGCTATTCTGTGAGTGTGACAAAAGTCTCGGTGTTTTCATGTATTCGGTGCTCACAGATGTAAATCAGCGGAAACAAGAATAATAGATTAGCTTCCAGTCAGTGTGGTTAGTGTTACACCTCCTGCAGATCTTCTGACACAGGAAGGCATCACCGAAGAACTGAAACTGGATTCCAGTTGTCACAGTTCAGATGATGCTTTGAAAATACCGGTGACGTTACTGCTCCTGAACGCTGCACACAGACACACAAAAAGAAAACTTCCACACCACAGATGTTAAATTCTGTCTTCTGCTCTCGATACTCGTTAGTGAGGAGCTTGATCTAAGATGGGATTGACACACCTTGTTTTAATTCTGAGTCAGTGTTGCTGCCGTTGCTACAGCTCCAGCAGATCTTTGAATGGCTACTTTAGTTCCAAACTCCTGGTCTTTGTCATTTCAGCGTGATGTCACTTCCTCTTTCGTGCTGCTCAGGTTGGGATTAAACAACACTAGTGGCGCTGTTTGAGTTCACAGCTAAAACCATGATGTGTCATTTTGATTTGAGCCTGTGTGCGCTGATTGATGAACTTCTCTTTAACCATGCTGTATACTGTTTACATTTTGTTCGATTGCCAGTTTGACTCGGCAAGTCTTAGTTAAATAAAGTTACGATCTTTTCATGACGTTTCTAAGTGATATTTCTTGAGCTAACAATCTCTTTGTTTTATTTGCCGCTCACGGAGTCAAAGGTGCTCACCAGGACCTGATACCATCCATTATGCATTTAGCAGCTGCTGTATGAATAAGAACACACAGAAAGGTGGTCAAACTAAAAAACAAGGAAAGAAACAATTTTGGTATATTCAACTATATAATAATAACGAGAAGAAGAAGAATATATACAAATGATGACAAAGATGCGATTTAAAATCGTATCTTTGCTACAGCGTTACATCTGCATTGTAAGAGTTGAGTTGTTTTTATGGTTAACTTTGATTCTCTGGGTCTTTTCCTGTGTGTTATAACTTTTCGATATATTTTCATGTGCCTTATATTTGCTTTGTGACTGTGTGTCTTATTTTGAAATAAATATTTACACGTTACCATAGCGACCAGAGAGCATTAAGGGGCAGAGAGGAGGATGTTACTCTCAGTGTTGTTGGCGCATTTCAGGAGGACTAACAAAGTTACACAATTACAGTGAATTTGCATTTATTATTATATTTACAAGATACCACAGTTTTTATTTTGTTGTGTTTATCTGCAACACCTTAAAGGCCGGTCTGTGAAAATGTTGTCTGACATTAAAACGGTCCATGGCGCAAAAAAGGTCGGGGACCGCTGGTCTAAACAACACTGGATCATCTCGAGTTTCTCATGCTTGAATGGTTCATAGATTTATGCTAAGTGGCTTAACAAACAAACGATTTCTCTGGAAGTGGTCAGTTCAGGACTCGAGTGAAAGTGACCAGCATCAAACGCCACTATCCAAAGAAAGACCCTCAGAAAGCCTGGAGAACTGCTGCTCAAGACCAAAAAAGGCAATATTTAATTTTTGCAGATGTGAATTTAAAAATATTTTGCTCGGTTATATTTATATCAGCGGTGCTTTAGTATCATTGAGTCAGAAGAAACTACAGTGTGTGTATAGCTCTCAGGGAACTGATGCAGCTGCTACCTTCTGTGCATCCATACAGCATCAGACTGTGGATACAAACACTACATCAGAATCCTCTGCATGCTTTAATGCTGGATTTTGTTTACGTCAAGTAAAATATCGAGTGTCACCATACTTGGACAGCCTATAGGAATGGCCTGTATCAGATGATGAGATGAAACTTGACAACTCTGAGCATCAAACTAAAGAGTGCTGTCGCTGCAGGGGATTATTTGGACTTTGAAGAACCTGTTTTGCGTTTTTTCATGTAAACAAAGAGCTGAAATGAAATCCTTACAAGACAACTTGATACCAGATATTCTTTATTTGTAACAAAAATAGAATAGTGCAGTAATTTACTCAGTGAATAGCTCTGGTGTTGCATCAGTGAAACGTTTGAGCGGAGTGAATTTAAGCAGCTAATATGAGCCACCACTGTGGCCAATTTGGACACTTCCATCCATCCTTATTCACATAACAGGCAGTTTAGGCACATGTGAGTCTTTTATTGGACGTCCATGTCGACAAAGTCTTTGTGCAGCAGGTGGCGCACTAATCTGAGTGAGTTTCCTTCTTGTCTGTGGTCTTCAAACTTTAATGAGTATCTGACAGACAGAAAAAGAAAAGTGTTAAGCAAACCATAGCTGAAGAAAACCACACACAGCGTCCACTGACGCCACCACCTACCTCTTCCTGGCGTTTAGGTTAACAAGTAACACAAAAACTGAGCTTTGTAGATTGCAGGGAAACCTGCGCGCATGCATGCGGTATATGTTGGAACAACTTGGTGCACCTCAGATTAACTTCAGTCAGACTAGCTGCTGTGTGACTGAACGTCTGCATGCCACCACAAGCCCAGGTGTGAAAGTAACAGCGGAGCTCAATAAGGGCGTTTCGTCATATTTATTTTTTTCTATTATTTCTGTTCTTTCCAGTCTGACCTCATACTTGTCGTAGGACGAGAGTAAGAGGTCGGACCGGTTGTACAGCACGCCTGGTTTTCTACCTGATCTGTTTTTAATGAATATTCCTGTTTGATTTAACAGGAACTGAAGGTGGTCTGAAACCACAACATTGACTCTTTTCTTGTACTAGTTGAACTCTGTTTCCTGAGATGATGATCTTCTGTGGGAGTGGGGGTGCAGCCGTATGTGAAGTGGCTGGGACACTGACGGGAGAAACTGTTGCATCCAGAGCATGTGGCCTAATCTACCAGCACTACTGTGAGCCGACCACAGTGGTGCTGAGTCCGTTTTAAAGGTTCATCTTAAGAATCAGAAACTTGAATGACAGAAATCCAACAAGACACTTTGATCACATACGTTTCATCACATCATGTGACATAAGAACAGGGAAGAACTTTCGTTTGATGGCTGCTCGCTTTTAGTTTTGTGCATTTCTTTTTTTTTAACACAAGATTGTTTTTACGTGCATAAACACACTTAACACAAGTATTTGGGTCAGACCTCACTCAGCAGAGCCCAGACGTCAGAGTTGGAGTGGACCACCAGGCGCAGTGCAGAGACCGGCTGCAGCGCTGCTTCAATCGTTCCTTCAGCTAATCCATTCACAAATTCACCTGGAAACACACAGCGGTAGGTTGGTTGTGTGTGTGTGTGTGTGTGTGTGTGTGTGTGTGGGGGGGGGGGGGGGTCTATAAAAAGCACAGGTAACAGAGTAACTTCCTTTTCTCATACAATGCAAAAGCTTTTTCAAACATGCAAAATACTTTGCTGTGAACACGTTTGATGGTAATAAGAACAAACTAAGAACAGCTGCTCAGAGTTTTGGTGAAGTTCTCTCCCAGAACCAGAGCATCACAAAGCGACTCGCTAACAGAGAACAGTCCTGATTATGACCCTACAAGGCTGTGACATCATCAAACTACTGGCCAATTACCTGCCGCTCTATAACAGGGAAGCTTCTCTCAGGCATCACAGCAGAGGTTCAAAGCACCAGCTGCTGCTACATCAGCTGGAGCAACCTGAGCAGCGGCTAAATGTACAATAATATTTCCCTTTTGGAATAATAAGTAGCTGCGTCCTCCTCGGCCATACAGCGTTTAATAGGAACCTGTTGGCATGCTGTTCCTTGTTCATTAGTTTTAACCCTCTGCAGGCAGGCGTTGCCGATTTGCAACAGTTACAAACGAACAACCTGATTACCCCACATACATATTTTATGAGTTTGTTTTACTCAGAAGTACCACTGCAGGACTCGGTTGTGCATTAGCAACTAAAACTTAATTTGAGCCTGAGAGGGTTAACACAGATGGTTGATGAATAATGTGTGATTGCTGCTAAATGTACGATAACTGAGTGTTTTTGAGAGTTGCTCGTACACGCTGGAAGCCCCTTCCTTTGCTTTATGTACGTACCAACAATGATGAAGCCATTGCCCGACTCCCTGTAATGAGGAAGGGCCAGTTTGTGCCTTGCCAGCACCTGAAAGAAGAAAACAAGTATCTCAGGTGTAAAAGGCAAGAACTGACATTTGACTGACTTCCTGTATTTCTGCATGTATACTGGATGGTTCCCTTTTTTCCAGGTAATGTGGGGCAGCTCAGGAGGTAGAGAGGGTTACTGCTGAGGGTTGGTGGTAGCCTTGAGCAGGACACTGAACACTGAGTTACCGTAGATACGACCATCAGAGCGTGAGTGTGTGGACGTTAATTTTAAATCACTGGGGCAGAGAAAAAAACGACGACGAAACGCAGACACACCAGCTCATCTGTCACACCCACAGCAATGCTTTGATTACACCACTGCTCCCTGAACCAGTTTGATCACTCTGGACCTGTCAGTGTGTAATGTGAGGTAATGCTCAGTCATGGGAATAACGGTGTTACCATTACTAATAAGAAATTGCGATCACGCTACTATTTTTCAACACACAGACAGATGAAGCTGTGTTCAGCTTACTGCGCCTTATATCAGCTGCATGGAAGTAAGTAACACCTGGACACCTGGAGCTCAGGGGGCAAAACAATGGCATGAGTGTAATAAAGTAGTGGTAAGCCAATCACATGACCACTTCAAGATGACAAAGCAACAAGGTTTTAAATTGTGTTGATCGGCCACGTAAAACCAGAGTCATGATAAACAATATGTACGCCTGTTTTTTCCTGAATAGCTTCGTGACGTTTAATGTCTAAGGAAGCGCAGCGAGACCTCTCTGCTTATGAGCAAAAAATAAAAAACTAAAAAAACAGCCCGTTGGTGTTGGTGGAAGAATGCACCATGTCGACCAATCAAAAAAATGATATGGCAACATGACGTTTGGTTGTTTAGGAGGAGAGAGAGAGAGAGCGAGTTTTGAGATGTGAGAGATTTGTGACGTTTTAGCGTGTTTGGAGTGTGTAGTTAGTGTGTTGTCTTGTGTAGTTAGTGTGTAGTGTTGTGGATAGTTTTGTGTTGTGTGTCAGAACAATGAGGCGACTGCTGTCTCCAGGTAGAAACAGCAGTGACACACCTGCTGCTGTCAGACCTGCAGGTATCAGGCTGTGATGTTTCCTTTACAGTGGACAGAAATATTTGGAGTGATACAAATAATTTGTGGCATCTTATTGAAGAACAGCTGATTGTTCTATAAATAGTTTATTTTTAAAAAGGGGTAAAAGGTAAATGGCTGCAAATAACTTTGTTGTTTGCAAAACTTGTGTACATGAAATTTAAAGTTATGAAATATGATTCAATAAACATGTTTGTGGTTGTTACAGTAAAAAATATAAAATCCGAGTAGAAAGTTATATTTTTTGTCTGATTTTAGATCAGTTGTGTTAATACAGTTTGTCAAAATGAAAACATGACTGTAAATTCAGACACGTGAGGTTGTGCTGATGAGACCAAACAAGGCAAATAAATAGTTTTTAATGGTGAAATGTGGAGGAAACATCAGAAGTAGTTAAAAATGGCCAATAATACCCTGGAGCCCAGAGGGTTAAACATTGTTTTTTAAGTAATGCAATAGTTACTTTTCAAGTAATTAATTACTTTTAGAATCTTCTAACTCACTAACTCAGTTACTTTTTTGAAGAAGTAACTAGTAACTATAATTAATTACTTTTTCAAAGCAACTTGGACAGCATTACCAGTGTTGGGCATGTTTATGGAACAATTATGAACTTGTAAATTTACGTAACAACCATCATGTTGTCTTTTTGGTTACCTTACTGCTTTGGCATTTTTACAGGTTTTTACGAAGTCCTATCAGTACATGTAGTCAGAGTCAACGAGTAATATAAGGGGAGAAATCATTAGATTATATGTCATCATTTGAAAGTGTAAACCCAGTACAGGCACTAGTACCGTTTCCAAACTGAAGGTCAAGGTCCGTCACCACAAGAAGACTGAGGAAGCAGGCAGTCTTCTGCAGAGTTTAAGTCCGTTTTAAGCTGAGGTTTGCGCGACGATATTCCCAACAGCTCTCTACCCATACAATCAGAATAGACTGCACACATAGGTGTCATCTGTCTCTGATGTCATACGACTGCCAGGATGCCCGACTGCACTTCAAAATGAGAGATGGCTCAGGGTCATGTGATTTAGCCCCAACTATAAGGTTTATCCAAAAGTTTTGAATCTAATCTTAAAAGAAGAGAGGATGTCTGTATTAGAGAAATACAGTCTCTCTCTGTGCTCCCACTGCAGCATTTTGAATTAACTGGAGGCTTTTCAGGAACTTTTAGAACAACCTCCTAATCCTGGTCTACAGCAGTCCAGCACCAAAGCATCGGCATCACTCAGAGACAGGATATAACTTTAGAGATACTCTGTGGATGAAAGCAGCGCTACATATTTGCTTCATTTGGACCCTGAAGGACAAGATTTCTCTCAGTGTTGCTGGAGGCCAAGCTGATGCCATCCTGGTTAGAAACAATGTTACTAAGATTTTTCAGGCCGAGTAACAAAATCTCAGTTTTGTCTGAGATCAGAAGTAAGAAATTAGAAGTCAGCCAGCCTTTTATGTCATTAAGACATGACTTTGAATCAGCAGTCCAGCATTTTTTGTTTTTTGCGCCACGTATCGGTTTAATATCAGACGATATTTTCACCTTTAAGCTGTCTTTGACAGGACAAAGATATTTTGTAAATATAATAATAGCAAATGTGACTTCACTGTGTAATTGTGTAACTTTGTTAGCAGCGCCCTCCTGAAATTCGCAGACAACACTGAGAGTAACATCCTCCTCTCTGCCCCTTAACGCTCCCTGGTCACTATGGCAACGTGTAAATATTACTTTCAAAATAAGACACACAGCTACACCACGGGAAAAGACCCCGGGAAACAGAGTTAACAGAGTTAACCATAAACTTCACACCTGAGCCCAACTCTCCTGGCCCGGTACCAAACGACTCACAGACCGGTACCGGTGCCCTGGTCGTTGGGGACCGCTGCTTTAAATTGGTGTCATCCAGCTTCATAGCTCAATACATCTGGGTATGACCCGCAAAAATAAAATGTATACGTATGCAATAAAATGTACATGTTCTTTTCTTTGTGACTGGAACATTTTATTTGTGGTAAAATTCATTATTAGTTCAAGTAAAACAAGTAAAAAAAGGAAGACGTGGTGCAGCAGAGCCCTGACTGTCAGCCTGGGGTTATCTCATTTTACTACATCAGTAGTAAAATGACCTAGTCTGTGGAAGGATTTTTACAGAGCTGCAAACTATCTTTCCGTGCAAAACAAAGTTCTTTTAAATGAGTGCGATGTCATTTCCTCTCCAGTTTACGAGTTATCTGTCTTATATCAGCCGATCAAACCTCTGATTTCAAGCTTTTTTCAGAGGAGCCACAGTTCTCTGCAATGTGTGCAGTGAGGATGTAACACGAGATATTTGACTTCTGAGAATAAAATTTACATAGCTGCTCTACATTACTGTGGCATATTCTTCCACTGAAGAAGATAACATTTTATTACCATGTCTCTGTAAAGCACTTTGAATCACCTTGTTGTTGAATTGTGCTATATAAATAAACTTGCCTTAAAGCACTTTTATAAAAAAATAAATAAATAAATAAAGAGTGTACTGAAACGGTGCAGTCCATTATTGTAAAACGTTGCTGTCCAGACAGATTTGGGTTATTGGTCAGTTTCTATGTCGTCTGTGATCAAAACAGTCAGTTCATTCATATTTAGCAAAGAGTAACAATGCAGTGTCGGGGTCGTCATTTGGCGCATCCACGTGAACGTTATGAGCACCAATTCAGGTAAAAAGTCTAAGAAATCAGAAGAAACTAAACCAAACTTCTTTATGTGTTAGAGGGTACAAGGCCAAGAGTGAGGCTTTCAAATGAATTATGAACCTGTCAAAATATTTGGATTTCTTGATAATTCTTTGAGTAAAAACTCGTCCTCAGCCTGTGCTATGAGCAGTTTAGCAGAACTCTGGGTGGGTTATTCATTTAAACAAACTCATCCAGCTGCAGCCAGGTTTTTGAAGGAAAACAAAACAAAAAATCTGTATTTTGATCAATTATTAAATCATTTATTAACTTAGAAAAGAGAAACATAATATTGGATCGTCCGCATTTAATCATTTTACTGTTTGAGTCAAAAGTTGTATTCAGCTGGTCTGGGAACAGACAGACTCTGGGGACTAGTGATGTCATTCTGTTCAAATAAATAATGGCAAAAAGAAACTACCCCTCGCAGTCAATCACGATCACTTATGAGAAGTTTAAAGGCCTGAGCTGCTTATGCTGTGTATCTTAGGCAAACTATACAGACTTGGTGTAATTTCCCCAGGTACACTCTGCGCTGAGGCCTGATCAGTATCAGTGCCCTATTCAAATTCCTCCTAATCTGTCCATCACCATTTTCCTAATATTTGTATTGCTGAGACATCTGCAGCGTTATTGTTTGAAACGGCTGTTTTATGGTTGTGATCAGTTGCTACTGTGGGATTTGTCTGTGCGTGACTGCGACTGAAAAACTTGTGATAGTTTCCATCATTATGTAATTTTACTGTTGGTGAGGTTGGAGAAACCTGCAGTCAGCTAAAACTGAACGTTTTCATCTCATCTATTTTAATTCTTTTTATCACATTATCCCTCTGTTCAGCACTTTGGCCGACACTTGATGTCTTGTGGTATATAAATAAAGATGACTTGACTTGAGTCACTTGGATGAGTGAGCGTTTCTCCCACTGACACTGCTGTGTGCGGATGAGCAGAATCAACTGTCCTGCCTTTAAGGAACCACATCTAGCACTGGATATTTCATAATAAATAATAAAAACAGAAATCTTGTTCCAATCCTTTGTTTGTTTGTTTGTTTGTTGTTATTGTGAACTGAAAAGCTTGTGGACCTGAAACTAAACGATGAGGTTTCCCTCTTATCTTCCACACAAGGATTCCATGTCTGTCTAACTTTACTCAAAGGCCACCGCTGGCCTGACCACTTTTCCCCTTCAGCGTGACATACATGTCAACTGACACACACACACACACACACACGGCTAAATAGAGGCTGCAGGCTGATAGCTTGCTGTGGTAGATGTTTCTTGTTGCCTTGCTACTCTTTTCATCAACACCCGAGATGAAAACCAAGACCTACTCAACCGCAACATTAGAACTAAAGAATACACGCCCAGAAAATAAGCACACACACACACACACACACGTGACTCACACTGCTAGGCAGTACTTCCACTGTTGTATTGAAGAATTTATCTCCATTGGTCTCGATACTTCCGCTGCGAAACAGGTACCTGCATTGTTAACGAAAAGAGCACAGGTGGAATATAAATACGCCAAACTGGTAACATCTACACACAAAGATGCTGCTGCACGCAGCATTATTATCACATGTCATATCAGTTTAATTTCTAAATGACATTTTCCTTAAACTGGCGTTCATGTTCATTTGTGCAATGAAAAAAAAACCCAACAAACTTCAACCTATGACTTTAAACTTTACTGCTCTAACATAAGGAAATGATTCTGAATAATAACTGAAACCTGTGCAAAGATGCTTTAAACTGCTACAGTATCACCTGACAGGAGGAAAATATTTAAAATTGAGCAAAGAAACTGTCATTTTTCTAGTTTTCATCTTGATGCATTTTTGTAGTTGGTTCATATTATGGAGGGAAGTCATTCTTTGGAACCAAGCAAACAGCTGTGTGACTACCAGACGGTCCTGTCAGCACAGGATCAGCGTATGGCACATGTACAGGAAAAGTCATAAAGCTCATACAGTGAGAATGTTGACTTTCCAGAAAGACGTGGTGCAACCAATCATCGCTTTTTGTTTGACCATAACAGCACAGGTTTCACAAAACGAGTGACACACTGACTTTGATGCTCCAGTTTCTCTTTACTTAGTAGCACAAGGAGATTTAAACATTCTTAGGAAATATATCACAAACTATTAAATAATCAGTTCTTATCAAATTTGGTAGAGAATATGAGTGCTAACATTTTTTTAAAAAGATACTCAGATAGCAATCTGAGTATCTTTTTCCTGTGCAGTATCTTTGATGTACTTAAGACTGCGCTCTTCTGGAGCCACTCGCCCAGTTTGGGCGTCACTGCCCTGAGTACTCCAATTACCACGGGGACTACTAATGCGTTCACCTTCCACATCTTCTCTCGCTCCTCTCTCAATCCTTGGGACTTCTTGAGCCACCCATATTCCTTCTTCCTGATATCTGTTAGTTACACATTTTAAATCTCATGTTTTGAAAGCCCGGTTGGTTAGCCATCACCGTTTGTCTGTACATGTTCCACCGAATCTTAGCTTGGTCATTTTCAATCACCCTAGGGGGTGATAGTATACAGATGTTTCGGTATACTATGGCAGCCACTTGGTTATGGCGTTCCATGTACGCCCTGCCTGCTAGCATCTTGCACCCTGCTGTTATGTGCTGGATTGTCTAATCTTTACACAGCCTGCACCTGGGGTCTTGCCTGGTGTGGTAGACCCCAGCCTCTGCGCCGTCTTTCAGTCCAGCCACTAGTTGAATTTCTGGATGTCAGCCACTTCCTCTACCTGGTCCATTATGGTTCTTCTCCTTGCTCCTCTTCTTTCTCTGGTTTCTCACCAAGCACGTGGTTGGTTGTGGCCATCTTCCTGATGTACTCCTGGTGAAATGTTTGAGCCTGGATAGAGGTTCTGACACTCACTTGCCCCTGGCCACCTTCCTTCTGCTTAGCTCTTGGGTTTCTTGGGGATAAGGGCTGTCCGGCCTCAATTTTGGGTGCATCTCATCCAGTAGCAGCTGGTTCCTTTGTGCTGCTAGACATTCACTGAGTGCAGTTAGCTTCTTTAGCCAGCAGGAGTGAATCATGTCAGGGTGTGCTGCTGTCCAACTCTTTATAGTGGAAACTTTTTCTTGGATTTCTGCCATTGTGATGGTTGGTCCTGTTTAGGGAGGTTGTTGTGGTCTATTCTTAGATCCACTAGTCAATAAGGATTGTTGTTATATGCTGTGTCCTTCTCCTATATGTTCTTCCAGTATTGCTCCGTCTCCAGACTCTCTGGGGTTGTTCTCACATTGCTTCCCTACTACTGAGAGTACAGCTTGGATAGTTCAGTGGAGCAGGGCTGGTTTATTCTCCTGGATCCTTCGGTCTTGTTCAAGCAGTTAGCCAAGGCTTTGAGTCTTTGTTTGACTGTCTCTAAGGCCTCAGGTATCGGCAGTTTGTTGTACAACAATCTTCATTAATCCTTTCTGCCATTCTGATAGTTGGCTAACCTCTCTCCATGCAGCCTTGATACAGTTTTCCATGGAGGGTACTGCTCCTTGTAGCCGTTGTTCATCTTATAGTCAAGCATCTGAATGATCACCAGTGTTGGGGAGTAACAGAATACATGTACCACCGTTACGTATTTAAAATACAAACTATGAGTAACTGTATTCCGTTACAATTACCGTTTAAAAAGGGGTATTCAGAATACAGTTACTTTGTTGAAATAAATGGATTACACGGCGGTCTTTTCCTGTTTCATATGTTCGGCTATGCCCTCTCTGTTTTCAGTAATTCCATGCCGATGGAGACCCAAACAAAACACGCATTAAGAGGCTCTAATGTCTGTGTCTCAATCTCGCCGCCCATGTCACCACTGCTTGAAGCAGCATAATGATGTGAAGAAATATTTTAAAAAATTATTCACAAAAATTATTTAATATGAAGGCAATAGCAGAGTGTTACAGGCATCACCCTAAAGAATGTAGCATCATAGGCAGTGTAGTCCGTGCTGCAGGGAGAATGGACCCGTGATGTGTCTGTGAGCGAGGAGGGAGAAAATGGAAAAGTCCGAGCTGTCATCGAGCAAAAACAGGAGCTGGAAGCATGTAAATATAATAATAACCACTGCAGCCAAGAAGAGAGCCTGACGAGCCCAGCTGTAAGTAAGCTGTTAAGACTCGACTGCACACCGTGTTCGTGTTTTCCTCCAAAACAATAAGTTCTGTTGGAGCAGCCTTTCAACGCCTCTCTCTGTCTCTGCTAGCAAAGTTGACCCAGACAACAAAGTAAAGCTAGTTTTCGGCTACGAGCCCGACACGAACCCGACGTATTAGCCAGAGGTCCCTTTACTACAGTTCGGAGCCGCTGACCTGTTTTATATACGCGAGGAATACTTTTCTATACGAGATCGCTGCAAATATATTCAGATTTAAAAATCTAGTTGGTATTGATATGGAGAGTAACCTTCAGTAAAAGTAAAAAGTAATAATTCACACAGCAATAGTACATTCATGTTGTTGTAAAAAGCATGATAATATATTAAGTAATTCAAAGTATTCAGAATACGTTACTCTCATTGAGTAACGTAACGGAATACGTTACAAAATACATTTTGGGGCATGTAATCTGTATTCTGTAGTGGAATACATTTTACAAGTAACCTTCCCAACACTGATGATCACTGTTGCTGTGGTGTAGATCAGTCGGTTTCAGTAATGGTCACAGTAGGGATTGTTTCTAATGTCTAGTAGACTTTCAGAGGGTACTTCATGTTTTCCAGCTTAGCCACGACCTTCACTTTCGGGTCAGCTGCTCTCACATTCAACACCTTCGACGCACCAGTTGCTCTTAGGGCTTGGTACCCGGTCTCTGAGGGTGGTGATAATGACATTTCCCCCTGACCCAACATCCTAGCTCTGCCTTGCCGCAGCATTTGTGCTGTACCTTATCATCCTCTAGCTGCTGCTTGTTTCATGCGTGTGTATGAATGAAAGCAGTTTTAATGTGCAGACTGGGTCACCATCATCCGTCTGGATGAATTTGATTGAGCAGCATTTGTGTCTTTGTCCTCTTCTTTTCTTTAAATAGGAAACATTAATTTGCAAAATTTACAGAATGTATGGAAAATAACTAATCAAACTAACCCAGAAGTGTAGACTGGCTGGGAGAAGTTGAAGAGGATGTAGTCACCCTGGAGGGGAGTTATTGCCCAGAAGAAATCTCGTCCTTCGTAAGCACTTTTCAAACTGTGCGTCTGGTAGTGTTTCAAAGTGCTGCTCACCTCTGCAGGTGGGTTATTGTGAGCCTTGTACAGCGTCTGCTTCCCAAAGTCTTTGTCCTGAAGTGGATAAGAGAAAGAAGAGAAAAATATCTTTGCACATAGCACAGCACATCCACAGGCGAGAACACTTAACAACATAGATGAATGATTCTGGGCTTGCAGTCAATTCAAAACACATACAGTTAAAATGCTAAAGCTGCACATTCACATTATATGCCAGTGTTCATGTTAAATGTTCTCACTCATCGGGCTGTGCTGTCAGGTATCTGCTCCATGACAAACACCATCATTCTTTCACACTTTCTCTTGTCTTGAACTCTATTGTCAGCTAAGCAAACAGCAGATCAACAACATTTTTTCTGCTCAGGTTAAACTGTATGGCTGATCCTATAGGGCTCTGGAGTTGACGTCACGCCGCAATGCACTGTGGGAGCGCGGCACCATTTCAGCAGGCCACGAATCAAAACAACCACACTGTGTTGGAAGGAATGAAGCACACTTAAAAGCAGCTCAAAACAAAAAGGACGGTATAGAGACAGATTGCGTCCGGATGCAAAGAGACGGTACTTGCAAAAAATAGCGTGCACTGGAAATGTGGACCCGTATAAAATAACGACAGTGGAGTAGAAACACTAAGCCAACCGCTATTGACTTAGCCTGATATATTTTCCTACCTTGTCTGTGGAGTCAGCGCGTACACGGCGAACCAATTTTGCAATTACAAATCTCTGTGGAGGTGCACATCCACCAAGGACCGGGTACAAGATTTGGCTATTTTTAAGCCTCCACGTTGTGAGTACGCCGTCATTCAAACAAAGGTAAGTCAGCTCGAGTAATGCGAGTAAAATGCGTTTGATTTCCCCCCGAACATTCAGATTAGTGCAGCATAAATTCATTCATGAGGGGAAATTACAGTGAGAACATGTGGAGGCTGTCAGAGGGATAACAGTGAGTTCAGTGCATTGATGAGACATTGTCCTGAAGGATTTAGTCACACATCTTGCTTCCGTGTTTGTGTCCTGTGTAACTAAAAATACATTCCATTTTGGTTTTATACATCGATTAATGACCTGCAGAATCTCTTTATCATATTAGGTGATTCATAATTGTCCCGAACTTTATGCTTTCTCCATCTTGATAGTGATTGCATCCTTGCATTACATACTTTAGGTTCATTTTTGCAGGCGGGTTTCTGAACAAGAACAGGCAGCGTTCTTTAGATGGATACATAAAAAGATAAAAAATTTAACTAACTTTCCAAACACTTTATTTGTTACATTTATGATACATGGATTTGAAAGTAGATAAAAACAGATTTATGTCGGCCTTGGCTCATAGTTCTTGTCTTTAAATTAACTTTGTGTGTGTTTCAGGTCCTGCACTCTCAAAGACTGAATGAACCAGCATTGCAGCCATGCGTCACTGTGAGCATCACAGGGACGGTTGAAGCCGCCCACTGCAGCTGTATGACCGGAGTCGTGGAGACCTGCACCCACGTCACTGCTCTTCTGTTTAAAGTAGAAGCAACAGTGTTGATCTGTGGCACAAGGACTGTTACAGATGAACCTGCATGCTGGGTTTTGCTGTTTTATATGACCAAGATACAGTCAGAGGTTGGCCATAAGATAAACTTCTCCTCTTTAGCCGCCCAAAAAAGGCTCTCCATCAAAACATAAACAGACCATCTGTAGTGACAGGTAAAAGAAGCCGTCCTCAGAAAAGAAAACTTCCACCCGCTACTATGGAGGAGTTGGATCAACTGATGGGAAAATATTTCTCCAAGCATAGTTCTGTTCTGAATAACCCATAATGTTTTATTTAGGGGGCCATGTAAATAATTAGCATTTACTGAATATGTAGTTACGAAGTACCACAGTTCAAAAGTTGAATAAAGAAACAAATAAATGTTTGCCTTTAATTAAAAGCACTTTGTAGAACATCACATCAGTAACAATGTATCAATGTTGTTTAGTTTACAAATGACAAAATGTTCACATAAAATCATGACAGCATTTATATAATATCACCCACCACAGCATTTTGTAATTTACTGTCTCTTTTGAAAACTTCTCACTACATATACAGCACAAGACTTTTAAGAGTATTTAACAAAAGCATTTCCCCTGGTTTTACTACCACACTGGGGCACATGTTCACCAAAACGCAGCAAACCTTCACCATCTTATCCAGAAGGGTCACCTCTTCACCCTCACATGGAAGAAGTAATCTGAGTAGCATGGTGGTGTGCAGCATGTGGTTTGAAGCAGGGATTTCGTAGAGCCCCATGTGTAGCGCTGGAACCCAGTCAGGATTTGTTTCATCCATTTCATAGACTGGTTTGCTGCAATAATGAAAAACAATTAGCAACTCTATAAAGAGAACGTATATAATAATTATAATTCTATAACTGTTTATAACTTGCATAGTTCATATTTCTGTATAGTTTTCATATTTATATCCTGTTCATAGCCTGTACACTCACTACAGCCTGTACATACTTATAGTTATAGCATATTCATAACATACCTTCATACTGTGTACATTGTAACATATCCATAATAGACCCATATTTTGTACCCTCATACCTATAACAGACCCGTTTCTGTAATATATCTATATCATGGCTAAAGCACTTCTGGATGGATGCAAACTGCATTTCGTTGCCTTTACTTGCGACATGTGCAATGACAATAAAGTTGAATTCTATTTATATATATATATATATATATATATATATATATATATATATATATATATATATATATATATATATATATATATATATATATATCTCTATCTACAAAATCACTCATTAGAATGTTTGTTCTAATTTGCTATGACCTCAGAGCGCATTGAAAATAAAACTATTAGGCTAAAAAGAGTAATATGAACTTATTTAGATCTTACCTGAATGAAAATATCTGGAGCACCAACAGATATCTGGAGATGGTAGAGAACTGGATATCAGCTCGTCTCACAGCTGCTATCCAGGCTAGACGCCTTCTTTCGGTAACATTGATACATGAGCTCCCTCATGTTGCTTCCAGGTGGGGAAATGATAAAAGAGAGCCCATTTTCCAGCTTATTCCCTTCCCGATCGTGCGATCTAACATTACAACCGACAACACAGCAAGTGCGAACCACTGCTGATGCTTTCGCTCCTTTGTTTGGCCTGCCAAAATGGCGCCTCGGTGGTCACGCCCCCTCCCGTGACATCTCACTCCAAAGCCCTGAAGTGTTTCACAGGAATGCTTTTCATTGCTCAGCTGTCACGCTTTCTTATGTAACTCTAGTTTTACAGGTAGTTCAGAGATGTTTTACCACCCTGTTCACCTTTAGCCTTCTGTTGTTTAAGTCACGTTTGACACATTTCCTGGTTCATGTTTGTAAAACAGCTTTTAAATATTTAAATCTGAAAAATATTTTACGAGTCTTCAGTAAAGGCCTACTAATTTAACAGAAGATGACTAGAAAAGCACCTTCTCTTTTACTCCCACTCAGGTGTCCTGACACCATCACCACCAGATTCTAGTAATATGCAACCCCTGCACATGTGACCCTTGAACCTTGTTATCAAAGCTCTTTATAACAAATGAACTGTAGAAAATGTTCAGCAGGGGACATTAACATCAGCCATGTTCTCACTAATGACCTGATTGGTTTAGGAGAGTGCTGGCCGAGTAGTGCTCGAAGCCTGAATTTAATCTGCACAAATTGGTTTGGGTCGAGACATTTGCATTCTCACCTCAACCTCCACTGGACAGAAAAGCTCAGGGCTCAAGTACATGCACGGAAATGGCCATTTACAGGGTCAAACACATTTTATTTACTCACTGGCATTTTACAAGATGTCATCTGGTTGATAGAGTCCAAAGACGGCAAAAAAACTGGGAGAGCAACTTTCCATTTACTGTGTTACAAGTGTCATAAAGAGTAAATCAGACTCCTGCTGGACTTTGACTGGGCTATTCCAACACCCTGAATCTTTTCTTTTTCAGCCATTCAGTTTGTTTCTGTGCTTGGTGCCGTTGTCCTGTTGCATTACCCAAATTAGCCCAGGTGTTATCTTTACATCTGGCCTTAGATTCAATTGGAATAGACTTTGGTATAGGGAGGAGTTCATGGTCGACTCAGTGGCTTCACAGATGGTATGAGGAATACATGCGGATGCACTTGTTTTCACCAAATATCCCCAATGTTCTCCAATGGCTCTGACAGATAAACCTTCATATCCACCATGAAACACGTTTCCTGGGAGTCAAAGGAACTATTAAATCCGGTTCTTTTGTATTCTTTACGGCCAAGAAAGACACAGCTCAAAAGTGGTCCTTTTACTTTAAAGATTATCTTTATTTTACAGACCTGAACACAAGACACACAACCCCAGGTCTGAAGCACAAACGGAAGCCTAGGTATTTATATACTTGCTCTCTACGTCACACCACTATAAGTTTCGATCAAAGACTCTGCTTAGTTTCACTTTCTGGCTGCAAAAGCATGCTCTGCAAAAGCATGCTCTGCAAAAGCATGCAGATTCCTGTCTTTTTGGCACAGACTGTACTCAGAGTTAGGCCTCTCCTATATTAAAACAATATAATCAGCAAATACGCATCCAGATTATATATTCAAACCCCAACAGAACTCTCACCTTCAGATGCTGCAGTTTCCCGGGCAGAGAAGAGTGGAGACCAACATGCTGAAAGAGGGAAGGCTTGTACCTCTGCTTGAGTAGTGCCTTCTGCTTTGTGCAGTGTTTCTATATAAAATATGAGAACATGTGAGTTTGAAACACACTGTAAAAGCTGCTCTTTACAACAACAACAAAAAAAAAACAAGCAATAGGAAAAAAATGTACTGTTCAATGCTTTCTCAGTACTGGAAATACCATGCTTTGTATAGACAAGAGGTGTCATCTACATAGAGTATGTAGAGTCTGAGTCATAGATCTATTTAACCACAGATTTATTTAGAGATTTATGCTCCATTTGAACAAAAATCTACAACAACAGCGTGTTTTTTCTTATTTGTAGGGCTGTAACAAACTGTAAAGTGTGTAAAAAATTGAAGTGGTCTGACTCTTTCCCAAAACACAAATGAATCTATACTTTACATTTCTTGACTCTTGATATAATTGACTTACATTATCTTTCTCGGGGTTGCAAACCTTCACCCACAGAATGTGATCCAGCAGCCAGTCAATAGGTTTGTCTCTGTGAAACATGAGGAAGAACTCGGCGATCATTGGGAGGTCCCGGGTCCGAAACAACTTGCCTGGAGAATCACACATACAGTGGGGCAAAAAAGTATTTAGTCAGCCACCGATTGTGCAAGTTCCCCCACTTAAAATGATGACAGAGGTCAGTAATTTGCACCAGAGGTACACTTCAACTGTGAGAGACAGAATGTGAAAAAAAAAATCCATGAATTCACATGGTAGGATTTGTAAAGAATTTATTCGTAAATCAGGGTGGAAAATAAGTATTTGGTCAATAACAAAAATACAACTCAATACTTTGTGACATAACCTTTGTTGGCAATAACAGAGGTCAAACGTTTACTATAGGTCTTTACCAGGTTTGCACACACAGTAGCTGGTATTTTGGCCCATTCCTCCATGCAGATCTTCTCAAGAGCAGTGATGTTTTGGGGCTGTCGCCGAGCAACACGGACTTTCAACTCCCGCCACAGATTTTCTATGGGGTTGAGGTCTGGAGACTGGCTAGGCCACTCCAGGACTTTCAAATGCTTCTTACGGAGCCACTCCTTTGTTGCCCGGGCGGTGTGTTTTGGATCATTGTCATGTTGGAAGACCCAGCCTCGTTTCATCTTCAAAGTTCTCACTGATGGAAGGAGGTTTTGGCTCAAAATCTCACGATACTTGGCCCCATTCATTCTGTCCTTAACACGGATCAGTCGTCCTGTCCCCTTGGCAGAAAAACAGCCCCATAGCATGATGTTTCCACCCCCATGCTTCACAGTAGGTATGGTGTTCTTGGGATGCAACTCAGTATTCTTCTTCCTCCAAACACGACGAGTTGAGTTTATACCAAAAAGTTCTACTTTGGTTTCATCTGACCACATGACATTCTCCCAATCCTCTGCTGTATCATCCATGTGCTCTCTGGCAAACTTCAGACGGGCCTGGACATGCACTGGCTTCAGCAGCGGAACACGTCTGGCACTGCGGGATTTGATTCCCTGCCGTTGTAGTGTGTTACTGATGGTGACCTTTATTACTTTGGTCCCAGCTCTCTGCAGGTCATTCACCAGGTCCCCCCGTGTGGTTCTGGGATCTTTGCTCACCGTTCTCATGATCATTTTGACCCCACGGGATGAGATCTTGCGTGGAGCCCCAGATCGAGGGAGATTATCAGTGGTCTTGTATGTCTTCCATTTTCTGATGATTGCTCCCACAGTTGATTTTTTCACACCAAGCTGCTTGCCTATTGTAGATTCACTCTTCCCAGTCTGGTGCAGGTCTACAATTCTTTTCCTGGTGTCCTTCGAAAGCTCTTTGGTCTTGGCCATGGCGGAGTTTGGAGTCTGACTGGTTGAGGCTGTGGACAGGTGTCTTTTATACAGATGATGAGGTCAAACAGGTGCCATTCACACAGGTAACGAGTGGGGGACAGAAAAGCTTCTTACAGAAGATGTTACAGGTCTGTGAGAGCCAGGGATTTTCCTTGTTTGAGGTGACCAAATACTTATTTTCCACCCTGATTTACGAATAAATTCTTTACAAATCCTACCATGTGAATTCATGGATTTTTTTTTCACATTCTGTCTCTCACAGTTGAAGTGTACCTCTGGTGCAAATTACTGACCTCTGTCATCATTTTAAGTGGGGGAACTTGCACAATCAGTGGCTGACTAAATACTTTTTTGCCCCACTGTACACACAAATGCATTCGTGTAATATTACTTGAAAAAATCCACACACACACACAAAAAATCACTTCAGTATTTTACACAAAAGCACACCTATAAATCCAAGCTGGGAGAACTCAAGGTAGAGCCATGGCTTTGAATCTTCGTTTGTGGCGTAGGCCTTCATCTCGTCATAGTAGCCCGACTTAGCAACAACATCATCCTCTAACTGGAAAACAACAGACAACAAATAATAATTTCGCTCCTTTATCCCTTTTTATTAGTTATCCTAAACGTAACAGGACTCTGTGCTGCACTTAGGCTTTCGACCACACATTTTAGATCTGATTAGCTTGTTAAAAACAGTCGTGTCAGGAAGTAGACACTATTTATAAAAAGTTTAAAGATTAGCACAGCTACAGCCCAATCAGACCACTCCTGGTGAAAAGGAGAAAGAGTTTACAACAGGCCATCATTTCAGACTTTTGTGTTTCACATTTCTGTGATGTCATCTTTGGGTCTTCTGTAAGCATTTATAGTCTGAGCTCATCTGCAGTGCCCCGAAAGATATATAAGGAAGAATTATAACATACAAAACTACTCTGGCTGATATCACAAACAAATAAATGGTGCTAAAAATAACTTTCCTGAAACATGATATGCAAAGCACAATAGAAATAAGGTGTTTAATAAATAATAACTAAAGTCTGACCCTAACCTGAACATAAAACGTTCCTTTGTCTTGAGCGTAGAGCATGAGGAAGCTGAAGTCCAGATTCTGTTTTGTTCGCCATCTAAAAACAAACAAGAAGCACAAATATAACCCGAGCAGAAATTCACTCCCCTTTTTGGTTTTGGTACTCACTGTGTGTTTATACACCACTCTGCATTCAATAAATCAAAGTTTATTGTTCTTTAAATGATGAACCTACTGTTCATCATTTATTTATCAGGTTATATGGTGTATATGTGGGTTTTGTGTCCTCTGTGCCACTGCAGCAGCACCTACTCTATTTTCTGCACTATAAGGTGCTCTTAAAAATCCTTTAATATTCTCCAAAATCAACAATGCGCCCTATAATCTGATGCGTCTTATGTATGAATACTGGTTGTGCTTACTGACCTCGAACCGATTTTATGTGGTACATGGCGCTCAAAAATCTGTCAAAAAGTGTTTTAGTACGACTTTGCTAAGCTATGAAGCCGCACCGCCTGATGGATTGTCTGAGCATTACGGCTACCGTAGGCAGGAGCCTCGCGCAGTAATCTGGGTCCTAAACTCCGTCTCTTCAGGTCCCAAAGTCAAACATACACTGCAGCATCACTGAGAGTTAAAAACTGTCTAAATTCTTTCATCTTTAATAAAATGATCAGCGTTGCTGCTTTACCAGGTGTAACAATTAAGTTTAACATCCAGGCATCCATGAAAACAGAATTTATTAAATTTAACGGAGTTAGAAGTTAGCAGGAAGTTAGCTCACTAGCTTTCACCTAAACATGATATAGCATGTTCTGACTGAGAGATTTGTGACAAAATTCAAACGTATAGCTCTACTATGACTTCTAACATAAATTAAACTAAACAGTGACGTTTGTAGCATTACTAAAGTTCGGCTAGCTGGTATATAATGTTGTGCTACGTGCTCGCTAGCGACACAGCTATGCTAGCATAACATAAATACAGTGAAGCTGGAGGATGAACGCTAACTTTGTTTTCCCCACTCGACAAAAATGTTAATGCGAAGGTTCCCGATGGTTATGGACAAATGCAATCGCATGGCAGGATTCTGTAATGTATAATCTGGTGCGCCTTATGGTCCGAAAAATACGGTAAAAAACACTTCAGAATTACCATCACTGACAAAACATTTGTAGCATTTCGAGACTGCATCATGTGATTTTGTATATGCACCGTACTTGACTCTTTCTTTGGAGTCTCCAAAGGTCTCCTTAAGGCTGGCGAAGTCAGGGTAGTAATACTGTGAAGGAGAGATGACCTCCAGCAATCCAGACTGCACCTCCTTGGGAAAACTGCAAAGAGTGAGCTAGTTAACTGCAGAGATCAACATCAAGATACAAAGGAAATAATAGACATTCTTTGTTAGTATTTAGAGGTTAATCAAACAGTTATGTGTATGCTAACAAAATATGTAATAACAAGTCTTGTGAACTGTAGGGCGTTTCATTCTCACACTTTACCTAGCTGTCCTGAAAAGTTCTTCCTAAATCGCAGATCAAACATTGTATTTGACCAACAGGCGTTTAGGTTAATTAGAGAACAAATTCCTGAAAACATGTGCTGGGAACCAACTTTCACACTTTCCCGTTGCCGGGAGGAAGAGCAGCAACAACATTAAAAACCTGTTTTGTGACAGCTTTTGTTAGCATGTAGTAGAGGCTAATGTAAAGCATCGGTGCACATAGACTACACTGAAGCATTTGCGTAAACAGAAATGTAATCAGGCGTTTCCAGTTCCATTTTACCAGAACATCTAATTGAGTTCAAAAAAATGAATGAATGTATGAAGACAAGTTTTATACACTCCAGTGAGACAGTCATTTAAGATTTGGACATTTCTTGTGTTCTCTTTGCATAAAATTACATCCAATGTGTAGTTTTATGCTTACAGATGACCCCTGTTATCTCAGGTTTATTTCTTTTAATCTGTGGTTGAATCTCAAAGAAGAGAAATGGAAATGTAGCTGCCTAACTTTTCCTTTATTTGTAAAGCGATACATAAAACAGACCATTTCCATGTTGAAGTTGCACATAAAGAGAAATACTTCCCCAGTAGACGTAAATCTCACACATATGACCATCAGCCATAGTTAGTCCATGGCTGACTAAAGAAAGATAGATTGGTGAATGCCCACATGCAATACAATGCTACTGTAACAATAAACATCTTATTTTTTATAAACTTACAGAAAGAAAGGTGCTGCAAGCAATAAAGAGCATGAAACTTAAGTCTAACGTGAACACTGATACAACAGAGAAACTGCCCCATGGGAGGCAATCTAGCTCACTTACTTCTTCATGATGGTCTCTGCTACACTGTTCACATAGTCTAAGTTTGTCTGAAAGACAGAGAGAGAGACAGGACTGGGTCAGTGATGGGGAGGGGGGACATATTTGACCGAGTTAATATTAAACTTGAGCTCCTCGAGGCTTTTGCAACAATGAATACACGCTGGTGCTCTTACAGACTGAGACTATAACTGTGTAAGTCCCTTGAAGGCCAGACATATTATCAGTTTCAGTTTTGGGGGTTGATAAAGATTTGTTGTGTTCCTGTTTATAGTTTTTGTTACTCACAAAAAAAACAATAAAAGAAAACCCCAAAGATGAGCAGGTATGTAAGTCGTTAGGTGTTCATGTGTCCTTTCTCTCAGATGTCTAGCAAACAGCACATTATAGTCCACATGCAAGAGCACTCTCAGTGAGTCAGACTGACATCAGAAAAAGTTCTTTAGTGGCACTGCTGTGTGTCACATCTCACCCAATATGTAAATCAGCATGTGGGAGCAAAGAAGGAAGCAAAGGTCATTCTGGTCCTTAATACTATTTATGGTATTTATTTATGATTTATTATAATTTATGACATGCAATTGAACAAACACTGATGTGCCTTAGGTAAGCCAAGCCAGCTGCTACACTGCATATCAAGGAATTTATTATAGGCAAGCTAAAATTAGCTAGCATAAGCTGGAAAGGAAAAAACAACTTTAATCCAATGAAGCCCATCTGAGTGAGAGGGGAAAACAACATCCCCACAACGTGAAACTTTTACCACTGTGCTTGAGATTTGGTGGTTGTTTTTTAAAGTTATCAGCTAACTTTATAAATTAACCACCACCACATGAATGCACCGTAGCTAAGTTACATGTAGCTGGCTAACTATACCTTAGCATAATTGTCAAAGGAGCTTGCAAAGAAAAGCGTCTGGACTTCTTTAAGTTACTTGAAGACGTTTCACCTTCATCCGAGAAGCTTCTTCAGTTCTAAGGTCAAATGGTGGAGAGTCCCAGATTTAAACCTAGTGGGAGTTTCCCCCCACAGAGGGACAAAAGGACCCCCTGATGATCCTCTAATCGCCTGAGCCAAGGTGTGGAACTGGGTGTGGGTCCCAATCAGCCAGGGTTTCAGGTGAGTTCATTGTGAAACCTGGCCCCACCTTATCATGCGAAGGTGGCGGTGGTTTACAACACCAACTGTCTGCCATCTATAATCCAGTTTTGAGTTCCCTTCCCAGACGCCTTAACGCCCATTCACATCCTGGGCCATCTGACCTCAGGAATTCGCATGTTAAGGTGGGGCCAGGTTTCACAATGAACTCACCCGAAACTCTGGCAAGAAATTAAAGTTATATAGCAGGACAAATTACTTCACTGGCTAACATTACTCTTCTTAGTAACTTGTGTTTAATATGAAACTACACTGTGTCTAGCAGGAAATGATCCAATGATTCAAAACAAAGATATAAATAACTTACATTTGTTTTGTAAAGTAACAGCAAATTTACAGGCAGTTAGCCAGCTAGAATTTAACTACACCACACGCTTCATTATATGAGTGTCTGGCATATTACTAATATTCATTATGGTAAATGGTAAATGGCCTGTATTTGTATAGCGCTTTTACTAGTCCCGCCTAGGGACCCCAAAGCGCTTTTTACACGTCCAGTCATCCACCCATTCACCCTCACATTCACACACTGGTGGAGGCAAGCTACAGTTGTAGCCACAGCTGCCCTGGGGCAGACTGACAGAAGCGAGGCTGCCATATCGCGCCATCGGCCCTTCTGGCCAACACCAGTAGGCGGTAGGTGAAGTGTCTTGCCCAAGGACACAACGACCGAGACTGTCCGAGCCGGGGCTCGAACCGGCAACCTTCCGATTACAAGGCGAACTCCCAACTCTTGAGCCACGATCGCCCCATGTGTATATGTATGTTTTATAATACTGTTCCATGACATACATATAATACAGAACTATACAGAATTATATGCATGTCTCATATCTGTTTTGGCTGATGCTAGCTTGCACGAGCACTGACTGTGTGTGTGTGTGTGTGTGTGTGTGTGTGTGTAACCTCAGCAACAAAGACGATGATGAGGATATCCTGGCACTGTGATGAAGTCAGGCTAAAAAGCAGAGAGCTAAGCGTGTTGACCAGGTAACTTTGCTTGTCACGCTTCACAGTGGGAATGCCGAGCACCATGGACACTGAGCGATGACAGGATAGAGAACCAGAGAAAAACCAGAGAAATACATATATATATATTATCCTACCAAGATTCATTGAATAGTAGGGCTGTGCATTTTTATTTATTTATTTATTTATTTATTTTTTATTTTATTTTTTTTGCCTGTCCCGTTTGGCTCTTTTGCCATCAGAATTATTGTCTAAAGGCGAAGAAAGATGCCCAACGGATTTTCTTTACCAAATTGACCATCCACATTTGTGCATTTTTATTAAATGTGAGGGCTTCATACCTCCACGACGTCCCTGTCCCAGCACTACATTAGGCACAAGGCTGCCCGGATGGTGTCTGAGGTGGGGCATGAAAATGTAAATATTGGGCTGAAGGAATGTTTTCAAGCCTGTAGGTTGCTTTTCTGTTTCTGTAAACACAAAGAAAAAGGGATAGAGGCATGTGGTGTTATAGTTAGCACAGTTAGCACACAACATGCTAATAGGCCAGGTAAAAATATATGATTAACTTTCACATGTATTTTGTTTCCTATACATACAGGAAACTAAATAAATATGAATTATGGCAGACAGACAAAATTTGAGACCTGTGCTCCTGTGTCAACCATCAACTGCAACTTCTGTGGATAAACTGCCCATGATACATTACACAGAGAGAAACCTGGGTGATCTTATGTTTTACAAGTCAAATGACTTAGGTCCACATTTGTTTTGATTGTGTGGAAATGCTTAAACAAAGTACAGTTTCAGCTAGAGGTCTCTGTTGTGACTTTTTTTTTTTCTTCATTAAGCCAAAAAACGCCAATTGAATTAACCAGATTCAGAGAAATCCTAGAAATACTGTGTATTCACCATTGCATGAATTTACAAAGTTTCAATAGGGTTGAGGTCAGGGCTGTGGAAAGGCCACTCTGAAAGAATAATGTTAGCCTGCTTCAGTTCTAAAAGCAGCTTTGCTGTGTGTTTGTCCTGTTTGAACATTTAATTGTGTCCAAGTTTCAATCAACTAGCTCTTCATCTGATGTTACGCTAAAGAATTTAGAGCTAGTCCTCCTTCATTGTTCCGTCCACTTTGTGCAATGTTCCACTACCACTGGTGTCAAAAAAGCCCCAGAACATGGAACTGTCACCACCATGCTTCACAATTGGCTTCAGTGTTTATGTTTGAAAGCCTCACCTTTACTCCTCCAAACATACCTTTGTCATTACAGCCAGATAGCGCAAGCTGCAAATTCCAGTCAAGCTTGAAGGGATCAGTTTTAGAGCAGAGGCCTTTTTTCTTGGTTGGCACGCCCTCAGTCCACAGCAATATAAAACTAACTTCAGTTTGGCAGGCTTGAGCCTCGTTGGCCTCTGAGTTGTTCTGAACCAATTTCCTCTCATCTGAGAGTGACACTTTGGGTCTTCTTCCAACTGAATAATCTGTACCAACTTACACTTGTTTGAATTCACGACCTTGGAATCTCCAGTTGCTTAAAAATGTCTCCAACAGATCTTCCAAACTACAATTTTTCCCCTCAGATCTTCGCTGAGTTACTTGGCCTACTATTCAGTCCAATGAGTGCCATCAAACAGTGCAGTCAAACTAACTGCCAGTTTGAGTCAATCGTGATCACTAATAAGAAATGAACAGGCCTTGGCAAGTTCAAAGATGCTGTAGAACTTTAGCACCATGATTGTCTTTTTTATTGTTTTTTATCATTTTTATTACATTAAGAAATCTGTGTTTAAAGTCGAGTCCAGTGTTGCCTTACACATAAAGGGAATGATTCCCAGTGAATGGTGAATAGCATTGGTCAGTACATGCTATCCAGCATGGACGGTGTTCAGTGTTTTCAGCTTTAGGTCTGTTGATGCTGTTTAGTGTATCCATGTAGTTATCTTTTTTGTTTCTAATATCTTGCTCTTATGGTGCATTTCCAAAGACATTTGCCTTTATTCAAAGTCATAAAAACAACTAGTGCTGGGTTCTCTGCTACCCACCTTTGAAGCCTGTCCAGTTGTGGACAGAGTAAAGATAGGTGTCGTTGCCAGTTTTGGAAAGGTTCTTTAGCTGTTCCAGGAGGCTGCTGAGATCCTGACTGACCTGCCCCCCCAGCTCCTCGGCCAGCAGCAGACGCTTGTACAGGATCTGCAGGTCAGGCACCACTGTTGAACCTGGATGCATACAGCAAAGTTTAAAGTGTTAAGACACACTAGTTGTCTGCAAACTGACTGCTTATCGGCTTAATTTCTAACTTGAAGTCACATCATTCCATAATAACCGCCCACCTTAAGCAGATATGTCCCTTCAGATGGTGGAAAGCCTAACTTGAGTCAACTTTCCTTATTTTATCTGAATGACCACAGAAAACAAATAAATATGCAAATCTTCAAAGAAGTTGGAATCAGTAAGCTTTTGTCATCTTTGCTTGGGAGCTGGCATTTCAGCATCTTCCCATATTTTTGTTTTCCCAATGACATTCATGTTTCTAACAGACGCTTCTCTCTCTGTTTATACACCAGGCAGCTCTATTTGTAGTGCAGACACCGTCTGCAGCACTTGAAGACATTCTTGTTTTCAATCACTCCAATCTCTTTGTTCAACTGCTTTCAACTCTCTGACATCAACGTTCACTCATGGAACATTTTCATGTAATCAGTTCACACTTTGTGCTTTTATCTGCCACTTTTATAAATGACAGTTGATTACTTTTGAAAGGACATGTTACACGTTCAACAATCAATTTTTTTTATGCATGAATGACTTTGAGTTTTCCTAAGCTGTAGAGGCTCTTGGGGTCACATTAGTATTAGGGATGGGTGCTGGGTTCTGACATAAACGGTAGTAACCAAACTGAAAAGCAGCGCACATTTTGGTGCTTTTTTTCCTGAGATGTCATACACTTTGGATTCTAGCCAATCATTTTACCATTGCAAGCGTAGTAGGCGGGCCCAGGTACGTACGTTCTTTTAGAGCAGAGCTACAGATTAAAAATGACCAAGGCGAAGCGGTCAAAGGTCTGGCTGTACTTCACAGCAAAAGATGCAAACTCAGCAGCTGCAACAAGTGCTTTAAGCTGATACTGTGATACTGTCAAAGGAGGTAACACCTCGTATCTGATGAAACACCTGGTGACGCATAGCTTTTTTTAAAAAAGCCAAGAAATGCACCGTATTTGATAGCTTGCTGTGCCCCCAAGGTCCTATATGTATGTGTTATGAGAGTGTGAGTAATGTGAATATCTAAGTTGTGGAATAAAATTGAGGCACAGGCAACCAGAAGGGGACGGGGGTGGGTGAGGAGGTAGGGGGTGGGGGTGCCTCCCCTGCACCCTGGTGACACACCTTTACCCCAAGGCCCTGCATGTGTGGGTGATTATGGTGGAGCGGGAAGAGGGAGGCAGCTGGAGATGGGGAGGGAAGGGGCCAGCTGCCCCGCTGACCCCTGCAGGCACCCCCATACTGCGCAACCCACCAAGGCAATTAGGGATGATACCCATCCCTAATTAGTCTTCCTACGGGAGCTCAACTTCACTGATAAAAATCTCATATAAGACTTTGTTTAGGCATTGTTGTAATGCAGGCTTGTAGTAAGAAAGCACATCAGGTGCTCAAATTGATTAGAAGAGCACTCAGTATGTGCCTTTCCATTTAGCTTTTCTATAGCTAGCCATACAGTTCTGCTTTTCTGTGGGCGGGTTTTGTCTACCCAACTTCACAGGTGTGGCTCTGGCATTAAGATGAAAGCTCTGGTATGAGAGCTCACCAGCATTGATGGTTTCTACAGTTATTGGAGTATTTGTGATAGATCATTTACCTGCACAGCTTGAATATGTCAAAAAAAAATCCTCAAATAACTCAAAATATACCAAATTAAAGTTCTAGTATTAACTTCCGGTTTTAAACTACTATCCCACTATTAATAAAACTGTGTTAAGGTAAGGAGGAAAAAGGACAAGCCTAATGACAATGGCTCATTTCCATCAAGCATCCCAATAAGCCACGACAGCAGCTGAGAGGAGCCCAGCTGTGAAGATACCTGTGCTTTCGCTGTTATGTTAAGATGTGTGTTGTCTGACTGCAGTGCCTTATTAATCATGTAAATATTATATTTTCAATAAAACTGTTGGTTTCAATAAAACTGTGTTTCAGCTTGCTAGGGTCTTTACTCCCTTCTCTTTACCAGGTAAAATAAGTATTTGTACTTAAAAGATAAACAAAGTCATTCGCAATAAAATACAAGAGCTCGGAATGAGGCTGATAAAGAAGAACAGAAAAAGCAACAGCAGAAAGTAATGGTTAGTGATGTTAGTAATGGAGCAGTTTGGCAGGACGAGATACATTTTTACCTACATCAGAACTGTATGGTGGGTGTGTTGGCTTACTACTAAAACTCACACGGTGATGTTATGACGTTAGGGAAAGACTTTATAACCGGTATAACTTTCTTTTTTTTTCTTAGGAAACAACATTTCCCACAGCCTCTTCAATAAGACGTTTGTACTCCATGTGAAACAGATAGTGTTGTATACAGAGAGACCGTCGCCCGACTATCGAGAAGGTTATGCTAATAATTTGTAAAAATAAATAAATAATTTAAGAACATAAAAATGTAAAAGTTGCCCATGCGACACTGTGACGCGAACTTTAACCCTGCGGTATTTTCTGTTTCCATGAGAATAAACAGCAGATGAGTATAAAGTTTCCGTTTGAGTCAGCATGTGAAAAGTAAAAGCAGGTACACTCACCTTCATCACTGGGAATCGATTTAATCCAAGTAACCGACACAAAACACCCGAACGCCAAGAGACATGCTAACTTATAGGGGTAAAACCTCATTTCATTCCTCACTCACAGTCTTTGTGTGTCTACTTGCCGCCGATGGGACAACAGGTGGATGTGAGCGGACCAGGTAAATGCACGTAAGTTAGAAGAAACGCTTAGTGAATGGTCACAACTGTGATTCTAGCCTATGTCAAAGCCAAGCATCTACGCGTGTCCGCTTTCATGCTTTTCCGCATGTTGAAAACGTTGTTACACGGTCGCATGATGACAGTTCCTGACAAAACGCTGTGAAATTCTCGGAGAGCACAATCTAACGTGTTGTAGGCACGCACGGCCAACAGCGACACCTGCTGGTCGTGTCATGGCGTTCACAGCCTCGGACGAACCGGTCTATGACAGGAAACCCCAGAACAATAAAATAAATAGTAGCAATCGAAAGTCTTACTATCTCTTTATGTCATATTTCAGGTTTAGCATGAGAAATAAACCTTAGCCCAAGTCTTAGTAGGCAGCAGATTTTTAGTATCACGTGTTTCGTAGTTCGCAGTATGGTTAAGGAAACGTGTACTTCAAGGTAGCCTGTGTAAGTCCTTTTAAGTGACCGGTACGGAAAGTTACCACTGACAATCTATGCTTACGCTGAGAATATAGTAGTACGAAACGTGCCATGTTTATATAGGCTACGGTGTAAGCCAGCCCTCGTGTGGGGATGTAGCTCAGTGGTAGAGCGCATGCTTTGCATGTATGAGGCCCCGGGTTCAATCCCCGGCATCTCCAGCGTTTTTTTTGTTTTTGTTTTTTTTAAATAAATTCATAAATTGACAGTTGGATTCTGTATCCGAGTCAAATTTTCTAATTTTAAAAAAGTAGCAATTAGTAATATATATCTCGTTTCATGGTTAAGCTACTAGTTTGCCAAATGCACTAGTTACTCTGTGTTTGAAAGCACTGTTAGTATGATGTTCAAAACAAAAGCAAGAAGATTTCAAAGTAAAATTAAGTTAATTATTTATTTTAAAGTAGATATTTTAATTGATGTCTGAGACAAAATACAAAGTGCAGGAAGTGACTGTTTCAGTTAGATGACATATCCCCGTTTCCCGTATTTTAAAGACGATTTTAGGTTGTAGAGAACAATTATATTTTTGTCATTGTGTCCTGCCTGCTCAATCCGATTCCTTTGAGACTTCTTTCCTACCATCCATTTATTCTAAGTGGGGGGATCACCGATTAACCAAACTCATGCATGTCTTTGGACTGCTGGAGGAAGACGGATTACCTGGAGAGAATCCATGCACCACTCGGCACAGAGAGGGCATGGAGAATGGAGCAAAACCCAGAATCTTCTTGCTCTGAGTCAGCAGTATGGACAACCACACCACTGCCCACTTTACATATCATGAGATCCACCTGTGCAAGAAATTCAGAACAAAATGATTTGTCAGAAAAAAGTTCCCGTAGTTTTCATCACCATCATCACCTTTACTGGAACAGAGAGAACACTCAGGGCAATAGAAAATGCATCCGTAGCCAAATGCATTCAAGACTGGCAACACAGCATGTGCTATTGTACTATTCCAGCTGACAGCAGTGTCATTGTTGAACCAAGTAATGATTTTATCCTGTTATGAATTTAAGAAAGATTTACATGAAATATCAAGTTAACTTTGTTGTGAGTTTCATAGTCTGATGATCTCAGTTCTGACATCTACATTAGTAATCACTCTTCACACTGCCTTCTTTGTGGTCATGACCTCTCCTCCACCCACAGCTCTGTTTGGGGTTTGCCACCATCAGATCACCAGGTCAACTCCATCAGGACCAGCGGTACGGCTGGCCGTTGTTAGCGCCATACAGTGTAGCCTGACCTCAGGCTAATGGCATATTCCATCATAAGGTAATCAGCTGCGGACACCCTGACTTCATGTCTGTTAAGATCACGGATACTGAAACAATATATTGTCTTTTAACAGCTTGAGCTTCAAAATAACCACATGGCCTTTAGAACATCAGTCCCACTGCAGCACAGATGTGTTCAGAGCGATCCCATGTGTGCAGCGCTTCAGAAAGGCTCATTCAGACAAGTTAACAGAGACACCATGCACACCAAAAAGGGCCATTTCTGTCACTATGAACCACACACAGCCCCATTCACATATTTACCAAGATCCCCCCACCCGTCATCCATCACCCATTACCCCAGAGTGACCTTTGACACCTCCCAGCAGCTGCATTTATCGGGAAATAGGCTGTTGTCACGGTGACTGAGGAGCAGTTTTATTTTCATTTACCTCTTAAACAGTGAACAAAAACACACAAGGAATAAAAAGTTTAAAATCTGACTATTTTTGTTATTATCCACATGTTTATCCCTGTATGGAAATATATATGGTGATGTTTCTGACTGCAAAAGTGTTTTAAGCTGGAGTACCATATGCTGTAACTAACCAGGACTAGAACAGTTGTTGTACTGTGATCTTAGCTTTTTAGAAGTGGATATCACAGACAGTGCACTCTCATATACTGTAGCAGCTAAAGGAGACCATATTTTACAAAATCAGCTTTATGATGTACTCAGTAACCCTTGAAACAAGCAACTGAAGCCATGAGCCCACCAGGAAAGTATCTGAGATCATAGAATAAAGGAGCCTAGCGTTGTTTTCCCCTGTAGGTCTATACAAGCAGAATTCTTTTGGCTGCCACAGTAGCTAACCCCCTGCTGGTAATTAAAGAGAACGCAGGTTCAAGGCAACTTTTCAAAGCCAGAAGCTGTCCACAATTTAAAACAGAGACAGGATCCATTAGGAGTGTGAGTTATTGTCCTCTCCTGACGGTGTTGACTTCAGTTTAAATATCTTCTTGTTCTGCTGGGTTACTATCCTAAAAACAACTGCATTCCTCAGCATCTCTTACATGCAACTGCATTCTTATTTGCAGTTTACACAAAATTTGCATCACACCAAATTTATTGGTCGAAAAGTTTCCACCCTGCACACCGGCCTAGTTTATCGTATTGCAATAAAAGACGCAGAGAAGGACATTTTGTTCAACAAAGAAAGGGAAAAATAATTAGTAAAACATTTTACTATCTTTCTCATAATGAGAGGTAAAGGTCTTTGTAAGCGGATTCCCTGTTGGGCAGAACGTTCAGTCACAAAAACTGGTTGACTGGCCAGTGTTTGAACAGGAATACGTGTTGACATTGCTCAATGTGCTCATTAATGGCTGCGATCCTTGAGCATTAGTGAGATCACATAGGTGTGTGAGGATGCGAGCAGAAGTGGAACCCATGGAAGTGCAGAAGAGTGATGAGTTAGATGAGGGAGTGACTTGGTTCTCTTGGTTCATGAGTCATGCTCTTAGTGTACTTGTACACCAGGAGGACGATACACTCAGTCTTTGCTGTAATTTTTATAATTAAATACCCAGAAAAATGACACACACACACACAAACACACACATATAACCCAGGACCCATGAAGACCAGGTTCTGGTGAAGACAGAGATGAAAATTGTTGTTAAGTTGTTACAGTAATTCATCAGCAGCTGTCTTTTTAAATTACTTAATGTTTCCCATTGAAAACACTGCTTGACTTTGCTGTGAAGTGAGCACAGAAAGCAACAGAAGCATAAAGCAAGTATAACAGTTTACATGAGACGGTTCAAAAGGAGCCTGAAATGAGCATTTGACTAATGCTAGTTAGGCCTGAACATTTGGCCCCTACAGCGAGGGCATCTGTAGACTCACAGGGATAGGCCACTAATGATGTTCATGAACATCATGAATGACATGCACCATCACTGCTGGCTATGCATCCTGTGTGTCAGCACACCCGTGACAAATGTACTTCAGTCTAAGAAATTGAAGTCAAAGAGCAGAGAGCTGTCAGTCCTGAGCATCAGTCCGTCACTGGATCTGCCTGTTCTGCTACAGACACACATAACAGGAATCAGGTTTCCTGAAAACACACTGCATTAGTCCTACATGTGTTTCTAGTTGCAGCTTTTTTCTCTCAGCAGAGAAAGACCAGATTAGATTGAGCTTCATGATCCCAGCAGGATGGTGCAGGGTTGATATGAAGGGGACTCACCAATGGAAGAAATAACATTAGCATTGACAAGAATATGGAGAACATGGCTTAGTGCAGTGCATGCTTTTTTCATTGACATGAACAGTAGGATATCAGTTGCATTTAAAGAAAGAGGCCAACATGAGACCACCCCTCGCACCAGTTCAGTGGATTAAACACAAAGAAGAAACACAAGGAAAAAGCTGCAGCAGAACGAGAGGGAGCCACAAATCTGTCTGTCTTGGTTTTGTTTTAATCCTCATGTTAAGAGGATTGTGTGTAAAAATGTCATCATGAGAGAAGATACGCATAAACATGCAGATGTTGCACACATGCAGATGTTGCACACATGCAGATGTTGTATACATGCAAAGGCACACGCACATGTGTCTAAGCCCATCTTTACTGTGCATCACTAATCCTGCACGAGTCAAATGTTGCATTATGCACTCACAGAGTATTGTGCCACAACTAATTGTTTTCAAATCAGATTTTCTTTGTTCATAAATTGTGTACTGTGGGCAAATAACTGACTGATAGGAGGAAAAACAAGTTGGGAAAAACCAAGGCACAATCTCGGGATAAAGGAAGGAAGATATTTCTGCAAAGATGAAACTCTTCATTTGTCATGCTGCTGTGGCAGTGGGTGGGGTAGGGGGTGGGGGTTAGGAGTCAGGCTCTGAGGAAACGAGCAGGAGGATAGAAAGGACCCATCTGTTCCCATTGTGGCAAATGAAGAGAGAGCAGGGAGAAGCAGAATGCAGAGCAGGAGGAAGGTAAGTGTTAAAAGCACTTTTCTCATCTTTAACTTGCTTTGATTCAGCTTTCAGACTAAATTTGGAGTTAGTGTAATGAATGAATGTGTCGTGGTCAGTGGTGTGAGATGTTAGGTTTCATTGTCAGATGGTGACAATATTACATGTGCACAGCCTGAATTACTGTACAGCTGTGCCAATACCACTGCTCGAATTCCTTCAAACTCTGTTATTCATTTAAAGCCTGACTTCAGTCAGGATTACAGATAAGTCTAATCAGAAGATTTTGATCAGCCACTAAAATTAGGCCTCTGAATAAGACTGATTATTCTGTTTGTAAATTCTTCTGAAATGCTTCCTAACCCTTTCCTAAATGTAAAAATGAGGGGAAATCCTGTGACCCAAGTCACTACTTAAAATCAAACCGTAATATTAGAAAATCGCAATTATAATCGTAATTTCCAGTAATATAAGAAGTTAAAACTGACCTGATATGCGCATGTTGGTAGAGGCAGATATTTGTATAGCTGGACTCAACCAGACATATGACTCCAAATAAATGCTACTGTGTCTTTGTCCCTGCAAGAGGCTGAAATGACACCACGTTTTTCACCTTTATTAACACAACTTGATTTGTTGCCCCCGAGAGACCAAATAAGAAACATAAAAAGTCCTGAATGCAGCTTTAACTAGTCAAACGCTGTGAAATGCAAAAATAAGTCAGCTTTGGGGTTAAGACAAAAATGTATGCACTTACATTTTAGAGCATGAACTTTACCTGATCAACTGCTTTGATGTAACGTGATTTGCCACCAAAGCAGTTCCTCTAATGTTCATTCCAGCTTGTTTAATTCAGAATGTACTTTCTGACAGTCGGCTCCTTTGACCTTCGACCTCTACTCTTGTGGCTGCTTTAATCTCATTACTTTAAAGCTGCCTTGTCCTCCATTCATCCTTCCGCCCTCCTTCTCTGCCCCAGTGAAACTGAAATGGTACACCCTCTAACTTAATTAATGGAGGCATCTTCTGATTGACATGGGCACACACATATCTAGCAGTGTCCTATACGGCAGGGCACAATGCCCTCCCCTCTGTATTTTATGGTAATTCTCGTCCATCTCGTGATTGAATCTGGTAGGTTTCTCCACCCTGTGGGAATATACTACGTTTCCCATCAGCTTCTTTGACTCACTGCTTTAACGCGTCCGTGCTATTGTGACATGGAGCGTCACAGTGTGCTTCCTGTTCTTCTGTGACAGTTAAAAGTAGCCACAGGACGTGCATCACCACACAGGGAAGGTTGGGAAGGGCTGGTTGCATGAAGAGATTTGATTGGGTAATCTAGTGTCACCGATAAAAGTGAATGGATGGGCTGCTGTCAGTGCTTGTAGGGCCAGTGCACAGCAGACCTTCAATCCAGTCTGTAGCCTGTGTGACTATATCGACCAAAAAATGATATTGACACATCAGCACACCGGGCATGCCAGATTACCAATAACTCTTTAGTGGATCTGTTAGACTGGAGTGCAAATTGCACAGCATCCAGAGACGCCATGAATAACCTTCATGATGATTGAGCGCCATGGGCAGTAGTCATGCAGGCAGCTGTCCTCTTTGGGACTATGATGATGGTGGTGGATGTGAAGCACACTGGGACAGGCATTATTCTCTTATATTTTATTACATTGCAGGTGCAAATGTAATGTACTCACCCTTGTGTCCTTCCGAGACCCAGAAAAAGGTTTTAGTTGGTCTCTGCTCATTAATGCAGCTTTGTTGCATCACCAGCCAGAGGACATTCTTTCTTTCTCCTCCGAGACATAAAGATGACTCGTGACTTTGATTGACTGCCAAATGCTGAGTTATACACCGGGTCATGTCACATATACAGATATGCTGAATGATGCTTTCAATTTTAAGAGACGAGCTCCTCCCTCTTGTTTGTAGTTGATCTGTTTTCTCATTAAAAAGTCTTTCTACCCAATTTCAAAAGAGTTGAACTCTAATGAAAAAACGTCCAAGGCTTAGCTTACACATTGCTTCTTATACATAATGGAAGATGAGTGCAGTCACTTTGTCAAAGAACATACCAGTGTGTCCTCTGACCTTTCACCATCCCCGGACAGCTATTCGTCTGACTCCCTGCCTACAAACTGGGTGAAATCAGAGTTAGTAATTCCTCTGTCCACTACGAAGGACACTGAATAAAAGTTCTCTTTCCAAAGTGTGAACATTACTGCACATTTCTGAAATTCTACTAAATTGAAGATAACAATCTAATATTGAAGAAACGATTTGAGGTTTCATTATAATATTCAATTAAATTCAATTTTATTTACACGGCGCCAAATCACAACAATAGTCACCTCAAGGTGCTTTATATTGTAGGTAGACCCCTGTATATCATATCACTTAACCTGAAATGTGGAACCTCCAATGCCTTTTCATTTGTTATTAGCCCAATCCCCAAAAATGTGGCATCAATAAAAGCCCAGCATGTCCCCTCAACACCACAGTAGGACTCAGATTGCATAGATTCTGGTTGATGTAGAGGTTCATGTCCTTCACAGAAGACACAAATGAATATAGTGTTTTTTCTATTTTAATAACTGCAAAGAATGCAAACTTCTGTGACTGCTGTGAGGTGACAGAACTAACCACTGCACCAGACCTTGTGTCCGTGTCAAGGCACCCTCTGTACCACTGTGCAAAATGTTAAAATACTTTGTTTACTTTGGATAACTTAAGGAAAACTCTTTAAATGTCGGGCTTTAGGGTTTTTTGCTGCCCTGTCTGTATCGTTGTCTTTAATGTTTTAACATGACTTTGCTTCATTTCCAGTGGATTTCCACACACTGAAAATACTGCTTTCCACTGAATATTCTGTTCCAAAAACATGTAATCAAGATGAAGATGTATATGACTTTCCTCTGCTTGAGCTGTGGATGGATGCAAACAACTTGTGCTGCTAGTGTGACTCTGTCACCATCCTCTGCACCAGTGACACCCACTGAAGATGAGAGCTCCAAACTTGTGGTAATAGAAACCATATAACTATTGATGGGAAATTAATAATATCTTTACCAACTCTCTCATATATTACATTGGTAGTGAGCTTTATATATAATATAGATACAGGACTGCAGGATAGAAATGGAAGAAGAACACCCCGTTAAAGAGATCATTTACCCCCTTTTTTAGGATTGGCTGATGAAGTATGGTTACCTGCCACCCTCAGACCCTTCCACTGGTCAGCTGCAGGCTTGGACAGGTGTCACCAATGCTGTGAGGGCCATGCAAAGGTTTGCAGGCCTAAAAGACAGCGGAGTTGTAGGTGAGGAATACAGATAGTGTCTGTAAAAAGATGTTTATGCTGCTTCTCAAATCTAGTGTTCTCTGTGTGATTGGATAAAGTCTGTTCTCTGGTGTCCAGATGAGGAGACAATGGCGGTGATGAACACGCCACGCTGCTCACTACCCGACCAGGAGGAATCATCCATACTATCGGCCAACCAAGAGAAAATAAATATGAGGAGGCGGAGAAGATGGGCTGTCTCCATGTGGACGCACGGGAACATCAACTGGAGGTGGGATAAAATTTGCGAGGAGACTGTGATCAGTTCGATGTAGTAATTCACAATGGCTTCCTATTGTCAGTAAGCTGTGCTTGGTGAAGTATCTGCCACTCGGTGAGGTCTTTGCGTCTATCTTACCTCATCAGGTTGCAATCATATCCCTCCTCTTCTCATCTGTCTTGGGAAACAATTCGCTCACTTATCTTCTACGCTTTAAGAGTGTGGGCCGAGCCAACGCCACTGGAGTTCCATGAGGTTTGTCAGATGCCACTTTTGACTAGAACTAGCCAAAGTCACACAGTCGATGAGTTTCATTCATTCTGTTTCCAGGTGGGCAGTCCGGATGCTGCTGACCTGCGGGTAGACTTCTTCCATGGTTACCATGGTGATGACTATCCCTTTGATGGGGCAGGTGGAGCAGTAGGCCACGCTTTCTTCCCCTCAGACCCAGCCCAGGCAGGAGTAGTTCATTTGGATGCGGAGGAAGAGTGGGCATTCAGACAGCCAGGTAGAACAACACTTCAAAAACATAAAAGTCTAACCTTTTATTAGTCTTTTGTCTTGTGTCTTCACATGGTGTTGATTAATGCAGCTTGGTGACCAAGCTTGACAGTGCTAGGCAGTAACTCAGTGCTCCACACTTCTGTCAAATTATGGTCCCTTCTTGCTCCAAAGTTGCCAAATGGCAGTGGACAAAACAATAACACTGAGTCCAAAACCAGTGAGCTTTGGACCACAATACTACCTCCATAAAGTCTATGGCCATACTATACCAGTAAACCATGACTTGTTTATCTTCTTCTTCTAATCAGGTCATCATTTTGTTTTCTGTTCCTCCTCTTCTGTTTCCTTCCCAGTCTCTGAGGGTACCGACCTGTTCACAGTGCTTGTTCATGAGTTTGGCCACGCACTGGGCCTTCCTCATTCCTCATCCCGTCACTCAGTCATGAGGCCATACTACCTGGGTCCTGTCGGAGACCCTCTTCACTACCGCCTGGGACCCCAAGACCTGGAGCACATCACTCAGCTCTATGGTGAAGCTTCTCACACCATGATTTAATCATTAATATTGATTATAGTTGATGTGTGAGGATGTGTAAACTAGACTGAATGTAAAATTTCAGTATTAGCACACATAGGATAATATAAAGTTTCAATATCAAGAATTTAAAATAAATGATGTAAAAGGATAAAAACTGAAGTGCAGTTTAAAGGATGAATGAGGACAGCTGTGAAATAGCTCCCTGGTCTGACCTCTGGTGTGTTTATCCGGTCGTTAAGTCTGACGTCACTAGCCGTGTCTGGGCCTAAACTCCGCTGCAGGTCCATATATCAAACATCACTATGGCATTACTGAGAGTTGAAAAACTGTCTAAAGTCTTTCATCTTTAATAAAATGATCAGCGTTCTGCTCCAGGTGTAACAATTGAGTTTAACATCCAGGCATCCATGAAAACGGAATTTATGACATTTAACGGAGTTAGAAGTTAGCAGGAAGTTAGCTCGCTAGCTTCTATCTAAATACAATATAGCATGTCCTGACTGCGGGGTTTTGGAAACAAATTCAAACATACAGCTCTGTTATCACTTCCAACATAAATGAAGACAGAAAACTAAACAGCAGTGACGTTTGTAGGGTTACTGAAGTTTGGCTAGCTGGTATATAATGATGTGCTACGTGTAGGGTTGCCAACTCCCTGAGAAATAAATAAGGGACACCTCGTGGCCAGGGCCGGGCGACCCAGTTGTCTTCACCCTTCCCAGTGTGGTGAATTTTTTAGCTCTTTTTTTGTGTGTGAAATTATTTTTTTTAACCATTTGACTTGAATTTGATTTAAGTAGATGTGTATTCTTTGTGATATCAACACATGGGAAACAAAAATCATTTAGCCATTTATTTTTAGCTCAAAATGACAACATTAACACAATAAAACAGGTCTCTTTCTTAAACAGAAGCCTGTCATGCTTAACTTTTGATAATAAAAGTAAATCTTTCTTTAAAAGAACTCTGTCCTGCTTAACTTAAAATTATATAAATTAATAGAAAACAATAGAAAGAAAAATATTCTTGTAACAGTGCACATTTAGTGCAATTGGCTTCAGCAGAGGCATTATTTCA
The DNA here is from genome assembly GCF_963576455.1 of Neolamprologus multifasciatus. Lineage (NCBI taxonomy): Eukaryota > Metazoa > Chordata > Actinopteri > Cichliformes > Cichlidae > Neolamprologus > Neolamprologus multifasciatus. The sequence goes on along the minus strand of NC_140440.1, from coordinate 13,253,913 downwards.
GCTTTTGCTCCCGTTTGTAAACCCACTTGTTCCCATGATTACGCATCATAACTCATCATCATTATTCATCTATGTATTACTTTTATGTATTACTCATCTATTTGTTGTAATCATCTATCCTTGCAGTTGTTTATTACACAAAATAAATTATATTATCACACTTCTGGCCACATAGCGCTGATATTCACTGCACATGCCCATTTTAACCTTAACCAGAGGGTTTAAAAACAAACAAACCAGTGTTTACCATATCTGGTTCTGCCGTGGCCTGGTAGACAAAAATTGGTTAAGGGTTCCCCGAGCTTTCACGCCCCTCATGTTCTTCATGTGCCCACCATTAGAAGCATGCCTATGGAAAAAGTGCACCGGCACACAGTGCAGTGCGCTTTATAGGTGTTATCGTGCACTTTTCCAGCCAGGTGTTTTCCTTTTCCCATTCTTCCCTGCACTTTTACAGCCTTTTTTTTCTTTCTCTGAGAGGAACAAACATTGCTGGTCTAATGCTGGGCTCACACTGTGCGATTTTTGGCCCATTTTGAGCCGATTTTTGAGTCGTGCGACCAATTTGGTGATCGGCCCGATTTTGGCCTTCATCGTGCATCGTGTAGTATACGTGGGGTAACGAGAAGCGATTAACACCTCACGACCAGCTCCCGATCATCAATCGCTCGTGAGGGTGTCACCGCAGCCGCTCACACTGCTCACGCGCAAACACGTAAACGTCGGTGAAAAAGACGGAGCAGCACGGCTGTGCAGCGTGTGATCTGGACACAAGCGATGGAGGCACAACTTGTAGAACTTTGGAAAGCTCATCCGAGCCTTTTCGATGTGGCATCACCAAATTATCACGACCACAACAACCGTGAAAATAGTTGGATTTACATTGCTGCTCAATCACAGCTGCCTGATCATGTTTGTCATTAGTAATTTAGCAATGTTGATGGCGGTGTGTGTCTGTGTGAGTGAAAGACAGAGAGGGAGAGCGAGCGACAGATTTTCTGTTATAACCTTCATTTTATGGAGGCACAGTGTGACTCAGGTCGCATCAGAGCATCGGGCGGTATAGTGTGAGACCCTGCATCGTGACCTACGAACTTATAACCCATGCGAGCCAATCGTGCAGTTTGAAAATCGCACAGTGTTTGCCCAGCTTCAGGTGTACTGTCGTCTGAGACTTGCACCGCAGTGTCGGCGTTTGTTTTCCTGTTGGCCATGCTTTTTGTTGTGGTCATCTGTTGTCTTCCGGTATTTTCTCCGCAAGCGACCTTTCCTCAACCAATGAGATGAGCGGTAATCTGAATTGTCATACTCGAATTGTCATAAGTGTGCTGTCAGCTCATTGGTCACAAAGCAGGGGTGGGGCTGGGAATTATGGTTTCAAACAAAGCGTTAATTGACCCTGTGCACGAGAAAATGCTAACTTCCTGGTTTGAGACCGGATGTGGGGTTGTACATTTCCGGTAGCTTTACTTTGCGGTCAATCGCTACTGCAAAGATATACTCCAAAATTGATGTCCAAAACTCGAAAACGGAACGATCGCGTTAAGTTACAAAGAGGAGAAGGTGGGAACACTCACCACTGTTGTGTCATAAAAATCTAATGATCAATTTTGACGTTTAAAGAGTTTAGATCGATCAGTTGTTTACATCACTAAACACAAGCAGAACTGCATCACTGCAGCAGAAGACACATCGTCCACATTCAGAAGCACATCTGTGTATAGTGACTGGTCTTATGATTTAAACAGGCAAATGTTTAGCATTCAAACTACAGGTGAACAATAGTCAAACCAGATGTTTTCCGTTATGTCGATATCAGCTAGTCAAGTACACACCTACACAGCATGTTAACAAACCGTGAAAAAAAGCCACACAAAAAATTAATGATTGCTGGTAACGGTTTCTATACATTAGTATTTACGAAGGGTATGTTGTGACTTACCTTCAAAATTACAGCGGTCCCTCGCTATAACGCGGTTCACCTTTCACCTCGCTGTTTCGCAGATTTTTTAGTGCAAGTTTGCATGCTTTTTTACGTCCTGCGTCCTGATCGCTGCAGACGATCTCCTTCGTCTCTCCTGTACAGTACAGAATCGCTGCATCTATGCTAGCAGTGTGACTCTGAAGTGCAGTGCTGTATGTCCACGATGTACACGAAACGTTTTGCACCGTCAAAAAATAAAATTGTCTACTTGATTTCACCTATCACTGGTTATTTTTAGAACATAACACCCGTGATAAACGAGGGACAGCTGAGAAATATAACATTTGAATCCATTTTCTCTTTTCCCCTGAGGCGTGGGGGAAAAAATATCGACAAGTCGATGAACATCATTTACAGATATATTGGGTAAATGCCCGAGACATCTATAGAAACGTAAATCACCGCTTTATTTATTTATTTGCTTAACTTGTTTTGGACCGTAAACAGGGCGCGAATAGGACACCGGAAACAAAGCTCCCCACAGGAGTTTCCGCACCGGAAGTAGCATATGCTAACGTGCACATAGTCAATTACATTAAAACTTATAGACTACTTTTGATTCTCACTGTATTACGGGACAAAGTGCGTCCCTTATTAGCTCAATACGGGACGTGTACTTTTGTTTCTAAATACGGGACGATTCCGTTTTTTAAGGGACGGTTGGCAACCCTAGCTACGTGACCGCTAGCAACACAGCTATGTTAGCATAATATAAACAAGCTAACTTTTTTTCCACTCGATAAAAGTTAACGTGAGTGTTCTCGGTGGTCAGGAACAAATGTAATCGCATGGCAGGATGCTGTAAAAGGACCAAACTTCAGCCAGGAGAACAACTGAGATAATCCATCCACAATACGAGGTTAGTCATTCATATACTGCTGCATGGGCTGGGCTGTAGTTACATCCTAAGGTTTTAAAAACTGAGCTTAAATGAATGATAAGCGGCAATAAAAGCCGAGGGAGGTCAACAGTGATCATTGACTGTTTTAGGAGCTTTTTGATATTAAATAGAAGAAAATACAAAACATTAAACATGTTAACAACACAAAAGCCATATTAAACGCAGACTACTTTAGGCCCGGAAGTAGGATTCGTCACGTCATCGCTTAACGACCGGATTGAGGAAGGACAGAATTTAGTTTCTTCACAGCTTTAGCCTCCACATTCAGCGAAGACTCTCATGAAAGCCTCATATTGTAAAATATAAAAACGAGGAAATGTCTGACTGCGCTGTTGCTCGGAAACCATTCTTAACTTTCTCAGTTCATTTTGCTTTTGCATAATGTCATGAATGCTTGACAGGCAAACCACTGTGTCTGTGGATATTCAAGCTTCTGCCCACATGTTCCAAAAAATACATCCTTCCACTCAGTGTCGTTCCAGGTTCATTAACTATATTTGCATCTTGGGTTTAACAATTTGTCATTGTGAAAATTTACTAACCACGATCCATTTTTTAATGTTTGGTACTTAAACTAATGAACATGTAAAATATATTATTCATTGGCACAACATTTTATACAAAGGTCTGTGGCTCCTAGAAGTTAAACTTATCTTTGCCACAGATATGATATGAAATTGTATCTGTGGTTTTAAGTGAAATGCAAAACTATCGTCTGACACGTAGTTTATAAATGAATAATTTCACAATATGAAGCACGCTGGAGAGGAAACAAGCCTTTCTGTAAAATACTTGGTTACCAAATACTGTGGCAATAGTTTGGGACATTGAACTGTGTTGTACTAACTTTCTAAAATGAAGCTAAACGAGTAATCATCACACAATAATGGGAAGCAGGCTGGGCTTAACCAAGCATGTGTGACACACTGGAAGTGACAGTAGCTCTGGCTGTGTCCCACCAACCTGCAGTGGTTCTTAGACTGTCAGGTGGGCCACTTTAGTGGTGCATGGAGCCAACCGCAGAAGGAGCATTGAAGAACCAGTCAGTATAACCCAAAATGGATCACCATGAACTCAGCAGGGAAGTGTTTGCAGAGGTCAAGAATGACGTTTTCCTATGGACCCATATAGTGCTGCAAGACTTTTTATATCTATCACTGGCTGCTGCCCTTTAGATAAAAGCAGATTTGAGGCATTTCTGCATTGGCTAAATTTTTCCATTGAGAATCTACGTTTATGTCCAGTTAAATGGGGTTTAAGTCTGGAGACTGTGCTGGCCATCACAATCTTGTTCTTTTTCCTGAGGTAGTTCTGGCACAGCTTGGACTTATGTTTTGGGTCATTATCTTGCTGTAGGATGAACCCCTGACCAACTAGGTCCATACGACAGGGTACTGCATGGTATCTGTTTTGGTTCAGGGAGCCTCTCACTCAGACTATCACACTTCCTCCTCCATGTTTGACAGTTGATGACACACACTGTGGAACCATCCTTTCACCTACTTGACGGCGTACATAGAGCCTGTGTGATGAACTGAAGAGTTAAAATTTTGATTCATCAAAATAATAATACCTTCCTCCAGTCCTCAGTAGTCTTTGTCTTATCCTGAAATCTTACTGATGGCTTTCTTCCTGCAGCTCGAAGTTTCTGTTCAGAGCTGAAACTGAGACTTGCTCACTACAGCCACTATTAAGCTGCTTGAAGCTGTTGTCCTGTAAGCTGCCATCACACAAGCTGTTAACTCTCAGAAACTTGTCCTCTGATTCAGTCGTGTCTTTGGGTCTGCACTCATTGACACCTTTCCGTTTCTCTGTAGGACAGACCTACATTTATAAGTGTTATGATATTATGTCTCTTCCATTGTTAGTCGCCATTTTCTCACCATTTTTGTTGCAACACTCTACTTTCTGCAGTACAATACTGTTCAACTGATGAACACGAGGGTCTGGTACCACAGTGTGTTTAAAATGGTGATGGCTAACCAACAGGCATACTAGTGGTAGACAAGCAGAGGAAGATGGCTGTAGTAACAGACGTAGCGATACTGAATGACAGCAACAATTGGAAGAAGGAACACGAGAAGCTCGAGAAGCACCAAGGGCTCAGAGAAGAGCCCTTGGTGCTTCTCCACAGGGGCGGAGGGGGAATTTAGGTTTGTTGTTTTTTTTATAGCTTTTTCATTTAAATTGTTGTGATTTTTGATTCAGGTCAAATGAACAAGCTGCTGCCTACGGAGGCTCCTCGTATCACCACAGAGTTGCACCACAGAGGCCATGGGTATGATTTACTGAGAGATTTTTCTGTTAATAGCAATCATATTGATATTATCATTATTAATAATAATACATTTAAGAATAAATAAAATGATAAGACTATAAAAAAAATCAAAAGCAGAGGATTCATGTGACAGGATGAGTAATTAAACCAATTTAAAGGGGCGTGTTTTGAGACGGGATGTGAAGATGGAGAGAGTCTGAATGTCTGGCGAGATGGAATTCCAGAGGCGAGGAGCAGAGCAGTAGACGGTCTAGATCCCATAAAAGCCAAACGGGGGAAGGGACGTTCACACGGACAGAAGAAGACAAAAACTCTTTGTCATAAATATGCTGTGTGCCTCTTTTCTTCCATATTTTTGCAAAATCATCTAATATCAGTATTAAGATTTTAAATTTAATTTCAGCCACCAAAGATATTTACATAAACAAGCTAGATAAACAATAGATAGATTTTGTAAACAGGAAAATGTTTACAGTGCTAAGTTAACAGCTAATGCTAGAAAGTGTCGTCTGAAACAGTTGCAACAGACAGACATTAGTTACCATCTGAGGACAAAGAGTACGGCTGTGCTGTCTACTGTTAACCAGATGAAAGCCTGACATTCCTTTAACAAGTATCCCTGTGTGCTTCTGTCCTTCAGCCCCTCCATAGATCACTGCAACACCAGTTTTGATGCTGTGGCAAAGATTCGAGGAGAGACTTTCTTCTTCAAAGGTCTGAAAACAGATTTTTATAAATGTAGTTTAACTATGGAAGATGTATCTATAGTAACAGGATACCACAATTCATTATTTTCATTGGGTCGTCGCTTCAGGTCAGATGATGTGGAGGGTCAATGGCGGAGGCTTGGTGTCGGGGCGCGGTTCTTCGGTGAGGAGGTTGTGGAGGGGTCTACCCCCTGACCTGCTTCATCTTCAAGCTGTGCTGGAGAGGCGCTCGGATCATGCTATCATCTTTATCAGTGGTACAGTACAGTAATCTACCTGTGAGAGGGGCAAAACGGTGTAAAGGCCACAACAGTCGGTGCAGATTACGCACCATAGCTGGCTAAAATCGTTACTGAAACTGTTTAAAAAAATCAAAGAAGATTCCTTATTTCTTTATTTCTGTAACAATTGATTGACATGAGTTTTTTTTTTAAGCTTATATCTCTTCTAGCCTTTACATTTTGCACACTGAATGTGTTCTTCAAAATTGTCTTTTTCATAAAATTTGCCTGTAGCCATTCCTGAATTACTTTTCAAGCAAGCAGTGATACGTTTGAGAGATAGTGATGTCTTCAGAAAGCAGAACTTGTTGAGATTTATGAGATTATTACTTACTTCCTGCTACTTTCAGAAGACCTACATGCACCTGTCCTATAGCATCTTTGAACATCTCCTACAGTTTGACTGTAGATTACATTTTCTATAACCAAAATACTTTTAGCATAGTTAAGGACTAAATTCTCCAACATCAAAACGGATGTGTCCAATTATTAAACTTTATCTGGCCTTCAGGTTTTTAAACCTTTCTTTCCTTCTTATTTCTTTGGCAGCAGACATCCACTGCCTAGAACATGCATGCAATGATAAAATAAATGAGAGTGTAAATACAAAATAACACATCAAAGCAGTCACAGAAACAATCGATGGTGTTTCACTGCGAATCATCAAACTGACTTACTAACCTTACATGTGATGTCTCGCTGCAGGTCACCAGTTCTGGCTCTTCAAGGACCTGTCTCTGCAAGAAGGTTACCCTCAGCCCCTGTCTGCTCTCAGGACGGGCGTCAGCTTAGATTTAGCAGACACTGATAACGATGATGATGACGAGCAGGCAGCAGGAGCATTAGAGAGATGGGGCCTGGTCTGGGACCCGGAGGAGGGGGCTGTGTGGGGAAAAATTGGAGATGCCAAACAAGAGAATCAAGGAGACACGTGGACACAACTACTTAAAGAGGGTGTGAATGGAATCACTACAGACACTAATGGTGAGGATCTGATTCATGTGTGAGATCTTTCTATTAAAGGATCAAATAAACGGACAAAGTTGACTTAATTTAACTAGAACCAGACTAAATTCAGTGAAGTTTCTTTTCTTTCTCTCCAGGCTCTGTCTATCTCTTTAAAGGAGATTCCTACTGGAAGTTCATGTTTCCAGGTTCATCACTGCATGATGGATACCCACGATCCTCTGCTGCAGACTGGCTGGGCTGCACTGACTCATCCTCACCTGGGATGCAGGACCTCTCCTTCTCACTGTCATCACCTGGAGGAAGAGAGGAGCTCAGGGAGAGTTGGAGATATCGGGGAGAGGAGGAAGAACTGATAAAAAGAAAGCGGGTCAGAGACAGAACTAAACACAAAGAGGTGCTGGACAGAGGTTCACACATCTGGACAAAATGCACCTGCCGAAACGGAGCCCTGGGGGGCAGGACAACATTTTTGATAGCTGCCTTGCTACAGGTTACATGGGCACTGTTAGCTGTTTAAAGATGCACAATGAAAGAAAAAACTGAGGTTTTATTATTAAATAGAGTGTGTACAACCTTTCCACAAGCACTCGCATCCTCGCCCTGTACTCCTGTCTGAGTGTGAGATTAGAAATGTGCTGCTGGTTTCAGGTAGCAGCGGTGCTACTTACGAGTGCTATTTTAATTAGGAGGCATATTTATTTACCTGTCCACCAGTCATCAGGTCATATTGTGAGTTATGACCAGAAAACTGGTTCCATCTGTGAAGGATTGAAGTTGCCAAAATCAATTATTAACAAAAACAACAACAACAATAATAAATAATAATAATAATAATAATAATAATCACGCAGACATTAACTGACTGATAATTTGACATGTTTGTATTTACAGATATCAGTGTTTTAAATGTATGTATGGATCTCTGTATTACTTTTCTTTTACATTCGTACTTTACAGCAATACTAATCTATCCCAGGCATCACAGACACTCACCACACTAGAAGATTGAAGTGGTTTGGGGAAGTTAAAATTAAAGAGATCATTTTTAATATCATTTTTAATAATATTTTAATTTCAGTTTGACCAGTTTCACCTGCATAGTTCACCCCAAATCCACCTTAGCTTTTAAACTCTTTATACAGACAAAAAGTGGAGTAGTGGCTTTATCATTTCACCTTCCTGGTTAATTTCTCTTATTGCCATCCCATAGGTGACAGTCTGCAAGCACACACTGTTTAAAAATAAGGATAAAAATATATGAAGAAAGAAAAGAAATTACATTATTATTATTTTTTATCAAAGCCTAAGTTCACTGCAGTTGAACACAACCTCCAACAGGGCAGTCAGTGATGGATGTAGCCTTCAGCATGCAGTAGATTTGAGCAGTGTAAATGTACACCAACCAATTTGCACTTTTAATAACTCAAAGGGCAGCTGACACTGACTCAGGTGACATCACTTAAGGACAGCTATCAAACTTAAAAACATTATCCTGCCACATATTTCAGGTTCAAGGTTCTTTATTCGTTACATGCATAGTTATAACACACAATGAAATGTAACCTGACACGCTCCTTGACTTGAGCAAAAGGGGCGGGGCGGGTATAGGGGGGGGACATTATATAATATATAATATAATATATACATTAGGTGGATGTGCAGTAGTAGCATGTATGCAGCAAGCAGGTAAATTCTGTACATTAAGTGAATTAAATAAGAACAGACAATCACTTCTGAACACACAACAACGCACGAGAGAAATAGTTTGAGCTCTATTTTCTGACCATTTATTTTTACCCATTTTCCATTCATCTTAACAGCATTTACATAAACGATGCATTTTAATGCTGTCGTTTTTGATGAAGTACTCTCTTAGAAAAAGCATTTCTTACTGCGTCTTCCCTCCTCTGTCTTTTGTTGTTAGAGGTTGTTGTTCTGGCCTGCTGCTGGTATTTCACATGCTTTTTACTTAGTTCGATGTGCTTATGAGCCCTTCTGTTATTTAAAGACTGCCTGCTTGTTCTGAACTCAGTCAAAAGTTTGATGATGATATTCCTGTAAATAGGGTTTGAAATGAACTGAAATATGTCAACTTTTGTCAAAGCATCCTGCAGCTGCTGCTTCAACTCCATAATCCACAACAAATGGGGAATATAGTAGAAAAAAATGATCAGCAACTCTAAGTGTGTTTTATATTTGAGATTCCTGAAAGGAGCCACCCTTTGCTTTGTTGACAGTGCAAACCCTTGTACTTTTCTCACTGAGCTTCATGACGTTGTCGCCTGAAATGGTTTCACCCCACAGGTTTGCCTTATCAGGGTTCATCTCTGGAATTTCTTGCCTTCTTCGTGGGATTTGGGATCATCAGTGCAGAAGTCAGGTTGGTACACAGCTGACAGCCCTGTTTAACAACTGTTAGAATTCATATTATGGCAAGAACCAATCAGGTTCCTTGTGAATGCTTCCAGTGACAATAGCCATCTGCAGCCACAAGATGGCAGGTATGTAAAGGATAGATACAAACAGACAAGGAGCTTTATGATGCTGAAATGAAAGGTGAGAGATCATTTTTACTGTTGTACATTTTAGTTTTTGACTATTTTTAGATTTGATTAGGCAGTCAGTTCTTGCCTTCCTTGTCTTAACAGAGCGCCGCTGTATCGTAGGACTGGTTAGAGTCCTCTGATGTTGTACCTGGTATCTGCAGGACCCACTCTTCCAGTTTGTGGGTTACAGCTCCTTTACCACTGGGACTGCTGTTTCCCCTGGTACTTCTCTATTTTCTCATGAACATTTTTCCTGATGTTGGTGCCGTAATGCTTGAATGGGTTGGAAGATTATGGCATCGAGTTAAAAGGGGTTTCAGGTTACATCGTAAGCTATTACATAGAGGTCTAAATCAAGCATTCCAGTGTCTATGGATGTCTATGAATGTCTATGGATGGGGCATTTGGGAACATAAAATACCTTTCCAAAGAAACACACCCCTGCTGGGATAATAAGATGGACAAAGGAGGAGATAGAAGCCACTGACATCAAGACCAGGAAGCTCCTGACCATGCATGGAGGGTTTCACCCCAAGTCCAGCACCCTGAGGCTGTACGCTAAGAGGAAGGAAGGAGGCCATGGACTGGTGAGTGTCAGCACCAAAATCCAGAATGAGACAACGTACCACCATGAATACATCAGGAAGATGGCCCCAACCAACCGCGTGCTCAGTTAATACCTCAGGCAGCAGAAACCCAAGAAAGAGGAGGAAGAAGAGGAACAAACATGGCAAGATAGGCCCCTGCTGCACAGTATGTACCACTGGGAGGTAGAGGAAGTGGCTGACATCCAGAAGTGCTACCAGTGGCTGGACAAAGCTGGACTGAAAGACAGCACAGAGGCACTAATCATGGCAGCACAAGAACAAGCTCTGAGCACAAGATCCATAGAGGCTGGGGTCAGACCCCACACTGTAAAATCTAATTAGTTCCCAGAACTCAAAAAAATTCAGGAAACTCGTTGACTCAAAAAAATTGAGTAAAGCTTAGCTAAAAATGACTAAATTAGGACAACCTATTTATTTTGAGTACTCTGTACAAGCTCATTTGTTCCCAGAACTCAAAAAAATTGGATCAAGTTTACGTAAGATGACCAAGTTAGGGCAACTTACTCATTTTGAGTACACTGTACGGCCTTGTTAGTTCCCAGAACAATTAAGGAAACTCGTTGCCTCAAAAAAACTAAGTAAAGCTTACTTAAGATGATTGTTAGGACAACTTATACAGTGCAAGTCTGTAGTATTAAGAATAACTTGATATTTCTGACTGTACAATACTAATTGTTTACCTACTGGCAAACATTTCAAGTTCAACTAAATGAAATATGATCAGAACCTGCCTCCCCCCCACTCTGGACCCACACCAATTCACATACCGCTTTGGGGTCCTGAGGACGCCATAGCCATCGCACTCCACACAGCACTGAGCCACCTGGAACAACAGAGGAACTATGTCAGAATGCTCTTCATTGACTTCAGCTCTGCCTTTAACACAATAATTCCAGACATTTTGATCACCAAGTCAGCCAACCTGGGGCTCCTGCCATCCACCTGCTCTTGGATAAAGGACTCCCTGGTCAAAAGACCCCAGCAGGTGAAACTGGGTCCTCACCTCTCTTCCCCTCGCACTCTCAGCACCAGCTCCCCCCAGGGCTGTGTACTAAGCCCACTACTCTACTCCCTCCACACATATGACTGCAGTCCCGCCCACCCAGAGAACATCATTGTCAAATTTGCTGATGACACAACAGTGATGGGGCTGATCACAGGGGGAAATGAGGCGGCTTACAGAGATGAGGTCCTGAGACTGGGAGAATGGTGTGCATCAAACAACCTGGCACTTAACATCACCAAGACCAAGGAACTCATCCTGGACTTCAGGCAGAACAGAACTGCCCCTGCCCCCCTGCACATCAACAGAGAATGTGTAGAGCGAGTGGAGTCCTTCAAATTCCTTGGCTTCCACATCTCTGCAGACCTCTCCTGGTTAGCTAACACCACGGCCCTATTCAAGAAAGCCCAGCAGCGGCTACAGTTCCTAAGGGTGCTCAGGAAGGAGCAACTAAACACCCCGCTGCTGGTGACCTTCTACAGATCCACCATCGAGAGCCTGCTGACCTGTGCAGTGACAGTGTGGCACACCAGCTGCACGGAGGCAGACAAGAAGAGACTGCAGAAGGTGGTAAACAAAAAATCATCGGCTACCCTCCAATGGGGCGAACGTGGCTCAAGAGTTGGGAGTTCACCTTGTAATCGGAAGATTGCCGGTTCGAGCCCCGTCTCTGACAGTCTCGGTTGTTGTGTCCTTGGGCGAGACACTTCACCCGTTGCCTACTGGTGGTGGTCAGAGGGCCCGGTGGCGCCAGTGTCCAGCAGCCTCGCCTCTGTCAGTGCGCCCTCTGTGGCTACAATGTAGCTGCCATCACCAGTGTGTGGATGATTGTGTATAGTGTAAAGCGCTTTGGGGTCCTTAGGACCAAGTAAAGCACTATACAAATACAGACCATTTACCATTTGTCTGCTGTCTACAACTCCCGTTGTCTTAGTAGGGCCAGAAACATTTTAAAGGACACTACCCACTCCGGCTGCCATCTTTTCAACCTAATGCCCTCTGGCAGGCGCTATAGATCCATAAGGGCCAGAACAAACAGACTCAGGGACAGCTTCTTCCCCAAAGCCATCACCGTACTCAACTCAAACTTGTACAAAAAGCAATCTGCACTGAAATATCATCAATTCTCTGCCTGTTTGTCTCTGTCAGTGCTGTACTGTGTATTTATATTTATATTAAGTGTATAGTTAAATTATTGTTTAGTTTTTATAATGTGCTATAAGCACGTGTGCAGCTGTTTCTAATTTTGTTATACTATGTATAATGACAATAAAGGCTTTCAACTTTCAACTTAATCGGAGCACTCGGTGACTCCCAAGGTAGGCGAGTGGCTCCAGCAGATCCCAGGAACAACATCAGAGATCTCTGTCGAGAAGAGAGCAGTCCTAGGAACAGCTAAGATACTGCAGGACCCTCAAACTCCCAGGCTTCTGGTAGAAGACCCAAATCACCTGCAGGTGCGAGAGGGGGAAAAACTTTTTTTTTTTGTTCCTTTGATAGATTTTCAGTTGGATTCAGGTCAGGTGATTGGCTGGGCCATTCGCGCAGCTTTATTTTTTATTTCTCTGAAACCATTTAAGAGTTTTCTTGGCTGCTCTTGGGTCATAGGTCGTGTCCAAATTCATGGGCTGCATCCTCCTGAGGACCCGGCCTTCGCAGTCTATGTGGGCCGGGTCCTCAGAAGGTTGGGTAGGCCGGAAGTAAACGGCTGGGGAAATTGGACGGTCTAGCCTTCAAATTAGCGTCACCGCTATCTCGGAGTTTAGTAAACTAAGCCGTCTGCTCCTTGCTGTCTAAAATATAACAGGACACTGGCGTAAATTCTCAACCGTCTCACACTTGTGTTTAATCAGTTTTCTGTTTGACGTTTAGTCAGCTGTGTGAAAATCCCGGAGGAACCCACCCAGGGGATTAATAAAGTTTTATTTTATCTAATCTAATAACTTTAATCTCAGCCAAACCGATTTACTCACGAACAAACAAAACACTGAAAAAAGCCCAACAATATCATTTTTAGGTTGTCTAAGTGACTTATATATTACGTTTAACCCGAGCAGCGAAAGTCCGCGGTGATCTGAAAATGATGTGCCGGGAGTTGTGTCATTCTCGGCGGCATCAGTGACCCTTGAGCTATCGAGCTGGTGGGTAGCAGACGTCTCCGAAAACGTCAAAGCACTTTTGCAAATATGCGATATCTTGATAAACCGAGCAGATATTTGATGTTTACACAGCTACTTTCTCACCTGCAAATATGTTAAAAGTTTATTTTGTGACCCAGAAAGATTAGTATGAGTAATTTTAAAACTTAGTAGTGGTAGTAAATGTATATATAAATGAATATATATTCATTTTTAGAGTCAACCCTGTGACATCCCACACTGGAACTCCCCCAGCTGGATAAGTTACACACTGAAAAGGGGAATCTTAAGATACTATCTCATCAACGGTCTTTACTGCAAGTTCAGCTGTGAGGCTTTCCCATTACACTCATAGAAAGAGCAGCAATAAGATAAGCTCTCATTCAACTCAACATGAGTAGTTTCTGATGAGATTGTGGAAAATTATGTGCATCTAAACCTGGAACATACTTTAACTCAGTGACATCACTAAAATCAAAGCGTTTCATTAGGAACATCTTGCAGCCCTCAGATGTTTGAGTTCAGTTATTAATGTATGTACAACTACTGAGAGACACAAAGAAGGCAGTAAAAAAAGCTAAAACCTCAAAAAGTGCAAACATTTTGAGAAACATTGTTCTTGTGAAAAGAATTCACTGAATTGTGGATTGTTCAGAGACACATTGTGATTTTTCACTTTCATAAACAGACTGGTGGAAAACTTTGTGCTTCTGCATTCAAACCAAACAAGATAAGACAACCCAGCGGCTCTTCTCTCTCCCTATCACCACCATCACGTTGGTCAGGCCACACAGAGCCCTTTCCACCAATAAATTAGTCAACATTTCAGAACTGAGAAATAAAGACCTTTCTCACTTTTCAAATTGACTGACAGGTTTTTCTGCGATGTTCCATGGAAGCTCAAATCTTGGAACAAGTCAGGCCTCCAGAGAAACACAAAAGAAATGGAGAGAAGATTGAAATTCAGTGAAAGAAAATAGGTTAGTTATCGTGAATCTACTCTATACTGCCAGAATGAATGATGACATTTAATGAGGTGTCATTTAAACCACAACTTCTGAGCAAATGAAACAAACAAAAAAAACCAACCTTATCCAAAACTCTTCAAATGTTTAAGCAGGTGAGTCAAACTATTACTGAGGGCCACTGTGGAAACCTGTCACATCAAGGGTCACTCACAAATCATTTACTGACATGCTTTAATACCTAAAAACTAAAATAAAATACAAATATCAGATGTTTATATGCATTCATAAATCTGGAAGCTGGACAGGCTCCAATGGATGGATGTTAAAGCAAAATAATTATTAAAGTGTGACAACAGATGTACTTTGAGGAATGACGAGCCAAAATAACTTGTGATTGTTGTTTATTAAGTCATTAGATGATTAAATATGAGCATGTACGTGGCTCTCTTGTGTTCAGAAATCAGGCACAGCTGCAGCCAACTTCCCTGAGGAGAGTAACCTCTCCCAGTAGTTCACAGAGTTTTATATGAGAATAAAAACAGTTAAAACTGGTGGTGACTGATATCAGGCGCCAGTTATCGTGTCTCCAACTGCCATAGGAGACGATTCTAACCACGTATCCTTGACTGGTGACTTTGCTTCCACAAGTCTCCATCTTCCAGTCCTTACCAACGATTATTACCAGTTGCTAATAAGTCCAGGAACTTTGCAGATATCTCTCTGCCGGCCAACCCAGCACATGTCGTACAATGCTGTTTTTGCATCATTATAAAAATGCATATATTATAAAACCATACTGGATCAGTTCTGCAGTTGTGTCATTTCAAGCTAGGTTTTTCCTAACAATGTTTTCTAAAGTCAAGGACCCTCAGAAAGAGCTGAGGCAGGGAGAACAGGGCAGGCTGTGGAAACCATATGGAGCAAAGCATGATTAGAGCCTGAGTTTGGTTAACATCATTCACAGTAATTTGTACAATTTAAATAAATAATAAAAGTTTACTTTAATCTCAGAGGCTCATCATGAAGACATGAGATTGATGCTATCTATCGTTACAGCTTTCTTTCATTCACCTGATGGTTCCCAGGAACTTAATTTTGATATGTACGCATTGTGAGTATACATGGATATGCACTTTGTTGACTCTTTTGACGTCAGCCAAATAAGCAAGATGCAGCATTACCTGGAGTTTGGGGAAATAGAGGAGGAGAGGGGAAGGCACAGACATCCCAGAGGCCTGTGGGGGAAGATTTGGACAAGGAGTTTCTCTGACAGTGACAGCAGTCTGAGGAGTGAGTTCATAAAGTAGAGATGGCAAAGACAGGACGTGACCAAGAAGGCAAAGAAATTGACATGTGAAAAACAGATGAGGTCTTTTCTGCTACGGAGCTACAGATGGTTGAATTATTTCATTCATTCACTGCTGAATTAAACTGACCTGTCTAATATAATGCAACTATACCTCTCCAACTGTTGTCTTTTGAAAAGCAACGTGCACATTTTAATTGTTACACCTCTCCATTTTGAAATAAAAACAGAAATCAGTGCACACATAATTTGATGTACAATATAATTTAACTTAACCGCTTCAAAACAGTCAGATACATGCAGTTTAACATTTGTTTAAAAGCAACAGTAGGCCCACTACTGCAGGCATGGAGATATTTCATAAGGAAATGTGTCTCATTATAGCAGACATTATTATCACAGAGAGAGATATTAGAGATAGAGCTATTAGTAAAGGTAAACACAGGAAATAAAGCAAACCTTTAAGTGTTTTTTTTTTCCAGATATGATGCTGTCACGCCGGGTGAGCCATGTCTCAAACTGTGCCGTCGAAGGGGGAATTTAATATCAACACCAAGTGAAATATATACATATACAGTGATCTGGGGAAGGGGGGCTCCACGTTCTTCGTTCAGTCTGTGGCAAAAACACACTCCATCTACTCCACGCAGATCCTCACTGATCCTCAGCCAAGAAGGATCCAGGGAGATCTGTACAAGGAGATGGACAAACAGCTGTTTGAAGAAAACCAGGAAACACAAGGGAATTTACTAAGAAGAGACTACGCTAACTGAGGTAAGTACAACGATCCAGGGAGGAACAGTACGCCGCCCAGGTCTTAAGTACAGGCTGGAATGATCAGGAATGATGAGTCAGCAGAAGGCGCTGTCCTGGCGGGAGGGGGTGAAGACAGCAACCCAAGGCAAACCGGAGGACCATGACAGATGTTCTTTAGCTTGTGTTGGGGAGTTTTCTTCTTTGGCTCAACCAGTTTTGGTTGATGTCTTCTTGCTTTCTTTATTTTTTGTGTTTTTATATGCTCCCTTTTACCTTTTTTTCTGCCTGGTGGTGTAGGGTCCTGATGAACCCAAGTATGCGCCCCAGTGGAGTGGATGGACCACAACCAGATGTGTGCTTAAGAAAATGAACCAAACAGCACTTCACAACGGCTCACACAATTCAAACACAGCCCAAGGAGGCAAGTACAGATTTGTATATTACACTTTGCTATAAACAAAAATATTTAATTAAGAAATTATTTATTGTTGTAGCATTTTATGTTATGCATATCCTACCAATGTGATATATTTATGTGTTTATGTGAGTCGGCTACATCACATTTTTGCTGATTTTTTAAATTTATTTTACTTTCATCAGCCACAGATAAAGGTGAAAATCACAAAATCACAAGGAATATCAACTCCTCCATTCATTTATAGATTCAGCAAATACATTTTAGCTTTCAATGTTTTTCTGAGGAAAAGGTTAACGTGTGACACTTTGACACTTTGGACAGTTGGCCTCAGATTATCTTCAAAGTTTCATGCTTCAAAGTTTCCCAGACCTCGAGGCACTAAAGAAACCCCAAACCACAAACATACTTAGAGATGGTGAGAGGTTGTTTCCCTAGAAAGTTGTGTTTGTTTGCATCAAATAGTCGAATGTCCTGCAGTCAGAAAAAAATGGATTACATGTTGATGACACACACACCAAAAACACATTTTCAATGCCAGATGTGTAAAAATCTAAGTAGGGTTTTTTTTAAATTTATTATTATTGTTACTAATTTCCATTATCTTAAGTCAAATGTGAGGTAATTCCAGGATTTGTACATTGGAGTTTTGTTTTTGTTTTTTGCTATATTACTATATTGTTTTTATCTGTTGCTTTCAAAGAGGATCACGTAATTATCATGGTGTGTTCTGTTTACATTCCAAACATTTGAATTTCCAAATAGGATGTAAGAATCAGAGATGCCTCGTAAGAATTTAAAATTAAAGTGATGGTAAAAAGACAAAAAGATCATTAAATGTTAACTATCCGGTTGTTAAGTGATGACGTGACGAATCCTACTTCCGGGCCTAAAGTAGTCTGCATTTAATATGGCTTTTGTGTTGTTAACATGTTTAATGTTTTGTATTTTCTTCTATTTAATCTCAAAAAGCTCCTAAAACAGTCAGTGATCACTGTTGACCTCCCTCGGCTTTTATTACTGCTAATCATTTATTTAAGCTCAGTTTTTAAAACCTTAGGATGTAACTACAGCCCAGCCCATGCAGCAGTATATGAATGACTAACCTCGTATTGTGGATGGATTATCTCAGTTGTTCTCCTGGCTGAAGTTTGGTCCTTTTACAGCATCCTGCCATGCGATTACATTTGTTCCTGACCACCGAGAACACTCACGTTAACTTTTATCGAGTGGAAAAAAAGTTAGCTTGTTTATATTATGCTAACATAGCTGTGTCGCTAGCGGTCACGTAGCACATCATTATATACCAGCTAGCCAAACTTCAGTAACCCTACAAACGTCACTGCTGTTTAGTTTTCTGTCTTCATTTATGTTGGAAGTGATAACAGAGCTGTACGTTTGAATTTGTTTCCAAAACCCCGCAGTCAGGACATGCTATATTGTATTTAGATAGAAGCTAGCGAGCTAACTTCTTGCTAACTTCTAACTCCGTTAAATGTCATAAATTCCGTTTTCATGGATGCCTGGATGTTAAACTCAATTGTTACACCTGGTAGAGCAGAACGCTGATCATTTTATTAAAGATGAAAGACTTTAGACTGTTTTTCAACTCTCAGTAATGCCATAGTGATGTTTGATATATGGACCTGCAGCAGAGTTTAGGCCCAGAGACGGCTAGTGACGTCAGACTTAACAACTGGATAACAGTACACATCCTGCTCTTGTCGCCGGGTAACTTTGTGTCATAAGATTCAATATTCAAATTCTGTGGAAGTAAATGTAATGATATCTTCATAACATTAAACTGGTAAGATGTTTTTGAAGGTGTATAAATGGTAGAAATCGGTCACTAAAGCCTATGGTAGGTAGTTGCTGGCCAAGTTGATGATGTCAGAATACGTGATAAAGTTTAAAGGTCTCAGGAGCCTGGACTCCTTGCGTTCGGAAAAGGATGTCAATTATTATATCAAGGTACAGCGTTTCACCACCACAACAAATCCTCCAAATATATAGACAAGTGGAAGCAGACAAAAACAACAAGCACGCATGCTACAAACTTTACCCGAGTCATTTACAGCCGTTAGCACATCTCTTTGGAAAGAGACATTTCTCTGTAATAAACTCTCTTTTCCAAAGATGAGTGATTCCTCGATCAGATAGATGTATTATTTTATTACTTTGTTGTTTCAGCAACATTAAATTTTAAAACTGTACTTTTGAGTTAAAATATATATTTATAATTTTAATAAATGACAAATTAAAAAGGCATGAACATTTTTTTGTATTGAAAAAATATCGAACCGTGACACCAAAGTATCGAACCGTGAATTTTGTGTATCGTTGCACCCCTAATAAATAAGTAAATAAATAAATAAATAAATAAATATATATATATATATATATATATATATATATATATATATATATATATATATAAATATATATGTGTATATGTGTGTGTGTGTGTATGATACGTTTCTTGAGTTTGCCAAATGTTATTGAAACAAAATACTGAAATTTCATCAGCAGTAATCGCAGAGTAAGGGCCTCGTATTTCTGCTGCGTAACCACAGCAGAAAGGGCAACTCTGCATTGTGTTTGCCACTTCCACTGTAGCTCAGCTTACTGGTGAAGTAACACAAACCCCACCTCCTCTGATGGACATCACCTACTGAGATGAACAGGTCTGATCCTATCTGGGCAAAAAGTAAAACAAGTATTTTCCCCAAAATTTCTAAACAGAGAATGCTGACTACCTCTTACTCATTTCAAATCCTTTTGTGTTTATTTAGTAACACTTTCATATTTGCAGAGTGGTTAACCTCAGTGAGCTGACAAACGAGGTGTGAGTCACTCACAGGATTGTTTACAACGCGTTTCTACAACGTGATGAATAATTTTGATGACCCCTTGACAAGTTTGTGTCCTGGTGTTTTTGGTGACCTTACTTATATCAGCAACTTCAGATGAAAAGGTCTTACAGAACATTTAGAGGGAACTTTGGTCTGAATGAAAGGCTCCACAAATTAAAGATTTGCAAAGATGTTTACATTAGAAAACGTGACTTTTGGTGAATCACAAACAAAACTCATTGTCACATCTACGAGTACAACAACTGCTGTAAATGTAAATGTATAAAAATATGGGCTGAGTGCTCACCAAGTCCCGAAAGAAGAAAACATCCATAAAGTTAAAAACACATTAGACAGGGTGATTTATTTATTAAAATCACAAAAAAGCAAAAACAAGTTCAGTTATGGAAATTGTATTTGAATTTCCCGACTTCTATTGCAAAAGCAATAAGTAAAGCTGAGAGCTGACGTTTGTCTTTAAAGTCTCAGTAAATGCATTTGTTCACAACTCTTTACTAACAAGGAGAAGAAGAAATGCTCAATGCATCATGGGAATCCCCAGCAGCCGAGGCCTGTGCAGCGTGACAGGGTCACCTGATCCAGGCCTAACTTGTCACGGCTGCCGAGGCGAGCCGTGTGGCGTTGGAGGAAAGGAGGACCCAAAATACAGGCGATGACTGATGATTCGAGTGATGTTTCTTTACAGGGTGGTGTAGTGGCAAACAGGCAGTGAGGGATGACAGGGAACTAAAGAAACCTAAACTGGGAAGACGAAATAACAAACCAGAGAACATACGGATCGGGGAGAGAGGCAGAGAGCTGACGGGACAGAGGAAACGTAATCTGAACACACTCACACGAGACAGGGACCTTCAGAATAAAACAGGAAACTCAGACACAGAGAACCAGACAGGACACTGAACTAAACAGACAGATTCACAAACAGACAGTGTGACGCCACAGAAGTGTGACCAGGGCAGGCACAGAACAGAAACCTAACAAACGGTAAATCATAACAGAATACATACTCAGGATAAACAAAAGCATAAAGAAACACAAAACACAGAGTCGGCAGACTCAGGATCATGACATAACTATATGCTTTATTAGAAAGGAGAGCTTGAAGCCTAATATTAAAAGTCTCTGATTTCCGAATCACTGTCGCTGTGATGATTTGAATCAGGGGTCTCAAACTCGTGGCCCGGGGGCCACTTGCGGCTCACGCCACCCATACTCGTGACCCCATATATTGACGTGAATAAATACAACGCGGTTTGACCCTTGAAGTTACTTGTTCTGTTCGTTGTTGAGTGCAATGTTCAAATACGTTTTTTAAAAAGCACAAAATGGTTTAATATGTACAGCAGAGAGTACACACGTGTGAGCAGTCAAAAACTAATGTGTACACTTGTGTCTGCTTTAAATTTCAACAAATAGGAACAAAATGATAGCAGAGGTGCTGCCACGGGTCAGAAAAAGAGTGCCAATGTGTTTAACTGGTAGTTTAATGAAAGGCTTCAGTTAGTTAAGAGTGAGAGGAAAAAATTGTCTTGTTATACAAAATTTGAAATTTTAAAAATACAACAAAACATTACTATTTTGGAAATATTTGTGTTTTCTCATTTGTCTGTTTGCTTGTTTTTTTTGTGCTACTTGAACACTAAAGTGGCCCTCACAGGAGATGACAGTGATAGCAGTGGCCCACAGCTCATTTAAGCTTGAGACCCCAGCTGTAAATAAACCAAACAAACCTGATATTTTAAGAATCTTTGAAAATAAAGAGAGGTTGGAGAGTGACCTATAATTAGCTAGCACAGCTGGGTAAAGTGATACCGCCGTGTTAAAGACCTGTCAGGCCGGCAAAGTCCATAAACACGCAGCTAAACCTCGTGGAATGAGGAACCTCGTCCTTGCCAGAGGAAGCTGTTATAGCTGCAAAGGGCTGGGCCAACATCACACTGCAAAATGTTGTAGATCCACAAAACGTCACTTTACAACCGTTTTTATAACATGTTGTTGAAAGAAAGATGAAAAGGTGTTCTGCTTCTTTTGTAATTAGTTTTGTTTTGTAACAAAGGCATATGAGGTCATTTAGCAAAGCAAAATGAATTACATAACACAGATCAGTTCAAATGGAGATTTATGGTATAAAAGTTTAATTCATAATAAGTTTAATTCATTTATACTGGAGACTAGCTTGATACTAGAGCGATGTGCACCTCTGTGCGCCCTAACTTCCTGAACTCTTCCATTTCGTATCCCTCTGATAAAGCAGCAATTCTCAGATGTGGCGAGGTGGTTTTACTTTCTAAGAATCGCTGCTGAGTTCGTCTGTGTCACGAACTAACAATATGTTAGGCTTTTAGTGCGAAAATGTGCTAGATTTTGTTTTGTTTGTCACGATACCTCTTTAAAATAATGATCTTTTAACTTTTTGTCTTCTTTCTTTCACACACCTTTGAAGGTTTCTTTCACAAACCTTCAAAGCAAAATTAGTTTTGCAGAGGAAACAAAGCCACGTTGTTATCATTTTAATTCATCGGTGGAATTCTGTGTGAGGTATGCACCCACATTGCCACCAACATTAACAAAGTGTCTTGTGACAAATAAATTCTGAATCTGAATCTGAATCTGGTAATTCCAGGGGAATGTAATGGAATAATTGAGCAAGATGGTGTCTAATGACTAAAATAAAGATGACAAGCAATTGACCAGTATGGAAGAGGAATATTTCCCCTCCAGTCTTTTCAAAACTTTT
This sequence comes from Neolamprologus multifasciatus, assembly GCF_963576455.1. Classification (NCBI taxonomy): domain Eukaryota; kingdom Metazoa; phylum Chordata; class Actinopteri; order Cichliformes; family Cichlidae; genus Neolamprologus; species Neolamprologus multifasciatus. The sequence continues at coordinate 13,231,443 of NC_140440.1, read as the reverse complement.
ATCAAAGACTGCATATCCCTCCCACCCTTGCTACACTACACTGGCTACCAGATACCAAACCAGTTTAAATCAGTTTAAGATACTGTCACGGATTCAAATATTGGGGATGGATACAAGAGGAAAACCAAAACAACAACACTGGTCCGGCCGGGTCGAGTCAAACGATGATTTAATGAACACACGCGTGGGAGATGGACACCATACAGCAGACAGCATCAGATCTCTCAATGGTGGAGCCTTGATCAAACTCTTATAGCCTCTAGTGGCCCCCACCTAATCATAAAAGCCTAAACATTCACCTTCTTTCTCACACAGCGCCTAAGCTACGACCTTGGCTCCCTGTTTATCTGCTCCTGCTGAGATGGGGCAGTATGCTCTGTTCTTTTCTAACCAGACAAATAAGGCGATGACTTTCTGCGAACAGTATTTCTTCTAACTCAGCAGTATAATGCATCATAAAACAATATCATTCATTCACAATAAATCAGCAGTCTAATGTAATGCAGATCAATTTAACAAATGTAATAGTGATCACCTTCTTCTAATTCAGGAGAATAATGCAAACTAAAACTACATAATAATTCACAATCTTTAATTAGGGGTCTAACATGGCATAAAATAATATTATAATTCCACAATACCGAACTCATTTAAACTTTTATTTATTACTTTGACCTAACCCCACCTCTCCTAACTGTTCCCGCCTCAATGCAAAAGGGATGAAGCAGCTGCAGTTAGCAAGCTGTCTGCTTTTAAATCACTCCTCAAAACTTGTTTTTACAAAAACATCAATGTTTATTTAGTATTTATTTTAATAGAATCATTTATTCTCTTGTGTTTATTTCATATTTTAACTACTTTAACATGTTCAAAAGGCATGATATGTCAAAAGCTGGTGTGACTGGTAAATGGTAAGCTGAACAGAGTGAAGTGTCTAGTTTCAAAATGCAAGGATGGTTCATAAAGCTAATCTTGACACTTTACTAATATCTGTCTTCACCACAGCAGCAACCCTTCACTGCAGCTGGGTGAAATACACTTTGTATTGAACACTTCTAGTGAACTCTGAAAACTTGGTCATGTACTGCTTGTTTTCAGTTCCTGGTGTAATGTTCTTCTACCAAAATCATAATGAATGCTGTTCCAGAATCTGATCAAAATTCAGAACTGATCATTTGCACGGCTTGGGTGAAGACGTGCAAATTAGAGATGTTTGCCTTCATTTCTTTCTGTCACATCAAACACAGAGTTAAGGTTCTGAAAGGCTTGATTTTAATTTCAATTAATAAGAGAATGTTAAGTAAGTCCGAGTCTTCGGTTTCACCCATTCTTCCACTACAGTGTATTCTCCATCCCCCTTTTCTCACAACAGTAAAAAGAGAAGCACAGATTACCCCTCCGGTTGTGTTCACCTCCCGCCCCTGACTTTAGTGTTCCTGGTTAAGATGGACCGGTGTGATTTAACTGCTCTTAAATTAGCACAAAAACATTTTTCGCCACCAAATTCAGTCAGTGGGTCGTTCAGTCAGTAAGTGAGTGAGTGGATTCCCACAGGTGTAACAAGGTTGATTGAAACACTCAAAATTCACTGAAAGAGGTGCTCATCACTTTTATATGTTCAGGTGCATGGTCTGGAGGATGTCAGGAGGCCTTGAGGCAATCAGATGTAAAACACAATATTTATGAGTGTTTTAAGTTGTAAATCAGTCAAATTGGACCCGAACACAACATGAAAGATTATTAAGCTTTTCTTGGGTGAATTTGACTTTTGACTTTTATTAAATGCCAACATTTATTTCCATAATAAAAGGTCAAACTTTACAGTTTCCAATAGCACAAGTAATTACATGAAAATTAATATTTGTTCATCCAACTTTGTCTGACACATTTTATCTTACTAAACAACAGCAAGTTGCAGATTTCTATAACAAACAAATGTCAGTTACTTGCATAATTTTTCAGTATGTTTATAGGTTCACAAGAAAATCTCATTTCATTTCTCATCTCCACACATCTCCTCATATCTGCTTTCGCTGCTTGTGCCAAGACTGGTAGCTTGTAACTGGCATTGTGCGTATAATGGCCAACAAAATAATACAACTGGTCATTCACTTAGCCCACAAAAATACTATTATTGTAAGATTCTTAGCCAACTAGACAAAAGCATGAATCTCTGCATGTCTTTTGTTTTCTCTGCTATGCTACACAGAACTGTAAAGTCCACTGTGTCCTTTTCATGCTCCAAAAGATGAAATGGACATGTATGCAAAGTTACAACTGCAGTAACAGCAGAGATATTTTATTACAAGTCAACATGAAAATAATCACTGGAAACTGACATTTACATACATATACTGCTAAATGGTAAATGGACTGGTTGTTATAGCGCTTTTCTGCTCTTCTGAGCACTCAAAGCGCTTTACGGTGCCTGCTTAGAGGCTGCCCACTGCTTCACTGAGAGGTTCAAATGCAGAGAGAGTCATTTCCCCATGGGGATCAATAAACGACATTATTATCATTACAATAGGACAAACTTGTTGTGATTTGGGGCTGTATAAATACAATCAAATGAAATTTTCTCCAGGTTCTACCATTGTGCTACATTGTTACATGTTTCACCAAGTTTACACCAAGTCTCAGAGCTGCTGGCTGGATAAAACCTGATTTCAGTGCACAGCCACCAAACTACAAAAGAGAAAGTATTTGACTTATTTTCCTCTGTACAGTGACGGCCAGCTCTTCACAGAGGTGAGGAAATGCCGCGACAGTCATAAGTAGTGAGATCTCACTGATATGTGGCTAGCATGAGCACAAACATGCTGTATCAGTCTTGCCACCATGTAAGGTCCTATTGACTAAGGACATCCTGTGTGGGAGCATAACCCTAATGGACAACCAAGTAGGGATTCCCCAAAGTTTGGAAATGTGTCGACCCGGTGTATTAAAAAGGTGGCAAGCTATCACCTATCCACAAACTCAGTGGAAGGTTCGTGCAACGAGACTTGGGACGTTTTAGAAAACTGATAAAGCTGTATAAACAGTTAACAGAACCTTTGCAGGGACCTCATCTGAGCTTGAAAATACAGCCTATTATTCAATTATTTTGAATTAAAATATTGACTGAAAATCTAAAAGCATATTTTAGCGTAAGCTCTCAGGTCTATATCTATTATTGCCATCATGACTGGATCCTCTACCTCCACCTCTTCATGGATGCTGCTCCCAATGCTTCTGGCTCTTCTTGTCATTTCATCCTTTTCAGCTCCTGCTACCAATAATTGTGCATCAGCACGATCAGCACGATCAGCACTATCAGCACATGCGACCAAAGAGCTTGAGGCTCTGAAGGTAAGCTGACCGACCAGTGAGTGAAAAATTGTATTGTGATTCTTTTTATGTGGTGGTACTTAAAACTGTAAAGAAATTCAACACAATTATGCACAAAACCATCTTTTAAAAAGCAGTCAGATGTTGTTGTGTCTTAATCCCGTCTGCTTTATCTGATTACTTACTTTGTTATCCAAAGTGTTTCTCTTTTCTTTTAGGTTTTAGGTTGTTATATAGACGTGTAACGTAGGGTTTCAGTATGCCAGGGGTAAAACTTTGAATTGGTGAATCAAAAGCCTCTTGTCAGGGATTCACCTGCACCATTCTCATGTAAGCTACAAGAAAACCGATGACTTTGTGTGGGTGAAGTGCGGATTAGATAGCAGATAAAGTAGCCGATGTTGCTGCTCGGCATCTATTTGACATTTAGGTTGTTACTGCTGTTGCTTCAACTCTGTTTCTCTTTTTGACAGGTGTGTTCTGACGAGTCCAGCAAAACTGTAAGCCTACATTTTTTTCCCATTTGACACCTTGTGTTTCTTGAACATATGACTTTTCTCACCAACTTTCTCTGTTCTCTGTCATTTTAATTGATTAGAGTTCAAATTCATGAGCCTGTTAGCTGTTAGCAGCCTCTGCTTTCTTTCTTTCTGAACAATCTGTATTCCTGCTTCCTACATTATTTCCATTCATTATATATTTATATAATTACACTGCTCTTGCGCTTGTGAGAAAACATATGAGTAATGATACTGAACCATGAGTAGTAAGTATTTCAGTGCACAACAAATTCTGTTCTAACACTGGTCATTAGCGTTTTTGTTTCCCGTGCTTCCATTCTGTGACTGTGATTGTTTTATAACAGGAGGGAAGAGATTAACAACACAGCTTGCATTCATAAATCATTTCTAAAAAAAACAACAGAATATGAAATTACAATTCACACCAGCTTAAATGTGATATACAATAAGCAAACAGACTGATAATGCTTTTTTGACTGTCACTAAAAATGTTCAGAAATGCATTTTGTATCGTGCGTGCTCTATTCTGCATCTTTACCACTTCCTCTTTGCTTCACTCTTATCTCATCTGAACTAATTTCAGCTATTCATGTGCAGCTTTGTTGACTGGAGGATGCTTTCTTTCTAATTCATCTCTTTTCTTCCACACACACAGAAACACATCCTTATAAAGTGTCAGTAGTTGTTGAAAATGTGAAATGTGACCTAGCATTTGTCCTCGTACTGAACAACAGCACAAGGACAAATGCTGGTTTACTGATTCAAGAATATGATGGCTCATCTCTGTTTTCTCACTGTGTTTTCTCAGCAGTTAAACATCTCCGTATCACAATCGGTAAGTTGGAATTATCATTACCAAGTACCTTAATTTTCAATCATGAGAGGTTTTAAGGGGTGCATGTAGATGTAGGATAGGGAGACATGTAATGAAAACGAGCACAAAGATCCTTTAAAAGTGCTTACTTTTGGATTTATACTTTGTTAGGACACAACTGGGCACGAAAGCTGCTTCATGAACTGCATTCATCATTTAAAAAGTCCTGTCGCCACTGTGTTGTAGCAACAGCGCTCAGCTCTGTTGCTTTGTGACCACAGAAAACACTATCCTGTGTGTGGTCTCATAACTAGTTCAAATATGATGTTTATGTTTCTCAGTTATAGCTCCCATTAGAGTATAAATTGAGGTATGCTTTCAAAAATCAAGTATAATTGTGGTACAAGTGTTAAATTGAGAAAAAGGGGGATGTTACAGATTCACTGTTCACTTTTAAATTCAGTCCGGGGGTTTAAACCATTTTAATCAAATTTACTTACTACGGTGTTATAACATGTAGGACTGAACCAGCTACATTCTGGCAGTTAAACAGCATAAGTAGGATACTTATGCTTATGCTTACAGCTACTTACAAGTAGGATTCCCAAAGTTTGTACTAATGTTCCTGTGTTTCTCTGGAAAGAACTCTTCCATTCAGTATTTTATCGAGGGCATCAAGTTACTCAACTGTACAAAAAGCCAACTCATCCCAAAGCTGTCAGAGCGCCTGGAACGTTTCTGTCAGGTAAGGGATCATGACTGTTCATTTATGTTGAACCTAAGATTATTCATGTCACTTTTCAACATTAATCCATGTTAATGTGTTTTCCTTTAGAATATCATGACGTCTAGGTGTGTAGAGACACCATATCCATCGCTCATCGAACCAAAAGAGTTTCACGAGAAACTGAAAACGCTGTTTCAGTGTTACAACAGTGAAATTCTTCAGTCGCAACACAACTAGCATCCAGATTTATTCTGAATTCTTTGTGTTCATGGAAAGTCTGGTTAAAGTTATTTGCTGCAACATTTGATGTTAGCTTATATGAAATTGTGTTCGACTACTTTTTCACAGAAAAATACTATTGTTTACACTTTTCCTATGATAGAGACCGGCCGCATATTTAAGTTTGCTCTGTAGTTTGGGAAAACAATGGACCACTGTATAAGTTCTCAACAAAAAAAAGTCATCTTAAGTGCCCTGTAGGTCCCTGTACCTCATAAATAATCTATTTAATCTGTCAGTGAGTAAATCAGACACTATCTCAGTATGACAGCAGTTCTTTTGTGGAATTTAACTTACTGATGCTGACCTGTTTTCAGATATGTTCTAATGTTGCTTTCTATTTATTTTATTTATTATTTATTTATTAAAGTGCAAATTAAAAATGTTTACCTGTTACCGATTGTTTTTTTGTTTTCAAATATGCCATTTGGTTTGAGAACATAATGCTGATTGTAGTCGTGATTTTCTCTACACAACATGTTTTTTGCTTTCATGCTGCAATGACACAGCTCTGCCTGAGCTCTCATATTCTTCTATGGCATTCAAATATCCCACCAGCTCTTTGATCTTCCTGATCAGAAATACTTTTATCCGTTTACAACACACAGCAAACAAAATCATAACACTGCTGCTGCCACCTTTCTATAGAAAATCAATATTCTTTGAAAACATAACTTACAATACAGAGTTTTATGTTTTCTGGCACGAAACGTAAAACTGACCACGCTGTATGTACAGCACTGAAGAGACGGGTTGATGCTGATGACAACCAGTGTTGGGAAGGTTACTTTTAAAATGTATTCCATTACAGATTACAGATTACATGCCCCAAAATGTATTCTGTAACGTATTCCGTTACGTTACTCAATGAGAGTAACGTATTCTGAATACTTTGGATTACTTAATATATTATCATGCTGTTTACAACTACATGAATGTACTATTGCTGTGATTTATTACTGTTACTGAAGGTCCGCGGCTCCGAACCGTAGTAAAGGGACCTCTGGCTAATACGGTGGGTTCTGTGTCGGCTCGTAGCTGAAAACTAGCTTTACTTTGTTGTCTGGATCAACTTTGCTAGCAGAGACAGAGAGAGGCGTTGAAAGGCTGCTCCAACAGAACTTATTGTTTCAGAGGAAAACACGAACACGGTGTACAGTCGAGTCTTAATAGCTTACTTACAGCTGGGCTCGTCAGGCTCTCTTCTTGGCTGCAGTGGTTATTATTATATTTACATGCTTCCAGCTCCCGTTTCTGCTCGATGACAGCTCGTACTTTTCCTTTTTCTCCCTCCCTCGCTCACAGACACATAACGTGTATGGCAGTCCATTCTCCCTGCAGCACGGACTACACTGCCCATCAGGCTACATTCTTTAGAGCTATGCCTGTAGCATTCTGCCTGTTAGCTTAGCACAACAACAACAAAAAGGCCTCTCTCACCCAGGAAACACACAGAGAGAGAGCGTCACCCTGTAACCATGGCAACCGTAACGCTGCCGCCTGGAACAACAGAACGTAGCTGTCAAACAAAACCCAAACAGTCCTGACCCGCCACAATATGAAACAGGGAAGTACCGCCGTGTAATCCATTTATTTCAACAAAGTAACTGTATTCTAAATACCACCTTTTTAAACGGTAACTGTAACGGAATACAGTTACTCATATTTTGTATTTTAAATGCGTAACGGCGGTACATGTATTCCGTTACTCCCCAACACTGATGACAACTTTATTCTTCAGTTATCAAAATGCTTTCTTTGATGTGGAACAGAGGAGGGACAGGTAAGAAAAACCAGCCTGTACACTGGATTCTGCTTCCCTCTATAGGCTTTCAATCACAGAGAGAGAGCGAGTTGCACATGTGCATTAGTGAAACTAAAAAGGAAGTGAGAATGCACCACAGCTGAAACAAACTGACAGTAACAGCTTCCAACCATGCAGCCACCACATAGAAAGGTAAAGTCATACTAAGAACCTGATAAATGAAAAGGAGCTAACGGTAAGGTAAAAGTGGTTACTGCTTAAACACTGTGCTAATCCACCACTTTCAATTCATGAGTAATATTAACACTACACTGACAGGTTTTTGTTCATTTTTTGCAATAAATGTCCTTCACAATATTATTTACGTTGTATATTGGAAGCTTTTTTTTTGTTTTGTTGGGTAAGCAGGTTAAGTTCCAGCTGGAAACACAAACCAGCCTTTTGGGTTGTGTCAGGACATGAAATACCTGCCAAATCTAACCTACTATTCAAACTAGGATTTATGAGAATGTAATGAGATTTATTTACACCAGAGACTAACCTGGGACTAAAATAACTTTTTGCCGTCTCTCGGCTCTTACATCGTGGACTCTTCCATGTCGCAGCTCTCTCTGATAAAGCTCTCAGATGTGGCAAAGTGGTTTTACTTTCTAAGAATTATTGCTGTGTTCAACTGCGTCTTGTGTCAAACTTGCAAAAAGTAGAGAACGCCTTTTGATGTGGAAAGCTGCTAAATTTATCTTTTTTCAATACAATTTGGTTGAGAAAATGTCTTTCACACAGCAACTGGCAAGGTTTCAAAGGAAAATTAGACTACCCTTCTTATTGTCGGATAACAAGGGTTACAGTTGAAAACAAAGTCACATTCTTATAAAGAATTCGTTGAAATTCACCAACATTAAGAAGGGAACGTAACGGGGTATGTGATGGCAAGCCACACATGGTAAGCTCCACACTTCACCACCAGTTGATTCACTTTAGTTTACTTTGCAGTCACTAGTTTAAATGTATTCTACTTATTATCCAATATTGTTTCTTTATTAAATGTATTTATTTTTCCATCACACCTTCCAATGTTTATATGGTCAAAGTTGTGTTTTATGTTATATTAATACATCTTTCTTTGGGGTTTGGTTTCTCCTGTCTGGCAAAGGGCTGGGAGAGCTGAAGTACCACTGACAGCCTAACTGGATGAAACCACATGCTTCATTGCCTGGGGGGGTGTTTCAAGTTTGTTTAATTGTTTTGTATTAGTTGGTTATATGGCAGCCCTTTTGTTTCCCCTGTGTGTGTCATTTGGTATTTAAGTTCCCCCTGTGTCCTTTCAGCAGGTCAGTTTATCTTATGTTTGTCTGAGATTTCATTAATTGTTATTTTGAGTTTAGTCTGTTAAGTTGACCTCTTTTATTGGTCTGCCTGTTTTTTGGCTTTGTTAAATATATTTTTTAATTAAGTACCTGTGTCCTTTATGCTTTACTGCTTGGTCCCTGACAGGGTAATTGAACAAGCAACCAACTAAGATTTTTCTCTTGAGCTTAAAGGTTGATTGAAGAGGATCAACCTGAGCACCACCTTTAACCCCCATTAAAGAGCATACACAGGCTGTATCCCAGCCTTCGTCGCGTCACTGTGACGTAATCGGCCTTAAAATGCGGCCTTTAAGGCTGCAGACCCTGAATTGGGATACAGCCACAGTGCTCTACACTGAAATCAAGGACTCCAGCCTCTCCTCAACATTTTTGTTTCAGGATCTGAGTTCTGCTTGTGACTACAATCCTTATAAATTGCCTTGAATGGTGTTTTACCATCAAGCTTTTAATGAACGGTCTTAAGAATTCACACTAATGACTTTCTCCAGAAGTACTTAATCAGGTAGACTCTTAATTTCCTCTTCATCAGTTTGCAGGCTCGGACCAAATCCAGGTGAGTGATAGGATGCTTACATTACTTGGTGGAACTCTGGTCAGTGACTGTGAGTGGGTCACCAAACAGAGGTTAATGCAGTGTGTTTTTCTTTCCAAGTATTTCTCTTCACATCTTCCACGCCTGAGGCAGGGGAGGAGGCTCGCAGGGTGACAGTGGAAAATAAGTGAGAGTGGAAGCTGGGCTTAGTACAAACTGGTGATGGGCAACAGGTGTGCCTGAAGTCTCCAGAAGCTCTGCCTTACCACTGAAAGAGACTGGTTAGTGGCTGCCCACCCACAGTCAGACAGAGGAAGAGAGATATGTGAAAGTTCCCACAGAAAATCACATTGTATGGCTTCCCTCTCTTTAATGCTGGATGTCAGAAGACTTCCTTTTATTTGAAACAAACCTAACTGGTTGTCAAATACACTGTACACTGCCTCTATCTGGCAACAGAGCTCGCTGCAGGCAGATGGGCAGTGCTGGTGGAGCAGACAGCGACACACTCCCTTTGAAGGACGATAAAACCAGCTTAAGGCTACGTTCACACTGCAGGTCTTGATGCTCAATTCAGATTTTTTGATCAAATCCGATTTTTTTTGTCTGCTTGTTCACACTACAGATAAAATGCGACAGCAAACGCGCTCTAGTGTGAACGCTCAAAGCGCCCGCATGCGCAAAAGAAGACGTCACACACAACGCGCTCTGTTTAGACCCAGAGCAACAGTATTGTTTGACTGATGGCCTTAATATAAAGAGTTTGGACTTTACGTTTCCCAATTTTTGCTTTAATTTATTTTGTTATTTACATAATAATGTAAATAACCTAATAATGATCCTTATTGCTGTTTTAGAGGAGCGCTGCTTCAAAGGATAGTTGCAGATTTCTGTCAGAATCTGCAGATTATACAGAACAAATAAAATGTTCACGTTTCTCCAACGTTGTCTTCCCAACAGTTTCACTGGATGGCCAGGAAGCGTTCGCGATGTCTTCTCCGCTGCTGATAATTGGCGTCTGTCTTGTGTCGGTGACGTAAAAGACGGATTTAATGCGACATGACCATCAAACAGCAGCTTTCTAAAACATCAGATGTGTATCGGATTCAGTACCACATACGAAAGTGACCCAGATCGGATTTGAAAATATTGGATTTGTGCCGTTCACACTGTCATGCCATGATCGGATATGGGTCGCATAGGGTCAAAAAAATCGGATTTGATGCGCTTTCGCCTTCAGTGTGAACGTAGCCTAAAACAAGCAAGTTATAGAAAAAATCTCTTTCTGATGTGCTTCCCATCAGAAGTGACAACTTTCTCATGAGAGAAATCAAGAGAAGCACAAATCTCTCCCTGCTTCTTCACCTCTGCAAGACCTGTAGGGTCCAGCACCTTGTGCTCTTTGTGGGAAAGAGTGCAAGGCGCGATGCTTCAATCTGGTCGTTAAGTGATGACGTGACAAATCCTACTTCCGGGCCTAAAGTAGTCTGCGTTTAATATGGCTTTTATGTTGTTAACATGTTTAGTGTTTTGTATTTTCTTCTATTTAATATCAAAAAGCTCCTAAAACAGTCAGTGATCATTGTTGACCTCCCTCTGCTTTTATTACCGCTAATCATTTATTTAAGCTCAGTTTTTAAAACCTTAGGATGTAACTACAGCCCAGCCCATGCAGCAGTATATGAATGACTAACCTCGTATTGTGGATGGATTATCTCAGTTGTTTTCTTGGCTGAAGTTTGGTCCTTTTACAGCATCCTGCCATGCGATTACATTTGTTCCTGACCACCGAGAACACTCACGTTAACTTTTATCGAGTGGAAAAAAAGTTAGCTTGTTTATATTATGCTAACGTAGCTGTGTCGCTAGCGGTCACGTAGCACATCATTATATACCAGCTAGCCAAACTTCAGTAACCCTACAAACGTCACTGCTGTTTAGTTTTCTGTCTTCATTTATGTTGGAAGTGATAACAGAGCTGTACGTTTGGATTTGTTTCCAAAACCCTGCAGTCAGGACATGCTATATTGTATTTAGATAGAAGCTAGCGAGCTAACTTCCTGCTAACTTCTAACTCCGTTAAATGTCATAAATTCCGTTTTCATGGATGCCTGGATGTTAAACTCAATTGTTACACCTGGTAGAGCAGAACGCTGATCATTTTATTAAAGATGAAAGACTTTAGACAGTTTTTCAACTCTCAGTAATGCCATAGTGATCGTTTGATATATGGACCTGCAGCTAGGGTTGCCAACTCCCTGAGAAATAAATAAGGGACACCTCGTGGCCAGGGCCGGGCGACCCAGTTGTCTTCACCCTTCCCAGTGTGGTGAATTTTTTAGCTCTTTTTTTGTGTGTGAAATTATTTTTTTTAACCATTTGACTTGAATTTGATTTAAGTAGATGTGTATTCTTTGTGATATCAACACATGGGAAACAAAAATCATTTAGCCATTTATTTTTAGCTCAAAATGACAACATTAACACAATAAAACAGGTCTCTTTCTTAAACAGAAGCCTGTCATGCTTAACTTTTGATAATAAAAGTAAATCTTTCTTTAAAAGAACTCTGTCCTGCTTAACTTAAAATTATATAAATTAATAGAAAACAATAGAAAGAAAAATATTCTTGTAACAGTGCACATTTAGTGCAATTGGCTTCAGCAGAGGCATTATTTCAGCTTTTGCTCCCGTTTGTAAACCCACTTGTTCCCATGATTACGCATCATAACTCATCATCATTATTCATCTATGTATTACTTTTATGTATTACTCATCTATTTGTTGTAATCATCTATCCTTGCAGTTGTTTATTACACAAAATAAATTATATTATCACACTTCTGGCCACATAGCGCTGATATTCACTGCACATGCCCATTTTAACCTTAACCAGAGGGTTTAAAAACAAACAAACCAGTGTTTACCATATCTGGTTCTGCCGTGGCCTGGTAGACAAAAATTGGTTAAGGGTTCCCCGAGCTTTCACGCCCCTCATGTTCTTCATGTGCCCACCATTAGAAGCATGCCTATGGAAAAAGTGCACCGGCACACAGTGCAGTGCGCTTTATAGGTGTTATCGTGCACTTTTCCAGCCAGGTGTTTTCCTTTTCCCATTCTTCCCTGCACTTTTACAGCCTTTTTTTCTTTCTCTGAGAGGAACAAACATTGCTGGTCTAATGCTGGGCTCACACTGTGCGATTTTTGGCCCATTTTGAGCCGATTTTTGAGTCGTGCGACCAATTTGGTGATCGGCCCGATTTTGGCCTTCATCGTGCATCGTGTAGTATACGTGGGGTAACGAGAAGCGATTAACACCTCACGACCAGCTCCCGATCATCAATCGCTCGTGAGGGTGTCACCGCAGCCGCTCACACTGCTCACGCGCAAACACGTAAACGTCGGTGAAAAAGACGGAGCAGCACGGCTGTGCAGCGTGTGAATCTGGACACAAGCGATGGAGGCACAACTTGTAGAACTTTGGAAAGCTCATCCGAGCCTTTTCGATGTGGCATCACCAAATTATCACGACCACAACAACCGTGAAAATAGTTGGATTTACATTGCTGCTCAATCACAGCTGCCTGATCATGTTTGTCATTAGTAATTTAGCAATGTTGATGGCGGTGTGTGTCTGTGTGAGTGAAAGACAGAGAGGGAGAGCGAGCGACAGATTTTCTGTTATAACCTTCATTTTATGGAGGCACAGTGTGACTCAGGTCGCATCAGAGCATCGGGCGGTATAGTGTGAGACCCTGCATCGTGACCTACGAACTTATAACCCATGCGAGCCAATCGTGCAGTTTGAAAATCGCACAGTGTTTGCCCAGCTTCAGGTGTACTGTCGTCTGAGACTTGCACCGCAGTGTCGGCGTTTGTTTCCCTGTTGGCCATGCTTTTTGTTGTGGTCATCTGTTGTCTTCCGGTATTTTCTCCGCAAGCGACCTTTCCTCAACCAATGAGATGAGCGGTAATCTGAATTGTCATACTCGAATTGTCATAAGTGTGCTGTCAGCTCATTGGTCACAAAGCAGGGGTGGGGCTGGGAATTATGGTTTCAAACAAAGCGTTAATTGACCCTGTGCACGAGAAAATGCTAACTTCCTGGTTTGAGACCGGATGTGGGGTTGTACATTTCCGGTAGCTTTACTTTGCGGTCAATCGCTACTGCGAAGATATACTCCAAAATTGATGTCCAAAACTCGAAAACGGAACGATCGCGTTAAGTTACAAAGAGGAGAAGGTGGGAACACTCACCACTGTTGTGTCATAAAAATCTAATGATCAATTTTGACGTTTAAAGAGTTTAGATCGATCAGTTGTTTACATCACTAAACACAAGCAGAACTGCATCACTGCAGCAGAAGACACATCGTCCACATTCAGAAGCACATCTGTGTATAGTGACTGGTCTTATGATTTAAACAGGCAAATGTTTAGCATTCAAACTACAGGTGAACAATAGTCAAACCAGATGTTTTCCGTTATGTCGATATCAGCTAGTCAAGTACACACCTACACAGCATGTTAACAAACCGTGAAAAAAAGCCACACAAAAAATTAATGATTGCTGGTAACGGTTTCTATACATTAGTATTTACGAAGGGTATGTTGTGACTTACCTTCAAAATTACAGCGGTCCCTCGCTATAACGCGGTTCACCTTTCACCTCGCTGTTTCGCAGATTTTTTAGTGCAAGTTTGCATGCTTTTTTACGTCCTGCGTCCTGATCGCTGCAGACGATCTCCTTCGTCTCTCCTGTACAGTACAGAATCGCTGCATCTATGCTAGCAGTGTGACTCTGAAGTGCAGTGCTGTATGTCCACGATGTACACGAAACGTTTTGCACCGTCAAAAAATAAAATTGTCTACTTGATTTCACCTATCACTGGTTATTTTTAGAACATAACACCCGTGATAAACGAGGGACAGCTGAGAAATATAACATTTGAATCCATTTTCTCTTTTCCCCTGAGGCGTGGGGGAAAAAATATCGACAAGTCGATGAACATCATTTACAGATATATTGGGTAAATGCCCGAGACATCTATAGAAACGTAAATCACCGCTTTATTTATTTATTTGCTTAACTTGTTTTGGACCGTAAACAGGGCGCGAATAGGACACCGGAAACAAAGCTCCCCACAGGAGTTTCCGCACCGGAAGTAGCATATGCTAACGTGCACATAGTCAATTACATTAAAACTTATAGACTACTTTTGATTCTCACTGTATTACGGGACAAAGTGCGTCCCTTATTAGCTCAATACGGGACGTGTACTTTTGTTTCTAAATACGGGACGATTCCGTTTTTTAAGGGACGGTTGGCAACCCTACCTGCAGCGGAGTTTAGGCCCAGACACGGCTAGTGACGTCAGACTTAACGACCGGATTACTCATCTGACAGGACCCATTCAACTCATTGTCTTAGAAAATCATTGTGAATACATTCAGTTTTATATTTTCTCTGCACCACAGACTGCCATTATTCTAGGTTTAACCTTTGTTAGAAAGCTATAATCCTGATGGTCAGAAAAAGCCACTGAAAGTTGTAGTTTGTCTTCCTGTTTCCATTTACCACCCGAAAACGGATCCATACTCACCTGACCTGTAATAGGAACTCCATTACCTACCAAGGATATGGAAAAATAATAGTTGTGTTACTGATTATTTGTTTTTGACCAAAAAGAAAAGATTCTCAGACTAATAAACAAATTGAATTATATCCACTACCAGTGATTAGTTCTGCCTTTGAAGCTTTGCATGGGACCAAGTATTGTCACTAAGTTACCCTCTTGTCAGGGAGGGGGGATGATTGGGAAACTTAATATATCTCTTGGCCATTTTGAGTATCTAGTCATAGCTTTTGCGTTAACCAATGCACCAGCTGTCACTGATGGCATTTTGAGAGAGAGAGAGTTTTTTTGTACTCATATGGCATCTTAATCTTCTCCAAAAGCCTAAAAGAACATCAATGTCATGTTAGAACGGTCTTACAGCGTCTGTAGCCTGTAGCAGCTCCCCTAAAGAAACCCTCTGAATAAAATGTTTCTTTGGTTCACAAAAGCAGATGCTTCAGTTGTTCTGGTTCTCATAACAATAAACCAGATGAATTCTCTCGCCTGCTTTCCTCAGGAATAAGAGTCTATCCTACAACCTGGGCGATCGTGGCTCAAGAGTTGGCAGTCTGTCTTGTAATCGGAAGGCTGCCGGTTCGAGCCCCGGCTCCGACAGTCTCGGTTGGTGGTCAGAGGGCCCGGTGGCGCCAGTGTCCAGCAGCTTCGCCTCTGTCAGTGCGCCCCAGGGCGGCTGTGGCTACAATGTAGCTGCCATCACCAGTGTGTGAATGTGTGGATGACTGAATGTAGTGTAAAGCGCTTTGGGGTCCTTAGGGACTAAGTAAAGCGCTATACAAATACAGGCCATTAAACCTTCCTGTGCAGTTGACTATCTGACATGGAAGACTGAGAATGGCAACATCCCTCCAACTGGTTTTATGTCCCTTCCTGTGTTCGGGCACACTGGGCCGATACCACGAAGTTCACTTGCTACACTGGGATTAGCCTGCAGTGCCAAAGCAAAGATAGGATGGGGCCCGATTATTTAAGACCTTGTATGTGAGGAGCAGGACTTTGAATTCTGGATTTAACAGAGAGCCAATGAAGGGAAGCCAATACAGGAGAAATCTGCTCTCTCTTTCTAGTCCCTGTCAGGACTCTTGCTGCAGCATTTTGGATTAGCTGAAGGCTTTTCAGGGAGTTTTTAGGACTTCCTGATAATAATGAATTGCAGTCGTCCAGCCTGGAAGTAATAAATGCATGAACTAGTTTTTCAGCGTCACTCTGAGACAGGATTGTTCTAGTCTTAGAGATGTTACACAAATGGAAGAAGAAAGGTAGGTCGTGGAAAAACTTCCAAGACCTTCAGATTAAGCCTTTAGTCCCTGGTCCTAAAACTCACCTGTTGCTCTCCCTGTTGCAAATTCCACCACTTAACCTGAGTGCATATAATATATAGCTTTTTAAATTTTATGCTGCAAATTGGGTCTTTCTTCAGAGTCCATGGAATTGCTGTCATTGATTGTGACATTTAGGAGAGCACGATTGCTTTATTTCACTCTGAACAATGTCTGTTTGGATTCCTGCTTCGGTTTTTATCGGGCATTCAAAAGTGGACGTATTGTTTGGATCATTGTTCTAGTTTATAACTCAAGTGCGCTTGAACGTCAGACAAAAGCTGATGCATGGATATCCTTCTTCATAATTCTCTGGTAGACAGTAAAGTTCGTGGTTCCATCAATTACTTTGGGCTCCCCAGACCACCACACCACCACGTTTGACTCTTGGTGTCATGTTCTTTTTATGAAACGTTGTGCTAGCTTTAGTCCAGATGTAACAGCACTCAAACCTTCCAAAAAGTCATTTTGTGTCATCAGTCCACAGACTGCTTTCACAGAAAAACACAAACACTGACCTTGACTGAGGTAACTGAGGCTTGCAGTTATTTAGATGTTGTTCTGGGTTCTTCTGTGACACTCCAGATAAACTCCTGATGTACTCTCGGAGTAATTTTGGTTAGCTTTGGGAAACAACATTCAGGCTTCTGGGGTCTATCTCAGCTGCTTATCTGGCTAAACCGGATTAAAAATCATGTGACCGTTTTAGATGAAATATATATAGGCAACCATTCTCCACATAGATTTTAATATAAATACACACAATAGTAATAGTAATATTAGAATACATATCAGAAATTTAGAAATAAGTAAAGGATGTGAGCAGGAAAGAGGAGAGTCCAATATGCAGGTGGTGCTGATGCAAAGTTACTGTAGCCTGAGTAAGTCAGTGTGTTGAACAATGAACACTCTTGCAAACATAACTGAGAATACAGTTTAGTTGTATGGGATGCATTTTTTGTTCAGTATTTTTACACCTGTTGTAGCACAATACTCAGTGCTCACCATGCTGTGTGCATAACACAGAAAAACTGATTTCATCGTCCCTGACCACGCAGGCTCCAGAGAAGCTGTTTTGATGGAAGCTTTTGGATGTGCATAGCAATGGGACACAAAATCCCAGACCTCGTTACAGACACTATTATTAGTTGGTTACTATTTTTCAACAGCTTTCCTTTGGTGATACAGAAGAATTATTAGTAATAACGTGGACTCTTCAAACCAGTGTTACTCTGCTGCCCTCTAGAGGATTTCAAGCCAAACAGCAATCTGAGAGAGAGCGCGTGGGAGAGCGCGCGAAGGAGAGAGAGAGAGAGAGAGAGAGTTGCACATGTGCATTAGTGAAACTATAAAGGAAGTAACGGTGCACAAGAAGTGCAACAAACTAACGCCATAACGGAGAGAACAGCTGCCAGCTACATCCAAACATGCAGCCACCACCGAGAAAGGTAAGATACCAAGAATCTGATGTGAATGAGTAAA
The DNA here is from genome assembly GCF_963576455.1 of Neolamprologus multifasciatus. Lineage (NCBI taxonomy): Eukaryota > Metazoa > Chordata > Actinopteri > Cichliformes > Cichlidae > Neolamprologus > Neolamprologus multifasciatus. The sequence continues at coordinate 13,213,671 of NC_140440.1, read as the reverse complement.
ATATTCACACTGCACTACACTGACTCCTGGTTGGTGTTCACTTTTTCTGAAAATAATTATTTTATGACATCATTCACTGTGCCATGTTTGGCCTCATTGAATGTTTTGTCAGTTTTTGTTTTCCCTGCAACCCAAAAGCTAAAGAAATGAAACAAACTGGGATGTTACTGGGTTTGTATCAGCTGAGGTGTTGGCTCTCAATACAAGTGTTAACAGCCACAACAACTAAGCTGAATGCTCGACTGATGAATAAGCTAGCTAAACGCGTTAATAGGCAGTAATGTGCATGACCTGCTCAAAGCTAATGTTTGGGACTAGTTCCAGTAATTGTAACTGTAAATGAAGCTTTCTAATATTTGTTGTCTTCAGCTAGAAGGTGCTGTACTTTTCTGTGGGGTTTTTCTCTTATACAGCAATAGAATGATACATTACAGAGATAACAACAACAGAAAATTACATAACACTGTTTAATAAGGTTTAATTATCTAAATCATACCACGAGACTGCTGTATTTGTGTCACAGGTTAGCATTGTTTGACCTATTAAATAGCCTTGTACCCTGCACCTGGCTGTCATTTTAGGTCACAATAACTATATTATGTAAAATGATTGTAATTGTAATTATTGTATATACTATATTAAATATAATTTTAGGAATCTGTAAAATGTTGTTGTGCACTTTTTGTTGTCACAGCATAACGTGGCATAAACCAGCAACTAATGTAGACTAGTGAATGTTGTTTTAGTCATTAGGCTTTGGTCAAGGAGGTTGTTTTTATTATGAACCTCTCCCAGTTCCAAGTCAGGCCAAACATTACCGGGTGTCCATTAGTGGGAGCCACCATAGTGAGCAATGAAGTTATAATCTGAAAAACTTCCAGCGAAACAAAGCCCACCAATATCATCTTTTATCAGTGAGACTTACTGCACAGCTGCCCCGTGTGTGAACAGGTAAAGGAGAGCCAGCAGATGAAAGTGGTGTTCTCAGAGCAGCTCAACAAGCTGCAGACCAAACAGCATCTGGACACCGAACTGCTGGAGGAGATCAGGTATGACACACCGTCTGTCTCATAAGCAGGTGTTACGTTACACATGTCCTATGTGTCATGTGTTGTTTTCTGTTTGCTCCCAAAGGTCCTTCAGTAAGCATCGCGCGGCTATAGAGAAAGAATACGGTCAGGTGAGTAAACAGGATCTATTCTAGTCCTGTCTGCTGCTGTTACTGACGCTTTTCATTGTTTACTGGAAATGCTCAAAATATATTGATTTGAGACCCACATTAGTACCTGAGTGCTGGATTGGGTTTTGACTTGTGTGACGTCTGCACACATACACGGTTTGTGTATGTGTGTGTGTGTCCTCACACAATTTTATTAGGCTTTTGTCTAATGTTTTTTTTCTACTGTTTGCATTGATTAGTTCTAAAAGTAATAAAATAATAATATTTTTAGGAAATTTGATATCCTGGAAATAAATATAAAATGTAAATTAATGACATTTTAAACCTACCTGGTGAGCGTAACTAACACTGGTAAGGTGGACGGGGTTATTTGGTTAACTCTGTTATTTTTTAAGTGGAGTGAGAAAAAGTGGTTTCTACCTCGGGCTGAAGGTGTTGAAGTGAAGGTATAAAGGTGCTACATTTATGGCTTTTGATGCCACGGTGTTGGCAAAGAGGTAGTTGTGTGAGTCTAGTGTACCTAGGCCGAAAAGTGTTATTACTTTGCTACTGCTGCACATCAGGTAGTCAGCAAACCACTTAGGTGCAGGGAGCGTTAGGTTGCATTTTAGCTGCATGCTAGGCACAGTTTCAAAGGATGTTACAGAAGTTTCAGAAGTTTTGAGCTGCAGTTTAAAGTTAAGGTGCCTGCAGTGTTTACATTAATGCTAGCAAGCCACCATATTTTGTCAGTCTGAAAGGCTCAGGCGTGCTTCTTTTACCCCATGTATGGCCTTGTACCTAAATGGGGAGGATTTTTTGACACCAAGCTGGAAAGGTGACGGTCTATGTTCAGCAGTCTGAAGGTTGACTTCTAACCTAGTCTCAGTCAGGTACAAACCACAGAAGTAGGTTTGCTGTGGAGTGTCTCTGCTGAGGACAAAGTCACTGTTTCTCTCACTTAATGTTACAAATCTCCTTGGTTTCAGCTCAGAGCTTTATGTGTTTTCACACCGTGGTGTAGAATGTTTCACGTAGAACATCTGAAAAGTATGTGAGTGGATGTGTGTCTGTATGCATGCATGTGTGCCTGGTTAGAGGACAACAAAGTAGCATTCTCCTACCCTTGCTGAAATACTATTAAATCGTTAACACTGACAACTGTTGATCATATTACAACATTTATAGCTGTAAAAAGCAAACTGAGCTGGAAAGAGCCAAAGGGAATATGTAGCAAATCTCAGGGGGCCACAACAGCAAAATTAGGAGTGCCAGCTCCTTAGTTTAGTTTATGTTTCTCTTGCTACAAAAACCCTAATGTAAGAATGTAAGCTCCATCTCCAGAGGGTCCAGTGGGTCATGTAATAATACTCGGTGGTTTGATCACAGCTACTTTAGTCCACGGGCTGAAGTGTCCCTGTGTAAGAGCCTGTAATTCCTCTAATGCATCCATTGGGCTGTGAGTGTGTGTATGATGGTGTTGAAAGGCTGTGTGATGTGTGAAGGAGGCTCTTAGGAGGAGTACTATATAAGTGCCAGTCCATTTAACAAGTTGCCAAAACAAAGAACTCAATTGACACATTTTATTACATTTATTACATCCCTGTGTAAGGAAAGTTCCTTTGTATGTTGTAGAGGATGCACTTTTTCTTGTGTTTTTTCAGGCTCTTCAAAGGTTAGCTGTCCAGTACCAAAAGAGAGACTGGCAGAGAGGAAATACAGATGTGATCACTTCTGGGTAACTACACAACTTTACAGCATGCAATCTTCTTAACACTAGGGGTGGGGGGAAAAATCGATACTGTGTAGTATGGTGATATTTTGTTTGCTAATAATGTATGGATACAGGGACAGCAGAAATCGATATTTTGTTACAAAAAGGTTTTTGTGCTCTGACTTCAGAGCATGTTGATCCTTTTTCTGAGCAAGAATCCTGACATTCCTTCACTGTCCAAATGTGTTTAACTTGTTTTATGGCAGCAATAAACATGACAGTTTACTTATTTTAATTTAAGACATGTTTTATTTGAATTAAGTTTAAAACTTTTTTATTTAATGTAAAATTATATTTTGTTTTAATTTACTTTCAAATTCTTCAGTTGCTGAAGGGGCTGCATAGTTTTCATAAACTGCATAGTTCAGAATAGCTATAATTGTACCAGATGGTTGATTCAGTTAAGTTGGACTAGACTGTAATACAAACCGTTCAGTTTGTCAACAATCAAACTGAAATGAGAGAAAGACTGAGTGTGAGACTTTGATATTAGAGAAAATGAATATTGATAAAGTTTACCTTTATGTACAGAATCTGAATATCGCAAAATATTGAAAAAAATTGCAATAATATCGTATCGTGGGATGTATGGTGATTCCCACCTCTACTTAACAGCTGTTATTGATTGTTGATTTTACTTTGAAAAACCAAACACTCGATTGGCTCTTTTTGCTGTTTGGAAGTTACATCAGCAAAACAGACGTGTTAAGAAAAACGGATGATTCAAGAACCTTTTTGTAGTTTGTGAAAAAACAGTAATTGGACAGCAGTGGTAATGTGGAAATATTTTGTTGTCGTAATCTCTTGATATATATATCACATTTGACTTGTTGCCCATTTGAGGAACTGCATTCATTTACTTAATGTACATAAAGCAGAATAATATTATATGTAATATTATTAATATGTGAACAAAAGTTATTACCAAAGGAAATAAAATACTTTTAAATCAGCAATGTGCTTATGTTGAAATAACTTGGCTCTCTCTAGAATAAACCTCTCAAACATGCACCTTATAGCAGATAATAAATGGCTTATGACTAATTTAGAAGAGCATCGTTTAGCCTGAAAAAAGAGTTTGTTGCTTTATAAAACAGCTAGACCGCCTTACTATTGATTACTGATTCATTATTGACTGAAGGTTTCTCTTCAACTACTTTCAATACTATTGAAATATATGTTGACTGCAGCTGATCTGAGTTAACTTCAGTAAAAACCTCCAATGTCTTTTAGACCCTGTTCCCAAGTCCTACTATTAATTAATGCTTTGATCTTAAATATGATCTTTTAATGTACATCAGGTTTCAGAGCTCATCACAGCACAGAAACAGCTTTAAAGGCTACAAATGATGTTCTTGTGGCCTCAGCTCAGTGGTTTATTACAGTGATTGGAGCACGCTTTAGCTGCAACGTTTTGAATCATATCTGTCTAAGAGACTCTAATTTGTTGATGTAAATAGAGAGTCGTCTTAACATAGTGAGGTTCCACAGGGTTCTGTGCAAGGATCGGTTCTGTTTACATTATACATGCTTCGCTTAGGCAGTAACATTAGAAGACATAGCATACATTTTCACTGCTATGCAGATGATACTCAACTTTATCTATCCATGTGTCTGTAATAAGGTTTGCAAACCCTTTGGTGTGGGTCTCCTCTGGGTACTTTGGCTATCTCCCAAAACAGACATGCATGGTTAATTAACTGGTGATCTGTGGATGTGAGGAGTCTAAAATGCTTTAAGATTAAAGGACACAACAGTGTGTGAATGAATGGGTGTTGCACATCTCTCTGTGTCTAATAATGCAGTGATTGGTGAGACTAAGCATTGCTACAAAAGGCCACCCTGTGTGTGTTAATAGTATCTGACATTGTGGAAGGTGTCTGTTGGTGGTGATATGAATGCAGTTTGTGTGCTTTCAGGAGTGTGTTCAGCGTGTGGCGATCTGTGGTCGATGCTACAGCTCAGACTGCGGCATCGAGACTTTTCGCTGCAGAAGAATACCGTCGACTCAGTGGGCAAGTCTCCAAAAGTCTCCGCAATGCAAAGGATGTCCGGGCTAAGAGAGTGAGACAGTACACACAGATGAAACATTTCTAAACATCACTCAAATAATGAAACATTTTTTTCCTGCCTTCCTCCCCTCATCCCCAAACGGTTGTGGCAGATGGCTGCCTCTCCCTGATCATGATTCTGAAGGAGGCGTTTTCCTGTTTAAAGGGTTTTCCTTCCCAATATTGTCAAAGCGCTTGTTTAAACTGGGCTGTTTAATTGATGGGCTTTCTCTCAGTTACTCTAGGGTCTTTACCTTACAATGTAAAGTGCCTCAATTCAACTGTTGTTGTGATTTAATTCAGTTTAATTTAGCTTAAAAAGTTTATGAAATTTATGCAAGTGCAATCTGATGCCTTTGGGTTGTGTGCATATGTGTGTTAGGGCCTGGAACGGCTGCAGAGGGTGCAGGCTGAAGTGGTGGATGCTCTACGGGAACTTCAAAGGGTCAAGAAGTGCTACCACGACTTCAGTCACATTGCCAGTATTGCACGTGAGAAAACTGCAGATGCACAGGCCAGGTCTGTGTTTCAATACGGAGGTTTGAATCTTCTGCTGAGACTTTTGACCAGCATTTCATTTTGTTTTAAAATATTTTAAAAGTAACTAAAAGTCTGATTTTTAAGGTTGTATTAAATACATTTTGGAACAATGTTTGTCACTTCTATATATTTTATTCTACACTTGTACTCTTAAACTATTACTAATATTATTGTCACGACTTCTTTAATAAAACAGTAAAAAAGTTACTACTGCCGATGGGAGTTCAGCCAATAAGAGCTCAGCTTGCAGATTGAACAACTTATATTTTAACCACTACATGTATATAGAGCATTAAAATAAATATGAAGCAATATGTTAAGTGCTGTAGTTTTCTCTTGTCTTGAATGACATAAATACGATTTCACTTTCTGTTCCAGAGCTAGAAAAAGTGAACATGGAATTTTTCACTTTAAAACAGGACTCCATAAAACGACCACTAAGGTATGGATGAATGAGCTGCTGAAATCTTATTTCTATGCTGAACTGTGTCCTGGTGTAAAGTGGTTTCTCCCCTGTGATTATGAGTTGTCCCAGGATAATCTCTCTAGGTTCCCTCTCCTTTAATGCAAACCAACATTATATTATCACTCTATCCATCCATTTTCTTCCTGTTAACCAATGTTGGCTCATAGTAGCAGCAGGCTAAGCTGGGTGTTCTGGGTTTCCTCTCCCAGTATGTCCATTTGCTTCCAGATCAGACTAAATGTTTAACCTCTCATGAGTTCTGGTTTCCTTTCCTCCAAATACTCAAGCTGAGTACATGTATTAGAATTAAAATTGAGACTAGAATAAAGTTTGTATTTTTATCTGATAATATTATTTTATTATTGCATTGATATAAGGTTCAGTTACGTTTACACAAAAACAACTCCTTCAAAGATCTTAATCTGAGTCTGTACTTTCTCACTTTTTACTTGAGTACAGAAAAGAATCAGTAGTCCAACTTTTGCTGGAGTATTTTTTAACACTTATTATCTGTATTTCACCTTGAGTACACAACAACAACAACAAAACACCCTAAAGAATGATCCCAGGAGGCATCATAATCAGATGACTCCTATTTTTCTGAGACTCCTTTTGAGGTCATTGGTAGGGTCTCCCAAAGCAAAGTGGTCCCAGGGGCGGGGCCACAATAAGAGATTAAAACAAAACCCCAAATGAGCTACAGCACTTCAACAAGAAGCTGTCAGGCTTGGCCGTCAGTTTGGTTCCACCACCTTGTGGGCCGTCCCCCACAGGGTCCTGAGCAAGGTGGTGGTTGACCTCCTGGGATGCAGGCTGTGTTTTTGTGAAGTGTAATGAAAAGGTTATTACACAGCACACACTGCTGAATTATAGACTTGTATAAATGTTGCCTGTTTGTGTGACATTGTGTTTGTGCTCACTTACATGTTTGCAGCTCACTGCCAGACTCAAAGAGTGTGATGACCGCTTGACTGAAGTTCGTAATGAGTATCTGCTGACATTAGCAGCAGTCAGAGCGCATCGGCAGCACTACTACACAAACGACTTACCATTTATTATGGAGGTAATCCACATACACTAACACAGTCAGTGTGCTACATTTATTTTCTCGATATTGACGTTTTTACAGATGGAATGGATCAAAATGTCCTTTCACAACAAGCTTCATGGCTACTTTTTTAAGGAACTAGTGTCACCACAAGTGTTTGAATGACTGTTTTGCCGTGTAGCGTTTAGCCTGCTGCCTGTACTGTATTTAATGAGAACACAGTTACAGAAAACAGACATAACATAGGTGATTAGTCTTCAGCAGAAACTCAGTAGAAATGTTTGAAAACTGACCTTTAGTGTCTGACCTCCTCAGCAAATGGATGGTGATATTTATGAGGATTTGAGATGCCATTTCACCCTGCTGTGTGGGACTGAGATGGACTGCTGTCTTCATACACACAAACAGTACAGCGGAGTGTGGGACAGTGTTGCAAAGGTTGGTGTTGTATATATGAACTACAAAAAAGAGAGATGAGATGCTTTGTCATGCTTTGTATATTTTATATATCGACACCTATGGTCATTGATCATCACAGGGCATCAGACTGCAAATGATTGGTTCAATCTGTGATTAGTCCCATTTAGGGCTGCCACGATTAGTCGACTAGTCACGATTACGTCGACGACTGATTTAATAGTCGACGCGTCGTTTGAAGCTTTGTAAGATCACAAAAGACGCAGGAATAAGTAGTAGGATTTAAGAGTGTAATAACGGACTGAAACAGAAGATGGCAGCACTGCATGTACAAGGATGCCAGCTGCCGTTAAACCCCGAAGAAGAAGTAGCTCTGTCCCAGAATTCATAGCGCAGCCCAGCTCAGTTTACAACAATGGCGGCAGCTAGTTAGTTTTAATATTACTCTTATTATTCTTTCTGGGTCACAAAATAAACGTTTAACATATTTTCAGGCGAGAATGTAGCTGTGTAAACCTCAAATATCTGCTCAGTTTATCAAGACACCACATATTTTCAAAAGCGCTCCGACGTTTTCGGAGACGTCTGTTACCCACTAGCTCGATAGCTAGCCGGGGGCTAGGCTAACTAGAGCCGTGAGAACACCGGACTCCCGCAAATCGTTTTCAAACCCACCGCTGTCTTTCGCTACTCAGGTTAAACATATATAAGTCACTTAAAATGTTATTGTTTGGCTTTTTTTAGTATTTTATTTGTTCCTGAGTAAAACGGTTTGGCTGAGATTAAAGTTATAGTTTTTACACAGCTGAATAAACGTCAAGCAGACAGCTGATTATCAGAAGTGTGAGATGCTCGAGAATATACTCCGGTGTCCTGTTATATTTTAGATAGCAAGGAGTTTATTAAACTTCACCGAAACAATCTGCAAATTTCATTATAATTTAATAAACTATCATCTTGTCTTTATTTTTAGTTAGCACATACCTTAAACACTTAAAGCTGTAAGCTAATGATCGTTATATAAGAGCAGATGCTGCTGGTGCAATAATCTGTACGTTTTATGTCCAGTGGATGATGATCTGATTAGTCGACTATCGAAATAATCGTTTGTGGCAGCCCAAGTCCCATTTCACATTTGTCTATGTTGTAAATTGTGACAGTGTTGGATCGTCATGTTAAACATGAGTTCTCATGAAGTTGTTAGCTTGTGTGAGGATTTATAGTTTTATTTTTGTAAGTAAATAATGAGAATGAATAAGAACTTAGTAAAATAAACTGTAATCTGATTAGCCTGAATAAATAATGCATTGTGACAGATTCATAGTAAGACCCTCCTCACTATGAGGAAACCGTGATAACCACATTTAGAAACAATACTCTTTGAACATCCAGCTGCTTGTACAAATAAGTTCACCATCCAGCACACATGATGTGAGAAGCATCATTTACATGTAGATGAATAGAAATGGCATAAACAGTTTCATGTGTGGACTTTGTGTAGATGTTGTTTGTAACCAAATCAAATCTGTCACTGCAGATAGTAAACTGTAGACCGGGAGAAACTGAATACATCTCGAGATGTTCCCCTTAGACTGTGCTCTCTTGCCAGTTCAGAGTTATTCCCTGGACATTTTGAGTACATTTGACTTTCAGGTGTTCATCCAAAGTCGGTAGAAGTGAGAACATTGTATTTTTGTTCATGCTTTTGTAGCATTTGTGAAAAATTCAGCAGAATTTGCAGTGCTGCTGTTGATGAGAGTTATTTGTTTCTTTGAGGATGGTGTAAACTGCTTTTGTTTAATTAGTTTTTGTGTTGCAGGTGACCAGAGAGAGAAATGTTCAGCAGTTTCTCCAAGATTCGGTATCTTTCAGCAAAACCCCTGAATTTACCTTCCAGCCTGCTCTGCGTGACAAGGTGTGTCTAAGGACGACATACTGACTGTAGTCCAAGTGTCACAGTGACAGTGACAATGATGCTGGCTTTCTGCTGAAGTCTGCCGGTATAAATGTCTCTGAGGGGGGTGCCAATTGCCCGCCCGCTGCAATTTCCTCTTGCCTACAGTACAGCAGTTGAACCAGAGTGTGGTTGCATTATATGCTCACTCAATTCCCAAAGCACATATCTGATCAGAAAATCACATGGTAGTAACTCATTGCATTGTGCATGTAGACAGTTAATGTGACCTGCTTCAGAAAGTCATTCAAAGCGATTTAAGTGAACATGGCATAAGACCCTCCTTCTTCACAACCGTTTCCATCCTTTTTGGAAAATTCAGTACCATCTGTCCTTTCCCATTTCTCTCTTTAACATCCTGCCTATCCCACACCTCACCCCTGGTCCCTTCACTTACTACTTCTCCAGTTTACTCTTATTCTTTCTCTTCTGACATCCAACCGTTGTGGATTGGACTAATAAATTGGCAACACATCACTCTTTCGATTCACAGCTTTAAACTCATGATCGTGTCTTCACTTTTCATCTCAATAACACTGTTACTGAACTGGTAAATGGTTCTTATCTAGCACTTTTCTACTCTCCACAAACAGTATATCTGCCTTCCTTCTCTCCACAATATCAGCCACCTTTCTCCCTGTACCAGTCCATGCTCACACCTCCACACCTGCCCAGAGATGGGCAGTAACACGTTACTTTTTTCAAGTAACGAGTAAAGTAAGGGATTACTATTGCAAAAACAGTAATTAGATTACCGTTACTTTCCCATAGGAACGCTGCGTTACTGCGTTACTAAAACCGTGATTTTTTTGCGAGAATGTCTCATGACAGTGACGTAAGCGAGTGCGACGTTCGTGACAACAGCTGTGTGCAGATCAACAATGGATCATATATCGAGTGCAGAGAGAGTATGAGCGTGCAGCGTTTAAAGCGTGGAAGTACTGACCTTACTTTGAGTTTGATTCCATAAAAAGTGACAAAAACATTAGTGTCCGTTGTGCGTGGGAAGAAAACTTCTTTTTACAGCGGAAAAAACCCTAAACTTCCGAGCAAGCAGCGAGTAGCTACGACGTAATGGGAAACTCACAGAGAAACTCGCGGATTCTTCCACTGACCGCTGCACACCTGCACCAGGGTAACCCTCCGCCTACCCCACTCCTGCTTTACAGGTGAAAATAGAGCAACACGACCGCTAGTCTTTGACTTTATTTATTTTCTGCTGTGTTTTACTTGCATCTATTTGAAAGACTGAGTGTAAACACACAAAAACTATTTTATTTTATGTGCTGGAATGTGCAGAAAATAGGTTTAAATGTTAAACTAATTTCTTCCAGTCAGAGAATGTTGCAGATAATTAAATTTTTTAAAAGATTAAAACTAATAAAACAAGTTTTAAAAAGAGACTTTTCCATTTGATTACATTTTGTATGATGGATTATGCAGAAAAAGTAGAATTGGGCTGAAAGATCTATCACTTTATCACCTATTCAGGTTGTAAATCGTGTTTTTAAAAAGTAACTAAGTAATTAATTACTTTTGAAAATAAGTAATCAGTAAAGTAACAGGATTACTTTTTTGGGGAAGTAATCAGTAATTAGTTACTGATTACTTTTTTCAAGTAACTTGACCAACACTGCTCCTGCCTTTCTTTCTCCCTCTCCTCTGTTTCTGTCTTTAACAGTAACACAGGGACATTAACTCAACCTGGAAATCTCATTCTTGATGATCACAAGCTTTATTTGGCAAGGACTTTACAGCAGATCATTTACTTTTTCAAATTCAAACTCATGTTAGTTCTTGGTCATTCCAAAAGTTTTCTGCCAAACACTGAATTTTGTATTTAAAAACATTTTATCATTCATACAAAGTCTACATCTTAAAATGAACTACAAACTAAAGCTGTTAAGCTTTTAGTAAATTAGAAGGTTTTTTCACTGAAATGTAATAAACCAGGACTATACTCTAAACTAAGAAAGACTCAAATGAAAAAGACTTGAAAAAGTATCTGTGTAAATTCACACAGTGGTCACTGGTACTCCTCTTCATAGGTGTCAGTTCTGCAGGAAGTTTGTGGTTCAGAAGAAGAGGGCTGCCTGGTGAAGGAGGCTAAGAAATGGACTGCCAAGGTGGCTAAAGACCACAAGATCATTGCCCACGGAGAGAGGGTGAGAAACTAGAGGAAGAACCGTGACCATTGTGATGCAGTGGCTCCTTCCTGGTTTCCTGTATAATGTATAGTTTTGCATTACTTTAACTTTAAGATCTGCTTTGTTTCATCAGGCTCTACAGATGTTAGAGAGCCGACTGAAGCTCCTATCCGGGGAGACGGCGCTCAGTGTGGAGCAGAAGATAGCAGAGGTTCAGGAGAGCGTCAGGAAAGCCAAGGTACTTGGCAAGGTTTCTGAAAAGTGTCTCCAGCCTATAAGTTCAAAATCCAACATTCAACATTGTTGATACCACCAAGTATCAACACTATCAATCGTCAGATTAAAAACGCTCCAAAGGACAAAATCTGTTGCACTGGTGAAATAAAAATTGGTGCTGTATCAGTTTTGATCAGTTTTATATCATTAGCTGGATCTGAGCAGAGAGTTTATCCCTCTGACATCACAGCAGTGACATCACTAATAGACAGCAGTGGCTGCTTCCACGATGTGTGATGGATAATGTGGTACGCTCATACCAATCAGGCATAACTTCACGAGCACAGAGAGGTGAATAACACAGATGGTGGGTTATATTAGGGAGCAATGAGTTTGGCAATATATAATAACGGCATCTGGAAATCTACATTATAATAGCTGAAATATGAAAGATGTCATGTCTGTGTAATTGAATTTGTCTCAGAAGGATTTAGATTTGGATGTTGATCATGGTAGTTTAACTGAGCCACACAAAATCAGCTTGGTTTCAGCTTATGACCATAAGTTACACAGAATCCGTGCGACTCGGGGTTCAGAGTCACATGTCTGTGTGTGTCTAACTAAGTTTCCTGGTTTTTCAGCTGAACAGGGCGAAGGCCGAGGCTCGCCTGGCCCTGCTGTCAGAGAGCACACCAGGAACAGAACAATGGCTTCACGCTGCCATGAACCAGGTGGAAGAGGAGTTGGAGAGAGAGCGACATCTCAGCGAACAGAGGAAGTCTACCGAAGACTTTTCAGTATGCAAACAAACAAACACACAGACTGAGCTGCGTTTTCATCACATGGTGGCTGGCACGTCCTCTTTAGAGGCCTCTATCACTCGTAACGTCCTCCCCATTGCAATACTCCTTTTGTCCTCTGGGGTCAAAAATGACCCCACTTCATTTGAGTGTTTTTTAAAGTACATGGTATAAATTGTCAATCAGTTCTGTTACACCTTAAGTTTTACTTGTGTGTTTATGACCCTTTTCTTTACCCAAGAATCTTTGCCTCTGACCATCACCTGCAGACCAACCAGAGGTGTATCTGAGATGAAGAACATCTCTTTAACTTAAACTTTGCTCTGACCTTAAAATTAGCCGTCAGCCTCTAACACAACACAGGAAGTCGCTTTTTGTCTACAACAAAAACACACAAGTGTGACTCCACAACATAAGTGCACACATACAGAGACACAACAGATGTTACAAACAGGCTAAAGACTATTTCAGATACAGAATTAACTTCAGTGCGTGCTTGTTGGATGACACTTGTTTTATCACTCAGCGTGTCTTGAGTGGAGACGACGCCCTTAAATACTTTGTTTTGCAGGAGGACGAGTTCGAGCTGACTGACTTTGAGGACTACGATGATAATGGAGAGATCTTCACAGATCCAGTGTCAGCATCTGGAGTGTGTGTTTACCCTGCAGCCTGCAGAGGTATTTACAGCTATCAGGTAGTGATCATCAGCATACCCCCCCCCCCACACACACACCCACCCCCACACCCCACCCCCACTTTTTAAAACTTTTTTTAGCAAATTCAATTAATCAATGAGTCTAAAAGATCTGTACAATCTGAAGCAGAGCTGTTAAGGTGTTTACAAGATGCTCAAGGCTGTTGTTGGTGCCATAGTGGTGCAGTGGATAGCACTGTTGCATCAAAGCAAGAAGGTCCTTCATCAGCTGCCCCAAAGCATCCTCGAGCCGAGAATATCAGCAGACTTCTATGAAAGGTTACAGTTTGGTCATAATGAGGACCCAGATGTTGGAGATGTGAAATTAACAAAAAAGAAGTTTAAGTCAGGAGGATCTGGTGATGGCCTCCATGGGTCATAGAGGGTAGCCAATGATTTCTTCCTGTTCTCAGTAGTGGCCCTGGGTATGAATCACCCAGGCAGTAGGAGAGGAGGCTCTCCACTGAGGAGCGGTAGATGGACAGCAGCAGGTTCTGGTCCAGGTTATTCCTCTTTAGGACATGGAGGAAGTCCAGCCGCTGCAGGGCCTTCTTTACCAGGGTGTTGGTGTTGATCCAGATGAGATCAGCTGAGATGTGGGTGCCCAGAAACCTGAAGGTGGAGACAGATTCCACCCATTCTCCATTTATAATGAGAGGAGGGTGGACCTGCCTGTGCCTCCTGAAGGACGTTCAGCTTCAGGTTATTTTCTGAGAACCAGCGGGACAAGTTCTCCACCTCCACCCTTTACGCTGTCACATCTCCATCAGAGATGAGCCCAACCACAGTGGTGTCATTGGCATACTTGACGATGGCATTGGTGGGTAGATCTGTTAGGGATGGGAATGATGGTGGAGCCCTTCAGACCGGTGGGAATGACATTAGTCAGGAAGAGGTTGAAATCCCAGTGAGGATCTCTGCCATTTGGTCCGTGCAGGCTTTAACCACATCCCCTGGGATGCTGCTTGCTTCCTTAGGTTGGAGGAGCGCTTCACAGAAAACTGATCAGAGCCTGTACTTCACTCATCATCCAAAGTTTTGGGTTTGCAAAAACACGGATGTCACATTCTCTACACAACTTGATGTAGAAAAGGACAGACTGAGTGAATGTCTCTGAGGTCCTGCTGTTCAAAGCTGGACCAGTCTTTGCATATAGCACTGAACTGATGTTTTTTACATGTGCATAAGACCATTATAAAATAACCTGCATTAACAGGCTTACAGTTAAATAATGGAAAATTATCTCTTTTAGGCTAGCCAATCAGATGAGCTGTCTATCATGGAAGGGGAGGAGCTTCAAGTAATCGAGGATGGAGATATGGAGGACTGGCTGAAGGTAACAATACTGATGTGATGCAGTATAATGTGCTTTATTGGAAAGGTTACTCTGATGTTCTCTGTGCAGGTGTGTAACTCGTGTGGTCAGGTGGGCTACGTTCCTGAGCGGTATGTGCAGCTCCTGTGTCTGCCAGCAGAGGGCAGCACTCCGCTGGACAGCTCATTCAGCTCCACCTCCTCCACTGTGACTAAAAAAACGCCAGGGAGTAGAGGTCCGTGGCCATGTTTGCACTTGCACTTGACGTTACATTACTTACTGTGCACTTTGTATAAATAAGCGCTACCTCAGAGGGGAAATATTGACCCAGGCCCTACAAATCCTTCCTAAAACTTGGATCAAGTCTATTTTGAAAATTAATTTATCTTCTTAATTTAAAGATAAATTAAGAAGATGAATCTAAGATGTATTTTTTTCCAATTTCCATAATATGAGTTTGTACCATGTGCTCTGATGTGTCTCAGGTGTAGCCAGGGCTCTGTACTCCTACCAGGCTCAGAGTGCAGAGGAGCTTTCCTTCCAAGAGGGGGCGCTAATACACCTGCTACGCCGTCCACGTGGAGAGGTGTGTGTTCTACGCTGCCGTTGGACTTGTAGGAAACAACATAGAGCCCATCATGCACCAACAGCAATACTTTTTTTAAGAATGTTTGTTTTTTTGTCCCTACAAACATGACTGCTCTACATGAATGAATAGAGGGTGTGGCTTATTTAGTGATTTACAGTAAAAACACCTCATAACAATTTAGCTCTTTCAAAGCTGCAGAGGAAGGGAGGGAAACCCTAACAACCACCAGCTTTTACCTCACTTCAGTCACTCAGGGTGAAGACTGCAAATCTAAGTGAGTCTTTTTACAGGTCGATGATGGTTTTTGGGAGGGAGAGCTGAACGGACACGTCGGCGTTTTCCCATCACTGATGGTAGAGCTTGTTCACAATGAAGAGGAGGATGAGGAAGAAAAAGGGGAGATGGAGGTGAGACTACATCCTGGTAATCAGAATCTTCTGAAATTCAAAAATCAGTTTTTCTGATGTTTATTTTCCTCTCCAGCCTCTTCCAACCCCAACCATGCCCCCTTTCTCCCCTCCCATCCCCACAGCCTCAGCTCCTAGCTGTAATTCAGAACTGAGCGCTGCTTCTCCGAGCAGTATGGAGGACAAACAGCAGGCTGCTCTAATGGAGGGATCGAAGCTGGCAGGCAACAGACTGGGTAGAGTCTATTTCTCTGTTTTCTATCTAAAATGTGTCATTTGAGGTGTTTCACTCTGTGTCTGTTGCACCACCAGAGGCCGGAACCAGCAGCCACAGCTCTGCTGAGCACTCCAGCACTCCACTGAGACCAGTAGGTGCAACACCTACACGTATCTTTTAGAAAATAAAAGCCTACCTCAAAATTGAGCACATATTTTTTTGAATATTTGAAGAGGATGGAAGCACAAGCCCAGACAGGGCATTTTAAGAGGCAGGAAGAGACAAAGAAAAGGCAAAAGTTTGGAGGTGAGAGCAGGGACTTTAATTATAGGGATTATAATAATAAGCATGGAGATGAAGAAAGATAAGATAGAAGTTCATGTACAGCAGAGAGAGGTGGCAAAGAAAAGGCTTAAAGTGAACTGTATATAAGACTGGACACAAGCAAGAGTAAAAGTAGGGCTGGGTATCGTCACTGATTTCTAGAATCGATTCGATTTGAATCGGGGAAATTTTGCCTCAGACAGTCAGAAATATTATAATTCAGATCATGCTTCAGTACATTTCCATATTTTTATATCTGTAAAAAGGAAGCTGACACATGCCAGACTTTATCAAAGGTGTGAGCATCACAGCAGATGCCTTTGTGTCAAAGTAGCTGAAGATAAAACACAGAAAAACATGAAGGTGATTTTCCTGTTCCGGGATTTTATACAAATATTCTGCAGTAGATCAAAAACGAAAGAAAACCATTAATCAACATATGAACATTACCTGATGCTGCTGAAGTGAAGCAGAGCAAAGTTACAGAGGTTTGATTACAGACACAGCTGAGAGTTTTGCAATTTTGCATAATTTTAAAAAGTTTAAATTTGTTCAGTATTGAACAGCAGAAATTAGGTTTTCTTTTTGGAAGTAGGTAAAAGTAAAAACAAGCAAGCGAATAATGCAGAAAACAGATTTTTAGATGGGAAACTGTTCCTGAAGTAAACTGGGAGAGAGAGAGAGAGAGCTGTGCATGTAGTGTGATTTTTATTGTGGTGGAAGCAAAACAGGAAAAGTCAGAGTGAGTTCATGACGATGTTTATGTGAAGCGTAGTTTGGATCTTCTTTTGCTGCTGGTTCGGTCAATATTGTTTGGAGAGAGATCAAACTAACAGCTTCAGAATCAGCACAAAAACGGCATAAACACAAAGCTCGGACCCGCCGAAACATCAGGATCAGCGAGCTGTCGGCTTTCAGCCCCGACCGTGTCCGTGCCGTCAGGTAAGAAAGGCGACATCTCAGTAATTCTGATCCGTCGGCGGGTCCGCGCTTTGTGTTTACGTCTCTGTGCAGAATCCGTGTTCCTGCTCTCATTTACTGTTTTAGCTGTTTGGTGGTTGTTGAAATTTTGGGAGGTTTAACCTGAGATTCTGGCGTTTCAGGCAAAATACATTTATATTAAAAAATCGATTCAGGATTTTAATGAATTGATATCCAAGCTAGAATCGATTTTAGTCGATAAATCCATAATCAAAACCCACCCCTAAATAAAAGGACATGAAGAAAATGTGTTCAAGACAGGGAAGGAGTACTGTGAGGAGTTCATGAATGTAGGAAATGAGAGCATGGGTGGTTAGTAAAGGAAGTGTAGAGCAGCAGTCTCCAACCTTTTTTGCACCACGGACCGGTTTATGCCCGACAATATTTTCATGGACCGGCCTTTAAGGTGTCGCGGATAAATACAACAAAATAAAACTAGTACCGGTACCGAAAAAAAGAGGATTTATTCATAACACACGTGAAAAGACCCAGGAAAACCGAGTTAACGATAAAAACGATAACAAAATAGTGCTGAAAACCGATAAAAACCCTGAAAACTATACATTTCACACCTGAGCCTCAAGTCTTGCGGCCCGGTACCAAACGACTCACGGACCGGTACCGGTCCGAGGCCCGGGGGTTGGGGACCGCTGGTGTAGAGGATTAGTAAGGAGGAAGTGAGGGCAGCTATGAAGTCCTGGAAAGGATGCCTGAGGAATGGAGACGTGTTCTGGTACTGATTTCAACAAGGATGATGTGCAGGTAGCTGTTGAAGGTACAAAGGTGGCGATCGGGAGCAGCAGTTGGGCTTCATGCAGAGAATCAGCACCGTAGATGTGATGCTTGTGATGAGAGGGACAGATCAGGTTGATAATTTTGGAGACAAAGTTAGTGGAAAGGCTGAGATGGTTTGGACACATGCAGAGAGGATTCATAGATGAAGTAACGGAGGACACACAGAGGGCTGGTGTGACAGAAGAGGATGCTCGGTACAGGGTGACACGGAGACAGATGATCTGCTGTGTCGGCTCCTAAAGGGACTAGCTGACAGAAGATCTGAATATCTTTGAGCTCACACAAATCAGTGCTTATTAAAACCCACATTTATTTTGTCTCTGTATTGTTTCAGTGTCGAGCACCTCCTCCACCTCCAACACAGAAGACTTCATCTCAGGCTTGAGAAGACTGCAGTCATAGCTGTCTTGTTACAGCGAAACATTGCTGATTTGTGCCATTTATGTATCGTCAGGTGGTTTTCTTGGTCATGTGAGGCGTCACACAAGTACAGTAGTTGCAATCTGTGTGTGTATCACCGCTCTGTTCATCGTCGCTTTTGCAGGAACAACAGGTTATCAAGAAAACATGGCAGCTTACATCCAGAACATTGTTTTTTAGTACTTGACCTTTTAAAGACTGCCAAAGCACTGTTACAAGGAATATCAAAATGCCAATTTTATTAATACAACTCGTAAAAATAAGAAATTGCACATGCAATACGACTTTGAACCACAAGATAGTCCAGCGAGTCTGTCCTGAATCCAAAATGAGACATGAGTATTACTAAAGCTACAGCTAGATCAACAGTCAGGATTATATGTCCCCACCTTGTTTGGGCAGCTAGAAGAGCAAAGAAGCAAAGTCATTTATATGTAAAGAATGTAATACTTGACATGAAACTTTTACAAAAAGTATCTTTTTAAAGCGGCATTGTAAAAACAACCTTAATTGATTGCAGTCGTGTGAAAGCTTATATGTCACTACTTTTTTAATAGGAATTAACAAGTTACATGACAGCCAACTGTTGATAATCAAATGCACTTGATTAACATAAAGAAGAGATTTTGGCAGTTTGCTGGTCGGGAGCATGGAGGTGTGCAAACTCACTCCAAGTTCAGACTTTGCAATCGAGAACTGCAAAACACCTGAGCGCTACATCTTACACTCTTCAGACCCCAGTAAGTATGTTAAATATGTAAAGTCGAATGTGCACAAACCCCAACTAATCGAAGCAACACTGTAAAGAAGAGCGGGCTAAAACTCCTGCACAATGTGTGATTCATGAAGAAATACAGAAAGTTGTTGTTGCTAAAGGTGGCTCTGCAGCTATGCAACCCTTCCAAAATGCAACCCTTCCTTCCCACATGACTACACAATCATGTGTTAAACTTGGACCTCTTAAGTTTTAGTGTAGCAATCACTAACAAACACAGTTCAGATGTAACATTAGGTATTTGTTTTATTTTCATGAAGTCTAACATTAGCTAGCATACATGCTATTCTAAACGGCAACAGTTAAGTTAGTTAGCATGTCGAAGGCTAACATAAGATCTACTTGTTTACCCTTATATTATGATATTATAATAACAAGTCTAGTGTCATAATTAAACAATTTGCTTTTGGATTTTTGAAATATCCTCTTCTATATAATCGTTTTTGTACTGTAAGTCATTGTTGTGGAATAAATTAAGTTATTAAATTTGGAGTTTGTTTGGTTATTTATGCAAGTCATTACCACCTGAATCACTTGGCTCTTGTGGCATTATCTAATAAGGAAAAAAGACACACTCAGAGCTTTCAGAAGCACAGACCAGAGTTTTGTTTTGTTTTTTATTGCATCAGAATATATTATAATCCATCTGCTTATTTACATTTTCTTTAGTGTTTGTATAATATTTTACAAATATTCCAAGCTCATCACAAGAAACATCTCTCAAACACTCACACTCCAGGATTTGATCAAGCTAATTATAGTAGTTATTTTTGTTTGCTTGCTTATTTATGTCAGGTTTTGCAGCTTTCAGTGGCGCTTCAGTAGCAGCACGAGTTCTTATCTCAATGAACCACACAAATTCCAAGAACTGGGTTTATCTTGTCAGCCTGAAGCAGAAGAAAAAAATGCAACTAAAGTGAAAACCAGATGACAAGTCACGTGACTTTACATACTTCTACTAACAAATATCATGTTTGTTTGTCAGTATAACATCAGTTCCTCACAGGCGGACAGTACAGGTGATATGTGAAGTATAGACCTGCCTTTATTCTGGTTTTAACTTCGATCAGTCAATACATAATCTGACCTCTGCATAAAAACACAGCACTCTCCATGAGGTCAACTTTTATATTTAAAGAAAAGAAATCTGTGAAATCCATTGCAATTGAAGCTAGGAATGAGATATCTTAGCAACAAATGTTTCTGAATAACTCGATGCGATGCTGCAATCCAGTAAACTTGACTCATGATTTAAGTTGAATTCATTAACTTGTAGAAAACAGACAGACTGATCTAATCATGGTTAACCAGGAACATATAGTATCAGTGTTTAAATCATCGGCTTCATTTTGACCGAATACAATTATGTGAATGAAAATCCAGCTTTAGATGGAATCATATTGTTATCATCACCACAAAAAGAATAGGTCTTAAATCATGGGCTCCATATTTGTTTATAATCCAGTCACTATACTGTATTTGAGCTTTATTTTTAATTGTACTTAGTCTAAGTGGAAATTTTGATATGTTAGAGGTAATTAAGAATGTCAAGTTTTCACTTCAACTGTAAAAATAAAAAATAAAATATAACATTAGTGAATCATCTGCACTGAACTATACTTTTTATTAATCTCTGTCTCTCTTCCACAGCATGTCTTTATCCTGTCTTTCTTCTCTCACCCCAACCGGTTGCAGCAGATGGCCCCGCCCCTCCATGAGCTGGAGGTTTCTTCCTGTTAAAAGGGAGTTTTTCCTTCCCACTGTCACCAAACTGCTTGTTCATAGGGGGTCATATGACTGTTGGGCTTTTCTCTGTATCTACTGTACAATATAAAGCGCCTTGAGGCGACTTTTGTTGTGATTTGGCACTGTATAAATAAAATTGAATTGAATTGAAGAGAAAATAAGCTACAGACACCTGCTCTGTTAAGGCAAATCATAGGCAGTTCATATAGTTATTTTATGTTTTCAAAGAGTATATAATATATATGCATGTAATGCCGAGTTAACTGTTATGGGTGTTTAATTATAGTGCATAAGTGGAAAAATAAAACTTGTGTTTTTCATATA
This sequence comes from Neolamprologus multifasciatus, assembly GCF_963576455.1. Lineage (NCBI taxonomy): Eukaryota > Metazoa > Chordata > Actinopteri > Cichliformes > Cichlidae > Neolamprologus > Neolamprologus multifasciatus. The sequence goes on along the minus strand of NC_140440.1, from coordinate 13,192,509 downwards.
CACATATCCAGCTGTGTAAAACAAACAGCCCTGTGAACGTATTGTGTTGAAGTACAGACATGTTAATGCTGCTAGAAAAGTTTGCTGGAGAATAATGGAAATACACGCTAACGCATGAAGATGCTATATGTTCATTCATTTATAGTCATGCATAACACTGCACAAGGAAGCAAGCCAGTCAGAGAATGGAATGAAAAGCAAACGCATGGGAAAAAAGGAAAACTGGGACACTAGACCAGGGACTTCCGGGTTTGTTTCTCACAAGGACAGGAAATAATGCTGAACTCTGAACTGTGTCTCTTAAACTTTCTGTTTTAGCACAGCTGTGAGTCCCCAGGGCTCGAAGCACACAAGAAAGTATAAAGCTGAATAAATACAGATTAGTCTCATTTTAAGGCTACATCATTGAGAGCTAAGTGAGATCAAATTTGTCTATAGCTTATATTGTAGCTTGCTAAACAAGCATATAACTTTGTGCTCCATTCTCTTGTTCAAAGATGGCCAAAACACTAATATTGTGGTTTCTGTCAGTAGTACGGAAAGTTGTATATTAACATTTCACATCCTGTCGTTGTCCACCTTTCCTCCCTGCTTTATGATAGTGTTTTAGGCTTTTCTTCATGAAGTGAGGGAGGTTCTATACATTAAGAGATCAATTATATGATAATGTAGTCTGATAGCTATGGCAGCTTCCAACAAATTAAAACTTGTGTGGTTATCAGTGCTCAGCCTCATCAGTTATTGTGTCGTTACACAAAAATGGGACTAAATTTCTAAATAACTAAAAGCAGAAAAATCTTCTTCTGGTCTCTGGAATATATAAGTAGCTAAGTATGCTTCTGTAGTTGAAGCATATAATGACCTTGTTACTATTAATATTCATTAAATTAGACAATATATAGACATAAAAGTAAAGTTATAAATAAATAAGGAATGAATAATATCACCCTGGTTTTACTCTGACACGTGGCCTTTCTTCATGTAACCATGTTCAAGTTTCACAGCTACGATCAACTGTACAATCAAATATTGCAAACAGAGTGCATGCATCAATAGAGAGATCCACTTTTATTTTATATGATGTAAAATTTTACAAGTTGCAGTTTAGCATTCCCAATATTTTGATAATGTACACCTTTACATTATTTTTATTTTTAAGTTTACTTGGAAGTTGCCTGCAGGTTGACAGCTTCTTGGGAAGAAAGTGCAGCTTAGTCGTCCAAACGACCAGCAGGCAGTATGCTGCTCTGTTTCCAATATTGTTTTTGCATTCAGTTTAATGTTGAAAATAACATGTTTGATTTATGCATTTATTTACTTATGCATTCATATTTAAACGACAGAAAACTGAGCCATGGTGTGGGGTTAAAGAGGTTTGTATTTGCCAATGAAAGTGTCTCGCACCATCATAAAAGGCAAAGGTTCTTGAACAAAGTAACAGTGTGCAAGTCCTTATCGGGGCACATACAGAAGAGTGTATATCATAAATGTTCTGCTGTCAAGGTAAAGTTCTTTGTTGTGCTATCACCTACTCTCCTATGAATGACAGTTAGCAGTAATTTAGCACAAATATTAATTTGGGGGAAAGAAAATAATAAGAATAGTAGGACTGTTTGAACCAGCTTGCAACATTTGCACCTTTATATAGCAAAGCATCAAACACAATTACAACAACTTAATGGAGAGCCAGCACATTAATAAATCTCCAGCTGCCCATGGAGTCATTATGGCTCCACTTTGCTTCACAATCTAATGGATGTGTTGTAAAGAATTACTGTTTCAACCATCAGCTAGACAATCTTACATCTCAACAGCCCGCTGATCCACAGGTCACACTAAAGCCATTAGTAAAAGGATATCACTTCATGTAAAAGTGATGGGCTCTGCTATCACCTCAGCTATAGCTAGCTTAGTGCTCATGTCCATGCACTAAATGTGAAAAGAAATAACCTTCTAGTACATATCTTCTGCAGTTCAGCCAATAAACACACTTTTTTAATTCAAAGACGAAGTTTCTGTAACACCGGGTGTTCAACATAAAATTACACCTGCAATACACAGGAACCATTCATTCAGGATCTAGTGTGGTCACTAGTGTTTTTAGGCCCATCATGATTAGATTTGCCAGCCATCGTATGAATATACTCATCTTTGACTCGAGTTATTTAACAAACAACCATTTTGTGTTCATTTCTGTGTGGTCTGAAATCTTGAAATATCTTGAAACATTCATGAGTTGTGACAAATAAGACAGTGCACACCATCTGTTCATGTTGAATATAAAAGCAAACTTAAAAATCACACAATTCAACACTCCTCAGGAGTTTTGTTAGCATGCTAAAATCTGCTAATTACCCCTGAAGTCAAAGTACAGCTGAGGCTAATAAGAACGAGATTTCTTTTAGCAGCTGTGAATTAAAACCTACGGAGCCCCACAAGGGACAAAACAAGAACAACAATGGGCTTTTGTGAGATCCAGAGTTACTTTTGCGAGATCTCGCAAAATAGGCCGCATCCTTCGCAGGTCGCATTTGAAGGCCGAGTCGGTGTATCCTTCGTGGTCCGAACTATCCCAGAATTCATAGCGCAGCCCAGCCACTTCCAGTTTCCAATGTTTCCAAGTAGCGGCAGCTACTTAGTTTTAATATTACTTTTTCTGGGTCGCAAAATAAACAAAACTAAACTAAGATATTTTGAGGCAAGAATGTAGCTGTGTAAACTTCAAACATCTGCTCAGTTTATCAAGACATCACATATTTGCAAAAGTGCTCTGACGTTTTCAAGGCTTACTAGAGCCGGGGGGAGGACCATACTCCCGGCACACTGTGTCTCGACCTCACAGTCAGCTTCGAGCTGGCGACCTCTGAAGGATGCGGCCTATTTCGTGAGATCTCGCAAAAGTTCATCTCCATTTTTTTTCTCCAATGTCCCTTGTGGGGCTCCGTAATAAACCAGCATGTGGGAAAGAATAATAATTTTGACGTGATCGTGGAGCTAGACAAAAAGTTATTGAGATGCATCTCGAGAAAAACTTGATGAAATGTCAAAAAATGTCAATGCAATCATTCTAAAAGATAAAGAAATTTCATTCAAGATCAACAGAGGTATTGAGATTCATTCAGAATGAATGTCTGTAAAAGATTGACTCAATGACTGATCCATCCAATTTATATCTAAACAACTTTGTGGGAAAACACTTTGAGAGTTTTGAGGTAAAACTGGATGTTCATATGTCCTCGTTTGTGAGATAAACAAAAGAACAAGGATCACTAAACATCAGTTTCATCTGGAAATTTGAAGTAATGTCAGTGGTTGATAAGGTAACATCACCTATAGTTGTGTTATTTTCTTGTAATCCTGTTTCAGCCACTTTAATTTCTCTTTACATTTCTTCACTATGAGGTGAGTATTTTTTAGCAGGTTTAGAAAAACTAAATTGCATCTTTGCTGTCAGTTCTCTTCTTTCTGATTTGGTCCATTTTTAGGGCTCATGTTAAAAACTGTTGTTTGTATGGTAATATTTTGCCAGATCTACATTCATGTGATTGACCAAACTATATCTGGACAAATCACTGTATGTTTGCTTCACTCAAAGTTCCTCTTATGTCCTACTCTTACACACACGGCCCAAAAACAGATCTAATAACTTGAATTTTTAGCTACGCAGTAAAACGTTCCTCCATTGGTTCCCAGAACTTTGTGAGAAAGTGTGTAGAGCTTAGAGGATTCCCATCATTTGGGGATATTTGGTACTGAAGTGCTTAGTATGGACCAAAGTGTGAACTGAAGAGTGGTTATCCATTACATAAAGAAAATTTGAAATTTGTGTGGATGGCTTTTCAGTTAAGCGTCCAGTCCAGTCCCCCTACAGTGTAACCAGTTAATAATTAAAATATGCTTATGGTTATTTTATAAGAATGCCTTATTCTACTTAGTGGTGGTAGCAGTCCCTTTCTTTAGATCAGCACTGGACACTTAACTTTTCACCACTTTGTGACTTCAGCTTCAGTCCTTTTCCATCTTCAGCTCCACTTCTTCCTGCATTAACTGTGCTCCTTCCACCTGCATCACCTTGCAGTCTCTAATATCTTCCATTTCCATCATGTCCTCCTTCTCTTGACTCAAAGATGGGATAACCTCTACACCGGAGGTTTTTCCGCTCTGGCTCTCAGGTTGTCTAGCACCTGGTACAAAATCATCTCCTTCAGCCAATCCGATAACCCTCTTGTCTGGTTCAGCTCCAAGTTCATAATCGTCTTCTTTCTGGTCTTTAGTGGTTGACTTCTCTTCTTCCACCATTGTGACAACAGAGAACTCCCTCTGGCTGTCAGGACTGGCTTTAACAATGGTCACACTACTTATTCTGCCACCTTGAGGTGAGGAGGGAGACGGGCTAGAAGGTGACAAAGGTAAACTGCTTGATCTGTCTTTAAAAAGTTGTTCAGATGAAGATGGAAGGGCAGAGCTTTTAGACTCCCCTGCTGCAACTGGTGACAGTTTATTCTTTTTTAGAATTCCAGGTCTCTTAAATTCTAATTTTTCCTCAGCTTTGGGCGTTGTAGTGCCTTCAAGCTCTCTCTCCAGAGCTCGGGCTTGTGATGGACTATAAGTTTGTCTAAAGGATGAATAGGAAACAGGTGATTGGCTAGACATGTCTTGGTGAAGTGGGAGCTTCGGGCTTGGTGTGAGGACACGAGGAAGTTCTCCTTTTACAGCTTCTGGTGGCACATTTTTTGAGCCAACTTTGGGACTTGCAGTCCCTGCTAGGGGGGATGTAGGAGTTTTTAATGAAGAAACTGAAGATGGCGTCTTGATTGGGAAGGAAGATGAAGGGGATGAATCTCGGGTTAAACCTGGATCCATGTCTGAACTAGAGCTTAGGTCTTGAATAAGCTGAGAACCTGTCCTGGAACAGGCGTCAAGCTGACCAGTATGAGTGACAGAAGTGAAACCTGGTATTGATGTGGGCATAGGTACAATGGGTGTAGATGTCTGCAGTGGACCAAATTCATATGCCTCTCCAGGTTTTATCCACTGACCCTCAACATTTACTCCCTTCTCAGATGGAATAGGAAGAAAGCTTGGGACAGAAGCAACTGTACTCCCGGATGAACACTGGATCTTTTTACAAGGTTCAGGATTGAGCACAGTTTTAATCTGGGAAGAAGGAGAATTAAGAGAACTTGATGTTTTATTCTCCTGTTGTAGCTCAGTGTCAAGTATGGAATCAGATTTAGTACCACGCTGAAGATCAACTTTAATGTTCTTAACAGGCACGGGCTCTTCCAGCACTGCAGGCTGCTGCTGAACAGCAAATTTAACCCCTCCAATATCTCTGCCCGTCTCCTCCCCTACCTTAATACCTACAGGGTCACTGCCCCGCCTTAGCCCAAATATAGTCACACTCTTTTTTCTTCTTCCCACATTTGCAGATACTCCACTGGCACTTTCTGAAGGTCGGCGCACTTCCTTAAACATGCTTCTCAGGTTGTATCCGCCATCTTTCCTATCATCGCTGTCCTGGGATTGGTCCAGCTGGTCCCCTGAAATGGCCAATGGACTTGGACCACCATGAGACTTTTTATCAGTGTGTGTCACTCGGAACCTGAAAGGATTTCAATAAATTAATGATAAATCCTCTTATTTGTCACTACTTTATCTCTGTGTATTTTACAAAACAGTTCTTCATTGTTACCTGCCAACAGAGAAGACAGTCTGTTCCCCGGGTCGTTGCTTGGCACGTAGGGTTCTGCTTTGTCTGCGGCCTTTTTTAGATTTAATCTGGGCACAGAGGTGGCAGGAGTTGTGGTCGGTGCCTGAGTGAACTGTGTGGAGATGGGGAGGAATACCACCAATGGACTCCTTACGCAACCTGGCCATTAACATGAGCAAAGTTTTGAAATTAGATTAAATACCTTTCTACCTTAAATAGATCATAACGTTTTATCCAGCTCAATCCCCTCAGTGCCTTGATTTTACAAGAAACCTGAAGCTACCTTACAGTCTCTGGCTCTAAGATGTTAATGTCCAAATCAACCCCATATTTTGGAAAATGGGGAAAAAAGTGAAGTCCTAGAACATTTAGATCACACTTAGATTATTAGAGTCTCAGTGACGTTCACATAGGCAGATTCTTGAAGAATGCACAGATCATCCTCATGACTGGGTCATAAAATCTTCATAAAAACCTCATTAAACCACAAGCTTGTGGGGTGCACCTATTAGTGGCTGCAGGAGGGGCGAACCATGAGTTAGCGAGAGGGTATTGATTTTGTTCTAGAACAGGTCTGATCCACAGCATCACTTACAAACCTTGGTGTATCTACCAGTAAAACTAAATTGGATCGTAACATGTGCATTTGTTCAACACATGTAGTGATGCAAGTACACCCGGCCATGAAACTACTTGTTAGTCAACTATTCGATTACCTGGACAATGTGTGACTATGTGTAAAATGTGTAATTCTTGTTAGAGGTCATATAAAAAGTAAAGATTACCATGTAGTGTAACATAACTTTAGCTGAATAAGCATACCTGGGGTCATGACGTACGCAGACGTTATGGTTTCCCAGCATCTCATTGAAGGCTTCCATATTTGCTAGAGGACACAAATAAAAGAAGTAAATTGTAAATTAACATGAATACAACTTCTACTGTTAGGTCCTGGGTCCGTGAACCAGTTTCATGTATCTGGACATTTTAATTCCGGTTTATTTAATGCTCTAAAATGTCGTTTATGTTCCTGGCTTTGGTTCTTATTGTTGCGTTTCTGCTTTGTGTAGTATTTGCATCTGTTTGTCATGTAGTTTTAAGGTTTCTGTTTCTATGCATGTTACATGTCACCCTTGTCATTTTACTCCCAGTCCTAGTGTCACATTCACATGTTTTCTGCGTCTTGGTGTTAGGTCCAGTTTCTGTTCCTGTCTCGTCAACCTGATTAGTGTCAGCTCTGTTCCCACCTGAAGCCTGTTCCCTCATTACGCAACCACCACACCTCAAATCACCTCCACACCTTTATCTACTTAATTGTAATGACATTATGAAGGAACCCACTCCCACCCATGAAATAGCCTTTAAGTCAACAGTCCAGTTACTTTTGGTCCCTTTAAAAAGAGCGAGGCACGCGTCGAGGAGCTGAAACTCCTAAACCAGGGGTGCAACCCTACTCCAACACTGCTGAATCGAATGGTTGGATTACCTCTTCAGCATGCCATCAAGTCTGACAAAGGCCTGATAACGAGCCAATCAAACGAGCCATTTGATTCAGGTGTGTCGGAACAAGGATGCGTCTAAAAGCTGCAGGACAGTAGCTCTCGAGGACTGAAGTTGGACACCCCTGTCCTAAACCCTTCATCCAATTTGAATGTGGATACCCTTAAATGAAAATTGAGAGTCTATATCAGGGGTTCTGAACTCCTCGAGGGCCGGTGTCCTGCAGGTTTTAGCTCTCACCCTGGGTCAGCACACCTGTATCAAATGAATAGTTCATTACCAGGCCTCTGGAGAACTTCAGAACTATAATTGGAATATGTTATATGTTTAGAATTTCCAAATTCCAACAAGAAATTAAAAAAATATTGGTTGGTTCTGTCACCTTCATTTTGTATGATGCATTTAAGGATCTGCTCCACCGTGTCCTGGTTCTCTTCATCCTCATCTGAAACAGAGTAAAACAAACACATTCATCTTCTAGCTCATAAATTCCTTTTACATTTTGTTCTTAAAACATAAGAGAGTGAAAGTCAAGATATGGACCTGAATGCAGGACCTGGCAGAAGGTAGCAAGCAGACTAGCCAACCATCTCTGGAGCTCCACTATTCAGGTTTACTCTGGCATTTGTCTGTACCAGGACAGCCACAAGGTAATGGAGCTATTTACTCAAAGCTGGGGATCTGGTGTGTGCCTATGAGAGCATGTCCACACACCAGTGGGCGTGGGTGTGGAACAAGTGGTGGTGGTCAGATTTCCTCAAAGTCTGCCGTAGTTCAGTCTGAAAGGTGCTCAGCTGATGTGTGTCATCAAAAGACGACACTTCAGTGATTCTTAATGGCAGAAAGGCAACGTACTGTCAGGGAGAGACTTACATACTCACTTCTGCTTTTCACAGAGCTGCAAGCAGCAATGCTAGCCGGCACTGTAAGCTAGAGGCAAGTGATTCACATCACTTCAGTTTTATTTGCATACCGCGTATCTTTAAGACTAATCTTAACATTTTTGTCAGAAGAGGGACCTGAAAGTTGAAGGCTCTGCCTCCCATCCTACTTTTTACCACAAGTAAAGTGCGCTCTAACGAGGTCTTTAAGATAACATGGAATTTATCCCAGAGGAATGAAGGGAAGCCAGTATGGAAGAAAACTGCTCTCTTTCTAGTCCCTGTCTGTACTCCCACTGCAGCATTTGGATCAACTGAAGGATTTTCTGGGATTTTTTAGGTAATAATAATTATGATGAATTACAGTAGTCAAACTAGAAGGAATAAATGCGAGTGGTAAATGAACTGGTTGTTATTCAGCGCTTTTCTGCGCTTTTCTATGCTTAACTGCTTTCTATCCAACATTCACACACATACTTTGATGGATCCATTGGCGAGCAACTTGTGGTCAGTATCTTGCCCAAGGATACTTGGCATGCAGACTCGAGCAGCCAGGGATCAAACCGCCAACTTTCCGATTAGCGGATGGTCTGCTCTACTCTCTGTTACGCTACACGACTGGCATCTCAGCGCACGTGCTGGTTTTTCAGCTTCACACTAAGACCGAATGTTTCTCATTTTAAATTTACTGTCACGGGTCTGTGACTCAGTGTTTTGCGTTTGTTGATTAATTTATATTCTTCGATTATTGTTTTTCAGGGTTTTGGATATCTATATTTCTTAAGTTCTTAGTGATCCTAGTGTTTATTTTGGCCTGTGTATAATCTCAGTCTCTGGGTTTTTCTCTCTGCCTGTCTTATGTTTCCTGTTTTATTTTGGGTCGAGTACAGTAACCTCAGTTTTATCTGAATTAAGAAGCAGGAAATTAGAGGTCATCCAGGTCTTTGTCTCTTTGGTGTGTGTTATCTGGCCTCATGGAAAGATGAAGCTGGGTATCATCTGCATAGCAGTGAAAATGTCTGCTATGGTTTCTAATAGCAAAGGGAACTATTTAGAATTCAACTTCATTTTATTTATGTAGCGCAAACCCAAAACAACAGTTGCATCAGTGCGCTTCATATTGCGAGGTAAAGACCCTACAATAATACGAAGAAAGAGAAAACCCAACAACCCAAACAGTGGGAAGGAAAAACACCCGTTTAACAGGAAGAAACTTCCAGCAGAACCAGGCTCAGGGAGGGGCGTCTATCTGCCACGACTGGTTGGGGTGCGGAGAGGAAGAAGAGATTAATGATAACAAATGACTACATGCAGAGAGGTGTAGAAACACATTGTGGGGGGAAAGGTGAATGAAAAACAAAACAAAAGTTCCACAGAACCCTGTGGAACTTTATAATTCCGGCCTTATTGTGTTATATTATCTGTGTATCTGGGATGACCAGGAAGAGGAGTACAGAAGTCTGGTGAGGAACTTTGTCGCATGGAGTCACACAAACCACCTGCAACTCAACACCTCAAAGACTAAGGAACTGGTTGTGGACTTTGGGAGGTCCAGAGCAGGTCCACTGCCGGTTCAGATAGAGGGGGAGGAGGTGGAGGTGGTCAACAAGTACAAGTACCTCGGGCTGTGGGTGGACAATAAACTGGACTGGTCATGCAACACAGAGCACCTGTACAAAAAAGCCCAAAGCCGACTGTACTTCCTCAGGAGGCTGAGGTCTTTTAACATCTGCAGGAAGCTCCTGAGGATGTTTTACCAGTCGGTGGTTGCTGGAGAACTGTTCTATGCTGTGGTGTGCTGGGGGAGCAGCACAGCAAAGAAGGAATCATCCAGGCTGGAAAAACTGATCAGGAAGGCTAGCTCTGTGGTCGGCATGAAGCTGGACACTCTGGTGTCAGTGGCAGAGAAAAGGACACTAAAGAAACTGCTGGACATTATGGACGATGCTGGGCATCCTCTGCACACGGCCATAAACAACCAGAAGAGTCTGTTCAGTGACAGGTTGCTTCTCCCAAAGACAAGAACCAACAGACTTAAAAACTCCTTTGTCCCACACGCCATCAGACTGTTTAACTCCTCTCTGGAGGGGAGAGGGAGGGGAAACAGGAGGACAAAGGAGGGGGGAACAACTAAGCTGTAGTGCCTCTCCACTTCACTGTGCAATTACCTTTTGTGCAATACTTTTTGTTAATAATCAGCAGTGCAATAGACTCCATACTTGAAATGTGCAATTCACTTGTATTTTTATTTTTATTTTTATTCCTATTTATTCTATTTATCCCCTTTGTATATTTTATCTATATATGTCTTTGTATTTATATATGTGTGTATATATATATATATATAATATTCTTAACTCTGTAACTTCTGTCGGTGCTGTGCTTTTTGGAAAACAAATTTCCCAGAGGAACCCACCCGAGGGATTAATAAAGTTTTATCTCTTATGAAGATTCCCCGATTCCGTGAACCAATTGGAGTCTATTAGATAGTTATGTAATAGACTAGCTACTAACCAAACCACTGCAGTGCCTTAATATGTGCAGCACATACTATAATATCTGTAATAAAATATTGTGCTGGGCTCTAGCACAGAGATGAGTCCCCTGCAGAGATCATAAGATCATTTGTAACCGTCACTAAAGCTGTTTCTGTGCTGTGAATTTGAAAGCTGACTGAAACTCTTCAAATAAACCTCTGCAGATGATCTGTTAGCTGGTTTACAACTACTCTTTCAAGCATTTTCTAGATAAAAGGAAGGTTGGAGATATGCCTATATTTAGCTAAGACAGCTGCGTCAATGAGAACTTACATAACCCCAGTCAAACTGAATCGCTGGTCGCCTGTCATCCCAGATCGCTGCAGTAAATGTTTAGACAAGAAGGGCACTCTGCTCCACTGTGCATGGAGCTGTCCAAAATTACAAAGGTACTGGAAATTAATCACGCAAACTTTATCTAAGATTGTTGGAGTAAATATACCTGTTGAAGCAAAAATGTGTGTGTTGGGTCCAAAGAACTGTGACTTTAGCATCAGACAGCTAAAATTAATTGACTTTGGCCTCCTGCAAGCTAGGCGCTTAATATCTTTGTATTGGAAGAAAGTGGATGTACCCTCAAGTCATATGTGGGTGAAGGAGATGGCATCATGTACTGTATTGGAACGACTTACTTATATTGTCAGAGGAAAGGGAGTCGATTTTGAAGAAATATGGTTACCTTTAACTGAGTTTCTGAGACATTATGAAGGGAATTAATTTAGATAGTGATACTTGGTGCTGAGTTTTGGGTTTCTTTGTGTGTGTGTGGGTTTTTTTTTTCTTCTTTGTTATCTGTTTCTTTGTTTTTGTTGTTTTTATTTTTTGTTCGCGTCTTGCTTTGTTTGTTTTACCCATGCTGTGCATTTTATTATTTATTTATTTTTACTATTATTGTTGTTGTTTCTTTTAATTTATATTTGTTTATTTTGGGGACTATGTTCTTTAATATAAATCTCATGTTAACTGTACTATTATTCTTTGTTTGTTCTGTAATATAAAAGTCAATAAACATAATGTTTAAAAAAAAAAAAAAGACAGCTGAGTCAAGCGATGGCTGTTTAAGTAACAGCCTAAAGTCCTGTGCTACGTGTCGGTATTTTGACTAACAGACAAGTTCATTTATTAAGGAAAAGATTTTTTGAGGTTAACTCAGAACAACTGGAGCGAAAAATGTAAATAAATATCAATAGTGTTGAAAGCAGCTGTAGGTAATGATACATCTGTGAGATGGTTATGAATCTTTTCTTTAACAATTAAAACTTTAGTTATGAAGACATTCATGAAAGGAAAGCTTTGCTCAACAGAGCTCTGACTTTCCAGCCTGGCTACAATCACTGATGACTAGTAAGATGTTCTAGTTTTACAGTATCTCTTCAGGCTAAATGATGATCTTTGAAATTAGTGAGACGCTATTTCCTCTGCAGCTTACGAGTCGTCTGCTTTAACGTGCACATCTGTGACATGACAAGCACACGAGCACAGCCACTACAATAGATGTGTTAGCAAGCTAACAATAGCCCACTGTTTATCATTGTTGTGGTTCTAATAAACACTTAAATAAATGAATGCAGCTTTAATCCTCTATTTATGTAACTAACAGACACAATGTTTCTGTTCTCTCTGGTCTTTATCTTACAATATAAAGCACCTTAATGCAACTGTTGTTGTGATTTCTTGCTATACAAATAAAATTGGAACATATACATTACTCATAGTACTCTAATAGTAATCTATTACAAATGTATATATATTTGTCACATGCACAATAATGTCAGTATGGCTAACTTAAACCTTATTTTACTTTCTGTCACAGAGCTCTTCCTTGATTAGTCTTTTCTCTCCAACCCACCATCTGCATTTTCTCCTAGCTTCTCCTCCTCCTCCTCCTCCTCCACGTCTGTTCGACAGTGATAGCCCTTCTTCTTCAAGAGGTGGCAGATTAGGAAGCCCAGCAGTCCCGTCAGAAAGAAAAGGAAGACCACCAGAAACATTATGTAGGGTGGAGGCCCCGCCCCCATGGCTTCTAATTCAGTCATAATGTGGCTTTAACCTGAAACAAAACAGAATCCGTGTCATCCTTGAACTCCACTGTTGGGACAGTAATGATCGAAGCAGGAACATTTTTTCAGAGGCTATAACATTAACATCAATATTAGGTTAAGAGGATAGAGAGACTCCTCTAGCAGAAGTGGACGTGAAACAGAACAGGAAGAAATGTGTGTCATACTACGTGCATGCGTCATCTGTGTGAGTTAATGCAAATACCACACACACATCTACTGTTGTCTTATTATAGACAGTTAGGCTGTGAAGGGTTGTTTTCTAACCGTTAGCATGACTACGCTTTAACAGGGTCTATGAGTTGTGAAAGTTATGTGTTTTCTATCATAAACGAATTATTATTTAGTTTAAAGTTTTGTCATGGTCCTCCTGTGCGTCTCCACCATCTGTCTTTGTCTCTGTCTGATATTGTGCTGTTGCTCTGGGTGTTTTTACCGGCCTCACAGAGGCGGGATCCTCCTGGAATCTCCGCCCTCTGCACCTGAATCAATCAAGCACCTGTGGCTCAGCTGGGACCTGACCTTCAGTCTTTGCCTGAGTGTTGTCTAACTGTAGTCGTCTTCACTGTGTCTCTCTGCAAGGCTCTGTTTCAGTTTACTGGCTAAAGATTTTAATGTGTCTCTTCCTGTGGCAGGACGGCCCGGTGGAGTTTTTGTTGCTTGGCGGATTCTCGAGAGACTCAGAGGATCGGGAACTTGGATTGACCGACCTTCCTTCCAGTGAATTTTGTACAAATAGGACTTTGTATAGAGTACTGTCTGCACCAACACTGTAAATAATCTCAGTCCTGCAGTTCAGTCTGGCCAAACAAACCGTGACAAATGTAGCTTTATTTAAAACACCTGTTTGTCTAATTCAGAATAATCTTAACAATTCTATATGTATTATGTGTTACATTGTACCTAATAATTATTCTGTTAACACCAGTAACACTTATATAATCTTTTTAGTGGTATTTTGAATTATATTACAGATTGTGTGAAGTTTTTTTTTTAAACAAACCAACAGCAAGCCATGGAGGCAGACAAGATTAACAAAAAGATCCAAAAATGTATTTTGGATTGTATTAACCCCACAAAAACAAAATCCAACAGGTGAGTAAAACATAAATCCAACTAAGCCCACAAAGGGAATCCAAAATATCCTGGAAATAGTAGTAAGAACAGGAATCATGAGGGAAATCCCAACAAATCCCACACACGTGTTCATGTAGTTCACATTTTCTTATGGTTAAAAAAAAGCTTATGTGTAGTAGATCTTAGACAAACACCGTACAGATCTGGAAAAAGGTGTCACCTGCAAACGTCTCAACCACTCAATCTTTTTCATTGTTTACCACACTCGTCTTATTCTTCATTTACTTTGTTTCAGTTATTGTAACGTCTCTTAGGCTCTGCCCAGGCAACAGTTTCACCTACAAATGCACATTAACGTAAGAAATAGGTTCAGAACTCAGCGTTTTGTCTGTTAAGCAACAAATATTTCTGTAACAAATATTTCTTACCAGCTTTACTGCCTGCGCGGACACATTGGAACTTGTGAAAGTCTGCGATGTTACTAAGAAACAAGCTACTAAAAGAAACCAATAAGAACAAAGCAAAAACGCTGTTCAGATTTAGCCGATAAACATTGTTTCCAATGAGTGTGTTGGATAAGAAACTATCATACAGCGTGTGCCCCTCCAGTCTGGCTTCCTTTAGCCCCACCTTTTCTGTCTATCTCCAGAGAAGAGACGGGGGCGCAGGGCAACCACGTCCTTTTTATTCACAAAAAGAAATGTTACAAAATCTTTTAAAAGTAAAGGTTTGTAGTACAACTTGTGCTTTAACGTAGTTATACTACAAACTGTATCATAGAGAAAGGTTAGAGTCATGTATTTGTAGTATTACTGTATATATATATATATATATATATGTACATATGTATATATGTACATTTTACATAACGTGATTATGAATAACATACTTGCATACATGTACTGTATGGTGTAACATATGACTGCTTATCAGTTTGGCCCTCCAGCTGGCTTATCAGCATCCAGTAACGCCCTCGCATGCACACGCACACACAAACGCACGCACACACACACATGCACGCACGCACACACACATGCACGCACACACACACATGCACGCACGCACATACTGTATTAGCACTTGTTCCCTTTGAAAATGTTTTTAAGCAGTGATAACAAAATAAAAAATCTTTGTGAATTGAATAGTTAAGTGGCAATTATTCAAAATGTAAAGTTCACAGAGGAGGCAAAAATACATCTTTACTTGAGTAGAAGTACAGATACCTGTGTTAAAAAAATACTACGGTAAAAAAAATTAAAAGTACTGATTCAACTTTTTTACTCAAGTAAAAGTGAGAAAGTACTCAAAGTAAAAAGCAGCTCTTTGAAGGATATTTCTACCGGCTACTTTTGTGGAAATCTCCTGGAACCTTGTGATATATTAATATAATAAACAAAATAATATTAATATATAACTTTATTTGTGTAGCTCAGTTCAAAAACACAGATAACTGAACTTCTTCACAAATAAAATTTTTATCATTAGAGAAAAAATTACCAATAATCATCCCACAGATGTAATATTATCTACAGCTACTCTTAGTTTCATTGATGTTAAGTTAGACTCTTTTTCTCCAATCGATCTTTCTGAGTTAACTTCAATAATTACTTCCTCCAAACCATCAACGTGTCTTTTAGACCCCATTCCTACAAAACTGCTCAAAGAAGTCCTGCCATTGATTAATTCTTCGATCTTATATATGATCAACCTATCTCTAATAATCGGCTATGTACCACAGGCCTTCAAGGTGGCTGCAGTTAAACCTTTACTCAAAAAGCCATCTCTAGACCCAGCAGTCTTAGCTAATTATAGGCCAATCTCCAACCTTCCTTTCATATCAAACATCCTTGAAAGAGTAGTTGTCAAACAGCTAACAGATCATCTGCAGAGGAATGGTTTATTTGAAGAGTTTCAGTCAGGTTTCAGAGTTCATCACAGCACAGAAACAGCTTTAGTGAAGGTTACAAATGATCTTCTTATGGCCTCTGACAGTGGACTCATCTCTGTGCTTGTCCTTCTTGACCTTAGTGCAGCATTCGATACTGTTGACCATAATATCCTATTAGAGCGATTAGAACATGCTGTAGGTATTACAGGTATTGCACTGCAGTGGTTTGTACCATATCTATCTAATAGACTCCAATTTGTGCATGTAAATGGAGAGTCCTCTTCACACACTGAGGTTAATTATGGAGTTCCACAGGGTTCAGTGCTAGGACCACTTCTGTTTACATTATACATGCTTCCCCTAGGCAGCATCATTAGAAGACATAGCATACATTTTCACTGCTATGCAGATGACACCCAGCTCTATCTGTCCATGAAGCCAGATAACACACACCAATTAGTTAAACTGCAGGAATGTCTTAAAGACATAAAGACTTGGATGGCCACTAACTTTCTGCTTCTTAACTCAGATAAAACTGAGGTCATTGTACTCGGCGCTGAAAAGCTTAGAAATATGGTATCTAACCAGATTCTTACTCTGGATGGCATTACCTTGGCCTCCAGTAACACTGTGAGGAACCTTGGAGTCATTTTTGACCAGGATATGTCTTTCAACGCACATATTAAACAAATATGTAAATCTGCGTTCTTCCATTTGCGCAACATCTCTAAAATTAGAAATATCCTGTCTCAGAGTGACGCTGAAAAACTAGTTCATGCATTTATTACTTCCAGGCTGGACTACTGCAATTCATTATTATCAGGATGTCCAAAAAACTCACTGAAAAGCCTTCAGCTAATCCAAAATGCTGCAGCAAGAGTACTGACAGGGACTAGAAAGAGAGAGCATATTTCTCCTGTTTTGGCTTCCCTTCATTGGCTTCCTGTTAAATCCAGAATTGAATTCAAAATCCTGCTCCTCACATACAAGGTCTTAAATAATCAGGCCCCATCTTATCTTAATGACCTTGTAGTACCATATTACCCTATTAGAGCACTTCGCTCCCACTCTGCAGGCCTACTTGTTGTTCCTAGAGTATTTAAAAGTAGAATGGGAGGGAGAGCCTTCAGTTTTCAGGCCCCTCTTCTGTGGAACCAGCTTCCAGTTTGGATTCGGGAGACAGACACTATCTCTACTTTTAAGATTAGGCTTAAAACTTTCCTTTTTGCTAAAGCATATAGTTAGGGCTGGACCAGGTGACCCTGAATCCTCCCTTAGTTATGCTGCAATAGATGTAGGCTGCCGGGGATTCCCATGATGCATTGAGTTTTTCCTTTCCAGTCACCTTTCTCACTCACTATGTGTTAACAGACCTCTCTGTATTGAATCATACCTGTTATTAATCTCTGTCTCTCTTCCACAGCATGTCTTTTATCCTGTCTTCCTTCTCTCACCCCAACCGGTCGCAGCAGATGGCCCCGCCCCTCCCTGAGCCTGGTTCTGCCGGAGGTTTCTTCCTGTTAAAAGGGAGTTTTTCCTTCCCACTGTCGCCAAAGTGCTTGCTCATAGGGGGTCATATGATTGTTGGGCTTTTCTCTGTATCTATGAAGCGCCTTGAGGCGACTTTTGTTGTGATTTGGCGCTATATAAATAAAATTGAATTGAATTGAATTGAATAGATATACAAAGTGCTTGACAGTTTAAATAAAAGCCACATGTTCCAACACACGTGAACAGACACATCATCAACCACAGGGTTACACATTCACTTTAACATTGGGTGGCATCGCCAGCAACAATTAGAGAGCTGATCAGAGACGTCACTGCAGTGATGAGGTTTCAGTAGTTCTGATATATAAGCAGGGTCCTGTTTATGAAGAGCTTTATATGGTAAAAAAGGGGGGATTGTAAAGCTGATACTCAGAGATGCATGTGAAAAGCCAGCTATGATAATCATGGCAAAGGAAAATGAAGGTGTTTAAAGGTTCCAGATGACCGAATAAAGATTTGAGCTTTGCGATGTTTCTGAGGTGGAGGAAGTCAGACTGGGTTAGCTTAGAAATCTCAGATTCAAAATTCAGTTTTGGTGAAACATGATAACAAGGTTCTTAGCAAATGTTTTGATGTCGCTGGAAAGGAGGGCAATGTACTGACTGACCTCGTTAGAGAAAGTGTCAAACACGAGAACATCAGCTTTACTGACACTGAGATGGAGCAGAGAGAGGTGTTCGCTGAGGTCTGCTGAGGAAAGTAAAGCTGTGTGTCATCGACATAGCAAAGGTAAGAGTGTTAAGTGAATAGCCTGAGGGTTATATCTATCTCCACCTCTCTCTAGGTCATTTTTACTGAAGCTGTTTCCGTGGTGTGGCTTTGTCTGCAACCAGATTGGACTTTACCAAACATACTGTTTACCTCAACTAGCTGAAGGAGCTAATGAGCCAAAATCCGTCATGAAAATCAGCTTAGACTCAGACAACAGAACTGAATGAGAGACTTGGGTTGAAAGGGCACCGACCTGAACAATGACCTGATCCTATTGATCTTCCCAGTAAAGTCTTTGCAGGCATTAGAAGCTGTGGCATCAAAGGCCACAAACTGAGGAGTGTGGATTGTGTTTATTAGCATTGATCAAACTAAAAAAATGAGATGTTCTTGGTTCTTTAATGAGCTGGTTGAGTGTGGTTAGTAACTCCGTCATGTGGAGGTTTTAAAGAGTTCTAACTGCAGACACACTTCAGAGGCAGAAGCTTACACAGCACAGTAATTAGATTATTATTAAAAATGGTCAATATGAGACATTTCCATCTGTGCTTTTTATTGATAAGCATCGTGATTTTAAAAAAGGACACTTATTTGTACTTGTTGCAGAGACTAGGCCTGTCTTTGGATTCTGCTTTTTAATTCATTACCTGCCTCTGACTGTTAAATACCAGGATTGCAGCTGAAAGAATATTAACTAAAACTGTCTTAATTTTTAATTATAGTCCTGCAGGATGTTGTCCTGCTGATAGAGTTGGACAAAATCTGTTAAGTACTTTTTTCTGACTTTCCATCCTTGAATATTCATGCAGCGCTTTTAACAATAGACTTTTGTACAGCACTTTTCTTCTTGCACACACTAATGTTTTTACTGCAGCAGCCATGTTGCATTCACTGTGTTATGAACTTCTCCATATTTTAGCATGTATAATTTTCCCTTCCTGTGCTATCAGTGCACTTATTCATAATTATAAATGGTCAGAGGGGAAACCGCATGCTGATAAGCAGCTTTGCTCTTTCTAATTCCCAGATATTTGAAAGATAAAAAATTTAGTAAACAAACAACACTGTATTCATTTTGTAACCTTTTGACCTATTTATTTTTATAAATGACATTCTTGGCGTGAGCGTTTTAAGTGCATATTACCAGAACTGTCATCAGTGATGATTTGCCTTCGCTGTATTTAACTGAAAGACTCCTCAGTGCTGCACTTCTGTGTCCACAGTCTGTATTCTCAGAGATGTTCTTCCCTCTTCCTCCTACTTTCCAGTCCCAGCCTCTCTTCCTTTCCTTTTTATGGATATCTGTTTAAAGTCTGTTTTTCAGAGTGAATACTCCGGGGGCTGAAGGGAACCCCAAGAGGAGTAATGGTAAATGGCCTGCATTTGTATAGCGCTTTTCTAGTCCCTAAGGAACCCAAAGCGCTTCACACTACATTCAGTCACACACACATTCACACACACATTCACACACACATTCACACACACATTCACACACTGGCGATGGCAGCTACATTGTAGCCACAGCTGCCCTGGGGCGCACTGACAGAGGCGAGGAGTCCCAAGAGGAGTAATGTCTCATAGTTTGTTTGTTTTTCTAACTGAACTGTTCATTCTGTTCATTTATTGTTCTCATGTAGAAGAACATGCACTAAAGATGCATTTTTATAGCCGTCTACGATGAAGCGTTTACACACAAAACCATAAACGGATTGGAAATACTTGTGCACTCACTCTGAAATCTTGGGGGGAGACATACTTAGCCTCACTTGGTTTTCTGTAGACAGCTGGACCTTCACCTGCTCCCAGTTCTATTGTTGCAGCCTTGACTGCCACAGCCTCAGTGCTGACTCACTCGTCACGTGGCCTTCGTGGATGACAGATGCCTATTCGCTTGTTTTTTCTGAAGTTTCGACAACTTTTTCTCTTTGAAATGTTTTGTGAGGAATTTTTCATAATCAGAACGGAGCATCTGAGCACAGAGGAAATCTGCTTGTAAATTTAGGATTTTACATTATGCTCATTTTGGAGTATAATTGACATCTCAAAGGACTCTAATATCCAACTTGTAAATGTAACACCCAGCATTTCGTCTAACCTCACAGTAAAAACACTTTCTGTAACATACAAAAGCAAATAAAATCCAAAGAAATTCAGCGAGCGCCTCCTACCCGACTCCCACTGAATCAACTTAAACATATCTGATGTAGCCATGAAAATGATTTGCCTTTTTCTTGTATGAAACCTTGTACATAGCTACATACTTTCATCATTTTTAATCTCTCATAACTTCTTAAGTAGAAGACTTGGGCACAAATCATAAAGCCAATCTCTCTTTTGGCTTTAGCAAGAACGAGCACTCCAAGGACATTTTTAAAAACCCAATAAAACACAATACAAACGCTGTAATAGTTTTGATCAGCCGTCTATACCACATGGTGATATGACCATTTAAATATACAGAAAAAGCACTATTCAGGATCCACACGGACAAAACCAGACACAAAACCAGACACAAAACCAGACACAAAACCAGACACAAATCCATCCACGATCACAAAAGCAGTTTTGCTGTGATATATCTCATAAGGATGATGCTCAAGGTCAGTCATGGAAAACAGGCCTTCATTTCTGGCACTTGCAGTGGATGTAACGTTTGTTTCCCCGTAGATTTAAACAGAGCTTAAATTTGTTTTCCAGCCATGAAAACCTTGTATACGTAGAAGTTACAAGTGATCAAAACGTCAGTAAAAATAATACAGTTGTAAGGCCCTGTAGGATCATTTTAATGGATAAGTGGAACGGAAATTGTACAATAATGTTACGTTATTGTACAAAAACCCAGCACGTTCTGAGGACATCAACTCTCAGAATGACTGAGACACATGATCACACTAACAGTCTCCTCTCTCTCTCTCTCCCATCTTAAAGAGCTCAGAGAAGCAGAGCGATGACTCAGCATCCTCATGACCTCAATAGTATCTCTTCCCTGTTTGTTTCACGATATGCGTGCAACGCTGCCTTACGTCAAAGAACGGTGACATCAAGATCTATAACAATCTGCATGTGCTACATCAGAGAGGGAGGAGAACGTTCTAGACCACTCTGTTGGTAGTTTAATATTAACTTTGTTCTATTTCTATAATTAGCTTTTAAAATGTCCATGGATATGAAAACTGAGTGGCAATGACTAATTTTACACAGTAAAACAATGTGTTTAAACTGGTTAACATGAAAGCACTGCTAGTGATAATACAACTGGTCAGATGGGAACACATTTACATCATTCTTGCTTCTCCATGATGTCTTTTATTGTCTGCATTTAACAGTGGAGTTACCTGAGATAACTCTGGTCCCACCGTACATATTTAAATGAACTTCTTTCTAACTGGACCAGGCTTTAAGGCACTGCAGCACTAGCTTCACTTTTCAGCCATAGATGTTATCTCAGTCTTTTATATACAGTCTTTGTTTCCAATATTTTCACATTGTCACACTTTTGAGTATGAAGGGATGATGGAGCACAGTGTTGCAGGAGCCCGTGCATAATTCCCCTCCGTGGTGGGAGGAATGCATCACACCATTTCTTCAGATTCGTCAGTAGCTGTACTCATGCTGGCAAGGC
The DNA here is from genome assembly GCF_963576455.1 of Neolamprologus multifasciatus. Taxonomy (NCBI): domain Eukaryota; kingdom Metazoa; phylum Chordata; class Actinopteri; order Cichliformes; family Cichlidae; genus Neolamprologus; species Neolamprologus multifasciatus. The sequence continues at coordinate 13,170,969 of NC_140440.1, read as the reverse complement.
TCTTTTTTAACTTAAGTCAAAGGTTTTGTAGTGGATTCAGATACAATACGTTGGGAGGGCCCTGAAGTCCACATATTTTCCTCTTGAGCTTATGAAAATATAATAACTTTGCCTTGTGGCATGAAATAGCAACTGATGTTAAACTGTCGCCACAAAGTAGCGAACATGTTCAGCAGTACTTGATGTGGTTGCAGCATTAAGACCATGACAAACAAAACACTATTCCACATCGTTACGATGAGAAACGAGTACTAGGCAGGTTAGGCAGTGGGTCCATGCTGTTGACTCCAGATCCTAAGCCCCCCCATCTGCAATCTCAACAGAAACTGCAATAGCCAATGAGCAAGCTGTTTCACAGTCATACCTGCCCCCCCTTCATCACATCGGTTTTGTTTTTCTAAACCAAAACGGCAATATGAACGCATCTCTATGCATTTCCTAGTTAGTTCGTTAGCTAGGACTAATTAGGCAATACTTAGCTGTATATAGTTAGACAACAAAGCCCATTAGTTTTGGCTGGGAGCATGTGTTTAGTATCATCGTACTGCCATCATAATAAGCTGTAACAACACTGTAAACTAGTAGCACAATTTCAAGTGTTTATGTTCATCTTAACCACAGACTGTAGTAAAAGTTGGACACAGCCCAATGCATTTGGTTAGTATTTTATGGTCAGCTGCCATCTTTGTACACTATATTGCCAAAAGTGTTCACTCACTCATCCAAATGCACTAATTCCTTCCATTGCCACAGGTGTATAAAATCAAGCACCCAGGCATGCAGACTGCAGACTGGGTCCCTGTCAGGGACTAAGACTGCATAGAGCCGCTGCACCCAAGCCTTACATCACCAAACACAATGCAAAGTGTGGGATGCAGTGGTGTAAACACGCTCCCACTGGACTGGACGATCTCTGAAGTGACAAATCAGCTTCTTACTGGAGTGAATGAGACAAAAAACTAACCTGGACAGTGTTTGTTTATGTCACTGGGGATGTTTGAACTGGTTTTTTTTATTCATAATATTTCTTTGGACCTTCTGTTGTTTTTATATTTTCATTTTACACCCAGTTATGAACAGCACATGGCAGTCATTTCTTTAAGTGTGGCTGAAATCATTCATATAGTTCTGGATATACAGCTTGAATCATATCAGCATGAGTGCAGTCTGATAAATATTTGACCAGCTTCCTGTGGGGGGGCTGCGAACTCTCCCACTGCAAAGCCGCGAGGAGAGGAAAACCAGGGAGGAGGGATTTTTATTCTGGGCAAGAAAATCATTAATCGTATCTTAAGGTCATTAAAGACTGGAGCTTACCTCTTAGCATCAAACACACCGACTTGTTTTTAGCACCGATAATAGATTACGACATCGCTCTCTGATTGTAGTGTGATCCAAGAGAATCACCAAACATAATTGGGAAATGTTAAACTTTTATAAGTGTGGGTCTTTGGAAAAAACAAAACAAAACCTGCAAATATTTTATTGAATCAAAGACAACTGCCTTCTCAATCGGATCACACGGGATCCATATTCCCGTTTCCGAAATGTACTGGCAGTCCACAGCCTGAGAATGGTCCCTGTTTTGTGAAGATTTCTAAAGTAAACGTAACACTAAGATTGGACGAATTAGTGAATCAAAGTCAGCCGAATTCACAAGTGCTGCCAATATATTCCTAAAATGCCGATCACTCTATTTTATTCGATAAATGTGCCATCTGAAACGGCACAAAACTTTAAATCCTGGTGATTCGTAATAGAGTTTGGCGCGTAATTTTTCTTAGCCACGAAAGGCTACAGTTACGGCGTGTTTCGGGTCTATGGTCTATGCCATCATCTACCGTGTGTTGTCATGCACATAAATCACGATTTGTCTATGTATTGCACCATGGTTCGTCTTTGATGACCATTAATGGAAAGGGCACACAAATTATTATGAATGCTTATTCATAATAAGCTCACTCCATTATTCAGCTCACCTGGTCAACAGCAGCAAAAGCCCACCAGCATCCTCCACTATGCTCACATTCCGATACCTGAGAGGACAGCGGTCCTCCACACCCTGCGTGAGAACGTCTCCTGAAGGTTAAATACGAGGCAGTATCTTAAGGTACCACAAAACAGACACACCTAGCTCGGATCCTCACCTTCAGCCAGGCAGGCCGGGACACAGCCTGGTCCTCTCACACTCAGTGTACCTGCCGGTTTTGATAACGTCCCATACTGCAGCCTTGTCTCCGTGTCCTCTGGCCCGAAGGGGACGCTGAGGTTTGCTGTCAGCTGAGGAGAGCAGGATGACAGGAAGCCGGGAGGCATGTGTCCGTGTGCTCCATCGGCAGCTAGTGCTGCAACTTTGAATTTAACCTTTGTGTCTCCAGACAGAGTCAGCTAAGCTGCAGGCTGACTCTTTATGTGTCTCTTTCTGCTCGTTTAAAGATGTTGTCAGGTGGGGACATGAATATTTGATTTTTCAAAGTCATTTTTCTGATAGACTTTTATTATAGACGTGACTGTTAAAAGAATAAACTAAAAAAAAGTCCCAGGCTTTAAGTAAAATAAAATGCACATGTTTTTTGGCCATTGATCAGAACAGATAACAGCAGCATCTCTGGGGATGTGAGGACTGAGGAGTTATATCTATAATCTTTGTTTATTGTCCAGCTGGATCACCATGCCTTCTTGTTTTCTATTATATGGTATTCTTCTCATTAGTGCTTTTTAAAATAGACCTAATATGCTTTGTTTGTTGTCATATACAGTGGTATTTGTTATAAGGAACCCCATTAGCTTCCACAACAGTGCTTGCTTCCTTTTTTCTGTCCAGAAATCTAAACCAAAGCTACAAAGTTTGAAGATTCATTTTCTGATCTTGAATATTGCAACTTGTTCCTATGAAAAACTGTTTGCCCACTTCCTGATTTCCTATTTTTTTCTATGTTTGATCATTTAAATATTAATCATATTTGCTATTTCATTTCTATATTAGACAACGATAACACAAGTAAACACCAAATTTCTGTAGCCACACCCAGGTCTGATTACTACCACGCCTGTTATTAATCAGGAAATCGCTTACAAAGGACAAAGTGGAGTAGACCGAAAGATCCTGAAAAGCCAGATATCATGACCCAAGGTAATTTAGGAACAAATGAGAAACACGGTAATTGAGATCTCAGTCTGGACGAGATGATAAAACCATTTCTAAAGCTGTGGGACTCCAGCAAATGATAGTGAGAGCAATTATCCACAAATGGCCAACACTAGTGATGCGCAAATCAAGCAATGAACCAGTATTGAACCACTTCATGAGTTGTAGAAAACAGATGAATTCATTAAAAGCTTTGTTTCAGTGACATCTAGTGACAAAACAGGGAACAGCAAACAATGTAATCGTGTGCTGAGTGTAACAAAGGTTTGTGTGAATGATATAAATACAATTTTGGATGAATTGACAGATCAGTTGCTTCTATACAAACAGAGGGTGTGATTATGTTCATGGGATTTTTAGATTTTTAATGACAAAAAATATTTTTTCCACTGCTTTTCTTTATTTTCTTGCTGACAACTTCTCCAGCTTTCGAAAACACACGTTCACATGGCACTGGGGTGTTACAAAGCGTCTCGTGTTACGTAGCAGAATTGATGATTTTGACTACTTATGTGATTCAAGTGGTCAAAACATCGCGTGTGATTTTCTGCACTGGAGCAAGCTTTGAGGCGGTGGTTCGAGGAAAATGCAACTTCAAGTTAGAAACTTGTATCAGAGCATTGGTGTCATGTCATGTCATTCTCTCACCCCAACCGGTCACAGCAGATGGCCCCGCCCCTCCCTGAGCCTGGTTCTGCCGGAGGTTTCTTCCTGTTAAAAGGGAGTTTTTCCTTCCCACTGTCGCCAAAGTGCTGCTCATAGGGGGTCATATGATTGTTGGGCTTTTCTCTGTATCTATGAAGTGCCTTGAGGCGACTTTTGTTGTGATTTGGCGCTATATAAATAAAATTGAATTGAATTGAATTGAATGTGGCCATCACAAGAGAAGACATGGAACAGTGGTGAACCTTAATTTTGGTGGCTGACCAAAATTACCCCAAGAGCGCAGCGATAACTCCAAGAGGTCACAAAAGACCGCAGAACAACATCCAGAGAACCGCAGGTCTCATTTGCCTCATCTAAGGTTAGTGTTCATGACTCTACCATAAGAAAGAGACTGGGGGAATGGCCTGCGTTTTTTCCCAAGACAAAAACCACTGCTGAAAAACTTTCGCCAGAAAACTCTTTATGGTCACCAAGACTGTTGGGAAAATACTCTGTGGACTGACGAGGCAAAAGTTAAACTTTTTTGGAAGGTGTGTGTCCAATTACAACTCAAAAGTAACAGAGCATTTCTAAAAAGGAACATCATACTATCAGTAAAATATGGTAATGTGATGGTCTGGGCTATTTTGCTGCCTCAGGACCTGAAAGACTTGCTGTGGTAAATGGAACCATGAATTCTGCTGTCCACCATAATGTCCTAAAGGAGAATGTTCGGCCAACTGTTTGTGACCTCAAGCTGAAGCACACTTGGGTTCTGAAGCAGGACAATGATCCAGAACACACCAGCAAGTCTACCTCTGAATGACTTAAGAAAAACTATATGAAGACTTTGGAGTAGCCTAGTCAAAGTCCCGCCCAGAATGAGATTGAATTCAATTCAATTCAATTTTATTTATATAGCGCCAAATCACAACAAAAGTCGCCTCAAGGCGCTTTATATTGTACAGTAGATACAAAGAAAAGCCCAACAATCATATGACCCCCTATGAGCAAGCAGTTTGGCGACAGTGGGAAGGAAAAACTCCCTTTTAACAGGAAGAAACCTCCAGCAGAACCAGGCTCAGGGAGGGGCGGGGCCATCTGCTGCGACCGGTTGGTGTGGGAGATGGTGTGACCTTAAAAACACGGTTCAGACTCAAAAATGTGGCTGAATAAAAACAATCATGCATGTAGGTTTGGGTTTTTTTGCCTAATAATAAACACCTTCATTTAAACACTGTATTTTGTGTGTACTTGTGTTATTTTTGTCTTATATTGTAATTTGTTTGATGATTGGAAACATTTGTTTGTGACAGACATCCAAGGAAATCAGGAAGGGAGCAAACACTTTTCACACCACAATATATCCTTTAGATATTACAGTAGACTGCAATGCAACAATGACTAAATATCATACGTATCATATAACAGTGGGGGTGATGCTTGAAGATGGTGAGACTTATTTATTATATCAGTCAGACAGCTCAGGTTTGGGTGGTTTGGAGGCAATGTTAGGGAAGCAAGGCTGAGATGTTTGGGACATGTATGGAGCAGAGATAGTGGATATGTTGGGCAAAGGTTGGAGCTGCCAAACAGGAGTAAAAGAGGAACGCTGCGGAGAATGTTTATGGATGAATGCAAGAGAAAGAGTGAGATGGAGGAAGATAATCCACTGTGGCAACCTTTGAAGGAAGAAGGCATGAAAATAATATACTGTTATTATATAAAATATAATTCAAATAATCAAAGTCGTTTATTTTCTTCAGTGTATCATGTCTAAAACATAATTTTCTTATATGACATTGAGCAGATTTCTTTGTATAGGTTTTTTGAAGAGCCATCATTGGTATCCTTATATTATTTTTTCTCATTTCCCTTTCTTGTAAAACAAACAAAAAAACAAAACAAAAAAACGTCACCTGACAGAACAAACCACAAAAAACTGGTACTCAACGGCACTTTAATTTTGAAAAGTCGCACCGGAAGTGATATTGAACTTCTGCTAGACCGCTAACTAGCTGGAGTTTGTTGTTCCTTCAGCAATCGCTTCTAAAGTAGCTGTCATTTTCTAGCTTTTCGAGGTTGACACATCGTGTTCTTGTGGTGACCGGAGGTAGAATTTAGCTAGAAAGAAGTCACGCAGTGTGGAACTAAACCTGGTGTATATGTACTAGTTACATTTGCAACCTCGCCCATTGGCTAGCTAACGCTAAGCGTTAACCTTGTAAGATAACGCTAGTGATCTGCTAACAGTACATAAAGTACAGTTAGCTAACTTAACCAAGCTTGCTGAGCTCAGCCCCTAACAAATTCATTTGAAGTGATGCACTGAGGTATGTTGTCGTTTCGTGATTCTGTACGTGTTTTATTACGGACGCTAAATGCAGTGTCACTAACGTTAGCCGAATCATGTTTCAGTTCCGCTTCTGTCTTAAGGCGTCTGTATTTGTATTGTATTTTTCTGGTCGTCAGAATGTATACAGTGCTGTCCGCATTTAACCTATTTTTGTATAAATGGGAGACCTGTATGTTTACTTTCCTCCTTCAAAAGTGTCGAGCTTTGTTTCGTATACTGTAAATACTTGTTATACTCAGCTGCGTGTCCCAACTCTGCCTGCGTTCATCTTCAGTGGTTCCTCTTGGATTTCGTTGTGATTGCGAAAAATATATTTTACATACATTCATTCTTTTTCCATCACCAAACTGTTGAAACACGGAGTATTGATTGGAAATAATTGACCATTATTGATTGAACTGTAGGCTTGATGTATGGGGCTATCTGACGCTGCTGCAGTGATATTGCCCTTTTTTGTGTAGGTGTATCTATTGTTGAACCATCAGGATGGCAGGGTCCCAGTGGGAGCTTCCTCCAGAGCTATGTTGCCGGCCCATGGCATTTGTGGCTTTGACTGGCCTGGATGTGGTATACAATGCTGTGCACCGGGCCATTTGGGATGCCTTCTGTGCCAATCGTCGTGCTGACAGAGTCCCTATCTCTTTCAAAGTGCTACCAGGAGACCACGAGTACCCAAAATGTCGCACTAAGGTGAGCTGCAGCTTGAGAAATCTTTGACAAGTTGAAATTTACACTATATTATATCCCAGTAAAACTCAAACTATTACTTGAATGTCGTTTTCACACTTGCAAATAACAGCATCACTCCTAAAATGTAGGAAAACACTAACTGCTATCAACAATACTGTTTTCTGTGCCTAGCGAACATCATATGAGTGGTACATCCCTAAAGGCATCCTGAAAACCGGTTGGATGAACAAACATTTAAACCTGGTACCTGCTCTTGTAGTCCTGTTCTATGAATTGGACTGGGATGACCCGCAGTGGAAAGAGAAACAGTCTGAATGTGCAACTAAAGTGGAGATTGTTAGGTGGGTGAAATGAAATTTGTGAAATGCCTTTGGGTTTTTTTTTCTTGGAAATGTGTAGTGAGTTGTTTCCATTGTGTGGCATTTGTCTACCTTTAGGACCAGTCTTCAGGGTAGAAACACCAAAGTGGCTGTGGTTTTAATCCAGAAGAAAACTCCTCTGCCTCCAGGTAGAGCCTTCTACAAAATACCAATATGTGCTCATGGCAGCTTTTTTTATTTCACAGTCATGCAAAAAACAAACAAACCTGTAGACCATGCTGACACCTATCATCTTTGTTTCACAGGAGAGGACCTGGTAGCATCAGAGCGGGCACAAGCTCTCTGCCACGCCTGTGATCTGTCTGGCAAGAGCCTCTTTGTTCTCCCTCACACTGACCACTTAGTGGGCTACATTATAAGGTACCTACTGACTGAGCCACTGACCCGATTTAAAGTGAAGATTTTGTTTTCACTGAGTATCTTTTTGGTGTGATTGTAAAGGTTGGAGAACGCGTTCTACGAACATGCTCAGACCTATTATTACACTGAGATTCGACGTGTCAAATCTCACAAAGAGTTCCTGAACAAGACAACCCACCAGGTATGAATATGTTCTCCATGTTCCTCCATGAGCAGTGAATGGATACATGAAAGGTCTCGTGCTGTTTCTGATCCTTTCGTTTGTTTGTTACACAGCAGCTGTAGGTGCTATGCAAACAATGAATCTATCAAAATGCTCAGTGCACAGCAGAAATTGCACAAACAGGATGCATGCACGAATTATATCTTTTAAATGATCAGTCGAGCTGTGATGACTCTACGATATTGTTACTGCCCTCTTCTATGCACATCCATTTTTCTGTCATTAGTTCCTCTTCTGCTAACGTTAAATTGTCTCAGTTAGGAAGGAGAAGATCACACCAAGTATTCTGTGGTTGGCAGCCTGTCATGTGGCTAATTGAGCAAGCATTGCATTTGATCATCAGGCCAGCACTATTTGAAAATTGTAACTCTACAATCAGAAGTTGTAGACGGACCATTTAGAAACCAGTGAACATGCTGAGTGTGGAATACTGGCTTTTCCTGTTGTCTTCTATGGCCTATGCTGTGGTGCTGCCTGCACTCAGTGAGCTTTTTTTGCATTTCCTGACAGTGCAGTATGCCTTACACTGTTGGAATAACAGTGGAAAGGGCACAGGTTAGAAAATTCATTCATGATCTGGCCGGTTACTGAAGTTATTTCGACCCCCTCATATATTATGTGACGTATCAGACTGAATCCACTTCTTGAGTATCACGTGTTCAGTTTACTCTTACCAGCATTGCTCTGTTGCTTCATTTGTAGCAGCACTCGCCTTTTTTTGTTTTTACTGAATGAAGTAGGCAGCACTCGTGTAATCTATATTAACTAATGATTAAAGAAGAGCTTTATTGATTCATTAAACTTTGTGTGAGCAAAGCCTAAAGCAAAAAGCCTGAGTTCACAAAGAAAGTTGATATCTGACCAGGGTTTAAGGTTTTGTTGAGCCAGTTAACACAAAGCTGTTTTGAGTTTGATACCTAGCACACCGGTGTCTCGATTGTAGGAGAACTACCGTATTTCCCGGACTACAAAGCGCACCTGAATATTAGCCGCACAAGCTAAAATCAGGGGAAAATCCTGTTTTGTACATACATTAGCCGCACCTGACTAAAAGCCGCAGGTGTTTCAATGTTGACTTATCATATGTAAGAGAATATGCACAAAGGGAATTGTCAGGAAACAGATGGCTGTTTGGAGACACACCCCTTTTATTAATATTTTGAAAAACAAGTTATGGGTACATATTTGCATAACTTTTTAGGTATATGTACAAGTAGCGGTAATTACAAGTACGAAACATGTACTGTGCTTCATAAATGAGTAACAAATGTAGTACATAACAATAACCTACAGCACACCAGAAAAATAGATTCGGCCTACCTTTTAGGCTCAGGTGCAGTGACACGGCTTTAACAAGAAGAAAAGTCAGTCATTCACCACCATCTTTCTCTTCTTCCTGCACTAAAACCACCAAAGTCCTCTTCTCCAGTGTCGGAAACGAACAGGCTCAGGATGGCTTCGTCATCCACTCTCCGCTTCTTTCCTTCGTTGTCACTTTCAAAACCAAACAAATCCTCGTTGTCAGTGTCAGAGTCGAACACCCTCAGAAGGGCCGTGGCGCTGTCCTCCTCTCCATCATGCAGCAGTCCAGCCCTTCGAAATCCGTTGGTGATCATGGATGTTTTCACACTTTTCCACGCTGTCAGAATCCACTGGTGGAGTTGAGCATAACTTGCTTTTCGCAAGTTTATCGCCACTCGTCAGTTTGTTTTTCACGCTACTTCGTACGGCACTATGTTGCCTGGCGGATGGACATGTGACCAACATACCACTCTTGAACCCCGATACTGTGTGTTTGATCACATGCCCTTCCGCCAGGCAACGTAGTGCCGTACAACAGCGGAACAAACAAAACAAATCGTCTTACGATATCACAAAAATCATGGACAGTCCTTAGAAAAGCCGCACCTGACTAAAAGCCGCAGGGTTCAAAGCTTGTGCAAAAAGTAGCGGCTTATAGCCCGACAATTACGGTACTACTGACAAAACTTTCCTGGCTCAAGATGATCAAAATAAGACCCCAAACTTTGTCCAGCTAATAGTTCTCAGAGTGGTGCACCTTAACTAGTAATACTTGGGCTCAGAGTACATTTTCACACCTGTGACATTTCACAATACAGAGATGAACGTCTTATTTAGCGACTTTGAGACAGAGGTGTCACACAGGAGGTTACGGGCCTCTAACAGATTATTGTAGAAAGAAAAATAATCTGCTGAATTTAAACCTAATCTTAGGTCATTTCAATATTTTTTCAAATGAATCCAGTAATAGAACAGTTTAGAAAGCTGCTTAGAGCTGGAAGACAAACACAGTGTAAGAAGTCATTGAACAGTTTTCTAATCTCTCTGTTCGCAGCTGCTGTTTGTCAGGCATCAGTTTAAAATCGCTTTCTTCAGTGAACTGAAGCAGGACACCCAAAATGCTCTCAAGTAAGTGCGTGTCCTGAGATTCACAACAGGTGCTAAAACAGAACAACCCTGTAGTCAGCGTCCTAAATAATAGCTGATCAGTTTATCTTGTGTGTCTGCAGGTATTACAGAACTGCCTACAGTCTTGTGCATGAGCTCCGATCACATGAGACCAACATGTTGGAGATCAAAACTATGGCTGGATTCATCAACTACAAGGTACAGTCGTGCTTGTCCTCTGTGTAACTGTTCTTCAGATAAACAGCAGTGGATCTGACTTTGTGTCATATTCATGTCTTTAAATTACTCAACATTAGTAGCGATGTCTGTGCACACGTGTGTATTTACCTAGTCGTTTGTGACAAACAACTTGAGCATGAACAGGAACTTGAGCAACTACAAATACACGCTCTTGGCTGCGTGGATTTGTTCTCCACGTGGTGACGTGTCGGGCCCTCCAGGTAGCAGTTAATGTCAGCTACTGTCATGGTTGCAGTTCAAGTTAGCGGAGTTGGTGTAAATCCAAAAAGGAGATCAGAGCTTGCCACAAAAACAACCTGTGTGCCAAGTAATGGAACAGGGGCCAGATGTTAGGCATAAAAAGCCAACAACAAGTAATGAATCAAACAGTCCTGGTAAACACAGTCCCAACCAATGTTCCCTCTAATGTTTCATGTGTCTGAGCGAACGCACAAACTCCCTGAGCGGACACTTGGACCACTGTGAGCGACCGCAGACGTGTGCACTGTGGTCACGCCAGCATCGAATCATCCAAGTTACATGTTTATTAAAATAATCAAATTACAGCATTTATGTTAGACGACTTTTAATTAACTGCTTTAGCCCACTTACAATGAAAATGTAAAAAAATCTTGTTCATGACCTGTAGCATGTTAACACTATTGGAAGTAAAAATAACTTGAACTCCAATTTTGAAAACACAACTTTCTTTCTTTTCTTTTTTTTTATAAAGCTCTGACTTGTATTATGAGTCTGTGGTCTGGGAGAGAGTTTGTAACTCTGTCTGCAAAATACAGTAAATAATGACCAATGTTGGGTAATTAATTATATAGTTACTTCTTCAAAAAAGTAACTGAGTTTTGCAAACAACAGTCTTTTTGCAGCTGTTTACCTAAAAATGCAGCCAAGGTGTTTTTTAAATAAACATTTCAAACTATTTACAGAACAATCAGCTGTTCTGCATCAAATGTGATGCCACACAAATTATTTGTGTCACTCCAAAAAATAATTTCTGTCCACTATGAGATGAAGGAGAACAACAGCCTGATACCTGCAGGCCTGACAACAGCAGATGTGTCACTGCTGTAACACCTGTAACATTCAGCAGTCGCCTCATTGTTCTGACACACAACAAAACTATTGACTACACTACACACTAACTACACACTAACTACACGCTAACTACACACTAACTGCACGCTAACTACACACTAACTGCACGCTAACTGCACGCTAACTACACACTAACTACACACTAACTACACACTAACTACACAAGATTTGCCTAAACGTCTCAAATCTCTCACATCTCAAAACACGCTGTCACTCCTAAAACTTCCCCCTTCCTAAACAACTAAATGCCATGTTGCCATACCATGTTTTGATTGGTCGACATGGTACATTTTTCGACCAATAGGAAAGGCTGAGGGGTTTTTTTTTGGTGTTGTTTTTGTTCACAGGCTTTTGAGCGTTTTCCTTATAAAACGCTGTTTTCACCGTTTCTTCGCACAGGAAATATGAACAACGACAGTATTCAGGAAGAAAACCAAACATTGCAGATATTTTATCATATCTCTGGTTTTACGTGGCCGATCAACACAATTTAAAAACTGGTATAAAGTCCACACTTTTTCCGTCAGTTGTTCCGTCTGTCCTGCTCACATCTCCAATGGTTGTACACGTTGTCGTTAACGTGGCTTCACTCCACATCAGCCTTTGCTAAAACACCGGTGTCGGCACATAAGGACGCTGTCATAGCCTGTCAACCACGTTGATTAGCTGCGTATATGCGAATCGCATCATTGGCTGGACTGTGGGATAAGGTGGCATCGTTCTAATCAGCCAGTCACTCACTGACTCACACTGTAAAACAGAATTGTTAAAGTATTAATTTTAATTTCATTTCAGGTTAGATTCTTTTTGTGCGCAACGCAGATTTTCTGTGCACAGAGACGTGCCAGCAGTGCGCAGCTTAGAGGGAACATTGCTCCCAACTATACTATAAACTAAACGGTACTTTTTGTGACACTTCTCCCTTTGTGTTTCTCTCCTGTTCTCGGTGTCTGCAGATCTGCCGCCTGTGTTTCCAGCATAACACTCCTCTAGATGCTATAGCCCAGTTCAGAAAGCACATCGACCTTTGTAAGAAGAAGATTGGCAGCGCTGAACTAGCCTTTGAGCACTCTGCGTGGATGTCTAAACAGTGAGATACGCTCATTGGATATGAACACACAGAAATTACACATGTCCATCACCCTCTGTATGGAACAAGATGAAGTGATTAAACCTTATAATAAAAATATGTTAATTGTGAACATGCAAACTCCACAGTGAAAAGGCCCACACCTGTCCTCTAATGAGTGTACATGAACGCAGTAAATTATATAAGGACTCATGTTTATTCATAATGCATATCCATACATCATGTCTGTTCGACTTTGCCCCTTCAGGTTCCAGTCATTTGGGGAACTGTTTGATGAAGCTATAAAGTTGGGACTGACGGCAATCCAGACCCAGAACCCTGGATTTTACTACCAGCAGGCTGCGTGCTACAGTCAGGACAGGAAGCAGCTGGCACAGCAGCTCTGTCAGGTGATGGTGGTACAGCTACTGTAACTATGCCTCAGTGTACCAGCAACACCAAAGATAGCATCAACTCGCCGCTTTAAAATCCAACTGAATCGTAACTTCTTTCAGGAGGTTTCTAATGATCATATTACATATAAAACTCAGCTTAATCGTTTTATTGGTCGGTTGTTCCAGGCTGGTGCAAGTTACCCCTCCCCCGACCCTCTGGACACCCAAGGCGCAGGACTGGATTTCTATGGCCAGAGACCTTGGAGACAGGGACAGCAGAGTATGTTGACATGGAATACACAACACTGCTGGCCTCACTGTGTTAATGTTCACTACTGCTTCATTCACAAATTCACACGACAGTGCTTGTACCACTACTTCTAATTTAAACCTTCCAAAATTACCCTTAATGTGAAGAGTTTGTTCAGTAATTACGTCTGTATCACTTCACTTCCAGGTATTGATCCTCCAGATGCTGAAAAAGAGAAGACGGGGATTCTGGCTCTGCAGGTTAAAGAGAGAGATGTACCACATTCTGTAAGAGCACACAGCAATATTTTACTGCTTTAGTCCTGCTTATTTTTAAAAAATCATTGTTATTAATGACACACACCCTCAGCCTGACATATGAAGTTAAACTAGCCTATTTTTAACATGCCAGTGATGTTTAGTAATGGTAGCTGATAAAATCATCTGAAAGTGACCAGCTTGGTTTGTGAAGTAGCTTAAAATGTAGAGTTTGTTGTTCTGGGAGCTGATCATTTGTTTATGTTAGTGATACGATGATGTTGCTCGTTAAAAGGGAGACGCTGACATCTTTTCATCGTGCATCCTTCACACGCCCACAGAAGTCAGTGTGCAGCCTTTTAAAAGGTTCAGACATTATTGGAAAAAGTGGTTGATCCATGAGAAAATGTTACCTAAAGGTACAGCTGGTCGTCTAAAATCAGGTGAAGCGCACTTTGGGTTCGATTATTGAGTTTTTCAGAACACCAATCCCTATAAAGATCTGTGATTGGTTTGTTTTCTACAACAGCAGCTTTTCTTGGTACTATTGAAGATACTCAAAGGTGTAGAATTCTTAAATGCAGCAAGAAAAATGTAGGAACTGTGTTTTTGTGTTGCGGGAATCTAAATGTGTTTGCACATCATATGCTGAGGTCCTGTTTGTGCAGAGAAAATGATAGATTATCTCAGCTAGAGCAGAAAATGCTTTACACGGAGACATGAACATTCAGCTTTGATTCTTTGTTGTGTCATTCTCATAATTGTGTTTTCTTCTAGTTCCTGTCAGGTTGAATTAAACACGATACCTCTGGTGTCTCTGCCCCTGCAGGAGCTGATAATAGCACTTCTCAGCAACGCTGTCGCCCAGTTTAAGAAGTACAAGTGTCCTCGAATGAAGAGCCACCTCAGTGCGTATGATTAGCATTTTATAGTCGCTGGGTTACCTTCTTGCAGGTGGACATGTTCTAATCCCTGTAGTATATAAAGAACATCGACACTGTGGTGATTTTCTTTTTAATATCACCAGTAGGGCTGCCACAAATGATTATTTTGATAGTCGACTAGTCACCGATTATTTTTGCGATTAGTCGACTAATCAGATCATCATCCATTGGACGTAAAACGTACAGCTTATTGCACCAGCAGCATCTGCTCTTATATAACTATCATTAGCTTACAGCTTTAAGTGTTTAAGGTATGTGCTAACTAAAAATAAAGACAAGATGATAGTTTGTTAAATTTTAATGAAATTTGCAGATTGTTTCAGTGAAGTTTAATAAACTCCTTGCTATCTAAAATATAACAGGACACCGGAGTAAATTCTCCAGCATCTCATACTTCTGATAATCAGCTGTCTGCTTGACGTTTATTCAGCTGTGTAAAAACTATAACTTTAATCTCAGCCAAACCGATTTACTCAGGAACAAATAAAATACTAAAAAAAAGCCAAACAATAACATTTTTAAGTTATCTAAGTGACTTATATATCATGTTTAACCTGATTAGCGAAAGACAGTGGTGGGTTTGAAAACGATTTGCCGGGAGTCCGGTGTTCTCACGGCTCTAGTTAGCCTAGCCCCCGGCTAGCTATCGAGCTAGTGGGTAACAGACGTCTCCGAAAACGTTGGAGCGCTTTTGAAAATATGTGGTGTCTTGATAAACTGAGCAGATATTTGAGGTTTCCACAGCTACATTCTCGCCTGAAAACATGTTAAACGTTTATTTTGTGACCCAGAAAGAATAATAAGAGTAATATTAAAACTAACTAGCTGCCGCCATTGTTGGAAACTGAGCTGGGCCGCGCTATGAATTCTGGGACACAGCTTCTTCTTCTTCGGGGTTTAACGGCAGCTGGCATCCTTGTACATGCAGTGCTGCCATCTTCTGTTTCAGTCCGTTATTACACTCTTAAATCCTACTACTTATTCCTGCGTCTTTTGTGATTTTACAAAGCTTCAAACGACGTGTCGACTATTAAATTAGTCGTCAACGATTTTGATAGTCGACGTAATCGTGACTAGTCGACTAATCGTGGCAGCCCTAATGACCATGTTGCAGTTCGCAGCTGTTGTGTTACAGGTTTTTTTATTTGCGCTTTGTGTTGTTTCACCTCATCTCACTGTGTGTATCTTTTGTAGTGGTGCAGATGGGAGAGGAATACTACCATGCAAACGACTACACCAAGGCGCTGAAGTAAGTGAGACACAGCTTTTCCAAGTTACAACCCACTTTTATTTTGATATAGAAGCTGAGAGCAGGACACATCACACCCAGAATCTCACAAATTCATCACACGAGGGGAACAGAAGTTTTTACCTCTCACTCTTAGAAAGCAGGCTGTGTGAAGAATTGTCTTTATTCATTTGTGTGTGTTTTCTTATCAGGCTGTTGGACTATGTGATGTGTGACTATCGCACAGAGCGATGGTGGGGTCTCCTGACAGCCATATTGACCACAGCTCTACGCTGTGCTTATCTGATGGCTAGTATTAAGGACTACGTTATCTACTGTATGGAGCTGCTGGGCAGAGGTGAGAAAAAGATGGAACTGAAAACTCTACGACAAAACATCAGGAATAGTTAAAGAACAAAAGATGCCTGTGATGATGATCTGTGGGGTGGTGTTAGAAACTGCTGCTGACACTTTTCCTTCTTTTGTTTAGCAGCTCAGCTTCTTATTACTTGCGTGGTAAATCTGAGAAATTTGTTGCAGCTGTCCAAGGATGTTTAAAATATTAAAGATGACGTTTGAGTGGAAAACTGAATAATATCAGATCAGAAGACTCACGCTGATCTTGTCTTTTAGCTTCCACCCTCAAGGAGGAGCAAAAGTCAAGGATTGAGAGGAATCTCATCAAAGTCCTCACGGTGAGCTGAAGGCTTCCACAAATCAAATAATCATGTTGTGGATTTCAAACGTTAATATAATTGTAGTGCGTTTCGTAGGAATGAAATGCTTAAAAGCTGCAGTTTGAAGCTGTGTTGTAAAGCTCAGAGCAGAGGTCAAATCAAAATTGATGCGTCCACATATTTTAATTTCCAGAACGAGGTCCCAGATGCTGAGCCGGAGTGTGATCCGTCTTCTGTCACTGCTGCCAGGTCTTTGTGGAATGACCGCATGGCTTTGGCTGGATCGAACGAACTAACTATAGAAGTGCAAGACTACATCCCATTCAGTTAGTAAACACACGATTCGCTCAAAACAGGGGTTTAGTTCCTCTTTTATCGTGTAAATGGCAGGAAGAAAAGGTGCATGCTGAGGAACGATACTGGGTTTAGTATAAAATGACATCCTTCTTAAGTAATAAGATGATGCAGCATTCTTCTGTATCTCTTTATAAATGGGTTATAATAGCTGTCCTTTGTTTCTTACTCCAGTCCAGTGTAAAGCCAAATTCCAGTCTCCCAGTTTCCACGTGGACCAGCCTGTCCAACTGCAGGTCTTCCTCCGAGCTGACTGCCCTCATCCCGTGTCTTTCAGCAAGCTAGCTGTCAGCCTCAGTAACCAGGTACGTGCTGTTTGCATCTCCACCTCCAGGTGTGATGTCAGCTTGGAGCGCTTTGTCTGTACAGCGTCCCACAAAAGCAGCTTGAGGTGAGCTGGTGTGCGCTCAGTCCACACAAACTGAACACATTCAGTCTTGTGTTTATTTACTTCTGTAATTACTATATAATATATATATATATATATATATATATATATATATATATATATATATATATATATATATATATATATATATATATATATATAATTACATATTATATATGTTCATATATAAATATTAGGGGTGCAACGATACACAAAATTCACGGTTCGGTTCGATACTTTGGTGTCACGGTTCGATATTTTTTCGATACAAAAAAAATGTTCATGCCTTTTGTAATTTGTCATTTATTAAAATTATAAATATATATTTTAACTCAAAAGTACAGTTTTTAAATGTAATGTTGCTGAAACAACAAAGTAATAAAAAATAAATCTATCTGATGGAGAAATCCCTCATCTTTGGAAAAGAGAGTTTATTACAGAGAAATGTCTCTTTCCAAAATAAAAGCTCTACTATACGCTTCTTCTGGGCTATATTCTCAGCAGCATATTAAACATATCAGGTCCCCATAAGGAGAATCATGTGCTAACGGCTGTCTAAATGACTCGGGTAAAGTTTGTAGCATGCATGCTTGTTGTTTTTGTCTGCTTCCACTTGTCTTTGCACGAGGATGATGTCGGAGTAAATGTGCAGTCATATTCGTTGTGTTCCCACTAGTGCTGTCAGCGTTAATCTGAAATGACGTTACCGCCACAACACGGCAAATCTCCGTTAACGAGCTACCGCGGATCGCCCCGTGCGTGGGGCTGGACAGCCAACACGTTAACGAGCTAACTGCGCTAACGCACTATTTCCCACCCATGTAACTGAGCATTGTGTGGCACATCCAACATACTGTTTTACTTTAGTCCATGACGCGCTTACCTTCAGGGTCATACGTCACATGAAAACCAAAATAGTTCCAAACGCCAGATCTGAATGAGGGTGGGGGAGGTTCAATTTGCCATGTTGCAATGAGCTTAGCTTCTGTCTTGCTAGCTTGCCCTGCGCTCAGTGAATCTGCGTTCGACTACTCCGCCTAGGCTGCACTGTCGAGCGCAGATCCACTGAGTGCTCAACACAGACAGCATCGTCAGAAGGAAAGTTGATAAAATAAATTAAAAATGTTGTATTGTTCGATACATATGTGTACCGAACCGAAAGCACTGTATCGAACGGTTCAATATCGATACGAGTATCGTTGCACCCCTAGTAATTATCACCATCTATGTTGCATGGTCACCATGGTTAGTTCAAAAACATCTGCAGTAATAAAACCCAGACTCGTTCATGTTCACCTCGTTTAGTTCAGACAGCTGTGACTGAAATAACAAACCTTACGTTCACTGTTCTTCATGGTTATGCTGCAGTAGCTTAGCTTCCTATCCCTCAGCCATAAAACACTGATGGGGTATCGTATGTGACATATGAAGGTGTTTTTGTTTATTAGGAGTATAACCAGTGGTGTGTGGCAGAGTGGTCGGGCCAGGAGGCCATGAGTCTGTTACCAGGAAAAACCACCTGCTACAACTTCAGCTTTGTGGCAAAAACTGAAGATGTTGGTAAGAAGATAGAGGTAAGGAGGATTTTTTTGTTTGTGATTGCGAGAGAGAGACATGGATAGAAACATTGATTAATATGTGTGTTGTTATAGATGACGGGTATCGAGGTGATGTTGGGTGGCGACGGTGGTCGCTGTGTGTTTGTGAGCTGGAGAGGAGCAGGTGGAGACGCTGCGTCTGCACAGGAAGCCTTGCAGGCCAGCAGGTGTTCACGGCGTTGGGGCCGTAACATCGAAGCACGCCAGGAGCTGGACTGGGACAGCTTGACCGTGCAGCACAGCACCATGTGAGTCAGAAAACGCCGTTACCGACCCGTCAGTTTGAGCAGTGTCCGTGCTGGGATCGAATCAGCAGAAATGCTTCTTTTGTTTAGGATCATCTCCAGAGTCCCAAAGATCTCTGTTCAGCTGAGCCACCAGCCTCCTGCGCTCACCAATGAAATGTACTGCATCAAGCTGACTGTGCAATCACAGGAGGAGGCCATGGCTAAAGATGTTAAATTAACTGCTGGCCTCAAACCAGGTACATCGGTACTGCAATCATTTCAATAACATACAGCAGCATACGAATGCTAATTTAGCGTTTGTCTTGGTTTGCTTGTTCAGGTCAGGATGCCAATCTAGGCCAGACCACTCACGTGACACTTGACGGATCAAAGTTTTGCGATGACAGCGCGCCTTCTTTGCTCCCCGATGTGCCTCTGGGAGAGCTGAACCCGGGCGAAAAGGTGAGTCAATTCAGCATACCACGCAAAACACCAACACTGTCAGGTTCTTCACAGCAAAAGAAGAAATGTGAGTTTGTGAGCTGTGTGTTTGCCTCTAGCTGGAGAAACGCGTGTATGTCAAGTGTGTATCAACCGGACCCAGGGTCTTCTTGTTCCACGTGGCCTACGCCATCGACACCACCGTAGAAGGACGACAGATTATGTGCAAGTGTCACAAGGTAGAAAGCTCGTCTGACCCGCACAGCTAACAGACGGCTCAGCGATAAACAGATGCTAACATTTGTTTTCCTGCTTTACACCTCTCTTTTTCTTCTTCTCCAGGATGAGACGGTAACCATAGAGACACTTGTTCCATTTGAGGTTTCGGTCAAGTTTGTGTCCACCAAGGTTTGTATTTAGTTTTTATTTTAGCTTGGACTTTACTAATAGTCAGGGAGGTGTGAGGGGATCTTTAAGGGGGCAAAGGTAGAGGGCATGAGCTTAATATCATAAAATACAAAAGCGGGAAATGAGAAACATCCAGATTTGTCTGATTACATTTACATTAGAGTAAGTTAGCATACACCTACCTCAACAAGCTGTTTGTATGATGCTGCTTTTAGAATTAGAATCAAATTATGTAGAGAAAAAATGAAACAGACAAACACTGCAAGTACAAATAAGTAAGAAAAAGGTTAAAGTAAAGAGAAAAGCAGGAGCTTTGGTTTGCATTCGATTAAATAAATTTCACCTGTTAAAGTACGATAATGAGTCTTTTTATAGTAAGTCTAATAAAAAGTATTATTATTGTCTCTGCGTCTGTGTGCTGCTGCAGTTTGAGCCATTGGACCGAGTATCAGTGGACATTCCCTTTCTCCTAATGACCGACATCGTGTCGTCGTCTCCGTGGCCTCTCCTCCTGACTTCCTCTTCTCTGCAGCTTCTTACTGTGACCAGTAACACACCGCAGCTTCGGTCACAGTTACAGGAAGGTACCCGATTACTTAAAATAGTTACCTAAAATTACCTGTTTAAATTTATCGCTGAAAAGTAAAAATTGTGTGCTCGTGTTCAGTTGTTCTACAAACAGGGGAGTGTGCCAGTGAGTGTTTCTGTCTCCGATGCCCGCCACAGACCAACGTCAATAACACGGTGGCTACAGGACAGTACCTGATATCATGGAGGAGGTACGTACACGTTAATGGAGGCTGTGACATGCTGCTGCTGGGTTTTCAGAGGGCTTGAACAGACTTCTAAAACTCTGTTTGACAGAAACTCCTCCAGTCCAGACGGTCCTCTCATCCAGACTATAGTTAGTCTGCCTCATGTGGTCCTGGAGATGGTGCCTCTGTACATCCACGCTGGTCAGTATGCAAGCATCGCATGCACACAGTGTTCCTGATTTTACAGATAATATTCCAATGCACTAAGTAGAATTCAAGAAATGTTCTCATTATTTGCATTTGCTGTTGTGAAAGATGTTAACCTCTGTTGGTGGTGTCACATTGTTGTGTTTTGATGTTTTTGGCTATAGATTTACCGTCATTCGGGCGAGTCAGGGAGTCTCTTCCTGTGCGTTACCACATAGAGAACAGAACGGCTCTGGTGCAGGAGGTGGAGATGGCCGTGGAACCATCCGATGCCTTCATGTTTTCTGGTCTCAAACAGGTACAGCTGCGCCACCTGTAGGAATCGTGGGGGGCGGGTCATATTGATGGACAGTTTTGGTGATGTCATCGTGCTTCATCAGTACTGAAAATCTGATTTTCATGCAGCACTTGCATGTGTGTGTTTTCTATCTATCTGTAAATATAAAACTACGTGTGTGTGTGTGTGTGTGTGTGTGTGTGTGTGTGTGTGTGTGTGTGTGTGTAGGTGCGTCTCCGTATCCTCCCCAGTTCAGAGCAGGAGATGCTGTATAACTACTATCCACTGATGGCTGGTTACCAAACACTACCACAGCTCAACATCAGCCTGCCACGTTGCCCCAACTTCGGTACTCAAGCCCTGAAACGCTTCCTGCCCCAGCGAATCTTCGTCAAGGTAACACACATAGAAACCCATAAACACCAAGGTAACCGTGGAGATGTTTTTTTTGTTGGGCTGAAGCATCGTTTCTGTCTTTCTCCACAGCCTCAGGGTCGACAGTTGGATGACTCCATTGCTGCAGCTTGAGGAGAAAATGAAAGTGTTTCTTGTAAATACAAAGAAAAAGCAGCATTGTGTGCTGCAGGTTGTTCTAGATGTATGATACCACAGAGATTGACATTATTGACACTATTTGCTTAGATCATCTGTTGACCAAACACCAGCAAGCATCGAGCACCAATGATCATTTAACAGCTAAGATCGTGTGTGAATCTGATGTGAGCTTTATGGACATTTGAGGAAAGTTTAATATATGAATAGGATGTGATGAAGATTTGATTAAACTGAAGTGATCAAAACCTGCTGTGTCTACAACCGTGAAAGTGTGAGACAATTGTACATACTTAAAAATGGCTACATTATATCGATGAAGTTGAGGGTCATAATGTTCAGAAGTGGGAAAACGGTTAGTTGGTACTGAAAGACAGTATAGAAAAGATAGACATCTGTCGCTATTGCCCATTTTCTTTTGGTTCATTGATTTTAAGCACTAGTAAAGTGATCAGGTAATGCTAACAATAGGGCCCGAGACTGACCAGCTCATTTTTGCTTCTTAGTTCTTAGACTAGTTTAGAAGAGACATATTTATAATTCAGGAAAAAAAAATTTCAAATACTTTTAATTGGCCAATAAAGGAATTGCAGATTTTTCCACATTAAGTTTAATAATTCACTGAAGCTTGTTGGCTGGTTCAAAAATGGCAGGTTGTTAACTCACCAAACATGAGCTGTACTGTCAGCACTCAGATTATAACCACGCTAAAGTAAAGTGACTCCACACTGTAGTCATTTACACATTTGCATAACGAGCTAAATTTCCCTACTTGATCCTGGAAGGTGATGAAAATCACATCTGAGCATCTGAGGCCTGTGAAGCAGAGTTTCAGGGTTAACTCTGGGGCTAACCCTGCGCTGCAAAGCTGGTTTAATACTTACTGATGTACATCGCCATGGGAACATGTTCCAGACTAAATATCAACAGGTATAAAATCACCGTCTGCTGATAAACTTCAAACGATTCTTTGAAGATCTCTGTGTGCGAATAGTAGCAGGAGCTCAAGTTTATTAATTGTCTGAAGCCTTTGTGTTTCCTGAATGAGCATCAGTAATAAATACAGATTCTTAGATGCAACTTTATTCCTTGCTGCTTTTTTTTTTTTTACCTTTTGGCCGTGAAATAATCGAACCCTTTAAAGCCAGTTGTGTGTTTTTGTGAGTTTTCCAGACTTCTACATCATCAGTGTGACTTTTTTTAACCTCATGAAATCATATAAAGTGCATGACACATTTTTAATGACTACATTGCAAAAATATGGCTTATGTAGCAAATGTGATACAAATTAAAACTCATATGCAGATTAAAAGTTGATTTTTTTTTTATGTATTGTCTAAAGGTTCAGCAAACACTCCATTATCAAAACATTAAAGAGTGATTTTATAGTTCAGGTTTTAAAGGGTTAAGAACAATTAAGTATTATAGGCATTAATATGTAAATTGGATCAAATGCAGGTAGACTCAGCCCATATTTGATTTGTTTTTGTTCTTCTTTAGCTGATCTCAGACCAGTACACATTCGGGGCTGCAGCCGAAAAAATAAAAACTAAAGCCGTTTTATGCAAATTTGGAGATTATTTAATGTAACAGCAGATTCTAATCAGACTCCCCTGTGTCTTAGCAAACGGACTTTCAGGGCAAAGTACACTGGATTTACAGAATTCCTGGACTTCCAGGAACAATTCTGAGATGTTCTCTGGGTTTTCATATAATTCGATAAACTTAAATAGGTTAAAGAAAATATGGTGTTGTGTTTAAATTTCATGTGTGGAATGTGGTAAATATAAGAGATAAATGTAATAATGCTATGAAATAACATGCGTGTCTTAGAAACAGAATATCTTAAAATAGAAACTGCAGCTATAATCTGTACACCTCATAAAATGTTTGGTAAAGATCCAGAACGCACACTGAAGCTGAAGTTCAGAGGATTGAGCAGATCATCTACCAGTTAGAAGGTTGGTGGTTCAAGCCCTACTCCACCAGTTATCTAAAACATTTTTGGGTGAGATACTGAATTGTTACTTTCAGCAGAGCACAAACGTGTGAATGTTGGACAGAAACCTCTCTTCCCCCCAAAAAAAACTTATATAAAGCACTTTGAGTGCTTGAGTATAAAAAAGTGTAAAAGAACGAGTCCATTTGCCACTTTTCAGATCTTCATAGAAAAAACTTAATGATACAAAACTGAAATTGATTCTGTTTATATTTTTCAAAGACAATTTCTCTCTGAATATTGTAATGATTACATTAAATGCAGTAAAAACGAATAAAAATGCATTTCCCAGCCGTCACAGAAGTGATTAAATTACTGCTGTTTTATTGGTAGATTTTTATAATTTCAATTTTTGTGTAGGTTCGTTTGTGGATGACAGCTCGGACTCTTCCGAGAGATGAGGAAACACCCACACAGGAGACTAGAAACATGCACTTTGTGGCACCCTGAGTATTTTGAGCATTAAGAACAAGTCTCAGATGTGTTCCTTATGTGTTCGTGCCCCCCCCCCCCCCCCCCATCATCTTTTTTTTTGCTATTTGTTGTGACAGTCGTTTGCATCATAACACAGAGCGAAAAGCTCATTTGCTCTCACCTGATGTGATGTAAGGGCGATATTTAGTTTCGCCAGTAGGTGGCAGTGGCGGCGCAGCCAAACGGGTAACTGGCAAAATAATCCCTCACAAAAGTAACGCAGGCCAGTTATTACAATGGAAGCCGTCAGTAACACTGAACTGTTTTGCTGTGTTTCAGCGCAATAAACCTTCATGTGCACCTGGATGAACCTTGTCTTCCTTCAGTGTGTAACAACTTTGTGGAGGACAGGGTGACATGTGATGTTTGAATCTGCGTCCTCTACTTTAATTCCTAATCATTCTCCTTTAACCCACAATTAAAATCCGTTCCACTAGAGTCGCATATCCATTTGCACCCTTAATCTCTCTAACATGCTGCACAACATTACCAGCTTGATTTCTCTTCCTAGCCAAAGTCCTTTTCACCTTGCTTAGATTCGGTCTCACATGCAGCTCATTACAAGCCGTTCTCTTTACTTTCTTTACTTTTCCACATCCAGATCTCTGTCCAGAGTTTATCTAAAGAGCAGCTCCGCCTTGGCAGTTTCCCTCTGCACTGCAGCTGTACATTCCCAGCCATCTGGTATCTCTTCACTACCATCCAAAGCCTGTTGAATTTAAATACATATTTCACTATTTTTTAAATTTAATCAAAATAAACTGAATTTATCAATGGATTCATACATTTAGAAATATTTATTTGTAACTACTGTTTTCACTGTCCATTAATTTATCACAACATTAATTCCTTTAATAAAAAAAAAATCATGTGTAAATGAAGGTACTAATGAATATTTAATTGCGCCATTAATTATTTATCAATGAAATTGTTTATTTGGATGTGCGCAAGTGTCTCGGTCCTCCATACCTAGAGGGCGATATCTCAACAGCGCCAGGTTGACGAATCCCCAAAAAGTCTCGCCGAGTCAAGATGTCGCGATAACTGGTTGGGGTCGGATTCAAATTGTGGCGCTTTGACTGATCGCTAACAAGGTATATTTAATCCTTGTTTTTGTTATTGTTTATCTGTCTTATTGGCACTTCGTCAGTAGAAGAACTGCCCGCAGTAGAGTTGTTGCTGCTAATTAAAAGAAAATATCGTTAGTTCGGAGTTTGTCATATTGAAATCTCCCCCCCCAGGCTTAGATTGTGTGGCTGAGCAGGAGCTAGCTATCTTTACCTGACTTGTTGACATTTTTTGGCCGATATGCTTTTACTATCTGCTGTAGCGGTTGCTTATTGTCCTCTTGGACATTTACTGTCACTATTAATCTTATTAACAGCGGGACGTTAGCTTCAGGTTAATTGAAAATAAGGAAATTAAGGCCGTATAGCACTGTCTTACAAAATAAACGAGAACACGGTATAGACGTTAGCATAAACGGTTGCATTTATTTAAAGCCTCAGTGACCTGTATAGCTTCTACAATTCTTTTCTCTCAGCCATTCCTTCATGCACAAGGCTATGTCCACAATAATTACCCCCTCAGCATGGAACAAGGCCTGTAGTCCTTTACCCCTTTATCTAAAGAGCAGCTCCTTTCACCAGGCTGGATAAAAGGAGGAGGGAGGACTTTCCAAACCTGTTTATCCATCTGCTAATATATGCTATACTGGCACAGGACCCAGATGAGAAGCTGAATCATCGCTCTCGCTGGGAGAAAGACCTGGTGAATCTATGAAAACACTGCGCTAGATTTTATTTTTATTTCATTTTCTTTATCCTTTTTAATATTGCATAGAGCTACATTCATGCTACAGTGCCTCTGTGTTTAGGCCCTGAGGTGCAGTCTGAGCCGTGCCATATGAGGGGATTAGCTATGTACAGAGGGAGCGTATCAGACTGTCTCCCAGACAAACTACAGAAAACACACCCTTGTCTTTGAAATCACCTGGCATGGCGGGGGTCTGCCTTCTCATTCAGCACTCAGAGGCTGGTTAGCAATGGGTCTGCCTGGGGGAGTCCAGTCTGTCTTTTTTCTCCCATTATTGCTCTTTGTCTACACGGAGAGGGTGCTGAGTGACTTATAAGGAGAAGCTGCATGAGTTGGCATCACGCCTGCTGTTACACATGCACACACGCACATGTGCAGAGGTAAGTCTTAATCAGTAACACAGATGACCAGAAGGCAGGGGTGGAGGTCCATCAGTGACCATCTTCATCCGCCCACATTACCACAGCTGGAGTCTGCACATGCAAGGTTAACCTTGAACAGGAAACCTGGCAGTGTACAGTGTTTAGAAAAGTGCGTATTTCTCTTTTGTTCTGTGGTTTTGGTATTTTGGCTACACATTTTGTTTTTTGTACATATTTTTATAAATCTTTGTTTATTTACTTTGTTATTTTTTTAAAATATATTTTATATATGTTACATTTACATTTTCGTGCAGTTTTTTGTATCTGTTTTTGTATTTTGGTATCTTTACCTGTCTAATAAATTCAGGGCTACATCCTCTCTATAGACAAAGAGCTTATCTTGGAGCGTTCAGCTTCTTCTTTAGTACTTTCATAGGTGGATGTAGGAAGTAACAATAATATGTGATGATAATCTGTGATACATGAAATAATCTTATAATAATAGTAATAATGGATCTGTTCCTGTCAGGAAAATGCTTGTGCAGAGGTTTCATTGTGCTTGACATTGTCCTTATTACCACCACAGCTCTGCCTCGCAGTGACAGTTTAGTTGCAGTTTCGAGGCTCATTTGTGTACCAGCATAAAGACTTTCCTCGCAGTGAGCTGTGATCTCAACTACTGAGTTGATGCATGCTATAGTTACAGCTGGATATTTTTTTCCTTTTCGTAAAGTGTTTAAACATCGTTCATTATTAATTGTTTTACATATTTTGTCTTTGATGAACGTAAACAAAAACACTGCATGAATTAAAGTAATAGAAACAATTAAAATACACTGTAATTAGTACTTTTAACAATTTGATAGATGCCTTTTATTATATTTTTAACATCAGCATGCTGAAGGACTTGCTTAGAAGAGACTGCTAATTTATATGCTAAAATATGTTTTTCTGCTTGGTCAAGAATATGAAAACACTTTATTATCCTCTAATACATTTTCTAAATGCTTTTGTGATCGCAGTACCAAAATGAGCTGCATCAGGTACTTCCCTGTGAATCTGGAGAGGATCAGAAGTCCCAGGTATACTGGTATTGGGGGTTGCAGCTGTAGGGATGACTCTTTCTGAAACCTCCAGCTGACTGTTTCCTCTCAGCTGTAAAAAGCTGATGATTTACAAAACAGACACCACATCGTTTAAATAGATGAGGCTCATCATAAAATAAGAGATACTTTACTCTCCGAACATTGTTCCTAGTTTCCATTCATCCATTTAGTTTACTCTGGTCTTAATCAAGATCTTAAGAAGGGATATTGTTAGAACTTAGAAATAGGAGGAGCAATTCAGACGTTAAGTTTTTAATACGTATCGTTGGACAGAAGAAAGTGGCACACCTATTCGTCTTCAAAACAGGTTTGACTGACAAGTTAAAAGTTTACAAGACAAGATGCTGAAACGTTAGTGTGTGTGTGTGTGTGTGTGTGTGTGTGTGTGTGTGTGTGTGTGTGTGTGTGTGTGTGTGAAAGAGAGCTTGAGAGAAGCTGAGCTTTATTCAAAGTGATTTGAAACAAACTGCAGCAATAAGGACAAACTAGTGCACAGTTATGTTTACGTGAGCGTTATTTTGTATGCATTTGTACAGTTCAATAACTGTGAGAGTACATTGAGAGCATTTAGCTCTAGTAACAGGTATTTGTACCAGTGAGCATGAAAATGTAGGGGAAAGACCTAGTATGTAAGCACTGACTGGTACTGTACAGTACATGTATGTGTGTGTGTGTGTGTGTGTCTGTGTGTGTTTTTTATGCTCGAGTGAATGAGTAAACGAGTCAGTTTTAACAGTAGCAATTTAAACAGTAAAAGAGTAGCACTATATTTATAAAGAAGTACAAACAACAATTATTTGATGCTCAAATTAATTAATATCCAGTTTATTTCCAATTTGTTCCAAATTCATCTTGAATTCAATTCAATTTTATTGAATTCATATAGCAGCAAATCACACCATCAGTCACTTCAAGGCTGTATGTATTATTGTACGGTAGACCCTACAATAATACATACAGAGAACCCAACAATCATATGACCCCCTATGAGCAAGCACTTTGGCGACAGTGGGGAGGAAAAACTCCCTTTTAAAAGGAAGAAACCTCCAGCAGAACCAGGCTCAGGGAGGGGCGGCCATCTGCTGCGACCGGTTGGGGTGAAAGAAGGAAGACATTTGTTGTAGGTCTGATTGAAGGACTGATGTGATGGTAAGTTGACTGCTGCTCCGCTTTGAATATTGAGTGATTAGTGAATGGACTTTAAGCCCAATTGTGCCCAAGTTTAAGACCATATTCATTGGTTGTTTTTGTTGCTGTTATTACTTTGGGCTTTTGTTCACAAGAATTGCTAGCTTCCCTAGAGTTTTGGACACCCAGACAATCAGATGATTGCTGAGAAAGCACAAGGTTTTTATACCCCTGTGCTATTCATGTCGGTGCAGGGGCTCTCCCTGAGAGGCCAGTATTGAAAAAGGGATGCTTCAGAGGAAGATGAGGAAGATGATATTTCAACATCATCTTCAGAGGAAGGTGGGTTGGCTGAGGTGTTGACGTGTCCTTTTTGAGGAAATCCAACTGAGTTTTGGAAACTGCAGTTGAATTTTTGCGATCCATGACTTTCCCAGCTTGAAGGCTGCTGAGAGAGCACAAGGTTTTCTCCCCCTGTGCTATTCATGTCAGTGCAGGGGGCTCTCCCTGAGAGGCCAGTGTTGAAAAAGGGATGCTTCAGAACCTCCGAGGGTGTTATGCGCTGATTTGCATCCAAGGCCAACATCTGTTTGATTAGCCTGACAAGTAATTGTTGGCCATTTTCAGGTCCTCTCCTAACCTTCAGTAGTTTTTCGAGGTCATCGAGACACTTAAGTTTTATATATCGAGTTTCCTTGGATTGATAATCTGTCTCGTATTGAAATAGTTCTTTGGTCTTAAATGTCCAGCGCTGTTCGTTGTAGTTATCTTTGATGAAGTAGAGATCAGTGTACTCGCCAGACTCTAGAAGATGATCTGGTAGCTGACCCTGGGTTTCAGTTATGAATCTCAAAACATCATAATCGTCTTCCCCAGGATAGAGAGGCACCCCTGTAGCAAGCTCCACAGCTACCAGCCCCAGAGCCCACATGTCAATTGCTTCATCACATGGAATGCCAAGCATAACCTCGGGTGCACAATAACCAACCGTCCCCACACAGTGACCAGGAATCAGTGCAGAAGCGGGACGTGCGAGGCCAAAGTCTATAACTTTGACTTTGACGGGAGACTCATGGCGATTCACAACCATTATGTTTCCAGATTTGAGGTCAGCATGCACTATTCCCACAGAACCCAGGTGGAACAGAGCATTTGTGAGCTGATGCAAAATGGGACCGAGTTCTCTTATTGGGAGACCCCGGTAATTCCGGTCCCCTATGTAGTCCCACAGGCTTTGGTCGAGGAGTTCAAACTTTAAGCAAATACGCTCCCCATCGAGGAAATAGCCGTTCCATTCTACAATGTTGCACCTGTCTGGATCCAAGCGACGCAGCTGCTCCAGGATGAAAATTTCCAGTTTTGCCTGTTGCAGACTTTTAGAGTTGCTCTTGTTGACTTTAATAGCCACAGTTTGGTTGTTTTTTGTATTGCGACATTTGGTCACAACACCAAAGCCTCCTTTCCCAAGGAAAGCCTCTACCACGTGGTGATCTCCCAAAATGGTCCCTTCAGGTATTTCAAGATCATCTTCAGAGGAAGATGATATTTCAGAGGAAGATGGGTTTGCTGAGGTGTTGACGTGTTCTTTTTGAGGAAATCCAACTGAGTTTTGGAAACTGCAGTTGAATTTTTGCGATCCATGACTTTCCCAGCTTGAAGGCTGCTGAGAGAGCACAAGGTTTTCTCCCCCTGTGCTATTCATGTCAGTGCAGGGGGCTCTCCCTGAGAGGCCAGTGTTGAAAAAGGGATGCTTCAGAACCTCCGAGGGTTTTATGCGCTGATTTGCATCCAAGGCCAACATCTGTTTGATTAGCCTGACAAGTAATTGTTGGCCATTTTCAGGTCCTCTCCTAACCTTCAGTAGTTTTTCGAGGTCGTCGAGACACTTAAGTTTTATATATCGAGTTTCCTTGGATTGATAATCTGTCTCGTATTGAAATAGTTCTTTGGTCTTAAATGTCCAGCGCTGTTCGTTGTAGTTATCTTTGATGAAGTAGAGATCAGTGTACTCGCCAGACTCTAGAAGATGATCTGGTAGCTGACCCTGGGTTTCAGTTATGAATCTCAAAACATCATAATTGTCTTCCCCAGGATAGAGAGGCACCCCTGTAGCAAGCTCCACAGCTACCAGCCCCAGAGCCCACATGTCAATTGCTTCATCACATGGAATGCCAAGCATAACCTCGGGTGCACAAAAACCAACCGTCCCCACACGGTGACCAGGAATCAGTGCAGAAGCGGGACGTGCGAGGCCAAAGTCTATAAGTTTGACTTTGACGGGAGACTCATGGCGATTCACAACCATTATGTTTCCAGATTTGAGGTCAGCATGCACTATTCCCACAGAACCCAGGTGGAACAGAGCATTTGTGAGCTGATGCAAAATGTGACCGATTTCTCTTATTGGGAGACCCCTGTTTTTCCGGTCCCCTATGTAGTCCCACAGGCTTTGGTCGAGGAGTTCAAACTTTAAGCAAATACGCTCCCCATCGAGGAAATAGCCGTTCCATTCTACAATGTTGCACCTGTCTGGATCCAAGCGACGCAGCTGCTCCAGGATGAAAATTTCCAGTTTTGCCTGTTGCAGACTTTTAGGGTCACTCTTGTTGACTTTTATAGCCACAGTTTGGTTGTTTTTTGTATTGCGACATTTGGTTACAACACCAAAGCCTCCCTCCCCAAGGAAAGCCTCTACCACGTGGTGATCTCCCAAAATGGTCCCTTCAGGTATTTCAAGATCATCTTCAGAGGAAGATGATATTTCAGAATCATCTTCAGAGGAAGATGATATTTCAACATCATCTTCAGAGGAAGATGAGGAAGATGATATTTCAACATCATTTTCAGAGGAAGGTGGGGTGGCTGAGGTGTTGATGTGTCCTTTTTGAGGAAATCCAACTGAGTTTTGGAAACTGCAGTTGAATTTTTGCGATCCATGACTTTCCCAGCTTGAAGGCTGCTGAGAGAGCACAAGGTTTTCTCCCCCTGTGCTATTCATGTCAGTGCAGGGGGCTCTCCCTGCGAGGCCAGTGTTGAAAAAGGGATGCTTCAGAACCTCCGAGGGTTTTATGCGCTGATTTGCATCCAAGGCCAACATCTGTTTGATTAGCCTGACAAGTAATTGTTGGCCATTTTCAGGTCCTCGCCTAACCTTCAGTAGTTTTTCGAGGTCATCGAGACACTTAAGTTTTATATATCGAGTTTCCTTGGATTGATAATCTGTCTCGTATTGAAATAGTTCTTTGGTCTTAAATGTCCAGCGCTGTTCGTTGTAGTTATCTTTGATGAAATAGAGATCAGTGTACTCGCCAGAATCTAGAAGATGATCTGGTAGCTGACCCTGGGTTTCAGTTATGAATCTCAAAACATCATAATCGTCTTCCCCAGGATAGAGAGGCACCCCTGTAGCAAGCTCCACAGCTACCAGCCCCAGAGCCCACATGTCAATTGCTTCATCACATGGAATGCCAAGCATAACCTCGGGTGCACAAAATCCAACCGTCCCCACACAGTGACCAGGAATCAGTGCAGAAGCGGGACGTGCGAGGCCAAAGTCTATAAGTTTGACTTTGACGGGAGACTCATGGCGATTCACAACCATTATGTTTCCAGATTTGAGGTCAGCATGCACTATTCCCACAGAACCCAGGTGGAACACAGCATTTGCGAGCTGATGCAAAATGGGACTGAGTTCTCTTATTGGGAGACCCCGGTAATTCCGGTCCCCTATGTACTCCCACAGGCTTTGGTCGAGGAGTTCAAACTTTAAGCAAATACGCTCTCCATTGAGGAAATAGCCGTTCCATTCTACAATGTTGCACCTGTCTGGATCCAAGCGACGCAGCTGCTCCAGGATGAAAATTTCCAGTTTTGCCTGTTGCAGACTTTTAGGGTTGCTCTTGTTGACTTTTATAGCCACAGTTTGGTTGTTTTTTGTATTGCGACATTTGGTCACAACACCAAAGCCTCCTTTCCCAAGGAAAGCCTCTACCACGTGGTGATCTCCCAAAATGGTCCCTTCAGGTATTTCAAGATTATCTTCAGAGGAAGATGATATTTCAGAATCATCTTCAGAGGAAGATGATATTTCAGAGGAAGATGGGTTTGCTGAGGTGTTGACGTGTTCTTTTTGTGGAAATCCAACTGAGATTTGGAAACTGCAGTTGAATTTTTGTGATTCACGACTTATTTCAAGCTCATCTGAGCCAAAGGATAGGTTGGCTGACATGGTGTAACTTGTCTGCTTGTTCTGTGAATTGGTGAGAAACAAAACTGAACTTGTTTTGGTTTCTGTCATAAAATGCTCTCAAAACTTCTCGAAAGGGTTTTCGTTGCTGTCAGGTCAATGTCCGTTAAGCTATAAAGTATAATAGGTGAGCGCTCCTATTTATGGGTTTTGGGATCAAAGCAAAGTTGCCACGTCAGAAAGGATCAAAGCAAAGTTACCGCATCACAAGGAACCAAAGCGTTCTAATATGTGCGCGCATGCGCACACGTGGTTGTTTGTGTAATGTTGTTCACACTCAGAATTTTAAAATGAGGAAACTGACAGTTACAAAACTTTTTGTTCGTTTATTTGTATTTTTTTCCTGCATACCATATCCAGCTTTTCTGTATAAAGTAATAAAGAATCTTGGATTTTAATATTGTAGTGCGTGGATTTCGAATTTAGTGCTCAAACCTTCGTGAAACTGTACCCGTATTTCATTTCGTAGTTTTGTTATCAGATACAGAAGTCTAAAACCAACATTTCTCTGCCTGGGCTGCCTTGTAGCTCTGCACGTTGTCTCTTCAATGTGTGACCCGCTCCCTCCCCGAACAGTCGGGGGTGAGTGCACTAACGTGTCCGGAGGTTGCCGTTTTAATGAGTGTTTGCTGGAAAACAAAAAAATAAAAGGAGTCTGCAAGAAGGATTTGTACGTTTTCACAATGGGGGAGTTTGCGTAAGTCCTAGTAAATAATTTTCTGGAGTGTGTACGTTACACATGCTAATTTTTAAAATTGTTTTTATTATTTTGCTAGCTAGCAAACTCGTGGGATAAATGATTGAAATGCACTCAGTGTGATGCAATACGGTGCCGCTATTCTAACAGTTAGTTATTGCAGGGTAATTTCTGGAATATGCTGTGAATTTAACCAAGATTACACAGCAGTAGCAGTATTGCGAGTTACTTCCCCAAAGTGAACGCTTTAAACGTTAGCCCGATGCTTAACTAGCCAACTCAAGTTTTCTGATTGAAGGCTAAAAGCGGCGTAGTCACCGAATAAATAGAATATTGATTATATTTTTGTGTATTGCTGCAGTCTTTTTCAAGTTTTAACTTGGTGCTTTTGGCAACCTTAGGGGGAAATAATGGTAATATGGCTGATCCATATGGACACAAAGAATATAGACTTTTTTGTGCTACCGAAGTTCCCTCGCTTTCATTCAAAATCTGTTTATCGTTAAACAACTTAAACATAATTGCCTCAAACTCACATCAAGGCCTGTGGGACACTATCAGCCACTGAGACAGTAGACAAATGACTATTTCAAAGGGAGACGGACAATACATTATAATTGTATATAATAATATCACAGATGATTGATTAAATAGGTTGTTGAAAGATGCTTGTGCATTCTTCAAGTCTTATATGTTGAATTGAACAGAGTATGTCATCTGTTCAAAGCCCAGTCAGTGCTGTGTGTGTGTGTGTGTGTGTGTGTGTGTGTAGGTGCGTCTCCGTATCCTCCCCAGTTCAGAGCAGGAGATGCTGTATAACTACTATCCACTGATGGCTGGTTACCAAACACTACCACAGCTCAACATCAGCCTGCCACGTTGCCCCAACTTCGGTACTCAAGCCCTGAAACGCTTCCTGCCCCAGCGAATCTTCGTCAAGGTAACACACATAGAAACCCATAAACACCAAGGTAACCGTGGAGATGTTTTTTTTGTTGGGCTGAAGCATCGTTTCTGTCTTTCTCCACAGCCTCAGGGTCGACAGTTGGATGACTCCATTGCTGCAGCTTGAGGAGAAAATGAAAGTGTTTCTTGTAAATACAAAGAAAAAGCAGCATTGTGTGCTGC
This sequence comes from Neolamprologus multifasciatus, assembly GCF_963576455.1. Taxonomy (NCBI): domain Eukaryota; kingdom Metazoa; phylum Chordata; class Actinopteri; order Cichliformes; family Cichlidae; genus Neolamprologus; species Neolamprologus multifasciatus. The sequence continues at coordinate 13,136,423 of NC_140440.1, read as the reverse complement.
AGGTTGTTCTAGATGTATGATACCACAGAGATTGACATTATTGACACTATTTGCTTAGATCATCTGTTGACCAAACACCAGCAAGCATCGAGCACCAATGATCATTTAACAGCTAAGATCGTGTGTGAATCTGATGTGAGCTTTATGGACATTTGAGGAAAGTTTAATATATGAATAGGATGTGATGAAGATTTGATTAAACTGAAGTGATCAAAACCTGCTGTGTCTACAACCGTGAAAGTGTGAGACTATTGTACATACTTAAAAATGGCTACATTATATCGATGAAGTTGAGGGTCATAATGTTCAGAAGTGGGAAAACGGCTTAGTTGGTACTGAAAGACAGTATAGAAAAGATAGACATCTGTCACTATTGCCCATTTTCTTTTGGTTCATTGATTTTAAGCACTAGTAAAGTGATCAGGTAATGCTAACAATAGGGCCCGAGACTGACCAGCTCATTTTTGCTTCTTAGTTCTTAGACTAGTTTAGAAGAGACATATTTATAATTCAGGAAAAAAAATTTCAAATACTTTTAATTGGCCAATAAAGGAATTGCAGATTTTTCCACATTAAGTTTAATAATTCACTGAAGCTTGTTGGCTGGTTCAAAAATGGCAGGTTGTTAACTCACCAAACATGAGCTGTACTGTCAGCACTCAGATTATAACCACGCTAAAGTAAAGTGACTCCACACTGTAGTCATTTACACATTTGCATAACGAGCTAAATTTCCCTACTTGATCCTGGAAGGTGATGAAAATCACATCTGAGCATCTGAGGCCTGTGAAGCAGAGTTTCAGGGTTAACTCTGGGGCTAACCCTGCGCTGCAAAGCTGGTTTAATACTTACTGATGTACATCGCCATGGGAACATGTTCCAGACTAAATATCAACAGGTATAAAATCACCGTCTGCTGATAAACTTCAAACGATTCTTTGAAGATCTCTGTGTGCGAATAGTAGCAGGAGCTCAAGTTTATTAATTGTCTGAAGCCTTTGTGTTTCCTGAATGAGCATCAGTAATAAATACAGATTCTTAGATGCAACTTTATTCCTTGCTGCTTTTTTTTTTACCTTTTGGCCGTGAAATAATCGAACCCTTTAAAGCCAGTTGTGTGTTTTTGTGAGTTTTTCAGACTTCTACATCATCAGTGTGACTTTTTTTAACCTCATGAAATCATATAAAGTGCATGACACATTTTTAATGACTACATTGCAAAAATATGGCTTATGTAGCAAATGTGATACAAATTAAAACTCAAATGCAGATTAAAAGTTGATATATTTTTTTTATATATTGTCTAAAGGTTCAGCAAACACTCCATTATCAAAACATTAAAGAGTGATTTTATAGTTCAGGTTTTAAAGGGTTAAGAACAATTAAGTATTATAGGCATTAATATATAAATTGGATCAAATGCAGGTAGACTCAGCCCATATTTGATTTGTTTTTGTTCTTCTTTAACTGATCTCAGACCAGTACACACTCGGGGCTGCAGCCGAAAAAATAAAAACTAAAGCCGTTTTATGCAAATTTGGAGATTATTTAATGTAACAGCAGATTCTAATCAGACTCCCCTGTGTCTTAGCAAACGGACTTTCAGGGCAAAGTACACTGGATTTACAGAATTCCTGGACTTCCAGGAACAATTCTGAGATGTTCTCTGGGTTTTCATATAATTCGAGAAACTTAAATAGGTTAAAAAAAAATATGGTGTTGTGTTTAAATTTCATGTGTGGAATGTGGTAAATATAAGAGATAAATGTAATAATGCTATGAAATAACATGCGTGTCTTAGAAACAGAATATCTTAAAATAGAAACTGCAGCTATAATCTGTACACCTCATAAAATGTTTGGTAAAGATCCAGAACGCACACTGAAGCTGAAGTTCAGAGGATCGAGCAGATCATCTACCAGTTAGAAGGTTGGTGGTTCGAGCCCTACTCCACCAGTTATCTAAAACATTTTTGGGTGAGATACTGAATTGTTGCTTTCAGCAGAGCACAAACGTGTGAATGTTGGACAGAAACCTCTAAAGGCTTTCCCCCCCAAAACTTATATGAAGCGCTTTGAGTGCTTGAGTATAAAAAAGTGTAAAAGAACGGGTCCATTTGCCACTTTTCAGATTTTTCATAGAAAAAACTTAATGATACAAAACTGAAATTGATTCTGTTTATATTTTTCAAAGACAATTTCTCTCTGAATCTTGTAATGACTACATTAAGTGCTGTAAAAATGCATTTCCCAGCCATCACAGAAGTGATTAAATTACTGCTGTTTTATTGGTAGATTTTTATAATTTCAATTTTTGTGTAGGTTCGTTTGTGGATGACAGCTCGGACTCTTCTGAGAGATGAGGAAACACCCACACAGGAGACTAGAAACATGCACTTTGTGGCACCCTGAGTATTTTGAGCATTAAGAACAAGTCTCAGATGTGTTCCTTATGTGTTCGTGCCCCCCCCCATCATCTTTTTTTTTGCTATTTGTTGTGACAGTCGTTTGCATCATAACACAGAGCGAAAAGCTCATTTGCTCTCACCTGATGTGATGTAAGGGCGATATTTAGTTTCGCCAGTAGGTGGCAGTGGCGGCGCAGCCAAACGGGTAACTGGCAAAATAATCCCTCACAAAAGTAACGCAGGCCAGTTATTACAATGGAAGCCGTCAGTAACACTGAACTGTTTTGCTGTGTTTCAGCGCAATAAACCTTCATGTGCACCTGGATGAACCTTGTCTTCCTTCAGTGTGTAACAACTTTGTGGAGGACAGGGTGACATGTGATGTTTGAATCTGCGTCCTCTACTTTAATTCCTAATCATTCTCCTTTAACCCACAATTAAAATCCGTTCCACTAGAGTCGCATATCCATTTGCACCCTTAATCTCTCTAACATGCTGCACAACATTACCAGCTTGATTTCTCTTCCTAGCCAAAGTCCTTTTCACCTTGCTTAGATTCGGTCTCACATGCAGCTCATTACAAGCCGTTCTCTTTACTTTCTTTGTCTTCATGACTATCTCTCTTTTTGCCCCCTTGTATACTTTCCAGTATTTCCACTTCCTGATCTCTGTCCAGAGTACACACCAAACACCGCCTTGGCAGTTTCCCTCTGCACTGCAGCTGTACATTCCCAGCCATCTGGTATCTCTTCACTACCATCCAAAGCCTGTTGAATTTAAATACATATTTCACTATTTTTTAAATTTAATCAAAATAAACTGAATTTATCAATGGATTCATACATTTAGAAATATTTATTTGTAACTACTGTTTTTACTGTCCATTAGTTTATCACAACATTAATTCCTTTAATAATAAAAAAATCATGTGTAAATGAAGGTACTAATGAATATTTAATTGCGCCATTAATTATTTATCAATGAAATTGTTTATTTGGATGTGCGCAAGTGTCTCGGTCCTCCATACCTAGAGGGCGATATCTCAACAGCGCCAGGTTGACGAATCCCCAAAATGTCTCGCCGAGTCAAGATGTCGCGATAACTGGTAGGAGTAGGATTCAAATTGTGGCGCTTTGACTGATCGCTAACAAGGTATATTTAATCCTTGTTTTTGTTATTGTTTATCTGTCTTATTGGCACTTCGTCAGTAGAAGAACTGCCCGCAGTAGAGTTGTTGCTGCTAATTAAAAGAAAATATCGTTAGTTCGGAGTTTGTCATATTGAAATCTCCCCCCCCCCAGGCTTAGATTGTGTGGCTGAATACGAGCAGGAGCTAGCTGTCTTTACCTGACTTGTTGACATTTTTTGGCCGATATGCTTTTACTATCTGCTGTAGCGGTTGCTTATTGTCCTCTTGGACATTTACTGTCACTATTAATCTTATTAACAGCGGGACGTTAGCTTCAGATTAATTGGAAATAAGGAAATTAAGGCCGTATAGCACTGTCTTACAAAATAAACGAGAACACGGTATAGACGTTAGCATAAACGGTTGCATTTATTTAAAGCGTCAGTGACTTATATAGCTTCTACAATTCTTTTCTCTCAGCCATTCCTTCATGCACAAGGCTATGTCCACAATAATTACCCCCTCAGCATGGAACAAGGCCTGTAGTCCTTTACCCCTTTATCTAAAGAGCAGCTCCTTTCACCAGGCTGGATAAAAGGAGGAGGAGGGGGGACTTTCTAAACCTGTTTATCCATCTGCTAATATATGCTATACTGGCACAGGACCCAGATGAGAAGCTGAATCATCGCTCTCGCTGGGAGAAAGACCTGGTGAATCTATGAAAACACTGCGCTAGATTTTATTTTTATTTCATTTTCTTTATCCTTTTTAATATTGCATAGAGCTACATTCATGCTACAGTGCCTCTGTGTTTAGGCCCTGAGGTGCAGTCTGAGCCGTGCCATATGAGGGGATTAGCTATGTACAGAGGGAGCGTATCAGACTGTCTCCCAGACAAACTACAGAAAACACACCCTTGTCTTTGAAATCACCTGGCATGGCGGGGCTCTGCCTTCTCATTCAGCACTCAGAGGCTGGTTAGCAATGGGTCTGCCTGGGGGAGTCCAGTCTGTCTTTTTTCTCCCATTATTGCTCTTTGTCTACACGGAGAGGGTGCTGAGTGACTTATAAGGAGAAGCTGCATGAGTTGGCATCACGCCTGCTGTTACACATGCACACACACGCACATGCGCAGAACAGAGGTAAGTCTTAATCAGTAACACAGATGACCAGAAGGCAGGGGTGGAGGTCCATTAGTGACCATCTTCATCCACCCACATTACCACAGCTGGAGTCTGCACATGCAGGGTTAACCTTGAACAGGAAACCTGGCAGTGTACAGTGTTTAGAAAAGTGCGTATTTCTCTTTTGTTCTGTGGTTTTGGTATTTTGGCTACATATTTTGTTTTTTGTACATATTTTTATAAATCTTTGTTTATTTACTTTGTTATTTTTTTTTAAATATATTTTATATATATGTTACATTTACATTTTCGTGCAGTTTTTTGTATCTGTTTTTGTATTTTGGTATCTTTACCTGTCTCATAAATTCAGGGCTACATCCTCTCTATAGACAAAGAGCTTATCTTGGAGCGTTCAGCTTCTTCTTTAGTACTTTCATAGGTGGATGTAGGAAGTAACAATAATATGTGATGATAATCTGTGATACATGAAATGATCTTATAATAATAGTAATAATGGATCTGTTCCTGTCAGGAAAATGCTTGTGCAGAGGTTTCATTGTGCTTGACATTGTCCTTATTACCACCACAGCTCTGCCTCGCAGTGACAGTTTAGTTGCAGTTTCGAGGCTCATTTGTGTACCAGCATAAAGACTTTCCTCGCAGTGAGCTGTGATCTCAACTACTGAGCTGATGCATGCTATAGTTACAGCTGGATATTTTTTCCTTTTCGTAAAGTGTTTAAACATCGTTCATTATTAATTGTTTTACATATTTTGTCTTTGATGAACGTAAACAAAAACACTGCATGAATTAAAGTAATAGAAACAATTAAAATACACTGTAATTAGTACTTTTAACAATTTGATAGATGCCTTTTATTATATTTTTAACATCAGCATGCTGAAGGACTTGTTTAGAAGAGACTGCTAATTTATATGCTAAAATATGTTTTTCTGCTTGGTCAAGAATATGAAAACACTTTATTATCTTCTAATACATTTTCTAAATGCTTTTGTGATCGCAGTACCAAAATGAGCTGCATCAGGTACTTCCCTGTGTATCTGGAGAGGATCAGAAGTCCCAGGTATACTGGTACTGGGGGTTGCAGCTGTAGGGATGACTCTTTCTGAAACCTCCAGCTGACTGTTTCCTCTCAGCTGTAAAAAGCTGATGATTTACAAAACAGACACCACATCGTTTAAATAGATGAGGCTCATCATAAAATAAGAGATACTTTACTCTCCGAACATTGTTCCTAGTTTCCATTCATCCATTTAGTTTACTCTGGTCTTAATCAAGATCTTAAGAAGGGATATTGTTAGAACTTAGAAATAGGAGGAGCAATTCAGACGTTAAGTTTTTAATACGTATCGTTGGACAGAAGAAAGTGGCACACCTATTCGTCTTCAAAACAGGTTTGACTGACAGGTTAAAAGTTTACAAGACAAGATGCTGAAACGTTACTGTGTGTGTGTGTGTGTGTGTGTGTGTGTGTGTGTGTGTGTGTGTGTGTGTGTGTGTGTGTGTGTGTGTGTGTGTGTGTGTGTGTGTGTGTGTGTGTGTGTGTGTGTGTGTGTGTGAAAGAGAGCTTGAGAGAAGCTGAGCTTTATTCAAAGTGATTTGAAACAAACTGCAGCAATAAGGACAAACTAGTGCACAGTTTTGTTTACATGAGCGTTATTTTGTATGCATTTGTACAGCTCAATAACTGTGAGAGTACATTGAGAGCATTTAGCTCTAGTAACAGGTATTTGTACCAGTGAGCATGAAAATGTAAGGGAAAGACCTAGTATGTAAGCACTGACTGGTACTGTACAGTATATGTATGTGTGTGTGTGTGTGTGTCTGTGTGTGTTTTTATGCTCGAGTGAATGAATAAACGAGTCAGTTTTAACAGTAGCAATTTAAACAGTAAAAGAGTAGCACTATATTTATAAAGAAGTACAAACAACAATTATTTGATGCTCAAATTAATTAATATCCAGTTTATTTCCAATTAGTTCCAAATTCATCTTGAATTCAATTCAATTTTATTGAATTCATATAGCAGCAAATCACACCATCAGTCACTTCAAGGCTGTATGTATTATTGTATGGTAGACCCTACAATAATACATACAGAGAACCCAACAATCATATGACCCCCTATGAGCAAGCACTTTGGCGACAGTGGGGAGGAAAAACTCCCTTTTAAAAGGAAGAAACCTCCAGCAGAACCAGGCTCAGGGAGGGGCGGCCATCTGCTGCGACCGGTTGGGGTGAAAGAAGGAAGACATTTGTTGTAGGTCTGATTGAAGGACTGATGTGATGGTAAGTTGACTGCTGCTCCGCTTTGAATATTGAGTGATTAGTGAATGGACTTTAAGCCCAATTGTGCCCAAGTTTAAGACCATATTCATTGGTTGTTTTTGTTGCTGTTATTACTTTGGGCTTTTGTTCACAAGAATTGCTAGCTTCCCTAGAGTTTTGGACACCCAGACAATCAGATGATTGCTGAGAAAGCACAAGGTTTTTATACCCCTGTGCTATTCATGTCGGTGCAGGGGCTCTCCCTGAGAGGCCAGTATTGAAAAAGGGATGCTTCAGAGGAAGATGAGGAAGATGATATTTCAACATCATCTTCAGAGGAAGGTGGGTTGGCTGAGGTGTTGACGTGTCCTTTTTGAGGAAATCCAACTGAGTTTTGGAAACTGCAGTTGAATTTTTGCGATCCATGACTTTCCCAGCTTGAAGGCTGCTGAGAGAGCACAAGGTTTTCTCCCCCTGTGCTATTCATGTCAGTGCAGGGGGCTCTCCCTGAGAGGCCAGTGTTGAAAAAGGGATGCTTCAGAACCTCCAAGGGTGTTATGCGCTGACTTGCATCCAAGGCCAACATCTGTTTGATTAGCCTGACAAGTAATTGTTGGCCATTTTCAGGTCCTCTCCTAACCTTCAGTAGTTTTTCGAGGTCATCGAGACACTTAAGTTTTATATATCGAGTTTCCTTGGATTGATAATCTGTCTCGTATTGAAATAGTTCTTTGGTCTTAAATGTCCAGCGCTGTTCGTTGTAGTTATCTTTGATGAAATAGAGATCAGTGTACTCGCCAGACTCTAGAAGATGATCTGGTAGCTGACCCTGGGTTTCAGTTATGAATCTCAAAACATCATAATTGTCTTCCCCAGGATAGAGAGGCACCCCTGTAGCAAGCTCCACAGCTACCAGCCCCAGAGCCCACATGTCAATTGCTTCATCACGTGGAATGCCAAGCATAACCTCGGGTGCACAAAATCCAACCGTCCCCACACGGTGACCAGGAATCAGTGCAGAAGCGGGACGTGCGAGGCCAAAGTCTATAAGTTTGACTTTGACGGGAGACTCATGGCGATTCACAACCATTATGTTTCCAGATTTGAGGTCAGCATGCACTATTCCCACAGAACCCAGGTGGAACAGAGCATTTGTGAGCTGATGCAAAATGGGACCGAGTTCTCTTATTGGGAGACCCCGGTTTTTCCGGTCCCCTATGTATTCCCACAGGCTTTGGTCAAGGAGTTCAAACTTTAAGCAAATACGCTCCCCATCGAGGAAATAGCCGTTCCATTCTACAATGTTGCACCTGTCTGGATCCAAGCGACGCAGCTGCTCCAGGATGAAAATTTCCAGTTTTGCCTGTTGCAGACTTTTAGGGTCACTCTTGTTGACTTTAATAGCCACAGTTTGGTTGTTTTTTGTATTGCGACATTTGGTTACAACACCAAAGCCTCCTTCCCCAAGGAAAGCCTCTACCACGTGGTGATCTCCCAAAATGGTCCCTTCAGGTATTTCAAGATCATCTTCAGAGGAAGATGATATTTCAGAATCATCTTCAGAGGAAGATGATATTTCAACATCATCTTCAGAGGCAGATGAGGAAGATGATATTTCAACATCATCTTCAGAGGAAGGTGGGGTGGCTGAGGTGTTGACGTGTCCTTTTTGAGGAAATCCAACTGAGTTTTGGAAACTGCAGTTGAATTTTTGCGATCCATGACTTTCCCAGCTTGAAGGCTGCTGAGAGAGCACAAGGTTTTCTCCCCCTGTGCTATTCATGTCAGTGCAGGGGGCTCTCCCTGAGAGGCCAGTGTTGAAAAAGGGATGCTTCAGAACCTCCGAGGGTGTTATGCGCTGACTTGCATCCAAGGCCAACATCTGTTTGATTAGCCTGACAAGTAATTGTTGGCCATTTTCAGGTCCTCGCCTAACCTTCAGTAGTTTTTCGAGGTCATCGAGACACTTAAGTTTTATAAATCGAGTTTCCTTGGATTGATAATCTGTCTCGTATTGAAATAGTTCTTTGGTCTTAAATGTCCAGCGCTGTTCGTTGTAGTTATCTTTGATGAAATAGAGATCAGTGTACTCGCCAGACTCTAGAAGATGATCTGGTAGCTGACCCTGGGTTTCAGTTATGAATCTCAAAACATCATAATTGTCTTCCCCAGGATAGAGAGGCACCCCTGTAGCAAGCTCCACAGCTACCAGCCCCAGAGCCCACATGTCAATTGCTTCATCACATGGAATGCCAAGCATAACCTCGGGTGCACAATAACCAACCGTCCCCACACAGTGACCAGGAATCAGTGCAGAAGCGGGACGTGCGAGGCCAAAGTCTATAAGTTTGACTTTGACGGGAGACTCATGGCGATTCACAACCATTATGTTTCCAGATTTGAGGTCAGCATGCACTATTCCCACAGAACCCAGGTGGAACAGAGCATTTGTGAGCTGATGCAAAATTGGACTGAGTTCTCTTATTGGGAGACCCCGGTAATTCCGGTCCCCTATGTATTCCCACAGGCTTTGGTCGAGGAGTTCAAAATTTAAGCAAATACGCTCTCCATCGAGGAAATAGCCGTTCCATTCTACAATGTTGCACCTGTCTGGATCCAAGCGACGCAGCTGCTCCAGGATGAAAATTTCCAGTTTTGCCTGTTGCAGACTTTTAGGGTTGCTCTTGTTGACTTTTATAGCCACAGTTTGGTTGTTTTTTGTATTGCGACATTTGGTCACAACACCAAAGCCTCCTTTCCCAAGGAAAGCCTCTACCACGTGGTGATCTCCCAAAATGGTCCCTTCAGGTATTTCAAGATTATCTTCAGAGGAAGATGATATTTCAGAATCATCTTCAGAGGAAGATGATATTTCAGAGGAAGATGGGTTTGCTGAGGTGTTGACGTGTTCTTTTTGAGGAAATCCAACTGAGTTTTGGAAACTGCAGTTGAATTTTTGTGATTCACGACTTATTTCAAGCTCATCTGAGCCAAAGGATAGGTTGGCTGACATGGTGTAACTTGTCTGCTTGTTCTGTGAATTGGTGAGAAACAAAACTGAACTTGTTTTGGTTTCTGTCATAAAATGCTCTCAAAACTTCTCGAAAGGGTTTTCGTTGCTGTCAGGTCAATGTCCGTTAAGCTATAAAGTATAATAGGTGAGCGCTCCTATTTATGGGTTTTGGGATCAAAGCAAAGTTGCCACGTCAGAAAGGATCAAAGCAAAGTTACCGCATCACAAGGAACCAAAGCGTTCTAATATGTGCGCGCATGCGCACACGTGGTTGTTTGTGTAACGTTGTTCACACTCAGAATTTTAAAATGAGGAAACTGACAGTTACAAAACTTTTTGTTCGTTTATTTGTATTTTTTTTTCCTGCATACCATATCCAGCTTTTCTGTATAAAGTAATAAAGAATCTTGGATTTTAATATTGTAGTGCGTGGATTTCGGATTTAGTGCTTAAAACTTCGTGAAACTGTAACCGTATTTCATTCACCATAAATAACTATCTGATTTTGAATAGTTTTGTTATCAGATACAGAAGTCTAAAACCAACATTTCTCTGCCTGGGCTGCCTTGTAGCTCTGCACGTTGTCTCTTCAATGTGTGACCCGCTCCCTCCCCGAACAGTCGGGGGTGAGTGCACTAACGTGTCCGGAGGTTGCCGTTTTAATGAGTGTTTGCTGGAAAACAAAAAAATAAAAGGAGTCTGCAAGAAGGATTTGTACGTTTTCACAATGGGGGAGTTTGCGTAAGTCCTAGTAAATAATTTTCTGGAGTGTGTACGTTACACATGCTAATTTTTAAAATTGTTTTTATTATTTTGCTAGCTAGCAAACTCGTGGGATAAATGATTGAAATGCACTCAGTGTGATGCAATACGGTGCCGCTATTCTAACAGTTAGTTATTGCAGGGTAATTTCTGGAATATGCTGTGAATTTAACCAAGATTACACAGCAGTAGCAGTATTGCGAGTTACTTCCCCAAAGTGAACGCTTTAAACGTTAGCCCGATGCTTAACTAGCCAACTCAAGTTTTCTGATTGAAGGCTAAAAGCGGCGTAGTCACCGAATAAATAGAATATTGATTATATTTTTGTGTATTGCTGCAGTTTTTTCAAGTTTTAACTTGGTGCTTTTGGCAACCGTAGGGGGAAATAATGGTAATATGGCTGATCCATATGGACACAAAGAATATAGACTTTTTTGTGCTACCGAAGTTCCCTCGCTTTCATTCAAAATCTGTTTATCGTTAAACAACTTAAACATAATTGCCTCAAACTCACATCAAGGCCTGTGGGACACTATCAGCCACTGAGACAGTAGACAAATGACTATTTCAAAGGGAGACGGACAATACATTATAATTGTATATAATAATATCACAGATGATTGATTAAATAGGTTTTTGAAAGATGCTTGTGCATTCTTCAAGTCTTATATGTTGAATTGAACAGAGTATGTCATCTGTTCAAAGCCCAGTCAGTGCTGTTCTATGTGCCTGTCTTACTGTACATGATGTTATTATCACAAACACTTTAAAGGTGATAATTTAGGACTTCAGCAACACAGACTGCAATGTAGTTAAGTGTGTTACAGTTAGTTTTGAATGAATCAACTTAAAAAAACAACACAAGCCAAGATCTGTCTCCTCTTATTTTTTGTGTCACATAAGAAAGAAGCATCGAGATCTGATGAGAAGACTTATTAATCTGGCCTTTGACATGGTCTTACTGAGGTGATGCGAAGTGAAATATGCATCCTTTTTTTGTGCTGGCCAAGTTTGAAAATGGACATTGAACGTGCTTACAAAGTGCTTGAAGTTGACCCTGAAAAAGGTTTATGAACCCAGAAAAAGTCACACATGGAGTTAAAACCTCTTATAGCAAGTTAATCATATTAAATTAATTAATTACCTTCATCGGTAAACATGTTTATGCAGTACATAGTAACAGTGAGTCCTCTGGTTCACTACATTTGGAGATGTAAGTCTTAACCTGTCACATGCATCGGGAAGGAAAATACAACCAACATTTAAATGTCTTAATTAGATTTATTTTAAGTGTCGTAATGAGCTGCTGAATGTGAAAGTTAGCAACTGTTGATTTTACTGGCCAACAGTTACACAGTGTTAGCTAATTACTCTTTACTCTGAGTTGTTGAAACAAATCTTGTCTGTTGTTGGTTAATCTGATTCCTGAGCGCTTGTGTTTGTGCTCAGCCAAAGACGTTGGGTTTTTGTTTTTAAATGTTGAAGCAGCTCTGCTCTCTATAGTATTTATTTGTTGGAGGAAATGCGTTTTGATCATCCTCATGTTTATTTCCAACATGATATTCTTATTCTTGGACTCTACTAGAGTAGCTTTGCACGATTCACAGTTAAAAAAAAAAAAGCTTCTTTATCTTACACCAAGCCCCTCTTTTTCTCCTCTGCCTGAAAAACAGGGGTTTTGGCATTTTTTTGCCTTTAAGCTAACTTTACTCATATTGGTTAATATTAAAAAGACTTGCTATTAATGATCAAGGCTTTTTTTTAACATCATGGATTGGGTGTTCTCTTTTTTTTCATGCTTTTTCTGGGGTCTATGATGGATAATTTGGAATTAAAATTGCATAAATTAAGATCTGATTACAAATATTAGTCTCACATGTTGCATTAATTTAATTCAAAAATGAGTCAGGTAGGTAGAAATACACCAGAATAGTGAAATTAATCTTGTATTTATCGTCTAATCTTGATCACATGTTCAGCACTCATAAATAATATATTTGGAAAACAAAAATATTTGTGCTTATTAGTTTGTTTATTTATTACAGAGGAAAAAACATGACACTCTTCCTCACCACTTCCATCCAACCATGTCCTTCAGGACTCATTTTAAGCTGCGTACAGAAGGATTCAATCAGTCTGCAGAACACACATGCATCTGCTCCAGTGGCAATGAATGAAAACATCTGGCTTTGTTACTATGCATACTGAAATAGGAAAAAAAATAAGATGAATGAGTTCAGCGCTCTGAGCTGGATGTCTTTCTGAAATACAACTCTCCTGCCTCCTTCTCTCACCCCAACCAATCACAGCAGATGGCCCCGCCCCTCCCTGAGCCTGGTTCTGCTGGAGGTTTCTTCCTGTTAAAAGGGAGTTTTTCCTTCCCACTGTCACCAAAGTGCTTGCTCATAGGTGGTCATATGATTGTTGGGTTTTTCTCTGTATCTATGAAGCACCTTGAGGCAACTTTTGTTGTGATTTGGCGCTATATAAATAAAATTGAATTGAATTATGGTCTTCATGAGAAATGTCTTTACTTGCTCAAATTTGATCTTGTAAAAGTCAATCATAAAGCTTATGGAAACGTGTCAAATTTTATTGCGATCTAGATCAAACTCATTTTTGATATTTGTTTCTATGTGCTGCGTGTGTTATTTGTTATTCAGATGTGAAGTTTAAAAAAGTTTAGCGAAGTCTTCATTTAACAAATGTTATTTCTGGGGTTTTGTTTTGCTTGCTCATCGTCGATGCTGTGACGCTGTGTCACTGCACAGATCCTCCAGGGAAAATGCTTTTTCACATTTTGACTGTTGTGATTTATTATTTCTACTTTTCCATCTTTCACATGTTTCATTATCCAACACACACATTATTCTCTCCCACTGTGCTCCTACTTTTTACTTCTTTGAAAAAACATTTAATCTTCACAGTACTGCCAAAGTGCACCAACACATTGTGAAGTGCACAGAGAGTCTGGATTTCCATTTCTCATACAGTACCGAGCAAAAGTCTTGAACCACCCCCTCATTTTTTTTCCGTATTTTGCCAGGTCAGTCTGTGTTAATGGTGTTATTAACTGCGTTCTTCAACTAAAAAAGTGGGAACAAATTATGTGGGGTTTTGTTTTTTTGCAATAGGCTGCAAGTAAATGTGTAAAGATACAATTTAAAATTGGTTCTTTGTTAAGTTTTCTGGTCCTTTCTGTGATTTAGGTGTGTTTCATAGATTAGTGTGAAGTGTCTTAACAGACAAAAACTGGTCAAATACAAGCCCTGGATTAAAAATCAGAAACACTTTAAAAAGCCTGGAGAGCTATTCCTTAATACCACTTTAAAGATTATAGGGAAGTCCGGATCCCTGGAAGCAAATAAAGAAATGAGGGATGGCTCAAGACTTTTGCACAGTGCCATACATGTCATGTTCCCTGTTTTATAGCTCAACTCAAACTGACATGTTCTCACTAACTGCTTCTCATTTTCTCCACAGTAAACTTTGACCACTTCCAGATACTGCGGGCCATCGGGAAGGGGAGCTTTGGAAAGGTAATGTGGTCTCCATTTTTCATGCGACTTGTATATTCTTTGCCCTTAATTACCCACCACAGTCGTCATCTCTAAAGAATCAAAGCAAACTAAGCTAAATGTGCTGGGATTACACTTTAGTTCTCGTATGCTGCTTAACAGAGCCGTCCTTTTTTTTTTGCTCATTTAATAACAGTTATAAATGCAGCTTATGTAATTATTTCTATAAAGTCAGTTAGAGGAGAGCCAATTTATATTTCATCTCACTCCATCTATTGGGAATTTTGACCCCACGTCTCAATTGAATTACAGAGTAGCACAATTCTGCAGCTCTATTTGTCATCGCGTGGTTGGGCTGAATAGAGGCAGGAGGAGAACTTGGCGTGTGCGTGTGCACGCTGCATTTTGTGAAACCAAATTACCCACAGTTCTTTTCAACCTTGTCACAGGTGCCAATATCACCGTTGGTGGCCATTGTTGATAAAACAGTCATTTTGGATTAACTTGTGGGCCTTTTTTTTTTTTTTGCCTCCAAAGGCGAAGTGCCTGTGTTTATGTATTTATTTATTTATTTATTTTAAACTCCCAGCAGAGGGAAACTTCTCTGGTTGCAAAGGACTGGAGAAGTCTTTTGGAAACTGCCTTCAGCTCTTTTGCCCTGTCCACATTTTCCCGATGAGTTTATGGGCTCAGTCACTAGTTTCAGGTCATGATGAATAAAAGATGAAGTACATTTTGTAACTAAAGGTCATCATTAGAAAAGCCAGGAAGGACAGTTATTCAGGGTATGGCCAAGCTTCAGGCTTATAAGGGGACTTAACAGTGGATGACATCACGATGGCTACATCCATGTTTTATATAAAGTGTATGTTTCTTGTTTTTGTGATATATAACAAGATAGCAGATGGCAAACTGCAAGTTATATCATGTTGATGAATATGTATGAGATATTTCCACTCTTAATGGAGCACTCAGCTACACCTCAAACAGCTTCAGTAAACCTATAGTGGAGATGAGCCTTCAGGCCCTTTTTGTGCATCTTTGGTCTCCATTACCTTCTTTGATGCATGTAATCCTCGTTATGTGGTCCTTACATTTCCTCGCCTTCATACACGAACGGCTTCAAACGTCTGTTTTATATAAACTAGAGGAAAGCACAGACAGGCAAGTGTGTCTTTAGAATGTTTGTATTAGTTTGTCATTGTGTATGTAAAGTGTTTCTTAGTTTAGTGCATTCAGCACAGATCCTCTTTGATCTTTTCCTCTCTCGTTTCTGAGAGAACAACCGGTGTTTCACTTTAATATGACAAATCCAGATTAAATGCATCCACAGCTTTTGTTTGTGTTTCTGTAAAATCTTGTGCTTTCATTTCTTTGTTAAATTTATTCTGTCATAACAGGCCCATGGATATGTCTCATGACGAGAACTGAAAGATGAATTAGTTTGGCAGTCAACAATACTTTAATCTTTCTACATTAAATCACTATAGAACCACACTGATTTGCTTGTTTACAATTTCCTGTCACAAAGAGGCAGCGGCTGCTGTCTGTCAGCGCTTCAGAACATCTTAGAACCAACAGTTAGCTGGTCTGTACATTAGTAAAAGAGGGCATATATTAGGGTTGGCCACTATGTAAAAATATTCCAACTGACAATCGTCAGCCCAATAATCAACAAGACCTTTTGATGGGCAGAGCAATGTAATCATGCACGGACTGATTCATGCATTTACAACACAGAAGAAGTCCAAACATGGACGAACTACTTGCAAAAAAAAAAAAAAAAGTTGCCAGTTTGGGATTTCTTTGGCTTTAAACCGGATGAAAGAGGTAAACCAAAGTGGTGTGCTGCTTATGCAGACGTATAGTGCGAGCACGACTAACTTGCATGAGCATTTTATCTGTCCATGTACAAATGCTTTTTTCTGAACATAGGCTACTCCCTTTTTTTCTTTCTGTTGTGAGTTTGAGTAAATGAATCGCTACACTGTGAGGCTATGAGGGTGCATTTGCTCGCAGATGAAAAAGGCTGCTGTTAAAACAGCGCTCCTATTATTATTATTTTTTCTGTTGACTGCTTCTATTAGCTCCATCATTATTAGCAAACTTACTCATGGGCAAAGAAATAAATAAATCGTCCTTGTAAAAACGATGGACGATAGGCTCAGCCTAATCTCCATTGTTATTTTCATCTTTGTTCATCAGATTTTTTAAAGGTTTGTCCACCAGAAACTTGATGTGACACACTTGATAAATATCAGTCACTTGCAGTCAATTCCATCTTATATGTTGATATGAAGATATCCGTCAACACAGCCAGTTGTGACCGATACCAACATAGGATTTGGATTTATATACTGAGATATAAACTCAGAGTTTTAGCCTGCAAAATCACAGAGAGAGTGGCTGCAGGTCAGTCTCCTCTGAAATGTTACAGGACTGTGATTTCATCAATATATTAATTGATACAAAAAAAGGTGAAAGAGTGGTAGTCTGTCCCAAGACCTCGTATCTTATTATTAGGGTTTAATAATGTTATTATTGCTATTCTACACTAAAAGGTCATCGATGGTTCTTGATCAGCCGTTGGCAATTAATTTTCCCAAATGGCCACATGAGAAACTGGGACTGTTGTGGAGGGCTGCAAAACAAAGCTTAAGTGAATATTGTGCAGAAACGAGTTGGCTTAGTGACCTTCCACAACTGGGACTGTTGTGGAAGGCCATAACTTTCCCAGTAACCAGTCAGTCAATCTGGATAATATACAGTATATTTGTGGGTTACAAAGATTAGTTTCATTGCTCTACTAATAGACGTGCATTGAGCCAGCATGTGCAGTACAAGGACCTGAAACTGAATAGAGTTCAGATCTTATTAAATGCGTCTTTTGCTTTTTAAATTGTTCTTTCCAGCAAGTTTAGTTTTCTGCTGTTTGTCCTAATGAGCACGTCTTCTTTATAAATTCAGTTCAGTATAATGCATAAAAGAATCTTTCCATAAAATGGTAAAAATATATGTTTTGAGAGATTGTCTCCCGTTAGCGGTTAGCGGTGTCATCTACAACAGATGGTGAACTATAAAACAACAAGAATCAATTTTCTACAGTTTGTTTTTAGTTCAAGCTCTTAAGTTGATATGAATTCATGGGTCTGGGCGTATGAAGCATATTTAAACATAATAAAACCATCGCCGGTGCCAATATGAGAGCCAACCACTTTAATGCAGCGTGTAAGATTTTATGATGCTAACTGAAAGCATTTGGCGTCTTATAAAGCATCTGCTTTATCACCCTTATTGATGATAGTTTACAAAATGAACATCATGACCTCCAAATAGCGACTGAGACCATAAACTCATCAAGAGAGCAGAGGTCTGTCTTAACATGGAGCTCGTTTTGCAACATGACTCGGCCCAAGTTTAAGGTAATCCCGCACTGGCTTCACTTTTCAGACCCTGAAGATACGTCCATCTTTTATATAAAGTTTATGGCCACCATAAATCATCTTGTAATGCCTGGGGGCACTGGTGCCAGGGTTTACAACCTCAGTCATGCTTTAGATTCAATTGTCTCCTTCAGCGAGGCTCTTAAACTCTGAGCTTTGTGCTTATTATTAAGCCTTTTTTCATTACTTTTGTGTGTCACTTTTTAAATACATGCATTGTTTCTGAGTTGGTTGCTGCCTCTGTCTGCATCAAACTGTAAGTGACAGAGATTGTTAAGACTGACACCAATATTTGCTGATTCAAAAGGCTGATACATCAAATTATATATATATATAATATAAGCTCCCGAGCTCTTTCGGTAAAGACTGGAGCACACAACAGACTTTAACACACATTTCTGTGTCCTTCTCTTTCCAGATGGCAGCAGAAGAGGAGATCAAGGTGCTGAGGATCCAGCTCAGAGAGAAGGAGGAGCAGGTTCATCAGGCTGCTCAAGCTGGCCTGGATCTCCTCAACCAGCAGGTGGAGCTGCAGAACCGACTGGATGAACAAAGAGTAGAGATGACCAACGCCCTCGAGGTCCGCTCTTACACAAATAAAGAGAAAAAGCTCCAGTAAACCGCCACGAGCCCAATACAAAAGTCCTTGTTTTCCTAAGTTTCCCGCCCTGTTGGTCATCCAAACTAACCTCTCCACCTATCTTTGTCTGATGTGTGTGCCACAGGCTCTCGAGCAAGACAAGTACTCGTTGCAGAAGGAAGTGGAGCTGAAAACTCGGATGCTGGAATCACTGCAGTCGGACTTTGACTGTGTGAAGAATCAGCAGAAACAGCACCTTCAAGAACAACAAGAACATCTGGAGAGGGCTCATAGCATGGCACTCAGTGAGCTTCACAACAAGGTACAACAGCACCTGGTCTCCTCTGGTATGAGGCCTGTACTAATGAGTGAAATCAGGGATAGGGAGCTATGCTAAATGTGTATCTGTGTGAGTTATGAGGTTAAATGCACGATGGTGTCTTACACCAGTAAAAGCCCCAATTCTTGAGTGGCTGTTAGAGCAGTAAAGTGAGATACTTGTTGAGGTGTAGCACGCTGTCACTGCCTTCAGTCTTTTTGGGGCTGGAAACATGATTCAGAGAATCTGGTCCACCACATCTGTATGAGTACAGTGACTGTCCTGTTGTAGAAACCAGTTTGACATGAATTAAGCTTTGCATTATGATGTGCATTACACTGCTGGAAGCAGACATGGAGACACTGTGGTCATAAAGGGTCATGGTCAGCAACAATACTCAGATATGCTGCAGGATTCAAACGATGCTCAGGTAGTGTTAATGGGCTCAGAGTGAACCAAGAAAACATCGCTCACAGCCTGACTGTTCCACGGCAGGATGGATCCACGCTGTCATGTTGTTTTCCAACCTGTGATTGTGGTTTTTGCCGTCTCAGATCCTGAGGTTGCAGTCTTCTCTAGAAGCGTCCCAGCTGAATGAAAAACAGCTGAAACATAAGCTGGAAATGCAGACCGAGACGCTGAATAACAAGACGGAGGAGCTGCGAGCTCTAAACGAACACACACAGAGTTCCATGACGTCGGAAATGATAGAGGTGCAGATGAAGATCACAGAGCTGGAGAACGTTAAAGTGAGTGACTTCTACAGACGGCTCGTTCTCACAGTGACCGTGTGATAATGGAGACCATCCAGAGCTGAGCTGCTATGTTAAGCTGTTCACAGAAAGGCTACTGGATCTGACAAGCTGCTTAGTTTTTCCAGATGTTTTTGGTCCTTTAAGCACCACAAAGCATGTACCATTACCATTAATCATTAATGGCATGAGAAGAGGAGGTGTTGTGAAGTGGGTGTTGAATCAGCGTGTGGTGTAACCTGTTTCTGTCTGCCAGGTGGAGCTGGAGCAGGCGCTGCAGGAGTCACAGTACAAGGAGCAGCAGCTGCAACTGAGCAACAGCAGCCTGCAGCGGCAGCTGGAGCGAATCACAGAAGAAAAGGAGGAAAGAGAGAAAGAAGCGGTGTCCTGGTTCAATGCATTAGAGGTAAACATGTTACAGTCTGCTCTTCTCTGTGTTGTGCAGTCACACTCGGGGTGTTCTTAAATAAGCACTTTCACTAATCTCAAAATAGATTAACAATATAATAATCTAAAAATATTAATGGAACGATTGAAATTAGGCAAGTAGGAGATGATATTGTGCATTTGATGAAGCTCGTACTTGCTGCTTGGTTGGTTGTATCCGACTGTGCTGCAGTCACGTCCTGTGATAGTCTAATCAGGGCAAAGTTGATAATACAATCCAATTTTGAATACTTAGAGAAGTGTGTTTAGTTTCACACAGTAAGCATTTCCACAGACTGTCGCTTCAGTCTTTGTCTTTCTCTCTGTAATGACAGAAATCTCGTGAGGCCAACAGGGATCTGCAGATCGAGTTGGATCAGGTTCTTCAGCAGGCCCAGGATCCAAACAGCAAAGGGAACTCGCTGTTTGCTGAGGTGTGTCACACTTTCCTTTGACAGCAGGTCTCTGTAAGTCCAGAGTTGTGCTCCTGAGAACTCGATCTTGAATCGAACCTGAAACCTCAGTAAATGGCTCCATGTCGTGTTGCAGCTGGAGGACAAGCGGGCTGAGATGGAGAGGCAGCTCATCAGTGTGAAGGTCCAGTATCAGTCGCTGCAGAAAATACACGCCTTTAGCAAACAGCAGATGCAGCGCTTGAAGGTAGCGTGCGATAGCTCATCTGGTCGGTCGCCGTTTTGTAACTGGCTGGTGGTTGGCTGACAGTACGGATGTGCGTGTTTGGTGCAGGTGCAGATAGCCACTCTGATGCAGCTGCAGGGCTCCAGGGCTGACCCTGCTCAGCTGGAGAGACTGCAGTCCATGCTGTCGGAGAAAAATGGAGAGATCCAGAATCTGATGACTAAACTGCAGCGACTGGAGAAGGTGGAGGTGAGAATGTAACAGTCGTTACAGAAAGTGTGTGCGCTCGTGCGAGAGTAACACCTGCCCTGTTCCACGGACAATTACACAAAATGCTTTTAAAGGAGATTTACTTCACGTTAGTCCTACTTACTGGGAAAAACTTTCCCAGCAGACGACTGAGAGGCGCTACCATAACATTTATAAATTAGAGCTGGAGATTAACAAGTCCAACTACAGGCTCAGATAGAGCTACGTCTCTAACAAATGGGATGTTTTCTGCTTTAACAGGAGCTCGGCTAAGCCTCTCACATAACATGAACTTGTGCTGTTGAGATAAGATGCTACACCCTGCTCTCCTAGATTCGGACACACAGTCACATGTCATTTTTTCCGTGTGCAGATGTTGTTGAAGTCTCAGCCGGCTAATCCGGCTCCAGCCGCTGATGGAGATGGCCAGGATGAAACATACTACACCGACCTGCTCAAAATGAAGCTCAGCAACGCTGTGTGAGTTTGGCTGTTTTCTGGCCTTTTGCTTGACCATCTACAGGTTTCCTAGAAATATGATGATCTGAATAAAAGAATGAAATTGTCAGTTGGCCTTTCTCGCCATCAAAATGAGTCTGGATCCATATTTTGGGACAGATGTATCCATAAATGTCTGATTATTGGCTCGTTAGAACAGCATAAAATCTTGGTTCACTTTCATGGTAAATGGACTGATTCTCACACAGTGATTATTCTGCTCTACTTGAACACTGAAAGGGCTTTAAAGAAAGGTCAGTGAAACAATGTTAAACGATTTATCTTTAATTTGAGATGTTCAGGTTGACACAATGAGAAAGGGTGAAAATACATTACAGGTAAATTTATGTGAAGAAGCCAGTGCTTTGAGCCCCATTCATCTGCAGACAACTTGAAGTCATGCTCCGCCACCTTATAGACGGTACTTGGGGTGCTTAATGTTGTTGGACTTGGATGAAAGTGGGAAAACGGCCACAGTAATTAGGTTCAGACATTAGAACAGAAGTAGAATCACTGTGCGGTTGAAGAAACTATTGCAGAACAAAAGAGGTTTTATCCATTTATAACAGATTTCTCTGTCTTTCGATCTTCATGCAGGAAGTCTGGGTCAGGTGATGGTTTTCTTGGTTTCATGAATCAGTGTTTGTAATTCTGAAACACATATATTTGTCTGCACTGGGAAGATTTGATATTTTCATGATAAAAAATAAACTGTTACTGTAACAAAGAAGGTTAGACTTCAGTTATTTCATCTACATATTTAACTTTGGCTTCAAATAGGTTCAGTGTGTGTGTGTGTGTGTGTGTGTGTGTGTTTGTTTCTTAGTAAGGATGCAGAGCGTCTGAGAGAGGAGCTTTCTCTTCAGAGGATGAAGTCTTTGTCAGAGAGTCAGAGAGCTCTGGAGCTGGAGAGGAAACTCTTCACATCTGAGCGTTTGCTCAAACAGGTAACAGGCTGCTCTGACTGCAGCACTTCCTGTGTTAGCATCTCTTACAAGTGCCGTTTAAAACGTTTGCAGTCTTCTGTTCCATTACGGTCACTGATGACAGAATCCCTCATCCCACACTTATCTAGTTGTGCTGGCACCTTTGTGGCTCCTATTGCGCTACAAAGCAGATGGAAGCACAAGAGGTAGTGTTTTACCTCTGGGTAGTGTTTTCTGTGGAAATCTTAAGCAATTATAAAATTACATCTAAAAAAGTAACAATACTAAAATAACTTCATGGTTTTACAGTAATCGTGTAGCTCTAGTTGGTGTATGTACTTGGTTTGTTTCTTCTACTGAGCTGTAAATTTGAGCCCATGATGGGATTTTTGTAAGGAATGTGGATTATTGTATCTGCTGTGATCTTATATTGGCTATTTGATTGGATATTTCCATTTCCTGCTGCAGGCTCAGAGTGACAAGATCAAGTTACAGTTGCGAGTAGAGGAGCTCCAACACAAATATGAGCCCAAAGGTATGTAGCATAGCGCGCCCGCTCTGTACACATGTACATGTACACATGCGCCGGGGTTGTTGCAGCTCTGTAACTGTGCTGTCACCTGCAGAGGCAAAGAAGAATCTCATCCAGAAGAGAAAGAAAGAGAAACTTCCTGTTGACATCACACCCTCCGTGGAGGAGGCACCGCTGGACCGGACCAAGGAGGCCGTTGCTGTGGTGACAGATACAGCTGACCCCGAGGCTGACATGCGTCCTCCACTGAGCTCCTCGGCAGGTGTTTCAGAGGCGGAGCCACGGCCTGCGAAGTGTGTGAAGATCAGTGAAAACGAAGCTAGTGTAATCCCCAACCCCAGGTATGTACTAACAGCAGGGATCTGTACGACCAACTAGGTTCTTGGGATCTTAGCGTTGGCTTTAACCCTGACCTTGCAGAGACACCAAGGTAGTTTACTTCTTACTTGGTTCACATGACTGTTAAATTTCTGTCCACACGTTGGAGCTAAGGCATAAATACAGGTGATTTTTCTGTTTAGGGGATTATTAGTAACATTTTATCTGTATTTGTTAAACTGGGAGGATTTCATGAGTTTTAATCTTTGGTTTTGAAAAGTTGAGGCATTGATCTCTGTAATATCTGTGCTCCTCGTGATGATGACGATGATGATGGGGGTGATTTTGATTGGCAGTTTGATTCTAGTCCACAGTGTGATCTTCGAGTGGGAAATTTAATGTTTCTTGGTTGTGTTTTGTTTTTCCAGTGGAATTTGTAGTCATTGAATAAATCAGTTGTTTTGTAGGTGTTATTGGAAACACTGATAGTTGGTATAGGAGAGAATGTTTGTCTCCACTGTTGCAATTTGGCCAATAAAAAAAGGCCTTCGATAGCAGAGCATGACTTTTGTCTTCCACCCTTCACCCCGACCGCTCATGGCAGATGCCCCCCACCTGGTTAGGGTTAGCCTGGTTCTGATGGAGGTTTCTTCCTGTTAAAAGGGAGTTTTTCCTTTCCACTGTCCCAAAGTGCTGCTCATAGGGGGTCATATGATTGTTGGGGTTCCTCTGTTTTCTCTGTTGTCTTTACCTTACAATCTAAAGCACTGTGAGGCAACTGTTGTGATTTGGTGCTATATAAATAAATGTTTAATGTTGGGAGGGAAGAATTTTGAGCTGTAGAAGCTCGGGCATCCTTAAAGAGTTACTGCGAAGTTGGTTAATTCTAATTTCTGACATAGTGGGTCTAGTAACTAATAATAAAGCATCAGGCCTTTTTTTTTGCTGTGAATTGTTGTGTTCCTTTAATTTTATGGTTTTGTCATATTGCTCAAAGAAAATTGCAAATATTTTAAAGTGTTTCGTATTTTTCTGAATCAATGAAAGAATGAAGGACTTGCCAAAACCATATTTGAAGCTGAGTGCTGAAGAGAAAGGTCCTGTTTACTTTGTCAAATGCTTTTTCTTCTAATGACACTAATAAGCTTGTTTAAAAATAAATAGTCTCAGTGCAACTTTAGTCCTGTTTTGGCACATAGTGTTGTTGACTTAGTACAGATGAAAACTGTAAGATCAGGAGCCGAATGAGCAGTAACTGAATGTTTTTGGTTGTTCTCAGCTCTCCTTCAGCTGACTGTAAGGAGAAAGTGATGGAGGAGAACCAGCAGCAGAATAAACGAGAGGAGAGGAGAAAGAAACAGAAAGCAGTGGAGATGATCCATGTCAGTTCTAACAGCAGCATGGAGAACCAGTGCGCTCAGCAGTAGGACTCATCGGGCCTGGACTACACACTGTCACATGTGGACATGTATATGATGCTGCTGTCATTTCTAATAGTCTTTAACATAAAACAACTTCTGTTCTTATAAATAACACATTTGTTCTACAATTGTACCCACACATTTAAATCTATTAAAATGTTTCCAACATCCTGTATATTCATTTTTTCAATTCTTTCTTGTTACATTCTGTGATATGCAACATATATCGTTAAAATACATCAAGTGCAGTAAGTATACATACGTTTCATATAAATATACTCTATAACTTTCTTATTTTCTCTAGCCCACATAATTAAACATTTCAGTTACATAAAACATGTGAATTTTGTTTGTACTGTATAGCCTGTATAATAAATATGTATAAAATATGCCACCTCCAACAACAGCTGCTGTATCCCATTTATTTGAATATATAACACGCTTCACCAGCAGGGGGCAGCAGCGGTTTGTGTACTGTACCGCAGCTCAAAGAAGAGAAGCTGTACGTGGACCAATGAGAATCGACGGAAAAGTCGCAGAAGCTTTCGGATGTCTGCGGGAACTGTCAGAACAGGTGAAGGCATCGCTTCAGTTTCACTGCTGCTTTACTGTCGCTGGGACTGGTGAGTGTTTGCTAACCTAAACGCTGTCGCCATCATGGAGCAGTCCTTGGTCGCAGCTTTTCTGGTTCCTCGGGATTTGGGAAATCTTAGCTGTCAGCTGTTATGGCGTTACTTACGTGCCGATTGTGTCGCCTAGATATGCAAACATGTGTAGAGCTATCATTGTGTTACGTTTTTTGGTAGCCACTCTGTAAAGACGCTCACAGCCCGGTGAGTCACGCCAGACTCTATTCAACATCTTGACTTTTTAAATCGACATATTTCTCAAAGCAGATTATCACCAGAGACTGAACAAAAAGTTGTTTATTTCCATTTTTCTGTTAAAACACGAGATTAGAGAGTGGAGTTTTGCCCAGGGCTGGAGAACAGTAATAATGACCAGTGGTGTAGTGGTTAACCCCCCTCGTAAAGCTCATGCAGCACCTGAAGGTAGCTATAATTCTGACACGCCATGCTGTGTATTCCAGTCACCATGAAGCTGATACCCTTTCATGTCGGGGGAACCTCCTTCATCCTGGCCGTCCTCTTGGTGCTGCATTGCTGTCACATAGCCAGCATTCTTGGCCACAAGGTAGGTTAAACCTTTCGCTCTGATAAGGTGTTTAAAGCTCTCAGATGTTCTCGAGCATGTCATTTAGTTTCGCTGCACCTGTGATAAGATGGATTTGGCAGCAGTGATGGGTGGGAAAGAGCTGCTGATCAAAGCCCGGCTGTAGGCAAACCGAAGACTCATGAGAACATCCACGCGTGTTTCAGCTGCAGCTGGAATTAGTGGTGTGATAAAAGCTGTTACCTTTTAACCCAGGTAACTCTCACTGGTAACCAGTGTTGGTCAAGTTACTTGAAAAAAGTAATCGTTAACTAATTACTGATTACTTCCCCCAAAAAATAATCCCATTACTTTACTGATTACTTATTTTCAAAAGTAATTACTTAGTTACTTTTTAAAAACACGATTTACAACCTGAATAGGTGATAAAGCGATAGATCTTTCAGCCCAATTCTACTTTTTCTGCATAATCATCATACAAAATGTAATCAAATGGAAAAGTAATCGGATTACAGTAACGCTACTGCCCATCTCTGCTGGTAACAAATGAAGACATCAGTGTTTTTATGGCAGTACACCATACATGACAGTATCTTGTACCGGGACTCATGCAAAGAATAAAAATTAAGGGCTGCAAATCAGCAGAGTTGGTCTCGTTTTACACGCTAAAAGCCATAATGCCTTTTGTTCTGTGCACTGTGGCTTCTCAGGAGGAGTGTGACTCATAGTCTAAAGGGGCTTTGCATGATCAGTAACACTAAAGAAAAGAAAGGCGCTGTATAAATGCTGGTACATTTCCATGAAGTTAATTAGCCTCTTTAAAGAGAACTTGGAGTGTTAGAGCTGGAGTGCTCGTATGCTGATGTAAGAGCTATGAAGTAAAAATAAAAAACAGTAGCAGTTTAATAATCAAGCACCATCAAAAATTACATCTGAGTTCGAATGAAACCCAAAGAAAGGTGTTTGTCATTAAACCAGGGAGGTGTCTAAATTTCTCTTTGTGCAGTCTGGAGGCGATTTAATCGTGGTGGAAAACACAGAACACGAGGCTGTAAACGGTGAAGAGGAAGATGTGGCAGTAGATGATGTGGAAGATGAAGGAGATTTAGACGTTGTCCAGCCCAGTGAGCAGTGGCAGACACTTAAACCAGGTAAGGCCCTCAGTGTTTTCCTTCACAGGGCTTTTTCTCTGGTTCAGTCCTAAGATAAATACAACTTTGTGTATGATCTAATGCTTCAGATGAGGATAGACCTTATATAGATGAAGCCTCCATATGGAATTTATTTGATCCTCCTTTCATGTAACCTCACAAAGGTTGTTACATTTTCTCTTTGCAAAATCATCATTTTAGTATCTGTGAAGTTTAATCGTACCAACACAGTTATTGTGATAGCCAGTATTTTGTTAAATAACCATTATTGATGCAACAATCAACAGTTATCCATGTTGCAGTTCCTTTGGTGGCTCCAGAAGGGAATGAGTCTCCATGGATGTCCTGTTTATACGGCCAACGAAACAGATGTTTAGTCTCTTACAAGCTAGTAACAAAGTGTTGTCTGGTTCACCATTAAACCTAGCTGGTGTTTCTTCTGCTTGAATGATTCGGTGTTAAGGGGCTTAACAAACCAAAAGGTACAAAGTGAAAAGAAGTGAAAAAGCAGCCAGTGTACAAAGAGGCTTTGAAAGACTTTCAGAAAGCAGAAAATCTAAATGTAGCAAAATCTAACAGGAATTGTGGTTCAAAACATTTTCAGAGTACTTCATTATAAAACTTCACATTAGAGTGTGACAGCGTGTAGTTGTTGTTATTTACAGACATGATTTGCTGCACATACTAAAGGCCTTTATGCGGGACCTTATATCACATATACACAGCCATCAGCTGACAAACACCATCAGTTTGTATTTGCATCCATTTTCTGCTGCTTCTGGGTTGCATCAATCTGGGAGCTCATGAGTTTCATAATATTCAGCAGTCGTATAATTATTTTGAGCAACTCTGTCTGTGCACACACAGGTCAGGCAGTGCCACAAGGTTCTCATGTGAGGCTGAATCTGCAAACAGGTGAGAGGGAGGTCAGACTGGGAGAAGAGCAGCTGAAATACTGGACAGAGGAGCACAGGTGGGGGTCCAGGCTAAAACGTCAGTCTGCAGACAGTAGTTTATTTCTCTCCCTTTAATACTTCTTCCAGCAAAGTGCACCCAGTAGGGGGCAGTAGTAGGAAAAGATAAAATGGCTTTGCAGTAAAAGTGTACATTTGCAGGGAGGAAGAAGCGCTCCGGTCTTCCTTTAATCCCGATGAGCTGAAACGAGCCATGAAGAAGATAAGAGAGGACGGGAAGCTTGCAAGCAAGGACACAGAGCAGAAGGTAGCAGCACAAATGCCACTGTTGAACTTAAGTCTGATTACATGCTGGCAGCAGAAGCTTTAAGTGTCTCCACTGCTCGCTGAGCGCTTCTAGGACTCTGTGGCTTCTAAGTTTCGCACAATGGAGGAGTTGAAGAAAGACATGGCTCAGCTGGACCTGCTGCTGGAGACGGATGTTCAGGTACATCAGTGTTCTTGGATCTCATGTCTGATTGTGACGTGACTGTGAGCGAGCTGTTACTGTGAAACGTTTTGAGCTTCAGTCAAATGAAGTTTCTTGCATGTGTAGATAATGAGGCGTCTGCTGGAGCAGTTCAACAGCAGCAACTCAACTATCGAACAAAGACTGAGCATCCTGACGGAGCTCGAATATCTGGTGCATCAGGTAATACACACACACACACAGGAGGATGTTTCACACTGTGGTGAATTTTCCCATCTCTAACCCTGCATGCATGCTTGTATGTGTGCTAGGTGGATAATGCTCAGACTCTGTGCTCCATGGGGGGCCTCCAGTTCATTTTAGAAGGTCTGAACAGCTCTGACTTCAGATTACAGGAAAGCTCTGCTTTTGTCCTGGGCTCTGCATTAGCCAGGTATGATATTTAGACTTGATTAAACTTGATTAGTCTGAGCTAGATGTTCCAGATATGCAGATATGTACAGTGGTGTCTATGATCACATCGAGCTTCTGTAGCTGTTTAAAATCAAAACAGGTGGTTTTACTTTTAAATACATTTTTGACTTTTCTCTACAAATTGTGCACAACATTATGTTTTGTTCTTGTTTACTATGTGACTGAATTGTAATGCAATAACCCTGATTGTAATGACACTCCAACAGTGCTGCAGCTTATCAGATGAAATTGTATAATGCCACAGAACACTGGCTGTACAACATGTGCTACATCATGGTTTTGGGTTCTTTTTGGAAATAAACCAAATTTGAATTTTGAAAGCCAAGCAGCAACTTCCAGGCTGAGAAAAGTACCAAATAATAGTCAAATAAATAGTTGAATATAGGGCTGCCACAAACGATTATTTTGATAGTCGACTAGTCACCGATTATTTTTGCATTAGTCGACTAATCAGATCATCATCCGTTGGACACAAAACGTACAGCTTACTGCACCAGCAGCATCTGCTCTTATATAACTATCATTAGTAGGGATGGGTATCGTTTAGGTTTTATCCGATACCGGTGCCAAACCGGTACTTTTGAAACGGTGCCGGTGCTTAAACGGTGCCCAAACCGGTGCTTAAAGAATGGAAAACACAAAATTGGTCCAAAAACCTCTCATGTTCAGCTGTTTTTTTGTAAAAAGATAACAATGTTAGTCTTTTCTGCAGGTATAGGGCATATATGGTATCACTCTGGGCTGGAAGCAGTGCTTAAACAATGGAAAAAACACAAACTTTGTCCAAAAACCTCTCATGTTTAGCTGTTTTCCACTTTTTCTTCGGTCATTTTAGCCTTTTTGGCCAGGGTGAAGGGAGTATCTGCCATCAAACAAGAAGACAGCCGCATGTAGCTATGATGGTGTTTGCTAGTTCACGTTACATGCATTAATTTAATAACGCGGTTAGCTTACTCAACGTAAATTACACACGAACAACATTAAGCTACTCACGCAGAGAAGAACGGCTGCTGCTGCCATCATCATTTCTGCTACACTGGCAGGGCTAGGTTCATCGGATTTAAAGTGTGACCTCCTTTGACAGTATCAGCTTAAAGCACTTGTTGCAGGCTGCTGAGTTTGCATCTTTTGCTGTGAAGTACAGCCAGACATTTGACCGCTTTGCCTTGGGCATTTTTAATCTGTAGCTCTGCTCTAAAAGAACGTACGTACCTGGACCCGCCTACTATCCTCGAAACGTAAAATGATTGGCTAGAATCTAAAGTGTATCATTCCATACCAGTTGGTGGCGGTAATGCACCTTTCAGTTGTTTGCCAACCGCCAATAGAAATGTAAGGAAGAAGAAAGTGTATCACAGCTCAGGAAAAAAAAGCACCGAAATAAAGCACCGAAATGCGCGCTGCTTTTCGGTCTGGTTACTACCGTTTATGTCAGAACCGGTGCCATGATGGCACCGGATACCGGTACCCATCCCTAATCATTAGTTTACAGCTTTAAGTGTTTAAGGTATGTGCTAACTAAAAATAAAGACAAGATGATAGTTTATTAAATTTTAATGAAATTTGCAGATTGTTTTGGTGAAGTTTAATAAACTCCTTGCTATCTAAAATATAACAGGACACCGGAGTAAATTCTTGAGCATCTCACACTTCTGATAATCAGCTGTCTGCTTGACGTTTGTTCAGCTGTGTAAAAACTATAACTTTAATCTCAGCCAAACCGATTTACTCAGGAACAAATAAAATACTGAAAAAGCCAAACAATAACATTTTTAAGTTATCTAAGTGACTTATATCATGTTTAACCTGAGTAGCGAAAGACGGCGGTGGGTTTGAAAACGATTTGCCGGGAGTCCGGTGTTCTCACGGCTCTAGTTAGCCTAGCCCCCGGCTAGCTATTGAGCTAGTGGGTAACAGACGTCTCCGAAAACGTTGGAGCGCTTTTGAAAATATGTGGTGTCTTGATAAACTGAGCAGATATTTGAGGTTTACACAGCTACATTCTCGCCTGAAAATATGTTAAACGTTTATTTTGTGACCCAGAAAGAATAATAAGAGTAATATTAAAACTAAGTAGCTGCCGCCATTGTTGGAAACTGAGCTGGGCTGCGCTATGAATTCTGGGACACAGCTTCTTCTTCTTCAGGATTTAACGGCAGCTGGCATCCTTGTACATGCAGTGCTGCCATCTTCTGTTTCAGTCCGTTATTACACCATTAAATCCTGCTACTTATTCCTGCGTCTTTTGTGATCTTACAAAGCTTCAAACGACGCAACGATTTTGATAGTCGACTAATCGTGGCAGCCCTAATTGAATATGAGACTTTCTGTCTTGAAAGTCTCAAATCTCTTCTGAGCAAAACACTTGAGTTGAAAGCAAACACGACTGTCAGCGTTGTCACACTTTGTGTGTGTCCTACAGTAATCCAGCAGTTCAAGTTGAAGCCGTGGAGAATGGCGCTCTGCAGACACTGTTAACCACGCTGGCCACTGCTCAGCAACTCAGAGTCAAAAAAAAGGTAAGCACACCCACACAGCTTCCAGTTTCTATTCAGAAAGTTGGAGACAACACGTTGCACAGAGAACTTGACAAAAGAAGGCAACTCGACTTGTTTAGGTTTGTGAAGATGATTCACCTCTCATCCAGGAAACTCAAGACTACCATGACTTGTAAGAATGAGAAGCTCCGCAGACACACACACAGCTGAAGTGTGTGTGTGTGTGTGTGTTCGTTCCGTTTAGGTTCTGTTTGCAGTGGCTTCCCTCTTGCGTCACTTCCCCTATGCGCAGCGTCACTTCCTGACACATGGCGGTCTGCAGGTCCTGTCAGAGCTGTTCAGGACTGACAGCAGTGGAATTCTGCGTACACGCGTCGTCACCATGTTATACGATATGATTACTGAGAAGGTACAGTAAATGCACGCTCCTGCTCCTAGATTCCAAGCCCAGTGCAGTACTCCTCTTCAAATACAAGCTCTAAATGATCTGAATGATTAAAGTTGGTATCAGTAGAAGGTTGGGACTTCCTAGTGCCCAGCTCGTGGGATCATTCTCATGATCTCTCCTCTTCCAGGAGCTGATCTTCCAGAGAGGTCTGGACCCAGTACTGGACGCGTCCCATGATGAGCGGCGGCGTCAGTACTCGAAAGTGTCTTTGCAGGAGGAGCTGTTGGAGAAGGGCTGGTGCATTCTGGTCCCACAGCTCCTGGAGTCTTCAGAGAATGACTACAGAGAGAAGGTGGGTTCATCTATTTTACATTAATAGCATAACAACTGTTTAAACAGAACTTGCCCTGAGAGTCGGTGCTGTTCTTTTGCAGGCTCTCCAGGCTTTGTTGGCCATGGCTCCAGTGTGTTTGGATGAGTACCGCTCAGATGGCTCTCTGCAGGCTTCTCTTCACTCTCTGAAGCAAGAGTACCAGGAAATGATCCAGTCAGAAATGATTCTAGGAGAAGAGAACAGCTACTTAGAGGAGATTGTAGAACTCATAGATGCACTGCAAGGGAAAATTAAATGATCAGAGGACAGCACTTTGACATTTCATATGAACATGGCGTACATCGAGGAGCTGCCACTTTCACTCTGTTGGGGTCAGACAGTCAATCGCAGAGCAGTGGACAAGGAACACAATTTTGAGGACTTAACGAGTGAGCTGGAAGACAGATCTGCGATTGGTCAGCATGAACACAACCAACAAATACTTCACGCGTTGCCTAAAAATGTTCTCCACACTTCTGAAGCTGTTCGTATTTGAGAGGTCACATCGAGAATGTTTTTGTGGATGATTTTACATCAATAACGTTGCTTTTCTTCTAATCACTGTGGTGAGTGGGCGGGGTGGTGTAGTCCAGGTGTGTGCACATACTGACTGCACACACACCGCTAATCCCAAAGAACAGTGATCCCTGTTGCTGTGTGGAGTCTCTTCTGGTTGCCGTCACAAGTGAATGTGTCACAGGAGGATTCACAGTGACGGTGGCACGGTGATGGCCACGTAGTCCCGCTGCACGTTTGATAGGAAGCAAGAGCTGGGTCGTGTGCTTTGAAGCAACGTCGCTTTGCCAGGATGTAACTGGCTTCACTTACTCTAACATTAGACATCAGGTTAGGTTACATGCGCGTGTTATTAAGTCAGAGTTTCATGCAGAAGGCAGCGTTGGCAACGTCTGACTGATCACAAACGTGGATGCTTACTGGCAGCAGAGCGACGGATTTTATGAAGACCGTCAAGCAACAGCTGCAGCTGAAGTATCTGAATGTGGAATAGAGTGCTATACATTACAGTATTAAACAACACTGTGTGATTGCATGTTCAAGGTTAACCCTTAAGTTGCTGTGCTTATCCTTATACTCTATAGGTTACAGGAAATTTAAGCGTCTGGTAATACAAGTTATTGCTGCTAACAAGAATGTGCTGCAAGTTGCAGCAGAATTTGGATAGATTTAGCTCTTTTGGGGGTGTGGTGGGTTTTGTAGTAATATTTTCACTCTGGACTGATAACTTCAAAATATTCATGTGCTTATTTATTTGAAAAAGATGGTGTTCTGTTGATGTATGTTTGAGAAAATAACTTATAGCTCCACAATAAAAAAATGAGTGTTTCCAGACAAAAATGTTCATTAAACTTTATTTTAGATTCTCTCTGCTGTATTTCAGTAAGTGTGCAGACACTGTAGATGCACACTTCCTGCTCGAATGGTTCATAATGTTAAACATAGAGAACATACAAATAATTTGTTTATAAAATCGAAATTGTTGAAATTTGAAGACTTAGTGAAATTACAGACATTATTATTCATGTTCAAGGCAAAAAATAACACATTACTTCTTAAGTTACAAAGTTTGTTTGTATTGTGTTCAGGAAGTGGGGACAGTAGAAGGAAGTTTGACTTTAAGCATAAGTTTGCTAAGACCACACAAAGGCAAATGTGTCCGACAGTTAAAGGTATAAGAATATGGGATTCTCTTGAAGATAATCTCAAGAGTTGTACAAACATGCACCGTTTTAAAATGTGTTACACACTTAAAAGGATAAATCAGTATGAAGAACATGAAAGTAATTAGGGCTAAATGTGGAAGAAAAAAATTTTCATTGCCATTTAATGCTGTATATTGCTGATTATATTGATTTGTTGTTTAGTTTTGCATTGTTACATAAAGATACATGTTAGAGGGTTTTTTTTTGGGGGGGGGGGGGGTATTGGTGCCCTCTTGTAAGAATATTTGGATTGCAGATAGGGGGCAGGTGCTAACAAGAATTTATTCTTCTTCCTGCTCCTTTTCACCCATGGGTGCAGTGTCATATTAATGGGAAGGAGGTTCTGTATGTAGGAAAAGAAACACTGTTAAACCATGTGTGAAATAAATAAAGAAATGAATGAATGTATTTGCAACCGTGCATGGGTACAAGATAGATTTTCAAGATTAATCTGGTAAAGAATGCAAATAGATCTCTTCTCTCTGTCATTCTGTGAATGGTGCTTTGATCACTGTGTTGTCGCATAGATCAGATTGTGCTGCCACCATGAGGTGGAAAGAGAAATGACATCTTAGTAATTCTGTTTGTGGTCGCTGACCATAAATAATACATCTTAATGTAAAAGCGGAGGCCCATATAAAATCTGACTTAGGTCCATGATTTGGACACGCCCCCATACATACTACATATGTGTTGTAACAAGTGACTCAACTGAAAAGGAAAACATTTATTTTCAAGGGGTCACTTTTAAACTTTTTTGTTTAGGAAAAGCAGCTGTTTGTTGTTGACCACTCACCCCTGAGTGACAGCCATGAGCTACAGTCAGTAAAATGATAATAAAGCACAATCGACAGGCACAGTTTGAAGCTCTTATTCTGAAACGTCAAACCGGTAGTGCGTTCGCTGCCGTATGTAAACAGAGAAATACAGCCGCGTTTCAGTTGTTGATCTTTGTCGTGAATGAAGCGGCTCACCGACGGGACTCGTTAACCGGTAGAAGCCTCCCTGAGGTCCAGTGTGTTTAAACGAGCTGGTCAGTAGCTAACCGGCAGATGCTGTTGTGTTCATGTTTTGTTAGGATTGTACCAGCTAGGTGAATGCTATGCTAGCCTTAAATGACTCCACCTGAAATCTGGAGATTTCTTTGTTTCTTTGATTTGAATTGTGTATATTTTTCTGTGTCTGGTTAAATTCTATAAAATAAAAAACGCTGCACAAACATCTGATTGATTAATACTGACTGCCAGTAGTAAACAGTTCGTGTCAGCGACTGTTATAAAGGTCACAGTTAAGTGGGTCATACTGGGGTGTGAAAAATAACAGATGATTTGCTTAAAAATAGCAGCGGTGTACCTAAAATGCTAATAACAAGTTTTTCAACCTCAGCATTGCCAGCTGTCCAGTTTTAATATGAAAGAATTTTAATTGAGAGTAAAGGTTTACCTTTGTGTAACTTGAGTCACTCTGTATAGTTAAAGGTATGTTTTCGTGTGCAGATGAACAGTGATGGAGCTGTCTCAGAGGGAGCGTCTATCGGAGTTGGTGGAGGAACTGACCACATCAGGACAGCCACAGCTCAACCAAGACAAAATGAAGGAGGTCAAAAAGCTCTGCAAGTATGACATCAGCATTTCCACAGCGATTATTTAGTTGTAGGTGTAAAGTGGAATTATGAAACAAATGAGAGACTCTAAAATGTGCAATCCTTTGGAAAGGGGTCAGGATCGCAAGTATCTGACAACACAGTAAGGAAACCCTGAATCTATCAAGATCTGTTATCAAGCGCGCAGATTGTCGAGAGAATATCAAAAGGGGCACATAGAATAACAACAACCCACATTCACCAACAAGCTAATTTAATATCACTTCATACTATATCATTGTCATCAAGTGGGGACAATGCAATGCAAACATAGCCATGTTTTACCTGATGGGTGCAGCGTTGCTGTTGAGGGGTTACTGTTGCTGCTGATAGTGCTGGAGGGCAGGGCTGTGTTGATCTGAGTCCACAGGAGATGGGAGCTGATAGAACAAGTCTAACAAGATTACAATAAAATAATCAAAATATCTATACACATAAAATACACACACATGCACATACAGTGACATTTTACAGTGTATATACTATGGCCACTTTCATCATGGTGTGATCCAGAATCCTTCTCTTATTAATTATTCCAGGTGCTATAATAATAAAGTAATAAATATTAAATAATGTATTTATGATGATTCAATTTGCTTGACTATCTGTGCAGAAAGCTTTTAAATGTTTAAACTGTGGAGATAAAATCATTTTGCTGCTGTAGATTCAGCATTTTGTCTTATTTACAATGTAAATCTAATAAAATCTGTTTCTTAATGTATTTTCTTAGAAAGACGGTGTGTTTTAATCCATAATTATGTGGATATGCAGATCAGTTTTTAGTGAAATATAAACCCTCAAGAAAGGCAGGGAACTTACTTTAAAACTAAATATGTTCCCTAAAGTGTGGACGGACCTGCAGACCCATGACACTCTTACTCAGGTAGCTCGCAGCTATGACCAGCACAGTTGTGCAGTTAATAACAGGACAGGTAATATTTGTCGTGCTGTTGCACACACAGCGCGCTCATTTGTCTCATCAGTTACCACAAGACAATTTACCAACGTGGACATAATAACTAATTAACTCCTGTGTGTTATAATTCAATAAAAGGATGTTACAGTGCCTGATAATCCACCGCTTCAAATGGAGAAAGTCTTGATGGCTGTTATGAGGAAAGGCAGCCAGTGGAGCGCATCGTGTGTGCCTCAGCTTCACGGGGTGTTTTGGTCTTTTATCAGAAGTTAATCTGACATTTTTACCTTCCTTGGTTTGGTTTAGGGATTACAGATCTGATCTAGACTATAATATTAATATTTTGGGACACATCGTCAGTAGTCGACTTGAATTCATCGGGTTTTTCGGCTATTATCACCAGACACCCTCATCCAAGGAGGCCCTGCCAGGGTTGAACCAGTGTGTCACTGGTTTCTCTTCTACTTTCTTCTGTTTAGTTTTCTACAGTTTATCCACCGCAGCACGGTGGCACAGTGGTTAGCACTGTTGCCTCAGGTCCCGAGTTCAGTTCCGCCATTAGGCTGGGGTCTGATGTTTGCATGTTCACGTGGGTTCTCCCCGGGTTCTCCGGCTTCCTCCCATAGTTATGCAGTTAACGGGGGTAGGTTAATTGGAAACACTAAATTGCCCATAGTGTGAATGCGCCGGTTAGCCCGGCTGCGACAGACCGGTGACCTGTGTACCCGGCCTCTTGCCCTAAGACAGCTGGGATAGGCTCCCGCGACCCTAAAAAGGATAAGCGGAAGCGAATGGATGGATGGATGGACATCAATTCACTGTAACTGAGAAGTAAAATTTAAAATTTTTTAAAGTTTTACAGTTTTTGGAGCCTCTTTTTCAAAGGTTGATAGAGACAAGTAAGACAAAAGAGACAAGAGAGGAGAGCCAGGAGGGGGGGCACCTGATCTGGCATCCCACCCCTCCCTGCCAGATCGGGCCGTACACCCTACTTACTGGTTTCTGTTGCATCAGTCTTCGTCTCGCAACCAGCGCGCTCTGCCATCAAGGGCGAGCGTTGGTCAATGGTAGTCATGTGACCGATGCAAGCCCGATCATTTTATTTAGTGAAATTGTGATTAATAATGAAATGTTATTGTTGAGAGGCACAGGGAGGACTCCACATGCACACAGTTAAAAAAAAATGTCTAAAGAAAAGGGAACCCATCAGGAAAGGGGGAGGAGCTCAAGCCCCGACCCCTGCACGACCCCTGCACGACCCCTGCACGTGCACGAGGGTCTACATCAGGATGAGAATCACAATTTCCCACAAACAGATAAAAAGTTACTGGACAGTCAAATAAAGGTGACGCAAAGAACGAAAGAAAACAGCTGATCGTTCAATACAACAAGACGTTATCATCCAAAGCAGTTTATGTAAGTGTACATTAACTTGTGTTTGTCTACACAAGAAAGGTTTTATGAAAACTGACAGTATTTATGGTCAAATATGGCTACGTGTTAAATACAGTCATGTGATTCTTTTTCAGCATCATGAGTCCTCACAACAACAAACAAGTTCTTTCGTGATTCATAACATCAAATTTAAAAAAGAAAAAGTTACTGGGCTAATTACTCTCCACCTGTTCTCCGCTCCTCAGAGTGTCTAATGACTGCATAGACCACGTGTACCACTCAGTGATGTCCCAGCTGAACCAAGAACATGCTGAGATCCGGCTCTCTGCCTTCCAGATCGCCGGTGAGCTCTTCTCCAGGTCACACCACTTCAGGATGCTGCTAGTGGACAACTTCCAGGTAAATCAGCTGCTAGTAGCTAGTGATCATCTGAGATCATCCAGTGCACACCGAACATTACAGGACCTGGCTTTTTACCGGCAGAATAGGGCCAATGATGGCTTTTTATAGCAGTCACCACACTGCTACAGAAGCCATCATATCAGTTTTGACAATATCCCCGACTCTGCTCGCAGAAATGCCACCCTGTGACAGAGCCGGGAGATTTTTTGTGTTTAAACATCCTGGTTGTCTAGCGCCATTAGCATGCTAGCACTGTTAACTGTTGAATCTAATGTTTGTTGTGAGCGGATCCCAGTCTTACGGTTATTTAACACTAAAAACAAAATAAAAAAGTAACGGAGCAAAGGCAAACTGAAAGTCTTTTTATCTTTTCGGCTGAAAAGAAAAAAAATAGACCCATTTCTGTAATATACTTACATATCTATATTATTGCTAATATATATTGTAATATATCTATATCACTAAAGCACTTCTGGATGGATGCAAACTGCATTTCGTTGCCCTGTACCTGTGCATGTGCAATGACAATAAAGTTGAATTCTAATTCTAATTCTAATATCGGTTCACATTGCGCACTAAGTGATCTGTGCAGGATAAATCCACGTACAGTGAATTCCATTCAAAGAGGAACGATACAAACACTCAGCTTTAATGTTAGGATGTCTTTCTTTCTGTGTCCCCCTTGTCTATTCCTCCACCTCTCTTCTTCCCACAGGAGTTCTTGGAGCTGACGGTAGAGACTGATTCAGAGCAGCCCCTCCCTCCTCCTAAAGAAGTAGCCAGGAAACTGAGAGCTCAGGCCGTCCAGACTGTGCAGTCGTGGCAAACGTCTTATGGCTCTGCTTATAAGAAGCTGGCACTGGGCTACAACTTCCTCAAACAAGTTAAAAAGGTGAGCGATGCAGAGATACAGAGTGACCCATGTGGTATGAGGCTAATGCAGAGGCCTCGGTTTGAATCCGCCGCAAGACCCTGTGCATGAGGAAAACACACTCATGAAACACACTGAAATAACATCTGAATTACCTGTGAGAAGATCCACAGGCACCATGATACAAACAACGAGGTAAAGGAGGCGTTAGGAAGCGTTCTGTGTTCTGCTTATCAGATTTAATTTCAGAACTCTCAGTATCAGCCTTAACAATCCACTAGATCAGCGGTCTCCAACCTTTTTTGCACCACGGACCGGTTTATGCCCGACAGCATTTTCATGGACCGGCCTTTAAGGTGTCGCGGATAAATACAACAAAATAAAACTAGTACGGTACCGAAAAAAGAAAAGTTATTCATAACACACGTGAAAAGACCCAGGAAAACCGAATTAACGATAAAAACGATAACAAAATAACGCTGAAAACCGATAAAAACCCTGAAAACTATACATTTCACACCTGAGCCTCAACTCTCGCGGCCCGGTACCAAACAACTCACGGACCGGTCCGAGGCCCGGGGGTTGGGGACCGCTGGTCTAGCAGTTGGACTTTATGAAAAATAGAAGCGCACTACAGATTCTGGAAGCTGCATGATGCTGGTGATCTGTAAAGACGTGTTAAAGAGCCACATGTTTACCAGCTGCAACAGTGACATTGTTGGCTTTGTGAGTGAGGAACCACCATAAAGAAAGTTGTTCATCTTTGTGTGCATGGATAGATTTTGATGGGGTGCTATTATGTGTACATGCTTTCAGGTGGACTTCCAGGACATTGAGGCGAGAACAGTAGCAGAGAGGACGAGGGAGGAGGAAAGACGGAGGAGAATGGAGAGGATCTACAAGGAGAAAGCAGAAGCAGCAGCTAAAGAAATGGAGGGTAAAACTACATCGTGTTGTTCCCTGCTTCTAGTTTTAATACCAATGTTTTATTTCCATTATCAGAAACTATTAAACACACAAAGTCTCAGTGGTTTTGTTTGTATTTGGATCTTTACACAAAGTGTTATTAATGTTTGGGCAGTAAGACTTTTATATTGTTTCTTTGTTAGAGTTGCAGCAAGAAATAGAAGCAACGCTGACAGAGATGGAATCGTGCATGAGGCTGCTTTTCCCAGATTTCAGCCCCATGGACATCCAAACAGCCAACAGCAGCCTCTCCAACTCCCAGCCAGACACTAAGTGTCCTTCAGATGATGAGCAGCCCTGCTGCAGCAAAGACCTGAGGGCTGATGGTGGATTGGGAACGGTCCAAGAAAGAGAGGAAAACACAGGAATGACAGAGGAAAACAGAAAGAACTGGGAGGAGAAAAGAGAGAGGGAGAAAACAAAGAAAAGGTCTGAAGGTACGGAAGGCGAGGATGGGGAGAAGCAGGAAATGGACAGAAGGAAGAAAGCTGAAAGGAGGGAAGTCATGGAGGTGGAGCAAGAAGAAGAGAGCGAGCAGGAGGAAAGTAATACAGAAAATGAAGAAGAGGCTGGTGATGAAGACTTTATCAGGAACTCTGGCCTCATATCTCACTCCTACAGTCTGGATCTGAACCTCAGTCCTGGTGCGTAGAACACACACATGTGGAAGCTTGACGGTGAAACTCCAGTGAAGCAAAACCTTTGAACACAAACTTGACTCCCTGAAACAGCCTCTGTGCATTAAGCTAACACATTTTATACTGTGTACCTTATAAACTGGCAGTTTAGAGTGTAGCATTCACACACTATCCAATGTCAAACAAATCCATATGTCTGACTTTGGATGATGAACATTTTACTTTTTATCTTCACTCATTTGCTTGTTTTGTATCAGAGCTGAAAGTGCTCACGCTTTTATCTCAACAGGGCAAAAATAAATGCTGGTGATAAATTCATTGAGGCCTTTGGTCTGTTTAGTGAAATGAAGACGAGGGTTTGGGAGCAGAAGAGATTTGCTGTCTGTGTAAAGCACTCGATGTGTTACGTATGATTACAGTTCAGTCGTTAACATTCAAACACAACACAGTTTTGTTTTATTAA
The DNA here is from genome assembly GCF_963576455.1 of Neolamprologus multifasciatus. Classification (NCBI taxonomy): domain Eukaryota; kingdom Metazoa; phylum Chordata; class Actinopteri; order Cichliformes; family Cichlidae; genus Neolamprologus; species Neolamprologus multifasciatus. Next base: position 13,095,624 of record NC_140440.1, on the reverse strand, counting down.
AGCCTGTAAACATGTGACGGCACCACAAATATGTTTGACTCTAACTCATGAAGGATGTTGCACTTGTGGCATTTCATATACAAATGTCTAAATAATATCACGGGGTCTTCTGAGTAGAGCAGCGGTGTCCAGGTGAATGGATCGTGCTGTTTAATGAGCATAAAGCAAACCTTTGAGAATCAAACAGGCCTCTGATAGTCCTGTTAATGTGTCGGCACAGTCAGAGGAGTGAGCGCTGCTTTTCTTCCAGGTCTTCATGTGAAGGAGACGGAGGATAACGAGCCGGTGGTTTCCACGGTGATAGACCTCCATAAACTCATAACAGCCAAACATCTGCCAGCTGTGCAGGGCTGGGTTCAGGTAAGAACACACACTCTCGAGTGCCTCTCTGCTAGCGCTGCGTTAAACATGAAAACAAGCTTCTGAGCACTTGTGTTTCCATGTAAACAGAGGTGAGATATTATTTTAGACGTGCTTCAGTACTTTGAGAACATTGCTTCTTTTGATTGCGTATATTTGTATCTTCTGCGTGTCTGTAAGAATATATAAGATTGCGGACAAAGAGAACGTAGTCAGCGTTTGTTCTGAGAGTTTGGAGAACGTCTGCCTCTGTGTCTGTGCGCTAACTGTGTTAAATACTGGTGTAAATACCTGCAGTGGCTCTGCTGTCATACATCGATGTTCCTACATCAATGCTTAACCATGGTTTTGGAATCCAGGATTATTTAGATTATTTCAAACGCTCTCCTGCTGACTCACAGCGTGATTTCTATTGGTCACATTACTGCGGGCAGCCTGACCAGCTGTCTGAGTATGTGTGGCCATCTTACCTGTATTTCTGGTTTCCCTGTGTGCAGGTGTTCACCAAATCAGGTGCTGAGGAGCAGCTGTTGAGACGAGCACTTGACCTGAAGAGGTCTTTGGAAGCCACGCTGCAGAAACACAAAGAGCTTCACATCGATTACAAGGCCAGGGTCCGCAAAGTGGTGAGTTATAGCTAATGATACAGCTCATATAAGGGTGGAGTGCCCACTCCGGGTCGGGGATGAGTTCCTGCCCCAAGTGGAGGAGTTCAAGTATCTCGGGGTCTTGTTTGCGAGTGATGGGAGAAGGGAGCCGGAGATCGACAGACGGATTGGGGCTGCAGCTGCAGTAATGCAGACGCTGCACCGGTCCGTCGTGGTGAAGAGGGAGCTGAGTGTAAAAGCGAAGCTCTCAATTTACCGGTCGATCTACGTCCCTACCCTCACCTATGGCCACGAGCTGTGGGTAGTGACCGAAAGAATGAGATCGCGGATACAAGCGGCAGAAATGAGCTTCCTCCGAAGGGTGGCTGGCCTCTCCCTTAGAGATAGGGTGAGAAGTTCAGCCATCCGGGAGGGGCTCAGAGTAGAGCCGCTGCTGCTCCACATCGAAAGGCGCCAGCTGAGGTGGTTCGGGCATCTGACAAGGATGCCTCCTGGGCGCCTCCTGGGTGAGGTGTTCCAGGCATGTCCCACTGGGAGGAGGCCCCGGGGCAGACCCAGGAAACGCTGGAGAGATTATATCTCTCGGCTGGCCTGGGAACGCCTTGGTGTTCCCCCGGATAAGCTGGAGGAGGTGGCTGGGGAGAGGGAGGTCTGGGCTTCTCTGCTTAGGCTGCTGCCCCCGCGACCCGGCCTCGGATAAAGCGGATGAAGATGGATGGATACAGCTCGTAGTTAAGATTAGACACGGTGCTCTCTTTTTGTTAAATAATAAAATAAGTTGTTTGCTTACATTTAACCTGCCCAAGTGTGAGCAGATTGATTTGGTGCTATTATAGAAGGTAACCAGTAGATGGCAGCATTCTATTGTAAATCAAATAGGGGAGCTTTCCATTACACAGGTGATGGTGCAGGAGTGAGGCGCTCTGATAGAACAGCTGCACTGATAACTGGCTGCCTCTGCCTGCAGTGACCGATGGAGAAAAGCTTCATGTTTCTCTAAATTCTGTTGGGTTCTCCTGCAGCAGCAGCCTGAGTGTGTTTACAGAGGAACTGATTCCTCAACCAAAACTCCCATTAAAATAAATGGCTTTTTAAAGGTTCTTTGTGTTTGGAGAGAGAAGTTTAACGGAGTCCCACAGAAGAATTTTCTGGAGTCAGCAGCGTCATCTCTGCTTCTCCAGGACGCTCAATATGTCATCAACTCCTTTTAAAAAGTTTCACTTTTACATCCAGGAAGGAACATTTGGACTAAATTGGGTCCTTGTGTTGGTTTGATTTTGCTGCACCTAACAAAGAGTCAGGCTGGGCTACAGCTGTATGTGTAGTAAAGCTGACTGAAGCCTCACTCTGTGCAACGTCAGCAGGACATGACAGAGAAATATGTTGTACGTAAAGGCTTTGAAGGTGATATTTACTTCTGGATACACATGCAAAGTCGAGATGAATACTATACTCTTCTTTAGCCACTTCTTTGTTGTCTTGGCGATATGTTCTGGGTCATCTATCACAGATCTGACTGAGGGAAGGAGTTGAATCTATAAAAATGTCAAAGATGACACATTTTGATAGACATACAGCAGTATTTCTTTACTTTAAAGAGGCTTTAAAAAGGTAAAAGTGCTATTGGTAGAAAACTTCTTGTCGTAGTCTGCAGAGTGTCCTGACTGTGGCAACCTGAAAACAGTATGTGAAAGCCATGTTGTTAAGAAACGTTCATCGAAGATCTGACCTGGGAAAGCCAGTAGCAACAGGCTTATGGAGCGATGAATCCAGACTCAAAATAAGGAGAAAGCTACGAGACTGAGTCTGTAGTCATCTGTAAAACATGCTGGAGGCTCGGTCATGGTTTCTGTCTGCATTTCTTTGCATAATTTCCTTCTGGATTAATAAAGTAATCTGATTCTGATGTTGTCAAAAGTATTTAAAGTACAACATACTGTCAGATTTGGATCCACCACGCAACACCATCTGCAACGGCTTCATAACAACGATCCCAAACACACTGCCGGTGCAGTAAAAGCATACTGGGATAGAAAAGCACACTATCAGTCATGGATTGGCCCCCCCACAGCCTGGATCGCGTGGGTTTAAAAGTTGGCCAACGTCGGAAGAAGATCTGTGCTGGGTGCAAGTCAACCATCTGATCGGCCTTTCTGCGTGGAGTTTGTTCTTCTCGTGTCTTAATAATAATAGATTGCATTTATACAGCGCTTTTTGAGACCCTCAAAACGCTTTACAATTGCACTATTCATTCACATTCACACACTGGTGGAGGCAGCTACAGTTGTAGCCACAGCTGCCCTGGGGCAGACTGACAGAAGCGAGGCTGCCATATCGCGCCATCGGCCCCTCTGGCCAACACCAGGAGGCGGTAGGTGAAGTGTCTTGCTCAAGGACACAACGAGCCAGGGCTCGAACCGGCAACCCTCCAATCACAAGACGAACTGCCAACTCTTGAGCCACGATCGGCCACATCTTCATGTGTTCCTTCTGCGTACTCTGGCTTCCTCCCATAATCCAGACACATGCAGTTAGTAAGGTTCGATTAAATAGTGATTCAAACTGTCCACAGGTGTGATGTGAGTGCAAGGGTCCAGGGTCTCCCCTGCCCTTCCCCGTTCCTACGACAGACTCGAGCTCCATTATGACCCTGAACTGGATAAGCAGAAGAAAATGAATCTCTCTGTTCACTTTCTTTCCCTCAGACATTTTTATTGAATTTTATGCATCAATTTTACAAAAGACAAATTGAACAATGTGCTGTTTTCTTTCTGTAGAACGTAAAACAATATGAGACATACATTCCTGACTCCTGCATTAGTCCCAGAAGGGCTCTAGCTTCCACCAACACAGCTTCACATGCTTGTCACCACCGAGCCATGATGCTCTCTGACTCAGTCAGTCAGGGAGTTAGTAAGTGGTATCTTACGTAGTCTAGTCTCACATTGTACCTCCAGGGCTTGTAGCTAATGTGCAACTATCTCTAAAAGGTTAGCTAGTGACAGAGAAGGTAAGAGTGTGAAAACGTGCCTTTTAAAAAAGTGTCTTTAATCGTGTACGTGTGGAGTTTAAATGCACAGTTAACCACAGATTAGTGCGCACACTTTGAACGAGACCCATCGCTGCCCTTTTGTCACGTAGATGCTCTTCAGGGATTTATTGTAATCTTTCTGCACTGTGCGAGGGTCCCTTTGGGTCCAAGTCATATAAATGTGGTCAGTGCAGAGTGCTGGTGCTGTGGGGTCGCCACTAACTTCTTGCAGCTGCACATCTGCTGCTTTGCTAGCACGCAGTGTTGTGTCTGTGGCGTCCGTGTCACCAAGCGAGCGCATCATCATTGTTTTTTGTTTTGATGTGCGAGGCTATAAAATATCCTTTTTTCTTCTTTGAACATCTTTCCCTGCGTGGGCTTCCCAGTCTCATGAGAGATCGAGATAGCGAGGAAGGAAATATTAATAGCAGAGACATTTGGGAGAGGTGAGATAGTAGTGAGGTACAGCCATAATGCATAATGCATTAGAGGAGAGAGGAGAAATTGGGGAGCAAGGGGGAGGATGTACCCATTCATTCACTTCACTACCGCTAATGTGCCCCGTGGCTTGATAGCTGATAGGTCTATCTCGCTGCCTCTGTATCTGACTTGGGATCGCCACTCTGCTGCTGTTTGAGCAGGAGGGGCAGGAGAGGCGGCCCCTCCGACCAGAGGAAACGTCATCTCACGAGAGCTCCGCTTCATATTGTTTGAAACTGTTTAATGATGAACAGTTGCTGTTTTAGATGCTGACAACACACTTGGAGTGCAGATCATTTCTAAAAGGGGAAAAAGAGGCAAATCGTAGAGAATCAACTGCAGGCTGCTGTTATTAAAGGAGCGACAAATGCAAAGTACATGTTGGGAAAAAAAGGCATAAAATTTGTAGAGTCTGAATCCATCTTTAGCTGAACAGAGTGGCACAGTGACAGTGACAGAGCGCCGGGCGTCTTGCTCTGCCTGGTTATCACTGTCAGGGACCAGTCTGCTGCACCAGCAGGCCCAGCACTGTGATAACCACACAACTTACAGCCCCTTTATCATAATTAGCTTTTCCTTTTTAACCTTAAAAGGCCTTCCATTACTGGGTCCTTCTCTGTCGGGTGGCTGACACACCACGCGATTGGTTTCTCTCACAGCGGGCCTCTCAGTATAGTCTCCCATAACGGGCGAACTGCAGGGAAGGAAGAGCAGCTTTATGGAGGCAGATGGAGCTGCTTGTTTAAATAATGAGAAAAGAGGATCTAGGAGGGCGGAGTAAATTCAAATTCAAATTTTATTTGTCACATACACGGTCATACACGGTACGATGTGCTTAGACAACTGCTCTGACCTAAAGGAAAAAAGACTATGAATAAGACGGGAAATAAATATGAAAATTAAAAAGGGTCAATTTAACTGGGAATCAAATCAAAATTTATTTATACATTAAACATTAAAACAACAGTGTTGACCATAGTGCTTCAGTCAGTAAAAGCATGAGACAATTAAAACAAACAATAAAAGAGGACAACAAACAACACAACAAGCTGGACCAGCCAACTGGACAGAATCAAAAGCCAAAGTAAAAAGATAAGTTTTAAGACGTGATTTAAAAGACTGGATCGACTCGGCAGTACGAACATGAACAGGAAGGTTATTCCAGAGTCTGGGTGCCACGGATGCAAAGGCCCGGTCTCCTCTCGACTTCATTCGAGTCCTGTAAAGCTGCAGGCTTTCTGTTTTCATGCCAATAATCAGACACATGCAGTCGGGCACACTCACGCTGCTCTGCTGTTGCTCCTCACACCGAGACTCCTGCTATTACTTAATTCGTTTGTAGCATCCGAGAGCTTCCTGTTAGGTTTGTGCAGAACGCTGCTACCTCTCCGAGCAACGTTATCACAACAGATTTGTGCGTCCAGACAATCTGAACCTTTTTCTATAGATTTCCACGGTGATCGCGGAGTCTGTAACTATTATATAATCTAATCTAACTACGTCGGTGATGCAGCGCTGCAGGATTCGTTGGTGTCTGGGGCTGAACGATGAAAACTGCAGTTCCTTGAACGGCCACTTTAGGCTCTGAATAAATAACATGAGGATAGTGAGTCAAATGGAAACGCGTGCGTCTCTAAATATAAACTATATTCTTTCTTTTTGAATGATCATTTCGACCTTTTTTAAATTTGTCCTTTGTCTATTTTTCTTTGTTGTGTCAGTTGCACGAGCTTCCTGTCTGCTGATGGAGGCTGTGACATGAGGTCAAAAGGAAAATCCCATTTATTTGATGCTGTGATCAACAGCAGACGACACTCTTTGGTTTAATGTTGTTAAACTGCAGGTATGAGGCCGGTGCTGTTTCGCTACTAAAAGCTTTGTTGTGTTTCGTGTGGAGGGACTTGAAGCGTTTTAGCGCCGTCTCCTGCAGCGTCTCCTGCAGCGTCTCCTGCAGCGTCTCCTGCAGCGTCTCCTGCAGCGTCTCCTGCAGCGTCTCCTGCAGCGTCGTCTACAGCGCCCTGCATACTTTTTAGAACAGCGGCTGCTTGAAATGCATTTTCAGTAAGAGCTATGAGATGTGAATCCTATATGCATCTGTCGAACCCTGCAAACTGAAAACGTGGGCTAATGTTTAGGAAAGGATAAGACACGCGGACTTATTTAAACATATCTGTTTTTAAGACTATATTCAGTCATTCCGAGCTCCATTCATACAGGCCAGGGCCTTGTTTACTGCTGATAACCCATCTTATCACAGCACAATGGATATGGCCGCCTGTTTCTCACTGGAGATAAACAAAGAAAGACTATCTCTCTATTTCTCTTCCAACCCTCCCTCTTTCTCATGCGTACATCCATTCTCTGAATGGACCGGCTTCTCTCACTTCGATACATAACACAGACACCAAATATACTTGTCTCAGTACCTTTGGGAATTTGCCTGCTCGATTTGGCCAAAAAGGTTTCATATAAATCCTCAGAACTTCGCCTCCAGCCTTCGTTGTTGTTCATTCATTTGTGGCCAGTCAGAAAACCGTCGGCTCGGCTGATTGGATCATCTCGTGCACATAACACGCGTATAAAAAATGGATGCAGCAAGTTTGCAAAGTCTCGTGAAGTACGTGGTACTTCAGTGCTTATTAGAATCATTTAATGCAAAATAACTGCAGTTGCAGGTGTATAGGGTGCATTGCACAAACTCCTAAGAAGCCCATTGAAAGTTGGTACACCAGCTCAAAGTGAACTTATTAGAATTTGGTGATTCAGAGACTCTGGATTGTCACAATTCTCTGAATATGAGTGGATGGAAATGGATGGTTCTGCTACTGGAGTATAATGCAGTGAGTCAGAGTGGGCACAGTCTGGTTTCATCAAGGATCTGTGATAGTATGAAAGAGGAAGGGTTTCCAAATTGGAAATGATGGATGCAGTGGGATAGTCACGGTCCATCACTGACCAAAGGACCGAACCAGCTCCGGAGCCCGGTCCTTCTGTGAAAGGTTTTTCTGGACAGTTTAATTGTCTCGCCAAAGCTTTCAGTAGTTTTACTAGTAAAATAGAATAGCAGGGTCATTTCACTACGGTAGTAGGTGACAGTGTATAATAATGACTGTTTTGATCACAGATTGAGACAGGCTGGGAGGGGGAAATGAACTAGACAGCTGAAAATAAGCTCGCTGACAGGGGAAGGTTTGAGAAGCTCCAGGCTGGCTAATAGACCTGCCAGGCTAGGTTAGTGAAATAAAGATGTCACCTTATACATCATATAAGCTGACTGCTCTCCAGAGACAAAGGCTGCGTCTGTGTGTGTGTGTGTGTGGTGGTGTGGGAGGGTAATGGGGGTAAAGCAGCAGAGAAGAGACTACAGAGAGAGGGGAGTGCAAAGCTTTTTGTCATTAGAGTGGATCCCATGGGATCCTTCTAGGTAGTAATGAATAGAAGTGCAAGATGGTAATAGAGATGTGGGATGTTGTGGCAAATCAAGCCCTGAATAGGTCAGGCTCCACTGCAGGCTTTAGGCCTAATTAGTTTGTAAATATGTTGAAATCAATCAGAGGCAGCAGACCTCGAGTCTCCTCAACAAAGCAAAGATGGGAAAAGGAATATCTTGTAACAGTGGTAATAATTGAAGCAGGGTCTCACAGATGGGTTACTTACAGGTTTATAAGTAAACGGAATTAATGATTAAAATAGCAAAGATGGCGGCTGACCCACCCCTGCCTCCGGGCCGGGTGGGAAACGTGTGATAGAGTCTCCAAACTCCAGAAGGGACGGTGATGAAACGGCACAGAGTCACAGAGCAGAAGCCCCCCCCCCCCCCCCCCCCCCCCGCGCATGCCTCAGCTTCTAATATCTGCACAGATGTGCTCGTAATTTATGCGTAATATTGCGAGGAAGATGACTGTATGTTTAGAAAAGCATTTGTGTATGATGTGTTCATTAAGCTAACTGTTTCTCGCCTGCGCTCTCTTAAAGCAAATGCCTTGTGATAATGGCGGCATTAGAGCCCGTCGGTATTCCCGAAAGACATTTTCCATTTCGGCCTCAAATGTACAATGAAATTATCTCGTCACCGAGTGTGTGCACAGCCTGCCGGAGAGCGATATATAACGCGTCTGCACAGGCAGCGTTTTAGGGCTTTTTCGCCTCCTCGTTTCTCGTCTCCTCTCCTCCTTCCTTCTCCCCTTCGCGTCCCCCTGCTCTCGCTCTTGTTCTCGCCCTCCATGTGTGTCTGCGTGCTGGTTAACCCGCCCCTCCCCTCTCTGCCATACACCTGACTTATGGCTGTGCAGTAATAATTTGCCAGGCCTTGGCAGGCTGAGTGTACATTAGCATATAAATAGCAGATGCACTGAGTGCCCATCACACTCGACTACATTTAATTTTTGGTTTATAAGATTGAATGGGTTTTTAAACGCAGCGCCATCAAACTTGCCAAGAGACAAATGAAGTCAGGGGAGCAGTTGTCCGAGGCGGCGCCCTCACATCATTTTTATAAAGGATAAGAGTCTTACTTAAGAGAGAGGAGGGGGAGGACAGAGGGGGAGACGGCGTAGAAGCTGAATAAGCAGCACACCTGTGGATGCGGGGACATACTTTAGTTTCTAGTTGCACCTTTCCCCCCACAGCTGTGGGTCTGAGGCAGGTACTGTGTGCACATCTTAACATCAAAATGCATTTGCTGTAACAGCCTTCACTCTAAAGCTTACCAGCGTGTGTTGGGATTTCCTGCCAGACATGAGAGACTGATGTTAGGTGACCTGACTCACAGTCACTGTCCAGTTATCGGTTACTTGAACCCCGGATGGAGTTTAGCTCAGGACTCTGTCTCCATCTCTGTGTTTGCAGTTCAAATTACTTGTTGTTTATTTTATACAGCGTCTTGGTGCAGCCGTGTCAGGGGTATCCCTTATGACATCGCATAGATCCAATAGTAGAAAACTTCGTAGAGTCCATACGCTGATCTCATTGGCTGCAGCGAAATGAGATGAAATCTAGAGATGGTCGATTTGACTTTTAACTGGAGGTGCTGATGGTATCGTATCAGCTGTGACACCAAATGTCCTCTTCATACTTAGCTTTTTTGGGACTACATCCTGGTGTCAGATAGGGGTGGGGGAAAAATCGATACTGTGTAGCATGGTGATATTTTGTTTGCTAATAATGTATCAATACAGGGACAGCAGAAATCGATATTTTGTTACAAAAAAGGTAACAAAATATCAAAACTTCAGAGCATGTTGATCCTTTTTCTGAGCAACAATCCTGACATTCCTTCACTGTCCAAATGTGTTTAACTGTTTTTTGGCAGCAATAAACATGACAGTTTACTTATTTTAATTTAAGACATGTTTTATTTTAATTAAGTTGAAAACTTTTTTATTTAATGTAAAATTATGTTTTGTTTTATTTACTTTCAAATTCTTCAGTTGCTGAAGGGGCTGCATAGTTTTCATAAACTGCATAGTTCAGAATAGCTATAATTGTACCAGATGGTTGATTCAGTTAAGTTGGACTAGACTGTAATACAAACCGTTCAGTTTGTCAACAATAAAACTGAAATGAGAGAAAGACTGAGTGTGAGACTTTGATATTAGAGAAAATTAATATTGATAAAGTTTACCTTTATGTACAGAATCTGAATATCGCAAAATATTTTAAAAAATTGCAATAATATCGTATCGTGGGATGTATGGTGATTCCCACCTCTAGTGTCAGAGTAGTGTCCATTGCATCTGTCTCTGGTGTTATTTGAATATGTTAGAGAGAAAATCCTAGATTCTCTTACTTTGATGTGCTATTATTTAGTGGTGTTTTTACAGATTGTGTTATAGATTTTTTTTTTTAGGAAAAAAATGAGAGTTTGGTAGAGAGAACAGAGTTTTTGGGGGATGAGTTTCAGTAGGTAGTCGCCATTGCAAACCCACAGTCGCTTTATCGCCCAGATAATGTATGGTCTCAACTTTAGCAGCCAATTTCAACAGATCTCTTTTTATTTGCTTGTTAAAGGAATGCTTATTTTTCATCCTCGCCCATTTCTCTGCTTTATTTTATTTGCCAGTAAACATTGCCATTACAGTAACACATAGCCCTGCTTTACTTAAACAACTTTTTATTTATTCTGCTCTGTTGCGGAGCTATTTTTATTTCTATCTGGGCCTGTTTTTAATGTGAAAGTTACCAATATTTGTTTTGTCCTTTTCCTATTACAGTGACGCATGGCTCCGCTTTACTTAAACTATCACTTCTAATTTGTCTGCGAGATCTAGAGTTTCAGTTAAAGAAGCAGTTTTTATCTCCCGTGGGGAACTCAGTGTTACCGTGTGGTTTTCTCTGTGTGTGTGTGTGTGTGTCCCAGGGAATAAACCAAAGCTCTGTTAAAATGCAAAGCAGCCCCCCGTGCAGCCATGTGGGGGAATAGAAGCCATATTTTAAGTGCTCTGCCCGTCAGCAAAATGTTTCTAGGGGAAAGCTAATTCTACTGTGAGACTTACAGCTCTGCCAGGCCGGCCGACAGGACTCGATGCTATCAGGATTAAATTAAGGTGAATTAGAGACAAAGAGGCAGAAAGAGGGGGAAAAAGGATGATGTTAGGGCAGGATTTTCGTCCAGCTGGGTGATCACTTCTTAGTCTTAGGTCATTGATCAGAACAGAATAAACCAGCCGGGATTAAAGTAGACAAGCAAAAAACCTATAGAGACTATATCTGTGTGTATATGTGTGTGTGCATTTGCTGTGTGCGGAGCCGTTGTCCTCCGAGGATGAATAAGGATAGCAGCCGAGTGGAGTAACAGAGAAAGTTTGGGCTTTGTACCCTTGTGTTTAACAGGATTCTTTCAGCTTTTTCAAATAATAAAAACTTAAGTCAAGTATCAGTATCCTTTGAAGAAACGGATTGTTTGTATTAATAACACCTAAGCTGGGAAATGTACATGAACGGCAGTGTCTGCAGTGTTACGAGTAGAGCAGGGCGATATGACCAAAAATATTTATCACCATATACATTTGAAAATTTGCGATAACGATATAACTGATGATATAATTAACACTAGACAAAATACTTTACAACTCCACAACTTTATTAGTGCAAAAAACCCCATCAATGTATTTTCACTTAAACAAGCAGCTGTTTTTTGTATGTGCGTTAAAGTTATATAAAAATGTAACAGTGCAAATTCCTTGCTGACAGTTTAACCAAAAGGCATTTCCAGTGGAAACTGGCCGACATATCCTCAGCATAACCATGTATAATATCCACACAACTTAAAAAGAGGTTATACACACACAATACGGTAATATTATGTTGAAGCACAGTACGTATCACTCCGCGAGGTGATACGTACTGTCGGAGCCGTTGTTCAAGCGGTGCGGCTTCGTAGCTTAGCAAAGTCGTACTGAAACATCTGACAGATTTTCGAGCGCCGTGTACATAAAATCGTTTCGAGGTCAGTAAACACAACCAGAGTTCATACATAAGGCACACGGGATTATAAGGGGCTCTGTCGACTTTCAGAAAAATCAAAGGATTGATTTTAAGTGTGCCGTATTTTCCAAACAACACGGTAATAACGACGGCCCGCTAGCATGCTAGCTACCAAAAATAGTGCTTTGTTGTGTATCTGACGGACGAAAGCTAAACCAGTTCCACCACTGAAGCTGCAGCATTTTAACAAATCAGTTCTGGTTCATCTGTTTCATTTAACGATCCGCTTTCACTCTTCTCATTCTGTGTCGCCGCCATGTGCGTATGTAAACATAGGCAGTGCGCATGCGTGTTTCACCCATATTCTATCGCGATATTTCATTTTCCTATTGTTGCCCAAAATTACACCGGTATTACCGTGAACGGTATGATATGGCCCAGCCCTAGTTACGAGGCTGCGGGGGTTTGGGCCTGGGTTTGCTTCTTCCTCGTTTCCTGTCCAGAAAAGGCTTGTATTGACCCTGTGCACGAGAAAATGCTAACTTCCTGGTTTGAGACCGGATGTGGGGTTGTGCATTTCCGGTAGCTTTACTTTGCGGTCAATCGCTACTGCGAAGATATACTCCAAAATCATGTCCAAAACTCGAAAACGGAAAGATGGCGTTAAGTTACAAAGAGCAGAAGGTGGGAACACTCACCACTGTTGTGTCATAAAAAGTCTAATGATCAACTTTGACGTTTAAAGAGTTTAGATCGATCAGTTGTTTACATCACTAAACACAAGCAGAACTGCATCACTGCAGCAGAAGACACATCGTCCACATTCAGAAGCACATCTCTGTATAGTGTCTGGTCTTATGATTTAAACAGGTAAATGTTCAGCATTCACACTACAGGTGAAGAATAGTCAAACCAGATGTTTCCCCCATTATGTCGATATCAGCTAGTCAAGTACACACCTACACAGCATGTTAACAAACCGTGAAAAAAAAAAAAAGCCACACAAAAAATGAATGATTGCTGGTAACGGTTTCTATACATTAGTATTTACAAGGGTATGTTGTGACTTACCTTCAAAATTACAGCGGTCCCTCGCTATAACGCGGTTCACCTTTCACCTCGCTGTTTCGCAGCTTTTTTAGTGCAAGTTTGCATGCTTATTTTTTTACATCACATTGTGTCCTGCGTCCTGATCGCTGCAGACCATCTCCTCCGTGACGTCTCTCCTGTACAGTACAGAATCGCTGCATCGATGGCTAGCAGTGTGACTCTGAAGTGCAGTGCTGTATGTCCACGATGTCCACGAAACGTTTTGCACCGTCAAAAAATAAAATTGGCTACTTGATTTCACCTATCGCTGGTTATTTTTAGAACATAACACCCGCGATAAACGAGGGACAGCTGAGAAATATAACATTTGAATCCCTTTTCTCTTTTGCTCTGAGGCACGGGTAAAAATATTGACAAGTCGATGAACATCATTTACAGATATATTGGGTAAATGCCCGAGACATCTATAGAAATGTAAATCGCCGCTTGATTTATTCATTTGCTTAACTTGTTTTGGACCGTAAACAGGGCGTGAATAGGACACCGGAAACGAAGCTCCCCACAGGAGTTTCCGCACCGGAAGTAGCATATGCTAACGTGCACATAGTCAATTATTGTCTTTATCTTACAATATAAGGCACTTTGTTGTTGTGATTTGGTGCTATATAAATAAAAATGAAGTGAAGTGAAAATTGACTAAAGGAAGAAAACCCCACAAAAAAAACAAAAACCCTGCAGTTCCTCTAATCAGCTGGCTCCAAAAGTGAGTTAGTTCCCATAGACTACATCTTATCATGGCTGGTTTATCTGAAAATATTTAGAGCCTGCTGCAATTTGATTTATGACACGATAAATAACAAAAGGTGAGTGAGTGAATTATTTTACAACGAGCCTGTCAATCAGAGCATGACGCTGTGATTGACAGGTACACTGACACACACACTGTGTGCAGACCTCACTTTGGCAACGTAAATGACTGAACTGTATTTTGTGTTTATATGTTAATTAGCACTTATTAGCAGGTATCTGTGTGTGTGTGATCCACCAATAACACACACTGATGCAGCACGGCGCGGTTAAAATGCCAGCGGTAAGGGTTGCTGTCACAGTGCCTCCTGTAAATATCAGCAACAGTCAGTAAACAAAGACAGAAAATACAACGAATGAATCGACGGTTTGCACTGTGGCTACAATAAACACAGCAGCTAGTTATTTTGGTTAAAGGTTAGCGAGTTAGTCATTTCACTCAGATGACTTCATGTCAGTGTTTCTCATTTTAAAAGTATTTAACTGCTGCAAAACTCGAGCCTTATAAAGCGCCTCGAGGTGACTGTATGAATAAAATTGAATCGAAATTGAAGTAATTTCATGCATATTTATTCTAGAGGTTTTAATCCACTACAGTATTTGTTCACATGTCATAAATGAGGTCTAATTTCTCTCTGATTCAAACCTTCTTCCACAATATGTCAGCCTTTGTAGCTGCATTAATGAGAGGTAATTAGGCTTTAATTGTTTAGTTGCTTGTTAACTGAATGTTGAGTATTGTAATATGAAGTGTTTTAATTGGTCTCTGCGTGGTGGATCAGAGGTGTGTATCCAGCTTTGTGACACGGTTAACTGAGTCTGTGCTGTGGTTGAGCTGTAAATGTGTGCGTGTATGTTGGGGGGAGGGACATGTGGGTAATTATTCAGGGACTCATTATTGGTAAACCAATTGTAACATTTTAATGGGCTTTATCAGCAGTAACGCAGCAGCCTTCTATCGCGCTCACACACACAATCGGGTATTACACTCTAATGAAAAAGAGGCGTTTGGGAATTAGAGGTTAGTTTAACGTTAGCTTTTACTGCTCCTCATAACACTAATCATTGTGATTATTATACTGCTAGACGTGTGAGTCTGTGTGTGTGGCTCCTCAGCTGTTAAAAGCACAGGGCCGCCGCACACAAATGCATGCACGCACACGGATTTGTGTTATGGAAATGAGCCTGTGTGTGTGTGTTGTGTTCTGCATTGTAGCTCAGCCAATGGCTAACAAGCTCACCAGGAAATTAAAAACCATAAATTTTGCTTACTACTGATAGAAGCTCATCACAGACACACACATCGTCATCCCTCTCCCCTCAGCTAATAAGAAAACCAGAGTGATTCGCAGGAGAGTCGCACGAATCCAGTGACAAATTGTTTATGCTGCCATCTAGTGGTGCAGCCGTTACAGCGGTATTCAGGTGCAGCGACAGAGTAGTGTGCGCTGTTAGATTGATTGTGGTTATGCAGTATGTGGAAAAATTCATGGCCCGTTTTTGTCATTAAACAATTAAAATAAAGATTCAAGTTAAGGCTGATATCCCGATTATTTTGTTTTAAACAAAATAATCGGGATAAAAATAGTCTATTCATTTGATACGTTGTATCTTGGCAATTTACCTAAGGCGCTTCCACATAAAGATAATTATTTATTGAAAATACTTTTGACTAGCAGCAGAAAGGCCATAACCCGAAGATGGCTAAAGGCAGACCCTCCAACTCGGGCCCAGTGGGATAGTGGAAGAATTTTTTGGAATGGAAAGACTTACCTTTGTCCTCAGACTTGAGCTTGAGAAATTCAAGAAGCTCTGGGAAAAATGGATTGTGTGCTCCCTTTGTACTGAACAATTAAATATTACCATGATGTAAGTAGATAGTAATGTTGGGAATGTGTATGTCTTCCATGCTGACCTAAAGTTTTGTATTCTCATACTGTAAATTAATAAGTAAAAAGTTATTAAAAAAAAAAAAAAAGTTAAGGCTGATAGAAGGCAGCTTGCACCCCATGGTTCAATAGTTCATCGAACCAGCTTAAGTAACTTGAAATGATTCATTTCTGCATGACATTTAGTCCTTCCCAGAACAATGTTGGCTCAATCGTCTTTACAACACTGTTTCTGTTTGTTGAGGTTTGTGCATTTGTTGTTGTGGATCAGCAGCGTCTGGCTTCTACTCACCTTCTTGATTCATGTTTTTCCACAGGACTTCATAAAGTCTGTTAAAACCATCTTATTTTTACATGACTGAATCTACAACATTCGATTAGATGTGTTGAGTTTCCTGCAGCTGCTTTAACTGGATGCTTAAACATAAAAGGACATAATTTAATGAAATAAAGCAACTGTTTTTTCTAAGCATTCTCCTCTTCCTCAGATGAAGGTCTCTTCAGATGGAGACGACGACGACGACGACGACGACGACGACGACGATGATGATTTTGATGAAGTTCCAGAGAAAGAAGGTTATGAGCCGCACATTCCAGAGCATCTGCGAGCCGAGTACGGTGAGTTTATGCACACAAACATACGTGCATGTGCACTTCAAATCTACAGACACGTGCACAAATAGTGAGGTTAAGCTACAAAGCTGCTGTCCTGATCTCTACAAATAAACGATCGCACTTTAAAGTCCTGGCCTTCGGCAGCTGGTGAAACGCAGGTAATGTGCTTCTTAAGTGGATTTATGTGCGTGTGCCCACAAACGTTTCTGCACAATACAAAGGAGAAGCAGCCAACATGATGAAGTATTTTGATATCATTAGTCCAAATTGTGTCTTTAATGAGGAAACATTCATGATAGTTTGTCCATAACAAGCTCTTATTCTGAAATTTAATCCATCATTAATATTGTTCCAAAACTGCACAAGTGGCCGTTTTGTTTTTACTTTGTTTGACTTCCTTTAAAAAATATATTCAAAGGCTTCAGAGGATGTCTGCTTTCAGTTTCATTTAAGTGTCTTTAATAAAACTTTTGCCTTGACTGTTTTCTACTGACTCTCAGACAGTAGCCTGACAGATTAATGGCCTCGTCATGATGTTATAAATGAAGGAGACATAATGTCTGAACTTGACTCAAAGTGGTTTTTACAGCTTGTCTCTCGTCCAAACAGATTTTAATGCTAAAGAAGGCCGAAGACAAAAGTAATCACAGAGATGATAAACACGGCCAAAGCAACAGTCTAGTATATTTTTTAAATCAATGCACATCCAGCTCAGCAACATCAAAAAGGCCAGTAAACACCTGACAGCTGACTGGTAGCCTATGGCTACATTCACACTGCAGGCGAAAGCGCATCAAATCCGATTTTTCTGACCCTATGCGACCCATATCCGATCATGGTGTGACAGTGTGAACGGCACAAATCCGATATTTTCAAATCCGATCTGGGTCACTTTCGTATGTGGTACTGAATCCGATACATATCCGATGTTTCAGAAAGCGACTGGTTGATGGTCATGTTGCATTAAATCCGTCTTTTACGTCACCGACACAAGACAGACGCCAATGATCAGCTCCGGAGAAGACATCGCGAACACTTCCTGGCCATCCGGTGTAGATGTCAGTGAAACTGTTGGGAAGACAACGTTGGAGAAACGTGAACATTTTATTTGTTCTGTATAATCTGCAGATTCTGACAGAAATCTGCAACTATCCTTTGAAGCACCGCTCCTCTAAAACAGCAATAAGGATCATTATTAGGTTATTTACATTATTATGTAAATAACAAAATAACTTAAAGCAAAAATTGGGAAACGTAAAGTCCGAAGTCTTTATATTAAGACCATCAGTCAAACAATACTGTTGGTCTGGGTCTAAACAGAGCGCGTTGTGTGTGACGTCTTCTTTTGCGCATGCGGCTGCTTTGAGCGTTCACACTAGAGCGCGTTTGCTGTCACATTTTATTTGTAGTGTGAACGAGCAGACAAAAAAATCAGATTTGATCAAAAAATCTGAATTGAGCATCAAGACCTGCAGAGTGAACGTAGCCTTTGTCACCATCTTCAGTCTCCTCTGAAAGTGCAACAAACTTCTTGTCAAGTTAACTATTTTAGTTAAAACATCAACAATATGGTTGATTTTTAGCACACACCAATTTCAGTTCTGGGTTGATTTCAGTCACTTTTATCTGGACATCACCTCTGTGAACAAACCAGTCCTGCTGTTGTCTGTTTCACTGAGCCGATCTAAAACTGTCATTATCCAATATTTAAAGATGAGTAACTGGGCTGTGTTGTAGACATCAGAGGTCTCGTCCAGAACCAAAATGATCGCATTTGTTTTTCATCTGAAGCTCCAGATGTCCTGCAGTGTCCTCAGTGTGTTTTGTTACCGTTCGCCTGCCGAGGGCCACGTTCTCATTCTTTGTTTTTTCAGCCTGACAGACTCGACCAGACGCTCTTTGATAAACTCCTCATCAGAGGATGGTGTGATGTTTTTCGTGATTCTGTGGGAAATCACAAAGCTGACTGTGACGGCTCCCAGGATGTGTAAAGCTTGGTACAACCGTTCCTGCTCTGCATTAGGCAAGCTCTTGCATTTCTGTGTGCTCTTCCCTAACTGATCACACACGAATCCGACATTAATAAATTAATACTTCATCAAGCTGCATTCTCTTGCACATGCACTCAGAAATAAAAATAAAAATAGGAGTCACTTTAAAAATACAAGAAACAAAAGTTGTGTTGTGATTTCCCACAAAATAAAAACACAGAAAGACAGTTTCTTATGGGGAGTTTGCCAAAGATGTTCGGTGGCTGAAATGAGACAAATTGCATGATGTGCGCTGCTCTCTCCTGAAGGCAGCGTAGCTTTGTAACAGAGACACTCGTGTTTCTGCTGCGTACATATGAACGGCTGTGCCTCGTATACCATGGCTGCATTGGACATGTATGGATCATGTCTAGCCTCCGGGCAGCAAACTGGGTTAAAGGTCAAATTTTCAGGTCAGTAACCAGCCGCCTGTGCATTTTATTGCTATGTCAGCTACATAATAACATTTTTGCAAATCTAAGTTGCAGTTTGACTGTTTTTAATACGTACAAGCTCCAGGCAACAGTAAATACTAAAAGCTCTCTCAGGATTTTAGTGTGTTGTGCCACGAGCAGCGCTGCCTCCACCCTGCATCACTCACACGATTTCATATGTGAAGTTATAAACTGTGTGTGTGTGTAAGGCCGACCATATTTATGTGTTAGTGTTAATGACATCATAACACAGGATGTTGCTGCCCAGGCACTTATTGCTGGCTCAGCTATGTGGTTTGGCTGCGCTGTGACCTTTGACCCCCAGCGAGTGCTTGGCACCACCTTCCTGAGTCATTACATTCACGCTGAGCCTGTTTTACCTGTGAACCCATCCACTCCCACCTCCCTCCATTACTAATCAGTTAGACGTTAGAGTAATTAGATTATATCTGATGGGCCCAAAACAGCTGTGCGCGTGTGTGTGTGTGTGTGTGCACTTATGTGTGTGTGTGTGTGTGTGTGTGTGTGTGTGTGCGCGTGTTTGTCAGGGTGATTAGTGGCCTAGGTAATGATCTAGAGGGGCCACACCAAATTAACAATGCAACCTCTTTAATGAGCCCCTATTAGCCCTGCACTCAGATTTTACCACCCATCGTCAAATGGACACACACACACACACACACCTACACACACACACGTGCACACACACACGTGTGCGCACACACACACACACACACACACACACACACGCACACACACACACACACACACACACACACAGTCCCAATGCCATCTTCTTTAAATTGTAAAGAAATAAGAAGTATTTGGACGTTGACTCTCTGGTTTGCCTGCACACATCACTGTGGTGGATGTTCGATCAAACACTCAGGTGCAGCTTTCATCTTTAATCCAAATATTTGGGAGTTTTTGCTGATTTTTAGATGTAGTCTGGACTTTTCAGGAACCCAAATGTGATTGGACACATTGCTCTTGCATAATTATAAATGTAAGGATGGATTGTTGAAGGCAACACGTTGTAGTGAGCACCCAGCTGAAATGTAAATTTCATTTACATTTCAGCATTTACTCAGACGGGCAGCTTCATTTCTTTGTCTTCACTAAACGAAAAGCGTGTTCCTGTTGGGTTGAGCAGTGAGGGCTTTGACCTGGTGAATTAATGGTCCTGCAGGATCAAAAGTAGAATCCGATGTCTGGATGGGTGAGAGTTTGTCTTTGTTCCTCCCCTATCATATCCATTTTCCTTTCTCTCCTAATATCCTTGATCACAAAGCATTTCGGTTCCTCTCACTCTTTTCATCTCTGCCCGTGGATCACATTTATCATTTTTTAGCATTTCCTCTTCTTTCTTTTCAATTCTTCCCGACTTCGTCCACTCCTTCTGTTTCCCGTCTTCCCGTGTCCCCTTCTTTCCACTTTCTCATTCCACCTCTCTGTCTTGTTCTGTCATCCTGATTATCAGTCCTCTTATCCCTCTCTCTGCTGTCAGTACACTATCGCTCTCTTTCTCAAATTAACATTTTAATTACAGGCCCTGCTTAACCTGCGAAAATCAATACCTCTTCCTGCCTTTCCTCTCTTTCTCTTTCACTCTTTTTTTTCTTGCACCCTGTTAACCCCCCGCATTTCTGTGTCTTTCTCTAACAACCAGGCACACACACACACACACACACACACACACACAATACTATACACATTTCCTCCCATTGATCTGTGTGTCTTAACATCCACAACAAGCAGACTAACCTCTTCCATTTGGTGCTCTGAAATGAGCAGGTGTGTGTGTCTGTGTGTGTTTGGGGAGGTATTTTTAATTCCCAATCTCCATGAACTGGGAAAAGCGCCATGAATCATTTAAAAAATCACCGTCATGTAAAACTACACTCACCAGTCAAATCTGATTTTAACAAAAAACACAAAATTATCAGCAACAAATGTGGTTTATTGGACGTTACACAGCTGTCACGAGCTGAGTTTCACTTTGAGTTTCATGTCTCGTTATCATGGTTCTGATATATATATGCTTACCTAGATCTCCGTCTTTGCCTGCCACTGCACAGCTGAAAGTCAGGAAGATGTTTACCAGCTGATTGGATTGTTGGGGTTTTGTTTGTGCAGTCTCTGGAAGCAGATGCATTTTGTTTCAACGAGCCCGTCTCAGTTATTGCACAGTCAGTCTTCAGGATGGTTTGTAAAATCCATGCGATTGCTTTCTGTCATTTTAGATGCTTCTCGAATCTCGTTTCCGGTTGTGCCTGTATCTTCTCCGGATTCACTAACTCCATTTGCAACGCAGTAAATTACGGATATTGTGATCACAGTTACTATGTTGTTGTTTCCTGACTCCATCTGCTGCTGTTATATTAGCAGTTTGCTGTTAGCATGAACAGCTGGTGGCACTGATTCTGCAGTTCGTGCCCAAAGAGGACACAAAGAGTGCTGGTTGAAGCTTAAACAGTGCAAAGAATACAGAGTGATTCAAACATCACTGAGTCGTTTCAGGTAATGCATGCTCTCCAGTGGACTGTGTATAAATGATAGACTTCTAAGGTCTTGCAGGTGTTTTATCTGCATTCCTCCTGATGACCAGATGGCGGCTGCTTCTGTGAGCCAGCAGCTCAGGGGGAAGATGACCTTCAGCTTCTTTGCTCCGTGGCCTCAGAAACACAGCTTTTCTGACAGGTTTATGGCCTCAGCTACTACCTTTGAGTGTTATTGAAAATAGCATGTCCATTTAGTAAATGATGTCCAGAAGGATGATAAAGCTGGTTATGCTTTAGGGCAGGGCTACATCGAGCATACAATGTCCTTCAAATTCATCCCTTGCTCGTCATTTTCTGATTATTGTAAGAAGGTGACTGTAACAATGAGGCTTTAAGACAGAACTTTACTAATTGAATGGCGATGTCACCGTAGCTTTAGCCATCTTTTATATTATTAAGTTGACTGGTTTTCTTTTTCTAGTTCAGATGTTGTTGCAGGTAATCTACTTATCAGACGGTTGCTGGTTTGTTTCCTGCCCGCTCCAGTCTACATGCCACTAGGGCTGCCACAAACAATTATTTTGATAGTCGACTAGTCATCGTAATCAGCTGTCTGCTTGACGTTTATTCAGCTGTGTAAAAACTATAACTTTAATCTCAGCCAAACCGATTTACTCAGGAACAAATAAAATACTAAAAAAAGCCAAACAATAACATTTTTAAGTTATCTAAATGACTTATATATGTTTAACCTAATAAGCGAAAGACAGCGGTGGGTTTGAAAACGATTTGCGGGAGTCCGGTGTTCTCACGGCTCTAGTGAGCCTAGCCCCCGGCTAGCTATCGAGCTAGTGGGTAACAGACGTCTCCGAAAACGTCGGAGCGCTTTTGAAAATATGTGTCTTGATAAACTGAGCAGATATTTGAGGTTTACACAGCTACATTCTCGCCTGAAAATATGTTAAACGTTTATTTTGTGACCCAGAAAGAATAATAAGAGTAATATTAAAACTAACTAGCTGCCACCATTGTTGGAAACTGAGCTGGGCTGCGCTATGAATTCTGGGACACAGCTTCTTCTTCTTCTTCGGGGTTTAACGGCAGCTGGCATCCTTGTACATGCAGTGCTGCCATCTTCTGTTTCAGTCCGTTATTACACTCTTAAATCCTACTACTTATTCCTGCGTCTTTTGTGATCTTACAAAGCTTCAAACGACGCGTCGACTATTAAATCAGTCGTCGACAATTTTGATAGTGGACGTAATCGTGGCAGCCCTACATGCCACACATCCTTGGGCAAGATACCAACACCAAGTTGCTCTCCGGTGCATCCTTTGGAGTATGAATATGTGTGAATGTTAGATAGAAAGCACTTACCCATAGGAAGTAGTGCTTGTATGAATGACTCAGTGAGTATGCTGCAAAGTGCTTTGAGTGCTCAGATAGAAAAGAAAAGCTCTTTATAAGAAATAGTTCATGTACCGTTTAATTAAAGAAGAAGAAGAAAGAGTCGAAAAATATGAACCTGTCTTATTGTTTGAACAGGCCGTCCACCGTGTGAATGACTTGTGTTAGTCTCTGCCAGTGATTGAATCCCTGAAGCACTCGGGTCAGTCCTAATAATGTTTGGGATCAGCATGTTGGCAGCTCTCGGCTTACTGCATCCCTCTGATCTCACCTGCTGTGTGTGTGTGTTTAAGTCTTGTTCAATCCCCGGAGACTCCAGATGATATTGTGCTTGACCACACACACACACACACACACACACACACACACACACACACAACAGCGTCTGACTTCACTTATCCTGGAGCTATAACCCCACATTGCTGGAGGTCTGTCTTCATTCCTGTCAACACTCCAAATCAGGCAGAAATCCCAGACGTACCAATGTGGGCAGAAAATAAAAGCGGACTTCTTTATATACTCAAGTGCTCAAAACTCTTTACATAACATGCCTCATTGACCCATTCACACACATTTTCAGCACTATTTTTCTGCACTTTCTGTCTTCAACTCGGGGTTCAGAAGGTTCTGTGAAGGTTTCAAGAACTATCGCTCAATACCACTTTAAAAAATTCAAGTCTGGCTCCTAAGAAGCCAAACATGTAAGAGGGAGCGGCTCAAGAGTTCAGCAGCTTGGAGAGAGCACAGAAAGCTCAAGTCTCAGTGGCCACGTTCTCAGGTGACATTAATGAGCAGGTGATGTTAGCGATCACCACTGATGTTGGCCATTTTAATCAGAGGAAGAAAGAGTGAGCAGCGGCTGCGTGTTTCCACCGTTAGTTCTTGGGAGCTGGATGTGAGACGAACCCGTCCTTACGTATCGATATCCGCCTCTCTGCAGGTTTGGATCCCTCTCCTTCCACCTCAACAGGATCAGTCGCAGAAAAGAAACCTTCCAGTAAAAAACCTGCAGCTCCTCCTCTTTCTTCCTCCTCCTATTCTTCGATGAGGCGGCTGAAGCAGCTCGCAGAAGAGGTTCAGGATCCAACCTCTGTTGTCGCCACACTGCACCTGCTTAGAGAGAAGATGCCGCCGCCCATAGAATCCAGGTGAAGTCTGCAGGTCTGCTTTCTTTAGACCCCCAGCAACCATCTCCCCCCCCCTCCTCTTCTCACTACATTATAATCATATAGTAACACTGCTGTATTATGTCTCAGTGACACCAACTGTTGTAAATATGAAGGAGAGACTAGAACAGTGTGAAGTCTGAGTAACTTGAAAAGGTTTTTAATGGTTCTCCAAACGTTTTCCATTCAGCAGCAGCTCCTCGGAGCCCAGTTCATCTCAGTCCAGTTCAAAGCAGACCAGTGTCAACGCTCCAGTGGTTCCATTTGGTTTGGACCTGTTCTACTGGGGTCAGGAGCAGCCCAGCGCTGGCAGGATCATTAAGTATGCACCAGACAAGCACTGCCGTAGTTTACTGATCTGTGTCGTGTCACAGATGATCATTTGAATATAATATTAAAGCTGCAGCGCGTTTACTCTTCTTCTTTCTGCAGGTCAGCCTCTCAGCACCAGTTCTGGGTTCCAGCAGAGGTGGAGGAGGAGGTGGAGAATGAAGAGCTGCTGGCAGAGAGCAGGAGCAGGTACATCTCCTTCCCTGGGAGCTTCGTTCCTGTCAGCCATTTCTGCAGAGCTCCGCTGAGCGACGGCAAGCTGTGTCAGCGGCAGGACCGCTTCAAGGTAACAGGATCAACTCGGAGTCTGTCAGAAAGTGAGAAACTGTTGGTCTCCCTCTGGTTCACCACACTGAGCGAGGCCTGTGTCTCCTCAGTGTCCTTTCCACGGCCCCATCGTTCCACGAGACCAGGAGGGTCGACCCTGCCGGCAGGAGGACCGAGAGAGGGAGGAGCAGGAGGAAAGGAGGAAGAGAGAGCAGCAGCCTGGTGAGACGTGAAAATACAAACAAATTTCATGTCATCAGAGGGATAACTTTTAACAATAGCATCAAAGGTTTGTAAGGGGAGGACACGCAGAGCTGCACTGAGTCTTTGTGACTCCAGAGGAAGGAGGAGGAAGTCAGGAGTGGCAGAGAAATATGCGAGCGGGATTACATCAGGGCTGACCTCTGACCTGTGGTTATGGACAGGGTGACGGAGGCTGTGGAGATGCTCGAAGTGAGTGCAGGGAGTAAAGCTTTGAGGGGGAGGTATGTTCTGGAGTAGAGAGGATTGAAAGTCTGTAGAAATGAGAAACATGCACGAATGAGACGGAGGCAGGTGTCAAGGGTGACGTGTGACCGAGGTGGTGGTGAGAGCTCTATGATGCATGCAGGCTGTGGCACTGACACAAAGACAGGACCTGGAGTCGGAGGTGGAGGAGTTAAAAATGCTCAGCTTCTCTCTGAGAGTAACCAAGAGCGACAGAATTAGAAATGAGTGTATGTGAGGGACAGCTCAGGTCGTGAGGCTGCGCCTCCAGTCTGCAGGATGTCCAGCAGCTGCCTGCAGTGTCTTAACCAGCCTGTGTGTGTGTGTGTGTGTGTGTGTGTGTGTGTGTGTGTGTGTGTAGCCGTAGCTTGCAGTCCAGTGAGTTGTGAAATAGCATCTTTTGTTACCAACTACAGTATCGATCCACGAGTCTTAGACGCACATACACACACATCAGCTTCACAGTGGGGGGGCGCTGGCCTGAATAAGTTGATGAACTGTTGGCCTCAGCTGCTTTTACCTCTTCAAACATCCACAGGCACATACAGTGAGCCTAAACGGCCAGTAACACACAGACCATTCCTACAGTAGCAGCTCAAACATAATTGTTTTTACTGAATTATTGCCTTGTATCCATGCCAAGGGTTGCCCATAGTAACCACCTCTGCAGACCGCTGCAAGGAAGCTAATATCAGACTCTGACTGTAAGTGTATTTGTAACAGTATAGTTGTGTTACCAAAAAGTTCTGTCAGCCAGAGAATAAAACTCAAAAGCTTCAGTTGATGTAACCATCAGTACAGTCTGTCAGCAGTCTGCATCCTCTCTGAATCCTCTGAACGCTTTTAGAGGAGAAGAAGTACTTTAGCTGTTAGTGTCATTTGCCGTACACGAGCACTGTCATCATGCAAGTCTTCTTTAAGTTACTGTCAGTCATGTAGCAGCAGTGTCTTTATGTTTTACAGCTGTATTAATCCTGCAGTGTCCACAAAGCAATAGCTGAACCTTCCTGCTTAATTGCTTCCAGATGACCACAAGTCAACAAAGTACAACAGGGCGAGCTGGCTGATGTGAAGCCGGGCGAGATTAGTGTCAGTCTTCCTGGTCGGCTTCCTTATGCTGACGTCAGTAGGGCGGCGAAGGATTTCTTAATGGAGTTTGATGAAGCCGGTGACTGACAGATGAGAAGCAGCAGGTGGTGAGGAAACACACAGCCGGCCTAGAGAAACGATGTCTAACTTATTAGGAAGTAGAAGCAATTTATTATCCATATTATTATTATTTAGGGTGTGAAATGACAAAAAAACAACCAAACTATAAATGGAAAACTATAGACAGACACACCCACAACACAAAATGCAATTAGGGAAAGCAGGAAATCAAAGATTATAAATATTCCTGTTTTAATTGAATCCATTTGCTGTCACTGAACACAGATTCCTATAAACTACAGCCTGTAAATCAGAGTGAAGATTATTTTCTGGTGAATACTGCAGAGGCATCTGTTGCTATGGTCACTCAGTTCTATTTACAACTGTTAGTGAGATTTACTGCTACTATGTAGCCACAAACGTTTTCATAGGACTCTGTACAGTCCTTTGAAGTAAGTACTACTTTACTGCTTCCACAGGAGTTTAGGAGCAACCCGATGCTCTTAATCAGGTGCACTTGATTAACTGTTCGTCAGCATGTGGAAAAAAGCAGAATTAGTGGAGCATCCAGGGCGAAAGACATCAGCAACTGTTGCTGCCCATCAGTATTAGAGAGGTTACGAAGTCATTACCAGATGATATGAAGTTTATTAAGATTATTCACAAGTGCAAACAGTCAAGAGAGGCGCCATCTTTCCAGGAGGACACATCCCAGCATATTCACCCTGCCATGGGTGAATATGCTGGGATGCTCCCGTGCTCAGAGAAACAAAAAAAGCCAGTTACATCTTCATCT
This sequence comes from Neolamprologus multifasciatus, assembly GCF_963576455.1. NCBI lineage: Eukaryota > Metazoa > Chordata > Actinopteri > Cichliformes > Cichlidae > Neolamprologus > Neolamprologus multifasciatus. The sequence goes on along the minus strand of NC_140440.1, from coordinate 13,068,793 downwards.
CTGCAGGACTCAGGATGTCAGATGTTCGAGTTTATGACAGTACAACTAGAGGAACTGAGAGCCAGGGTTTGGAAAGCTTTGCCTTTTTTCTGTAAAAAGTTGTACAAAGCACAAGACGAGCTTCATTTACTAATATTTGTATGGAATCATTCTGCACAGAAAGTTGTTTCCCACGCAACGTTTATGAAAAGTGCGTACCAGCCTATTTTGTTCTTATTTCTATTTTACGTTAGCAAGTCGGACTCGTTCGGAAACAACAGCCTTGTACGATCTGCGTACTGCCCTGCCCCCGTTTTTCAATCCAAGGAAACACGTTTCTCTCCAGGTGAAGCGGTGAAAGCGGAGGTGACGATGTGTCTGTAGAGGAGCCTGCACCTCTTATTTAGTGCTTTTCTTCTCTCCCAGAGTACTCAAAGCACTCTATACAACACAATTACTTTTCTTCTACGTTTTCAGTGCTTCCTCACAAACATTCATCCATCGAAGCGCAACTTGGGGTTCGTATATTGCCTGAGGATAAACTGGAGGAGCCAGGAATCGAACCACTAACCTTCCGATCAGTAGATGGCTCTGCCGCCTGAGCTACAGCAACTAGAAAGTTAAATAGTGTCTGAGGTGTAAGGCGGGAGCCTGCAGAGGCGCACACAGGAGTGGTGACCCTTTAAAAATAAACGAATGAATAAAAAGTGACACAAGAGAAAGTAGAACACATCTGCCAAAATCTATATTCTCCAGCATTCATGGGACAAACAAAACAACAGTCATCGTTGCCATGGAAATGGCGTGGAAAGCTGCACCTCTCCCAGCTTCCTTCCTTGACCTCAAATGTTTTTTAGTTTCTCACATTCAAGCTGCAGACTTCTCTCTTACATCATTGCAACACCTGGATAACATAGAGAAATGTGGGCGGGGCATAAGCTCTGTGTGAGCTCAGAACAGAGGCAGGTAAAGTCACACAGCAGATATTTCAAGGTATTGCTGCTGAAGGTGGTTCTACAATTTATTGACCAATGGGGTTTGCTTTGATTTTACCTGCACAGAGACACACAGGTCTTTTTCTCATGACTGTGTTTTTTTTTCTTTAGCTCTGCTCTTGTCTTATAATAAGAACACACACACACACACACACACTCTTACCATAAAATAAGAAGTCCATTCAGGTGATTGACAGGAGGAGGGAAATGGATGCTGTGCTGCTCTGTCACATATATGCAGGCTCCGTGTGTTAAGTGATGCGTAACCGAGTTACATTTGAACCAACCAAAGACCCCAGGCGCACACACACCTCTGCCCCCTGCCCTAACACACACACACACACACACACACACACACACACACACACACACACACACACACACACACACACACACACACACACACAGAGACCCCAGCTGGACAGACTAAGAGGTGTTGACGGAGAAAAGAGCCCTGCTGCAGCACTGATTAAATCCCCACTGTTATTCTCGCTCGCCCGTCTTTTTTCTCCTCTCCTGCTTTTCTTTCGATTGTTCTTTCATCTCTTCTCTTTTTATTTTCTCTGAAACTTTCAACAACAAAGCGACACACACTCTGAGCACACATGGATGTAAATGCAGCTGCTCCTCTTATAGCAGTAATGATTCCCCTAAATACACCAGCTGCTTTTCAATTACTGCTCCAGTGTGAGAGCGCGGTGAGGGATAGTTGAAGGTCCAGTCAGACCCGGGGTCAGAGCAGCTGATTAATAACCCTGCATACACGCTCGCTCTGAGCTGGGGTCAGTGTTTTGACGGAGTGTGTGGCTTCAGTCTCATCACAATCACGCTGTAATTACTTTGCATTACCGCAGGTTTATCTAGAATTCCTTTGCAGTACATCATTAACTAGAAATGTCTCTTCGTTTAGATCGTCGTTGCTCCGCATTACAGCTGCTTTTACTTTATCAGCCAGAATTATGACGTTACAGTTTTCATTAACACCAAAATTGCATCCGAATGAGCCCGTAGGACACGCTGTTTACCACCCATGCTCTGTAAGGCTGTGAGCTCGTTTACATTATCACTTCTAATTACTTTATTACACTTCTCAGTCAAATTGGTTTTTGTTCAAGTTTTAGGCTTTCATAGCAGCTCATACAGGGAGGAACCTCACACGCACCAGGCCTTTGTGGCTGAAACACACAAAGTACACATGCAGAGAGAAGTTTCATCTTCATCTCTCTGAATGAGGTGAGATGAAGAGTGGGAGAATCCTAAACGTCCTCCAGGAGCAGAGTAACATTTGTCTTTCTGTTGCAGATTGGCGAGATGCAGAATTGATGCGAGATATTGAGGCAGCAACAGGAGAGGACCTGGGGTCTGAGCGGCTGGGCGGTAAAAAAAGGAAAGGAAAGAAGAAGAAATACCCGCACCTCAGCGACCTGAAGCAGAGCAGCAACACGTCCCGCTGCAGACTAGAGAAGAAAGTCTTTAACAAGTACGAATGCTAACTTCAGCTTCTAGATGATTCTCTGAGTGTAGGAGCTAAGAACATGTGCTCGGTGAAACTGGAAACGACCAACTAACTAAAAGACAAAACAGTGTGGCATACATCGAGTTAAATAACGTTAAGCCGCTGAACACAGGCCTCAAAAAGGCACCTCACTGCTAAACTGTCATTTATCGGTAGGCTAGCTAAGACCCAATTAATCAGTGTATTTTAGGCACTTTACTTACTAATAGGGCTGCCACGATTAGTCGACTAGTCACGATTACATCGACTATCAAAATCGTCGACGACTGATTTAATAGTCGACTCGTCGTTTGAAGCTTTGTAAGATCCCAAAAGACGCAGGAATAAGTAGTAGGATTTAAGAGTGTAATAACGGACTGAAACAGAAGATGGCAGCACTGCATGTACAAGGATGCCAGCTGCCGCTAAACCCCGAAGAAGAAGAAGCTGTGTCCCAGAATTCATAGCGCAGCCCAGCTCAGTTTCCAACAATGGCGGCAGCTAGTTAGTTTTAATATTACTCTTATTATTCTTTCTGGGTCACAAAATAAACGTTTAACATATTTTCAGGCGAGAATGTAGCTGTGTAAACCTCAAATATCTGCTCAGTTTATCAAGACACCACATATTTTCAAAAGCGCTCCGACGTTTTCGGAGACGTCTGTTACCCACGAGCTCGATAGCTACCGGGGGCTAGGCTCACTAGAGCCGTGAGAACACCGGACTCCGGCAAATCGTTTTCAAACCCACCGCCGTCTTTCGCTACTCAGGTTAAATATATGAGGCACTTAGATAACTTAAAAATGTTATTGTTTGGCCTTTTTTTAGTATTTTATTTGTTCCTGAGTAAATCTGTTTGGCTGAGATTAAAGTTTCTCAGCCAAAAAGTTTTTACACAGCTGAATAAACTTCAAGCAGACAGCTGATTATCAGAAGAGATGCTGGAGAATATACTCCGGTGTCCTGTTATATTTTAGATAGCAAGGAGTTTATTAAACTTCACCGAAACAATCTGCAAATTTCATTAAAATTTAATAAACTATCATCTTGTCTTTATTTTTAGTTAGCACATACCTTAAACACCTAAAGCTGTAAGCTAATGATAGTTATATAAAAGCAGATGAATGCTGGTGCAACAATGGATGATGATCTGATTAGTCGACTAATTGCAAAAATAATCGGTGACTAGTCGACTATCAAAATAATCGTTTGTGGCAGCCCTACTTACTAGCATCATATCACAAGAAACACATCATTTGTTTTCTTTCACCAAATCTACAAAAAAAAAATCCACAGATGACACTGTGATAGAAATGAAATTCTATTTTTGCACCATCAAATTGATTCTCAAAGTCTTAGTCGAAGGCCTAGATCAAGTCCCAGTATAAAATAACTAATGATTCATTATTTTTTTAAACTGTAGAGGCAAGTATCACAGTCTAAGAGTAGAAATATGGAGCTAGAAATGAGCAGAATGGGTTTTAGCTCCTGGGCTTAAAGTTGTTGTTTCTTTGGATTTTTCCCATGAATCCTTCTCATTTCCTCCCTGCTCTGTTCTCCCTCCCTGCAGGAGTTCCCTGAGACGAGTGGCTCAGGTGATGAATAAGGCTGACAAGAGAAAACACGACAAGTTCTCCAACCAGTTCAACTATGCTCTCAACTAAGCTCGTGTGCCTTTAACTGAAGTCAGACGGGTGGAGCGTTGCTCTTAGTAACCTTTCAGCCCCCGTTACAGGACCGCTCTGGCGTTTATCGTTTATATGTCTCTTTTATGTCTCCACCTCTTGTAGAGATTCAGGGAAACAAGGAGCTAAAGAATGCATTGTCACATTTCAAATGGGAACTTTTTGTATTTGTAGTTGAGCTTATGTGAGGCTGACTCTGTAGGAACAGTGAAGGAGGCGAAGCTGGAAGACTGAATCGCCAAACATGATCCACAGTTTTGTACAATAAAGGTGAAATGTTAAGGGTCCAGAGTTGTTGTTTCTCTGTAATGAAAGAAGTGTTTCAATAATTGCTGGGAAATATGATTATAAAGTAAATATGATGATAAAGGATTCTGTGTGTTCTACCTCAAAGCTGATGCTCGATACAGGACATGAAGGTTGTTTCATATGATATCACTTCTGTGACAGCTGATAGCTAAAGCTAGTGATCAGCTGACTTTTACACTTTCTATATTCTTATTACATCTGTGTTTTGTGCGACTGACAGGTTTCAAATGTGTTTTAGTGAGAATAAAATTGTAAACCTGCATCTTGTGACGTTTTTGCCTTTTTGCTGTCCTTTTAAACGAGATTCATTGAACACAACAACACCGACTGTGGGAAAGTTCTCATGTGAAGCTATTTTAGGAATAAGTGGCAACTAAGGGGAGTAAATAAATATATATTTGCAACACTATATTGAAAAGACAGGTGATATTTGGTTTACATTGCAGTGACATATCACGAGAATAGCAGACATCCTGCGCTTAAGAAAAATGATTTGCATCTTTTCTCTGTGATCTATGATTCTCTACACTTAATGAAGAACTTACTGACAGCTCAGTAATGCATTTCCATCAAATTACACGTCTTACAGAGAATGTTTTTTCAAAAATGGTTGAAACTAAATAATTTAGCTTCAGTAACACAAGATCCTACATTTCTCACAGCACAACTAATGATCCTGGTAGGGGCAACGTGGTGTTGTTGGCACTGTTGTGTCACAGTAAGAAGGTTCTGGGATCACATGGTCAGCGTGTCTGTGTGGAGAACCCCATGTCTGCATGGTTCTCTCTGGCTTCCTCCCACAGTCCAAAGACGTACATGGGCTCAGCTTAATAGGCTGTGAGTGTGAATGTGAGTGTTCTGTGTTAGCCTCTGGCCCTATGGCAGCTGGGATAGGCTGCAGCCCCCATTAAACCCTGTACTGGATAAGCAGGAGAGGATGGATGAATGGTTGGAACTTGTACTCCGCTGACTTCTGATTGTGGCTTTTGTAGGGTTGGTCCTGGCCTCCCATGGGACACCTTAAAGCCTCAGCTCATCCATGATTTTCTCAGCCTCTCCAGGCTTCACTGCTTGCTGCTGCCTCGATCTGATGCCACGAGGATCCACCAGCACTCCTCCCCAGCAGACATGCCGTTCCTGAAACACTCACAGACTTTCTTAGCCTGTCCTGCCACCTCCCTCCGGACTGTTTCAGCGTCATTAAATCCCTTGGACTTCTATATTATCCATAAAGGCGGCAATTTTGTCTATGCGGAACATGGTACTTCCTGTGTACTGTCTAACAGGCACATAGAGCGTGTTATTCAGTCGGTACTTTTGCAATGATGACATTATAACAAATCTAATGAGAGGATCCACACCTGTCCAAACATCAGCTATCATTTTATTGCTGGTTATTATTATTATTATTATTATTATCATCATCATCATCATCATCATCATCATCATTATTATTATTATTATTATTATTATTATTATTATCATCATCATCATCATCATCATCATCATCATCATTATTATTATCATCATCATCATCATCATCATCATCATCATCATCATCATCATTATTATTATTATTATTATTATTATTATTATTAATAAGAAATGCTAAAACCTGCAGCTCCTCTAGTGGCCACTTGATCCTGGTTAAAAAGGTTAGTGAGTCCTCAATGACCGTCATGTTAAAACGTCCAGTTTACAGCAAAAACTACGGAACATGTTTACAGGCTGCTACATAACAGTGGGCTCCTCCTTCGTAACAGTTGTAAAGCTTAAATCAGGGGTGTGGCTGCCGTGATTGACAGGTGTGCTGAAACAAGGAGCTGTAGCTCTAAAAGTCAGTCACTCCCACACGGCGCCCACACAAACAACTTTATCTGTTTTAGGCTTGTTTCATTTATACCAGTTTGTGGGGAAAAAAACTCATAAAATAAAAACTGTGATGATATAGCTTCAAGCATTAATTGTGCTGCCAAATGTGTATCAACACTCTTTTGTTTAAGCTGCTGAGATCTGAACCCAAACCTCAACACAGCTTTTTCAAGTTAAACTATTAACCAAACTAGAACTTCAGTTGCTCTGAGCAGTTTCATATGATTGGCTGGATATGAGTGCACAGATTACCCATGTCTTCTAACTTGGTATTCTATATGAAGCAATTTAAGTTCAGGATGTGATGTTGTGCTGGTGAACCGTGGGTCTCAGCATGGGAGTCAACGTGATATGCACCTGCACCTGCACCCGGACACGCTGCACAAATTATTCAGGGATTATATCAACGCACCTTTGAAACACTTGTGGCGTCTTGCAGTGGAGTAACTGCAGAAAGTGATGGAGGCATGCTAGCTGACAGACGCTGCATGAATATGCAAAGTTCATGTGAAACAAAAAAAAATACTACTCTGTATCACTTTTTACTAAATGAAAAAATACTACTACTGAAGGGTGGCCGCTGCTTTTTTTTTTAAAAGAAGCTTTCTATCATTAATATCCGGGGGGCGTGTCTTTCTGGAGCATATCTGACTCCTTCAGTGTTGACCTGTCATTACAGCGTCCTGTCATCATGCTGCAGACTCTTCTTCATCTGTTGTTCCTATTTTGATAGGAGGGCTGAAAAATACATCCAATACAGAAATGCCTAAAACTATTTTGCAAATAGCCATTTGAGGAAGGCTTCAAAAGTTTGAAAAAAAATGTACACATGCTTACAGTAAGGTTGACTATAGATCCGTGTTTCATACGCAGTGTGTGAATCATGTTCTTCATATTTAACAGCAGCACAAACACTTTGAAAGCAGGCTGGTTGTCACAGCACTTCCCCCTTTTAAGCAACAGAGACTAACACTGGCGCTTTTCTCTGATAATAACACAAAACAAAATAATCCCACTCAAAGAGACGGTTGCACTTAACGACGACTGATAAACCAACTAGATCTGATGCCGTTTCCTCTTAAATATGTACTTAGATTTGCCAACACTGCAGAGAGTCCTGTGAAGACTTTCACTCCTGAGGCTCGTGAGCTAAAATACGTTGGATTAATTTTTTTTATTGTTATTTTTATTTTAAACTGAAGATAAAAGATTCATTTTGATTAAATGTTTTTCATTTTGTGTCAGACCATAAATGTCCTGTAGAACATGATACAGCTCTATTTAATCCTGACCAATCAGCTTCAAGTATTACAAAAACAGACAAATAAAACATTTTTGTCACTTCCGGATAAATGTTGTAGACATCATTACAAGATAAAATTTAAAAAAAATTGTTATAAATTAAAGGCGCTCAAATGTAAATAAAGGAGAACATAAACAAACTGACATACACTCAGCTGAAGGAACTGAACTGAAACAAAATCATCTGAAATAATAAAATGTTTAAAGAAAGGCCGCTCGACACTCTCAGCAGGGGAAATGGGATTTGCTCCAGATGCTCCTGTTACTGGATCTTTGGGAACACGCTTCAAGCACAGTATGACTATTTAAAGTCCGGCAGAGAAGCAAAAACTGAACTCTCTCGCTTCTTTTCAACAGTTTTCTGGTCTTTTGAGACAAAGAAAATGGTGACATTGTGACACTGTAGCTCCAGTTTTCGTTAAAATGTTCAATTTTCTTGCTCCTTTTATTAAAAAAAATCTCGCTCACACTCTTAGTGGACTTTGCGCGCGTGCTGTGCGGCTGCTCGTGCTGCGGTCCGCGCGGACTACTTCAACTTATCCGAATCACGCGGCTCCGTCTGTTTTCCAGGCAAGTGATTGGCTCGGCTCGGTGCTATTCTTATTGTCATTGGCCTATTGTGCTGTCTGTCAAAACATTAACGAAAGATTGTAATCGACGTTATATTAATCACGTCTCATATTTCTATGACAGAAAAGTCATTTCCCTGTAATTATCTTTATCGTTTTTGAGATTTGTATCGTTTTGTCGCAAACACCTTCCTCGCATAAATATTTTCCAGTTGCCATTTGGATTTTTTTATTGGTTCGTTTTTGACAAACAGGAAATCTCACAGATATCCAAACCAACCAACAGGCCCAGGATTAGCTGCATGGAAGTCACTTACCTCTGAGGCACTGCAGCACTCAACGCTTCAGCTCACTGTTATTAAAAAAAACAATTACTGGGATACTTTTCTGTTTAATTGTCATCATTTTAATATCAAAGGACAATACCATGTTGAGCTGAGGACTCAGTACATCCAAGGATTTTATGGAAACTGTTAACCACCTCAATAAATAAAAGAAATGAAAACGATCACAGCTGGAGTTACATGGTACTGACGATAGATCAAGCCATTCTCAAGTCTTAAATAAACATTCAATATTTTTACAGACTTTAGAAAAGAAAACAATGAGATCAACTATTTGTCTATTACAGTGTTTAAAACAGCATTCAGAGCTAGAACATAGATTTATGTACAGTTCTGCAAGATATTAACATTCTATCAAAATAAAATTAAAGCCTTTAAACAGTAGTAAAAAAGGGGGCGGAGCTGAACGCTGTGCTGCAGTTCATACTGGGACATTTCAGTCAGGGTTTCTGTGTTTGTGTATCTAGAGGTGTGAGAGTGTATCTACAGGTGTGTGCTGTAGAACGCAGGTGCAGCATAACTCTGTGTCCCCAGCATGAAGGGAGACAGGACGTGGCTGGCGGTGAGGAAAGGCAGCTGGACAAGGCTCCCAGCAGGGGGGTGATGGTGGCCGGCATAGCCTGTGTGCATGGCCAGATGCCCACTGACTGGAGGGGATTGGCTCAGAGGGCTGAGGCTTCCCAAGCCTCCTCCCACTCCTCCCCCTGTGCCTCCCGTGCCTCCCGCTCCTCCCGTGGGGGCCGAGGTGTCGGCTCCAGGGTTCTGCTTCTTCCATTTGGTTCGCCGGTTCTGGAACCAGATCTTAACTTGGGTCTCAGTGAGGGAGAGGGACAGGGCCAGGTTGAGGCGCTCACACACTGACAGGTAGCGTGTGGACTTGAACTTGTTCTCCAGCGCCACCAGTTGCTCGTAGGTGAAGGCAGTCCGGGCTCTGCGGGGCTTCCCCGACTTGGAGTCTGAGCCAGAGCGTTTCCTCTTGGGCTTGGCCCCTTGGCCCCCATTGGTTTGGGGACTGGTGATCTGGCTTGTGGGGCCTCCGTTAGGGGTCTTTGTGTCTCTGCTGGGATCCTGGTGGCTGTGCTGGCCTAGTTCTCTGTCTCCATTACTGGGAAGAGCCGAGCTGCTCTCCTCACTGCTGTAGGGCCCGTCTGCAGCCTCTGAGTCCGGGGTCCCAGATCTGTGGAAGTCTTCCTCATCCGGACTTCTGTATATAAAGCCCTCCTCTAGAAGAACGCACACAACAAAGAGTTCAGCCACATGTAACATCCAACAGGTTCTCCATCCTATATGGTTATACAGGTGGTTTGTCTCTACAACCCACAGCAGCCTAATGAAGTGGTTTATTCGGATTAAGGCATACCAAGCTCATGTTTAGGCTTATGTAAGTAGTTCACTACCTGGATCACTACCAATAGCTTGAGATATTTAGGCAGGCTAAATAAAACCCATGGTTTAACCATGGTCCTGCACTGCTAGCAAGTTAAGCCAGTTAAACTAGATTTGGTACCAAATGTCACAGCTACAGAAACAAAGACACCAAAATATTGCGAGGAAGAGGGAGCACAGTGCGTTGTGTAATTCAAACTATTAGCATCTGACAAATATGCATATGAACAAGTTAGCTCACAATATGGAGACTTCATAAAATGACTTGAGCTTTTTTAATTTATATTTTCTGTCTGAAGTCTTAGTTCATCAGTTACAATGAGAAACATTTTTTCAAAGGGTGTAAATTTAGGTTCCCTTAAGCATCTTCACTGCAAAGAAGGTTTGGCTTCAAATAAATACTTTAAGGTTCAGCTTCTTGGTTGCAGTAATAAATTGGTAGTATGGATTATGAAATGGTTAGAGCCAGAAGAAACAATGCTGGCCATAAAGCAAACAGTGGTTTTCTAAGTACTAATTTCACTGGCCCATCTATTTACCCCTATCTCCTCATAATTACCGTTGCCACGGTAGCCCAATTAATCTAAAAGTGTAGCTAAGGATTGTAATTAGCTTAATTATCTGCTATATGGAAAAACAGTCTCTTCCCAGCATAATCAGTGAGTGTTGAGCTGCGGTCCCAATTATGGCCACTGTACGCTTCCTGCAGAAACTTGCAGTTGAATTTAAAAATATCTTGAATGAATAAACACGTCAAGTTTCCAAAGACAGAGTAGCCGTGAGCCTAACCTGAGTAAACCGCTAAAGAGCCAGAGGGCAAGAATGAGCTGCTGATACTGAGCTGCCAACTCTCTGCTCTCCATTAGTATTAATCACCGTGTCATCCTGTATCCATCATCATTTTTTGCTATGTGCTCCACTTTCTGGAGTTTACTCATCACACGATTACTGCATCATAAGTCTGTGGTGTCTTACTTCATTTGTGGCTAAATGAGTGAGGGCAATATTTGGAAATAAAACGATAAAATCAACAGAAATAAGAAGGCAATTAGATCAAGAAGGTTCTGAAAACAGTATCTTCAGACGAAACGAAAAGGTATGAAATGACCATAAACTGATCACCATACATTACTGTACACTGTAAAATATACTAGATGATTATCAGGTAAAAGAAATTGTGTTTGAATACTAATAGTGTGCTAAAATAACAATGGAGCATTGGATTATGGTGGATTTTAAGGTGCCACAGATCAGCAGAAAAACATTAATAGGCATTGTTGGACCTCTTAAATGTCCAATTAAATATTTTAGCTGCAAATCGACTGCTTTTACGTCAGCCCTTCAGAGGAGCACATGGTGCTTTAGTCTTTAATGAAACTGTAACTCTTTCTGAGTTGGTATCATCCAAACATTTAGAGGCTGCTGTTGGAGTCGTACTGAAAAATTAAGCATTTGCATGTGGAATAGGAAATGCCAGGTTACTCTGCACTCAGTAGTGCAATTATACGTTAGGGACAAAAACGATCTGGACGTTCACGATAAGCTTTCATACAGTTTGTGCATTGTGCACGTACATGTCATGAAAACACCGAGCACAGTCCACCTCAACATGTACAGCACACACGTGCTTACAGCCCTGCAAATGCTCTTATTGCTAATGTTAGAGAGATACTGTGTGTTTTTTTCTTCACCTTATTGGTTTGAATATTTTTGGCCCAATTATGCTGTTCCTTTTTTCGACAACATCAACAGTTTTAAATGGCAAGAAAAAGTAAACTACACCTTGAATAATACTAAATTATATATTTTTAAAATGTATAATGTAAGATATTATATTGTCCTACATTATAACCCCCCCCCCCAAAAAAAAGTGAGAAAATAAAAGCATTTATTAACCAGTGAAAAATCCACCTCCATGATTTCCACTGAAAAATGACTGAGCATGTGTTGGATCATTTGGAGTAAGACTGTGTAGTTTTACAGATTAAATCAGAGACAAAATATGTGTGAAACCTAACTCAGAAGGTTAGTTTAGCTGTGATGATGTAGACAGAAGAACCTGAGAGAAATTAAAAAAACAAGCAGGTTTACAGGTGTGCAGAAAAGATAAGATTATGTTTTACATGTAATTTACTCATAAAATGTCCACTTTTTCATTTTTCTCATATGTAATAATAATAATACTCATTATTATTATATTAATAAAAATAATTAAGAATATAGGAACCATGTTGCTTGGTGAGATGGTTTCTTGTCCATTTTCTAATAAACAGAAATTAATAATAATTTGGTTTGTTATTGCAAAAACACGCCAGACATTTAATCATATACTGATTCTAATTTAAATTTTTATTTTTTAAAAAGGCCTGATTTTACACTCGTTAAAAATAAAGCCTTATTTGATGTTACAACGATATTTATTACAGTCTGTGCGTGATATTTATTTCGCTAGTTTCACTGTGCTGGGATACTTTTTTGGCAGTCAGTATAATAAAACAGAATAATAGTAACTACAACAGCAGTGCCTGTGATGTTTTTACTGTTTTCTTTCTTTTTCTTTTGTTTTTAATCCAGCTCGACTATATCACGAAGTTATAATTATTTATGATGTAGGGTATATGCCTGTGTCTGCTTCTGAAAAATAAAGTCAGAATTTTGTTGATTTGAAATCTGTAAAATGTACGGAAAATTTAATTAAAACAAATGAGAGATTTAAAAATAAATAAATAAATAAGGAAAATAAAAATGTGACGGAAAAAACAAAGAAAAGATGAAAACATGAGGAAAACGTCCAATACTGGTGTATAATAATATGACATCGTGGAGATGGAGCTGATTGGAGCTACTGCGTTTACGTGAGGTCCATGAACTTAGTGCACAGTATTTACCGACCAATAATACCGATCACACACAGGAACTGCAGCCAATTAACTTTTTTGCTCTTTTTAATTCTAGATAAAAACAGATGCTGTTTTAAACTTAAAACCAGAGAGCTCGTTCTCCCCATTCTTCCATGTTTTAATGGTCCGTACTCGGTAGTTTTCTCATCTCTTACATCATCACAAGATTTCACCGACTAAGTTTCCTGGAACACAGATTTCTGTGTGACATCAGGGTTTAGTGAGAAAATATTTCCGTGATACGGACGAAGCAAAAGCCCAACAACAACTGGTGGGTAATTAAAACCAGAATCCTTCGGTCACAGTTAAACCACACAGAACAATGCAGTGCCCTTAAAATATGAACAGAATTAGAAAGGCCTTCTTCCGGATCATTTTTCTTCCGTCGGAAAAGCCCAGCGGTGTTCACAAAATATGTCTTATTTATAAATAGCGTAAATGGACTATGTTAAAGTAGAAATGGAAAAGCTCTATATTCGAAATTGGGGTTTATGTAAAATGGTTACATTGGTTTCACTCAGGCTAATGTTGGTATGTTTAACTATATATGAATAAACCAGTTAATTCACGGGTAAGAATAAATATGATTTGAATGACACAGAAAATAAATAAACTAATTACTAACTACAAACGCGCGAGCACACGCGCTCGCGCGCACACCTATTTTAATCATATAAAAAAACAGGTCAAATTTCTGAAAACGTTACAGGATGTTACAGAGTCATTAAAAGCAGAGTGGTTTCTAAGGAAACGGGACTTTCAACAGGAACAGAAGCAGTTCGACTGAATTCAGCTGCCTGAAGGAAAAGACGTCACGGACGCAATGGCGGGAAATTAAAGGAAATTAAAAATAAATGGTTCAATAATGGACTTGGTTTGAAGTCCACGTAGACTTACTGCTCTGATATTCGTCTGCACCGTAGCCCTTGCTGGCCTCGAGGCTGGGCTCGCGCTCCCCGACTCCTCCTCTCCGGTTCTCCGCTCCGTACACGCTCTGCTCGAGCTCGCCGCGGTGGCTCACGTGCTGTTGTTGCAGCTGGTGTCGCCGGTTGCTCGTGAACTTGTTGGGGTCCAGGATGTCCAGCACGGAGAAAGAAGTTGTCCGGTGCCCGATGGGGCCCTGGAGAGTAACAAATGGGAAGGATTTATTTAGTTAAAAAACAAGATATTATCGCCTTTTATCCCGTAGAGTTGAATTTATTTGAACTTGCTTTTTTTTCTTGTCCTCCCCACAATTACGTTTTGCCACGCATTTTAACTGCTATATATTTAATTGTAATATTAATAATGATCACTTTAAATATTATTATTTTTATTATTGCTATTATTACTATTATTACTATTAGTAGTAAGCAGTGCTAAAGTCAAAGACTGAAGTAAGACAAATCCCAGTGTTAGGTGTTGGTAGCACACATCACATCCAATAAAACAGACGGTAAAGTGTGTTCATAAAGCAAACATGATCAGCTGCATTTCCTGCGCAGGCTGTGCAGCGGTCAATAGGCTATCAGAAGAAAAACGAATCAATCCCATTTTAAGTAGTGCAGTCTATAGATTTCTAAAACTTCAGTTTTACATTTCCACACGTAATTGGTTGGAAAATATGTGAGTTCAGGGGAAGGCTTACACTTAAGGTAAAATACTGCTTTACCCAGATTGTTTGAACCTGCATAAGGTTTACAGTGGGATGTAGAAATGTTGAGACTTTTTATATCATAATTTATGTGGAGTCAAAAAGGTAGCCAAGTGTAAAAGACAGATAAAAGGTGGTGCGGTGACTCTGTTTCCACCCCTCCCTGCATTACATCCTGATTAGGATCATCCATTTATTAATGAGGCCAGTCTTGAGCATGTCGACATGAATAATCCTACATTAATATTGTAATTCTCTCTTTAAATAATCCCAGGGAGCCTCTGGAGAAAGACCCAGGGGCGTATTAACAACTGGTGATAAGAATAGTCTAATCGAAAAATACCACAATCAGAGCTGCGAATAAACACAATCACGTTTTATTTAAGAATAAACAAAATTCGCGTCTATGGAAAAATATAGAGAAATGCCCGTCTTTACAAACAGGCCTACTTTTTTTTTATTATTTTGAAATCAATGAATTTCGTTCAGAAACGAACGAAAAAAAAATCTAACAGCTTTAATTAGAGCAATAATAATTATAACAAAATAAAAGTCGGCGTCCTTTACGGGAGCGAATTTGAATGGTTTTAATTTAGAACTTTTTATTTTGTCTCTTTCCGATCAAACTCTCCAGCTGCATTTTATTAAAGGCCTCATCTCCATAATATGACCCATAACCTGACAACACGGGCCACATTTTAAAAACAATCACAGCAGTTACACAACAGGACAAAGTAACCAAATTATTTTATTTTAAAAACGTCTTCAGTTTTCGGTGCTTCGGCTGCTCCCTCTGCTAAGAATTCTTACTTTTCTGCTAGCCCAGCTACTTTTCCATCCTTCTTTCCTCAAATGTAATATCTCTGTCTCGATGCTTCTTTATTTATGCTGCAGTGTCCCGGTTGTGTCCTGTCCGCTGGTCTATATCGGCTACCTGAGAGTCTGCCGTTACCGTCTGCTGCTACCGTCACGCACCGCTCCGGTAGCGCTTCATAAAGTTTGCTCGTGCCCGTATTAGCCTACCTGCTGTGGCGGGGCCAACACCGGATTCGTCGGTGGAGCTTCCGAGTTGTTCTCCGTGGCCTGAGCATCTCTGCCGCCGGCGGTCGCGCTGGAGAAGAGCCGCTTCTCCCCTGCGGCGGCTCCGTCTAACAAGTCACCGCTGTCCGGGCTCACCACCGTTTGGACGCCGTCCCCGCCGCTGGGCGCCGGTAGCGCTCTGTCCCGACTCATGACGGGTGGCACGGCGTCCGTCACTGGCCCCGCCGCAGCTCTCTCCCGGCTTATCACGGTCTGGACCCCATCCGCTCTGTCCCGGTTCATCACTTTACTCTCCCTTTCCCATATAATAACAATCCGTTAGAGTTGAAAATTTAAAGAAACAAATCAACACCAAGTCGTTTTAAAGAGCTTGGATGATACTCATGTCAAATAACAAGTTCACGCCACAGGCCGGTTCATGTGTCCCGTCAGCATTCTGTCTCAAGTGGCGTGTTCACCCAGGTAAAGTTTTCCATTGGCATCCGGACAGTCTGGGCAGAATGCGAGCTTTAGCTGGACTCTCGCTTCCGTCAAACTTTAAACTTCTTCTCTCCGGCCTTCATCCTCTACATCGGCCGCTGCAACTCAGCGTCTCCGGCGATCTTTTGTCTGTCCGTCTCGTACCGTGCCGTTATCCCGTACTGGCACGCACACATAAACAGCGCGCGATGTTCCGACCTCCAGCCTTGCGCGCTCTGGAAGCCTGACAGGAGTTGAAGGCGGGACAGACTGATCTATCTCTCTAATAGTTAAAACTAGCCTGCTCCCCCTCTCTTGCTCTCTCTCCCCCATTAGTTAAGTGAAGAACCCTTTCTCTCCCCCCTCTCTCTCTCTCAGTTCTTGTCTCCGTTTTTGGCTTTTAGCAGGCCACTCGAGGAGCCTCTACCATACATTTGTCCCCGTGTGTGTGTGTAGGCCTGTGTGTCGCCATCTCCCTCCTTATTTATGCATTCTTATTCAACTCTACGGGTTGTAATTGGCTACAAATTAATCCCACTTGCACTAATAGGCTATTATCTCGAGGCTGCAAGCGCGCGGGTGGTGCTGTGTGGCCCGGGCCAATTCGCTATCAGAGCACGCGGAGAAATAGAGACAGAGCGGGAAGAGCGCCGGCTGTCCCCACTTTACAGCGCGCGGTGTCGCCTCGCGGATCTCACGACGCTAAATTGTTTAGGTCGACGCTTCGTGAAATGTTGCTTTGTTCGCCAACAGGTGACGTAAACGTGTAGCAGGTGTACAGATAGTTGGAACACAGTCACAGTGCTCAGTTATTAGTTCTAGAATTAGCCTTAACCAGCGAGTTACATTAGCGCTCGGAGGTTAACAGCCGTGTGCTCTAATTTATAGCTAATGTGTAATACGCCGCCTCGCTCGCACTTTACTTGTGCATCCACATGAAAGGGGGCGCTTATCTTTAATGCAGATTCCAGGGCAGGGCCTCTCTCAAAACTCAATTACGGCCTGAATAAAGCCGGTAATGTCCCCGCTGCAGTGAAATATTGATTCCTAATCCTTGGCAGTCATTACTATGCCAGAAAATAATAGACCACAGAATTGGATTTTGATTTAACACACGACGTGTTTATTCTAATACTAGGGACTTAATATTCCGTTGACTCTCATTTTCAGCCACAGAGGAGAGGGGAATGGTGATGGAAGCTCTAACGCCACACTTTAAAAAAATATTGTTGTGGAAAATATTTTAAAAAAAGAAGAAAGAAAGCGAGGTGACGGGACATCTTTCCTGTCCTCCTCCCCGGTCCTAATACACAAGGTCAGCTCCATGTAATTGCCTTGCTCAATGATCCTTGGGAGGAAGAAATTAAAAGTTGAGTAAAATAATGACTGAAACAATGGGACATGATTAACCAATCAGAGAGCTGAACCCATTTGATCTACTTCCTGCTTCCACCCTGAGGCTTTATAGCTTTATTTTAAAATAGTCAATATATTAACTATATTAAACATCACTGCAGCTTATTTACCTTGGAAAATATTTGCATAAAGCAGCACCATTGCACTGCACAGTGCTACAGAGAGGAAGCGTTGATGCAGCCAAGTGAATATGGAAAAGTATTATTATTATTATTATTTATTCTGCATTTGAAATCCAGCCGAACAGCCTCACTGCATGTGACCTGAGGTGCATATATGTCAAATTAGAAGAATATTAACCGCTAAAGTCTTAAAAGAACGAGTTTTAAGAGCAGTCCAACCCCGGTTCCACACATCAGTGAGTGTAATGAGCTGTGTGCCTAGCGTTCTGGCCTTTGACCCTAATATCTCTTTAATGCAATTTGTAGTGCAGCTCCATTATATTCAGAGAGGAAGAAGCCAGAGAAACAGCAAAAAAGAATAACCATATCAAATGGAGTTGTGTATAGTAGTATTTTACAATTTGCAAAATATGTGTCCTTTCTGTTTATTATTGCTATGATGCTAATTTGCTTCTCACTGTGACAGTACGAACAGAAAACACACACATGCAGTGGTAGTCCCACTTTCCACAGTGTGGGCCAACAGATGCTATGGGAGAACTCCCCTTCCCGATTAACAGTCAGCACGCATGTGTATGTGAGCATGTGTGTGTCTTGTGTCTATAATTATTCTAATGAAGGTTAATGAGCTCTGCTCAGCCTCCTCTTTATTAAATTAATCTCAGCCGGTAATGAATCATAATTACTATAATTAGCAGCTTGAGCTGCCTGATCTCATGCCGGTGGCTGGTCAGAGCAAGGTGTGGTGTGACACGGAGGCTTTCATCACACACACAACTTTCATCCCTCCCTCCTTCCACTGTGTCCTCTGGCTTTGGCTCTGCATAAACATAATGTTCATGGAGCTGGTCTTTCAGCGTAGAGCCTCCAGACTGGATTTGAGATTTGCTGCTAATTTGATTATTGTTGATCGTAATATCAGTCAGAATAATTGTGTACGTTAGTGATCAGAGCTGCTATACGCCGTGTAGTCACACTTGTGAGTTTATATTATCTAAATGAGGCCTCTCAAAGTTTGAAAGGCCTGACAGGAAACAGTAATACTTTAAAACAGGTTTCAAAAATGTAAGAATAAGGAGTGCTGACAAAATCTGTCCACTATCAACAAACCTGACACCTGTCCAAATCCACTGGATTTCAAAACCTTGAGCAGTACAGCTTTATTTATTAGTGTTATAGATATAGCTTCAGTGAATTTTTCCCCATCTTCTCTTTATTTCTGCCGCTATACTTCTCCTATCCATCTCTTCGCTTCCTCTATTCCTCCCATTTTTTTATTTTGTGTCTTTTCAAGGTTCTGTGTTTTAGATTAGCCCTCCTCCTCTTCCCCATTACAGGCGTAAAAGCCCCCCATCCTCCACTCACACACAGAGGCAAATCCTCGCACCATACACACCTCGCAGTTAGACACTCAGATAGAATCTGACCTGAAGAATTAATTAAATATGATAGCTGATTAAAAATAGCATAACTAATAGTGTAATATCTCAAGCTGTCGTCTTTAATAGTCAACATTGTGAGTGTGTGTCTTATCTGCTGCAGACAGACGCTCTCACTATTGATTCCTGTTCATTTCAGTTGTCAGGCAGACCACTCAGCTCATCTGGAATCATTAAACTCTCTGTCTCCCTCTGTGTCTCTCTGCCTGTCTCTTACCCTATTTTCTCACCTTTATCCATTTATATTTAATTAATTTCAATTCCACCACTCTTTTATAATGACAGGATTGAATCAGTGTAGCAACAATCTACAAAGGTAATATTGTAATCGGTAAAATAAAGTTTTAACACAAAATGCTTATATATATATATATATATATATATATATATATATATATATATATATATATATATATATATATATGTGTGTGTGTGTGTGTGTGTGTGTGTGTGTGTGTGTGTAGAAAAAAGAGATGACAGAGTCCAAGTAGATTAAGGAAACCGAGTAAACAGCCGTGATCATATCTGGTTGTCTTGGCTTTGGTCTGAGACTTCAAACTGGGAGTTTTTAGCAGAAAGAAAGATGTTTAGCTTTTAAATAAATAGACAATCAAAAAACAAAACAGAACAAACAAATCCAAGCAAACAATCATATATTTGCCTATAATCATGCATGTTTGCAGTGAAACTCTTGGGGAATCTTCTCATCCCTGATGGTATAAAACTATAAACCTGTAGGAATCAACTGTTAGAGGTTTAATTGTATTTGTCCCTTCACAGTAAAAGCACTCTTCTAGTGATCTTTATTTTCATCCGGAGGCCTTATGGGCAGGTTTGGATGTTTGCTGTGCTCACAGTGTAAACTCTGACTCCTCTGGCTGGCTATCAAAAATCTAAAGAAGTCATGATGGATGGAAAATAACACAGTGGATGTTATTTTTTCAAACGGACTCAGTTGTGAAATTCAGCATTATTTGTGACATATTCATGCTGAACAAGTGTAACAAAGACTGAAATCAGCGACTCTTATTCATATTATATTGCTCATTATTCTGTAGGTTTGTCATGTTGTCATTTCTGAATTTTGGAAACTTTTTTTTTTAATTAAATTATTTCAAATGGACTGACGGGCAGATCCAGATTGACAGAAGGGAGACTTCACCTTTGCTTCCCCACCTGACTGAAGGTCATTTTAGTGATCCCTGTGGAAACCCCACGGCTGGAGTGAAGCTGTGGGGCCAGATGAGTTTTTATTGGTGGAAGTCACAGCTCAGTGATCTCTCTCTCTCTCTCTGTGTGTTCTCGAGCAGTTCGTTTAGCCAAAGACACCGTCTGCCTTTGAAATAAAATACTGTGCACTATAACACACAGTCTGTTAATAACCAGTCCTAAAACAATGTTATTTAATATTTAAGTGAAAAGGCTCTGGTACTGTAGCAAAGAATGAAATCAGAAGGTGGCAGGATGACTGAAAATAAAACCTACTGAGCTTCTCTTGGATTTCTATCACATATTTCATATAGCATGAACATGGCATAAGTAACTCTGGCTCAATGATCAAGACTTTTTAAAAGTATCGATGCTATGCCTTCACATTCTCTTAACCACGGAGTCTCCATATTGTCGAAAAGCGTGCTTGCTAAATCAGATTAATAAGATCCCAGTCGTGGTCTGAATAGTCCATCAGTTCCCTACATAGCATGCGCGATGTCCACGATGTCCGAGACAGCTTTTCTTTTACAAGATCACTAAAAAAGGTTGTCTCTTCATGTATGAACCCACTAGGATGGCCTCAAGGCTTTCATTCCTAGTCTCAATAATATTTCTAGTCTCTGTGTATGAGGCTTTTTGTAGCTGTGCTTGGTATAACAAAGACATTCAAACTGCTGACCACACATGCACATGCATAGATGACCAGCAGATCAATTTTTATGAGCTATCGTGCTCTCGACAAAGAAAGAAAAATCTAGAAGCTGATGCAACTCAAAGTTTAGAAGTACAATTTTAGCGGCTCTTAATTGAAAATCAATTAATCATTCATCACAGCTGCACAGCTGCTATGCAGCAATCCTGCTTAGCTCCTGACCTGAAAATGGACACGTCCCATATTCATTTTGTGTCACTTGCTTTGTTGCAACCTACCTCTGTGCCCGTGATGATGCATGAATGGGATATTAGTAAAAAAGAACAAGTTTAATTTTTAAGACCTGTTTGATTCAACCGATAATAATAATCTTATTCACTTGTTTTTTCTTATCCTTCAGAAACTCAGAAAATCTGAAAGTCTTTAGCAATAAGTGGTTATTAAAAACATGATTCTACCTTAATCATCATATTTCAGCAAACATCCAACTCCAGTGTCCACAGTGTTGCACTGCATTGAAGTAACACATAAAATAGCCATGAAAAGGACTTGCAAATGGATTTGTGCACAAAACACTGACAGTGTGTACTAGCAGAAGAGTAAAAATGAAAAGGTTGTGAGGTGATGAGAGAGGCTGTCCTACTTTAAAAAGCTGGAATCACTTTAAGGTCTTTGTGGGTCTTCAGGGCTAAAATGGCTAAACATAACACTTTATTCTCATAGTGGCTCTTTCACACAGTAGCAATGATATCTCTGCCGCACAGTCCTTCGTGTGAGTGAGTGTGTGTGTGTCAGTGATTGGTTTCTGTTTTATGGACTGGCTAGCAGAGTGCTAGTAATCCATAGAAATAAATCTGCTTTATTTGACCTTAGTGTTAACTCCAATAAAATGCGCTTTACTGCAGGGAGGACATGCACACACACACACACACACACACACACACACACACACACACACACACACACACACACACACACACACACACACACACACACCTTGGCCAGCTAATCAGGTCATAGCTGGCCACTTGACAACATTTATAAGGACACAGAGGGAAACCTTCTCTTCACCACAGTCCCTTCACAGTCCTTCAGCTAATGAAGGGCACATTGTTGCAGCATCACTGTGAGAAGTATTTAAATGCACTTGTAAGTGTAGCATTTTTTTCAAGACTCTGCATGAATATTATTTGTTATTTCTTTATTTTGTTATATTTAAGCGTTATATATTACACACAGTACAAAATGTAAGGCTTTGGTTTTATACCACTGGAATGGTTGTTTATTTGCCCTCAAACGGTCCAACATTTCTAAAGAAAATGCATTAAGGGGTTGAGCAGCAGAGTTGAGTAGGTGGGTTGTGCCCATGAAAAACTTGCCAAATCTCCTCTGATAATGACAAACAGCTTATTCTGCTGTTGACTCTTTTATTGTCATTAGATTGTTTGACTGAAGTCTGAATTAAAAAGGCATGTTTGCAGCTCAGCAGTTTATTCATTGAACAGACAGGCCTCAGCAGCAACCACAACCCCCAACCGGTCACAGCAGATGGCCCCGCCCCTCCCTGAGCCTGGTTCTGCTGGAGGTTTCTTCCTGTTAAAAGGGAGTTTTTCCTTCCCACTGTCGCCAAAGTGCTGCTCATAGGGGGTCATATGATTTTGAGGTTTTTCTCTGTATCTATTATTGTAGGATCTACCTTACAATATAAAGACCGTTGAGGTGACTGTTGTTGTGATTTGGTGCTATATAAATAAAATCAAATTGAATTGAACCATAAAAGCCGGGCACCTCATACTCGTGCTGGTCACCAGCTTGGTCACAAACTGCAGGCAGGCCATAACCTCCTCTCCCAAATTTCTTAGGTAGTCTCTGATAAACCCACACTATGGGGGTATGAGTTGTCATCTTGCAGAACCGAGTTCAGAACCAGACTGTGGAGAAATGGAATTACCAGTTATTGAAATATCTTATCTCAATCTTTCTGCACTGAGATGTCTCTAGTAATGACAAACTATTTTCTCAGTAAAGGAGACTTCTAAGTTGTCCAGAAACACATCAAGTACTTCAGACACTGCATAGTCTGCTATTAGTGCTGAGTGGCAGATTAATAAAATCAAGCAAAAATAAAATAAAACGACAAATGAAAAGTGAAACTCCAAAGCTCTTGGATAGTCTGTAACTCAAGGCAATATTTGTCAGACAGTCCCATTAAAATGCTCCAAAGGCACCAACAGCACAAACATAGTTAAAAAGTCCAGCTGAGTAGCAGATAGCAGACGGGACACAGCTACAGCTCCCTATGTCAGCACATTTGTCAATCAACGGGGCCACACAGCGATGCTTTTAAGCCTTAATAAAATCCAACGGTTAAAAAAAACATTCAAAACTTTTATTAAGGGAAATCATCGATAGACACCAAAACTGCTTTTGCATGCTGTTAACTTGGACCAGATAGCTATGGAAAGTTAAACAGAGAGGAGATATAGAAGAGTATGAACTATGGGAAAAAGAAGACAAAAGACTGATGACAATGGTGCCATTCACTGCACAGGAAGTTAAAAGAGGAAAGAGCAGCTCACAAAATAATGGAAGCTCTCAGCTTGTGCTCATCGCAGCAACGATGGGATCCTTTCTAGGTTATCAAAGTCACCACTTATTTGAGGCTTCTTCTAAAAGGAAAATTTGAAGTCTTTTTGGGACATCAGTGGGGGGTACCAACACAGTCTGTCTCTAAATTGGACCTCTAGACTGTTAATGCATATATGACTTTCCTTTGAGTAGAAAAGCACTACATAAGAACCCGTCCATTTAGGTTTCTGCTTGCAAAGTGGAACAGGCTTTATTTATTTATTTTATTCAGCACATATCAGCAGGATCTGTGTCTGTCTGATGCACCCACACATCATCGATGAACTTACATCACAGTGACCATTTTTCATGTTCAACACTTTCATTTCATCACTTTTGTTTCATAGCAATAAAATTTAGCACAGAGTGAATCTGGTTCCAGGGTTTGGTTTAATGTGCATCTCTTCACCAGCAGTCTGGCTCCAATTACAGAGCCAGAATTCCTCACTGGCTTCTCCTTGCATCCTTGTCTCCTTGTCTCCTTGTTTCTGATGCTGCCTCCCGAGCAGACTGCAGCACAGACTGACTGAACATGTTCAACAACTTACTGCAGATGTCAAGAAAGGTGATTCTGCCCCTTTTGGTTTAGTTTGTCTGTATACAGGAACCAATGTAGTTTTTTTTTTTAAAAAAAAATCTAGATGTAAACCTAGATATTCACAAGGCTTTTACTGTATTTTTCTTCCTCACAGTCTTTTTCTGCCAGGTCTTTTTGGACATTTTAAAGACTGTTGGTGGTGATTTACAAAGTTGAAGTTTCTTCTGTGAGCACAAGCAGATTCTGTTAATCTTGTAGTCGTGTCCAGGTAAGAACACGGAAGTTAAGACGACCAGTTTGAGGAAGTTGTCACATTATGTATGTGATAATGTAATATTTCCTCACATTTCCTTCTGAAAACATGCATTCTGCTTTGAGATGCTTTTTCAATACTAATTAGTACTTTGAAATGTAGAACCAAAAGTGCTCTTCACAAAAAACATTCCTAATTTCTATTGCGTGTCTGCCCACTTACTGCCTCCGTGGTCATCAGCTGTCTTGTTCCTGTCACATCCAATCACAGTGTGAGAAACACTTCCACTACTCATTATTAGGACAAGATGTTCCAATCTGACGAGCTGCAGCTTGGATAATTAAGTCAGATTCTCTGACAATTATAACACCAAGTGATATAAACTCCATACGCATTTTGAAATCCTCTTTTTATTATGTGGTAACAACTCTGAATGTTAAAGGAGAATAAAATGCTAACTGAGCAGTAGTTTCTAGTTTCTAGTCATCACTTTAATTAAGAAAAACAACAAAAACACCAAACAAAAAACAACAACCCCCCCATGTGATCCAAAGTCTGGAAACACTCAGCTAGCATGTGCTTACCAATGCAGGTTCTGTTTCTGATCCAGTAATAATGCCAAATAAAAAAACGATGTAATAATTTTATGTAATCATTCTGTTGTTCTAGTTAATGCTTTGAGACCAAATTTGATGACTAGCACAAAAGACAGCGAGCTCAGTGCTCTATTCAAGTTGTGCCAAATCACAACAACAGTTGCCTCAAGGAGCAAAATATTTCTTAGCAAAGACCCCACAATAATACCTAAAACAACAAAACAAAAGAAAACAAACATTTTGACTACTGTACCATACTGTAGCATAAAGATACATAACATGTTAATCAATGATCAGTCATTTGTAGGTCAGAGTGAGTTTTAGTATTTTTATTTATTACTTTATCTAGTTAGTTTTCATTTAAATAAGATGATACACAATCATGATTTGATATATATATTATGATATTGGTGCACGCTGTTATCAAACAGTTCTGTCTTATGCTAATAATACTCACCTGCTGTGTTTCTCTCAAGCTCCAAAGAGCTGGTTAACAGAGTGAGAGGACCTTTTATACAAGCAAGCAGAAAACAGAAGAGTTCAACATTTGTTTTTTTTTTTTTACAGTTTCTAGATGTATATATTGTTTGTGAAACTCTTTTTGTGTCTGGTTGGGTAGCCTTGTGTGTTAACAAGTAAACAGGTTAGTTATGTTACGTTAGCCTTGGTTGGGTTTTAGTTTACTTGACCTCTTTTTGAGTTCTCTAAACAGCTTTGGATTTGAGTGATACCCAGAACCCAAACCACTTGAAGGTAGCATATGTGAGGCTCCATGGAGGATCAGCAAACTGTGTTCTGGTCAGTTTCCACATGCACAGCATGAATCCAAACGGATCCATTTTGGATCTGTTTATCATGGCTTATCGTGTCCCCTCCTTATTTAAAATGTCTCTGGGCCAGCTACATTATTATTATTATTATTATTATTATTATTATTATTATTAGCCCAGTTCACCTGTTAGTAACTAGCCCTTGCTGACTTCTCATGCTGTTTCATCTGGAACTACATGTGTTGTTTGTGGGGTACATCCTGGTTCTTTTCAAATTTCGACTTCCACCATCAGATACTCCGTCAGTGCTCCACCTGCCAATGTGGGCCCTCACCACTGGCAGGCACTTCAGATCCATACGGGCCAGAACAAACAGACTCAGGGACAGCTTCTTCTCCACAGCTATCACCATACTACTGTCTCTGTCACCTCGTCCTGTGTATTTATATTATGTATTTTTATTATGTGTATAGTTATATTATTGTATAGTTTTTTATAACGTGCTAAGCACATGTGCACCTTTATAGAGGTGTTTTAAATATCTTTATACTGTGTATAATAACAATAAAGGCTTTCAATTCAATTCAATTCAAATTCCAAAGAGCTGCCAACAAAATGACAGGATGAGCCGGGCGGAGTAAAATAGCTCTTTTCTTTCTTCACAGTTTAGATAGAAGATAAACATTAACACGTGTTGTTTGGCCCAGTGGAGAATGTGCTCTTTATTTATCTGTTACTATAGTGATTGTGGTATTGGAGCTCGATTGATGATGACTTAGTATCACATGCATGCACTTAACTTGGGCTGAACATACTCAGAGTTGACTGAACTAGGATCAACTGGAAACTCAGAGTTGCAGATCTCAGAGTTGATCTTTAAATTCAGAGTTGTTCAACATGCTTCCTCCCAACGGGAGACATTGCACTGGCAGCCTATGGTTTCAGCACTGTCACCATTGGCGCTGTCCAAGGTGCTGATCACCAGCTAGGCTTTGGCTTTGAACTCCACAACAATAAATCAGTAAAAATGACCTGATGTATATTTGTATTCCATGTATAGGTAAAGGATGATGTCTGTTAAATGACAAATAAAAAATGCTGATCTGTCACAACAAACTTTGCTGCAGGGAATAGAGAAAAGGCATCAGAGGGTTAAAGACAAAAGGAAACAGTTTTTCTCTTTAGCTTAAAAGTGAACTCGGAGGAAGTAAGTGGATTAGGGTCTCGAAAACAGACAAAGTACTTCTACTGTTTAAAACCAGAGTCCGTTGTACTGCTGGCACTTGTGGTGAATGAGAGCGTAAACTTGCTGAAGCCAAATAAAACACAAAGACAAGTCTGTTTAAAGAACAGAGCAAAATGAGACGTAACGCCTTCTCTTATGCCACTCAATTAAACTGATAACCATCAGCATTGTTACAGACTCAGCAGGGAACTAAATAACTGTTCCAACACACACACACACACACACACACACACACACACACACACACACACACACACACACACACACACACACACACAGTCTACTCTATCTAAAGTAAGAAGAAAGCTTGTACACATCCACAAAGGTTGCAATTGACTTAAATGTTAGAATTAAATGTTATAGCAAACGTACCATGCTGTGCTTTAGCACCTAATAATAAAGCTGCAAATGTTATCCTTCAGTAGCACTTAAATCACTGAGTATTTATTGTTATCAGAAACACACTGCTGAACTTCACAGCAGTTTGCATCAATGACTGTAGGCTCATCCCATGCATCAATTTCTTTTGCTCGTCTATATCTAATTTGCATAAATATGTTATTGTCCAAAGTTTGAACAAACATTTATATATGAGTGCTGTGAAATTCTATCTTCCTATATAAAAGTTTGGGTTTTTTTGGAAAATGGTCTGTTGATTTTCTTCCTGCATTTTATTTGCACACTGAAATCGAATATTTCAAACACTATTAAAGATAAAAACCTGAAATTTTCAATGGTTTCCTATCAAAATAAGTCCATAATAAGTCTGTCATTTGACTAATACATACCCCCCCCCCCCCATTTTTTTAAGTTAAAAAATACACACTTATTTAATGAAGTTATACTCATAGTATCATCTGGAAAGTCCAAGTCCAATTTTGGGCAAATTACTGATATTTTAGCTTTTGTGTGTCAACTTGTAATATTTGGTCAGGTTGAAAGTTGAATAAAAATCACATTTTCTTCATTTTTGTGACTTTGAATTTCATTTCAATTGTATTCGACTGTATTCAAAATTTTGTTAAACCAGAGAATTTAAAGACAAGTTCTAAATCCTCTGACCTCTGCACTTCCACCCAATTAATCTTTTATACTTTATCATGTATAATTAAAACTGCAAAACTACAGTTTCAGAAGATGCACTTAATAACTCAATCACAGTAAAAATAATAGTTTTTACTGTAACTGTATGTCAAGTTCAGACCACGAAAAACACTATTTGTCATACTATTGTCATTGTGAGGAGGTTATGAAAAAATATGTGTGTACACACACACACACACACACACACACACACACACACACACACACACACACACACACACACACACACACACATGCACATCTGTCCAGTATAACACAGGACCTCCAGGCAGAGAAATGTGGCATGTGCGCAGCAACAGAAAAGAAAAAGCAAATAAAGCAAATAGTGTTATCAGTAATTTAACAGCAGGCTGATATGGCCTATTGATCTGTCCACTGGAATCTTTTATCTCCACAACACAATGTATCCACTCTGCTGTTTATGACCCCAGCACCACCACTGCATGCACATAGTAAAACACAAGCCTCACGTCTATCACTGCAGAGTCATGGCCATGTACATGTACACGACTCAAAGGGAAATTAAACACATCTGTTTATGATGCTGAGCTTGTTCACCAGTAAGAATCACCAAGAGTCTCAAAAAATTAGGTAATTGTAAAGAAGTTCTTAGTTTGTCAGCACTGCTTTGATTTTTAGCAGCCTTCAACCACTCTGTATTTTTTATTTTCTTTGTATTTCTCACAGATTCTTTATGGTCAAAGAATCGTTTGCTAACGCTCCAACAGATGTAATCTCCCTAGCATATTCTGGGTCTACCCCCAGGGACAAGCGGGACCGACCACAGCTGGCAACTTTTAATGTGGAAGAACTGGTGCTCTTCTCTGACTACCTCCAGAATGACTGAGATCTTCTTATATCTAAGAGGGAATTGCAAAAAGCCCATTAATCCTGGTTGAAGGGTCAGACTAAGTCCAGTTCAAAGTATCCTTCACCTAAATCAGGGAAGCTGGCCCCTCCCCCAGAGTTCCACAGGGGGAGGGGCTTGTCAGAATTGAGCCCTGGATCGTGACATCGCCAGTACCGTACATTATGGAACCATTGTTCATGCAAGTCCTAGTTGATATTGGAATATATGGAGACAGATGCTTCTTCTGCTTCGATTCAACACAACAGTTGTGTAATGTAGCAACAACCCTACAGCATGAAACTACATCTTAGATGTGACACTTGTAGCTACATAGCAGCTTTATGCTATTGTTTGTTTTGTTTTTTATATCACCTTTTAAAATGCAACAGTGAGATCATGACTACGTGGTATCGTTACACTTCAGCACTCATTTAACTGTTGCATACATACAGACTGCAGGCTGCAAGGCTGCTACAACTCAGCACACACAAACATGTTTATGCTTTGGTTTTAGGCAGACCAGCTTATGAAATGTGACAATGTGATTGTGACTGTTTTACATCAACAAGGGCTCCTTACAAAGCTCCTGCACCTGCTACTACACTAGAACTTGAAGTGTAGTGATGAAATATTGAACAATAACAAAAGACTACTTGTGGTTTGCTTGTGGTTGCTAGGATATCTAAAAGTAGACTGGGAGGCTTCAGCCTTCAGGCCCCTCTTCTGTGGACCCAGCTCCCAGTTTGGATTCAGGACACAGAGACCCTCTTTACGTTTAAAATTAGGCTGAACACTTTCCTTTCTGATAAAACATAGTTATGGTTGGATGAGATGACCCTGAATCCTCCTTTAGTTTTACTATAATAGGTCTATTTTGCTGGGGGCTTCCCATGATGCACTGTTTCTTTTTAATCATTAATCATTGATTTATTCGCTCACTATGCTCATTTTATCTTTTTCTCAAGAACTTGAGTTGTAACATCATGACAGCATAGCCCATGACTAGAATCAAACTTTACAAATAAATGAGAAATTACACAAAACTGACACTAATACAGTTCATACTATGTTGACTGCAGCCTGCCAGACAGGATAACTACCACACCTCTGTCTTTTAATCTCATTGAGCCATCAGCCCACTTTCTTGGCCTGTCAGGATATTCTGTGGATGGCTGCTCAACAGTCAAGCTGGCAAGTGCCAAAAAATGCAGTTCTTATTGTTCACATGAGGTTGGCTCCAAAAAATGAGATGATTAGCACAGTGTGTTAAATTGCACAACTTTACAGTGTTAACATGTATGTTCAGCTCCTCCTAGAAGATACAGACCGAGAAATTTGTGCTCATGTTTTGGTGAGCGCTAATGATCAGATATTGCTGTGTTGGACTCTTGAAGCTTGCTACCCAAGCATGCAACCTCTCATACAAATATGATGACTTCTTGCTTAAAACAAACAAACAAACAAACAAACAAACAAACAAACAAACAAACAAACAACCAACCAACCAACCAACCAACCAACCAACCAACCAACCAACCAGACAGACAGACAGACAGACAAATAAACAAACAGAAAAACAAACAAACAAACCAATGAAAAATGCCATAGTGGCATCTTTATATAATGGGGCCAAAGTGTGGCCGAGCTTTGCTGTGTACCTGTATATATGCTACACTGTTCGGCCTCCTCACTCCATATTTCCTTTGCTCAATCCAGCAATTCTATCCATCATAGAATTAAACACTGCAGTCAAAATGCCCAATAAATCCATGTTCATCGAGCACTGTGGAGCAATTACATCTCCTTTATGGCAGCCCCATTGGAAGTGGCAGCCTCAAACCTTTTGTTAATTAAGATCATCCCATTAAGACACTAATTAACAATTAGCATAAACATAATTAGCAAATGCTGACATTTGGCGTGCTCCATTGTTAAAATAATTTCTAGAAATTGCCCGAGGGGTTTTTGTCAGAGGGAGATAATGTCAGCACTTTGTCACAAACACATGCGAGACAGCCTACCTGCACGAATGGAATATAAAGTGAAGAAGAAGAGTTTCTGTCAATCCTTCCACTCTAACATCCGTTACCTCTCTTCCTTCCTTCCTTTTACCTTTGCTTTTTCCTTTTCTCTACGCATTCCTTCTTTGGTCATTTATCAGATCATAACACAATAACTAATTTTAAAGCCAACACTCATTTGTGTGATGTAATGCTCTACTTTGGTTGTGGTTTCTGGAAAAAAAAGGTGCTTTTCTGTCGGCAGAAATTGTATATTTATCACTGGTTAAAAGTGACGGTGGCACAATGATTAGCACTGGAGCCTCACAGCAAGAAGTTACCTCCACAGTCTGGCTGGGGCCTTTCTGTGTGGAGTGAATGTTCTCCCTGTCACGGTCGACGATGGCCAACCGTGGGGAAGTGAGGAAGGAGGACCCAGGCGCGGTGCTCTGTGTATAAACAGTGCGTTTATTTACAGTGTGTGGAAATAACAACAATAAATCCCCGTGCTTTCCCCAGACTCCCGTGTCGTGTCTCTCCGTGAACAGCCCGTGTCTCAGCACTCCTCGTGCTGGCTGCTGTCTGGAGCTCCACACTTCTCCTGGGGACACAATAGAAGCAGCCGTCAGGACACATACAACCGCGGGCATACACACACTAACTAGGCTCAACTGGATGACTAACGTGGAGTCTCACGCAATGATCCCGTGCCGGTGGGAGCTCCAAGACTCTCTTAAGTAGCTCCCCCGACGAGGCCTGATCAGCAGCAGGTGTGTGGCTTCGGGTGTGGCCAGTCCGCCAGCAGGGCCACACCCATCAGGCCTGCAGGTGCTTGACATTCATCTTACAGCCAAACACATACATACACACACCTGCCTATATAGAAATGTGGACACAGCAGCACAGTATCAACTATACATGTAACAATATAATTTATAACTACTGACACTCCCTGTGTTTGCTGGATACTCCAGCTTTCTCCCACAGTCCAAAGACATGCAATTAGTGGGGTTAAGTTAACTGGGGAATCTAAATTATCCATATGTGTGAAAATGAGTGATTGACTGTCTCTGTGTGTGTCTGTTAGCCCTGTGACAGACTGTCCAGGGTGCACCAGCTCTATGAGGGCTAGGATAGGCTGCAGCCCTCCTGTGGAATAAAATGGATGGATAATAAAAGTGAAGATAATTTAATTTAACATTAAAACTGTGTGTAAATCACTGGTTTATTTATATACAGTGGCATGCAAAAGTATTCAGCCCCTTTAACATTTCCACATTTTGTCACATTACAGCCACAAACATGAATTAATTTTATTGGAATTCCACGTGAAAGACCAACACAAAGTGGTGAACACGTGAGAAGTGGAACGAAAATCAGACATGATCCCAAACATTTTTTACAAATAAATAACTGAAAAGTGGGGGGTATTTCTGTGTCCCCGTGTTTCCCCGTGTGCAGAGAGGTCGGAGTGGTTGTGTGTGTGATTTCCCTGTTTCCCTGCCCCTCACGTCTTGTAAATAGCACAATCCTCGCACTGCCTGTAAATACACTTGGTGAAGAAATTGTAAATAAAAGCTTCTCTGTTAAATCGCAACTCCAGAGTCCTGCGTGTGGATCCTCAGAGCAACCCGTGACTCCTTCAGTAATAGTCATAAATCACACAGCAATAGTACATGTTGTACAATAGTTGTAAAAAACATGATAATATATTAAGTAATCCAACATATTCAGAATACGTTACTCTCATTGAGTAATGTAACGGGATACGTTACAAAATACATTTTGGGGCATGTATTCTGTAATCTGTTCTGGAATACATTTTAAAAGTAACCTTCCCAACACTGGTGACTCTATATGAATCAAACTGAATTGAGTTTAATAGTGGACAGTGGGTTGGACATTCAGACGAAGGTATAGTTTCTGTTAACCTATTAGACAAATATCCAGAGACACAGTCCAGACCTCTGTACAGTGGTAACAGGATACAAGCTAATTTGTGTGTGTGTGTGTGTATGTGTGTGTGGGTGGGTGGCAAAGTGCTTCTACGCAGTGTACCAGGGGCACAGAGAAAAGTTGTCGTACCATATGCACGAGGAGTGTGTGTGTGTGTGTGTGTGTAAAATATTTGGCATTTTGCAGCGGATGAAAAGCAGAGACATTGTTATTAATATCATAAGCTAACTTATATTTGTAGTTCTGTATGAAAACCTTTGTAATGACACTGTCTTTGCTTTTGTGTAAAAATGTCAGCTATGAGTTAACTGATAAAATGCTTGTTTTGCTTTGTTTTGTTCGACGGGCTTAAGGGATGAGATGATGTTGCTGAGGCAGAGTTCAAGACTAGTTGTCCATCACCCATGTGTAATAATAATTATATTTAATCAGTAAGAATAAGAAAGCTTCCAGTGGACCAGTGTCATAAGTAGTAGGAACGGCAGGACAACTGACCCTGAACTCAATTATGAAGTGTCTGTTCTTCAACGCTGAATTGGAAAATGAAATCTGCAGTTGTGCAGGTTTCTGTCCCAGAGGTCTTCACAGCAGTCTGAGCAGGTTAGCTCACCATCTAGTTACTTGGATCTGTCTAATCTCGACTCTTCAACCGAGGCTTTGTGTCAAACTGGGTTTGTTCACAATTATGACGCCGTCACGCTCGCTCCTAACAAACATGAATTATGAGCATCAACCTTCAGCTGACTTCACAATAAGCTCTGCTGTACAACAAGATAAATTACTTAAAGGTCTTATTCATACTATCAGTGTTTGATCAGGTGACCCTTCACTTAGTTACACTGCAATAGGTCTGGGCTGTTGTCAGCTTCCCAAGATGCACTGAGTGATTCTTATTAGTTGTTGATCTCTGGCTCTCTTCCACAGTGTGGGGTTTTTTGGTGGAGCAGTTGGCTGCCCCTCTCTGCCCCTCCCTGCCCCATGTTTGTTTCTGTTAAGAGGATGTTTTTCCTTCCCACTGTGACCAAGTGCTTACTCATAGAAAGTCATCTGACTGATGTGGTTTCCTAGGGTCAACAAAAGCAGCCTTGAGAAAACTAATGTGATTTGGTGCTATATGAATAAAATTCAATTGAACTGACTAAGCGAATCAACCACTCTTTAAAAGAAGGAATCGCCTTGGTTTAAAATTTGATTCGCAGTTAGCAGCCCACTGTAGCACAATAATGATTTCTCTCAATCTCAAAATTTTGAGATTTTGAGGTTTCAGGTGCAGAACTAAGACAAAGCCTGGCACAGAGAGAGGTTCCCATGGTGCTGTTTATATGTCTTAGTATACGGTATAATACTCACTGAAGCCTTTAGGGGAGGTTTTGAATATGGACAAGAACTGTTTCTTAGACTCAGACGGAGAGAACCGAGCAATTATATACAATACAATTATTGATCAGGCCAAATATTCAAGACTTGGTGACTCGGTGATCTGGCCTAAATCCCGGGTAGAGACCTGCTCAATTAAGATTTTTGGCACCTGTGAAGATATTCAGTTTATTTTTTATCATGTGAAGTCTTTAATTTTGCAGTGTAAGGATTTTTTTTACTCTTTTATCTGTTAATTTGTAAACTTCATCACTCCTGTTCTTACAAAAAGCCCTTTGACCATGACTCCTGCGCTGCCTTAGTAACAAAAATAGTGTGAATGAGAGTTTCTGTGGCAACTCACTAGACAAAGGCTTTACTGAGTGATACTGACCTCCCTTCTAGCTCTCTCTCTCTCTCTCTCTCTCTCTCTCTCTCTCTCACACACACACACACACACACACACACACATACACACTGACCAGTCTCCTATCATCGCCTCTACCCTCCAATGGGTAGCAGTCTTTAGAAAATTTACTTTGAGAAGTCTGGAAGAGACATACAATTCATCACACACAACTCCGTCAACCACAACA
This sequence comes from Neolamprologus multifasciatus, assembly GCF_963576455.1. Lineage (NCBI taxonomy): Eukaryota > Metazoa > Chordata > Actinopteri > Cichliformes > Cichlidae > Neolamprologus > Neolamprologus multifasciatus. Next base: position 13,034,090 of record NC_140440.1, on the reverse strand, counting down.
CTATTAGAGAGAGAGAGAGAGGGGGAGAGAGAGCAAGTGTGTGTGTGTGTGTGTGTGTGTGAGACAGAGAGAGAAACTGTGCTGGCTGCGCCCACAGAGGCATAGATCTGGCTGAGATGATGTGTGTGTATCTCACTTGTGTGTGTGTCTGTGTGTGCGTGTTGTGATCTTCAGAGGCTTTGATGAATGTGTCTATTTGGTGGTGTGTTTCAGGCACACTGTGATGGATGGATAGAAAGCATTTGCTAATATGTGGGATGGGACTAAACACTGCTACACTGCTATCACCTACACCCATCCCACTATTAACACATCAGTTATACATACACAGTGCAAGAGGCCACAACACACTCCTATTCATGCTTAATAGGTGACATTGCAGTCCCTATTACTCACTTTAGTTCTTAAATGTTTAGTAAATACCCACAAATGGTTACAGAGTTACAGTTTTATCAATAGTTCATATCTGGAATCCTGACGTCATCTATTCATTATCTTCCACTGTGATGATGACCACATCACTAGTGACCTGTTTAGTGTTAGTTAAAGAGTTCACACTTACCCTCTGAGTTTATTTTCACCTCTTTGTAATGGAAGAATAACATCTGCTTGCATTGCACGTGGCTAAAATGCTACACAAGCATAGTTCACTGAGTGGTTCATTGAAGACCTGGTGGATGTTCAGATTTAAAAACTATACTATTGTTATGCTTTGTATCCATTATCAGTTACATCCAGCTTACCTACTTTCAGCTGCTTCCAAACTGCTTCGGTAAAAAACAAACAAAAAAGTCACAAACGATGTTTGAGATCTGCGTGGATTCATGAGGAAACTAACCGTTGTCACATCAAGCAAATCTGTCACAGATGGAATAATTCCATCTGTCACTGGGCTGGCCTGTGTCTCTGTTTCAGGTAAGTAGTGGATGGAGCTGACCCACACCTGGGGAACTCGAAACAATTAAATAGCATTTCTTTTGGGCAAATCCAGTCTTCTAAGCTAAATTTGACATGCCTTCTAGCCCAGTATACTGTATCTTCAGTACTATATATCTTTTTAATTGAACAAAATGTGTTTAGTTTTTAAATGGTAAACCTTTGCAGTCTTTTCTTAGTTTCTTCTTATATTTTATTTTAATTCAATTTTATTTATATAGCACCAAATCACAACAAGAGTCGTCTCATCCAGAGTAAGATTCTGGTTAGCCATTCTTCTAAGATCTTTAAGACCGTGCACCATAAACATAAACAAGTTTTAATCTGTACTTAGAAGCAGAAAATTAGAAGTCATCTTGGTCTTTATGTGTTTAAGAGATTACTGCAGTTTAGCTAATATGTGTATGTCATCTGGCTTCACTGACAGAAGTGGGTGTCGTGCTTAGAAATTAAAATGTGAGCCATGCCTTTGAATCGTACTGCCTATTGCTTTTAAAAGTCACACACTGCAAACCTGAATAAATGTGTGTCTACATGAATACACTTGTCCTTCTTCTACGCATTTGGTGTCGTTATACGTATTTGAGGCACTATGCACCCACAGTTAGCTGGCTCAAAAGCTGCTAACCAAAACAGTCTCATAGAGCATAAATAAACATAAACAACATAAGCTAATTCTACTGGGGACATATTAGCTTGCATTGTCACGTGTACTGTACAGTGAGTCTCTGAGGCACTGTAGTGATATATCTGTTGTATGCACAGAAAAGGGTTTTTGTGTATCTCTGCAAGCACATCTTTAGGTCAACAATGTCTCTGTGACCTTTTGCCCCCTGCCTCCTCCGCCTTTCTCCCCTCACCTTGCCAGGCTGAAAAAGACTTCACTGTCAAGACCAGAGTTAATCAACATTGACACTCTCTGGTTTTTGAATTACAAGTAACTGGTTTCATCTGTCAGTGGTGAATGTATTAAAGCATGTTTTCCTTGACTTTTTCCCCCTTTTAAAAGACACATCCTAGGAAAGCAGAGTTATTTGAAGATTGTTGTCTTTCGGTTGCATTGCTTCATCGTAGCTGAATCTTCAGTGTCAGTCTGAGGAGACTATTGATTTTAATTAGTCTCTGCCCACAGGGAATGGGCAGATGATTGGAGAAGAATAGGATGTCCTCAAAACCATGATAAAAATCACACACACACACACACACACACACACACACACACACACACACACACACACAGAGCTAATTATTAGGTTTAATCAGAGATGGAATGGCTGTAGGTCCTGTCCAAGGTGCTTAGAGGTGGAAGGAAACAGAGAGACAGACACAGGCAATGGAGGGCTAATTGTCGGCATTGGTGTTTTGCCAGAAATGACCTTTTATACAAACAAAACCACTATATTTACACAAACACTTCATCAACCCTACTTAGAAAACAAATAAAGAAAAGCAACCTGTCCTGTCACCCTGTTGAAACAATATGGTGCATTTTCATGCTCACGTTGTCAGGATCCGGTCGTTAAGTCTGACGCAGTGTTGCCAACTTAGCGACTTTGTTGCTATATTTAGCGAGTTTTCAGACCCCCTGAGCGACTTTTCTCTTACTCGGTCAGTTCTTCTTTTACTGTTATGCTGTTTTGTCGATCACAAGGTTTAAAACTACTAATAAACAAACGCACACACACACAAAGTAACTACCCCAGAGTGCCAATTTCGGGTCACTTTTGCTGGTCCAAGCCAAAGGATCAGGATTGGAATTGTGTCATTAAAAAACAATAATTTCTAAAATAAATTTAATTTGTAGTTCTAAATAAATTCTAAATGCATTTAGGACATTTTTTACTCACTTTATGTCTCTTCCACGATGTTATTTCTCTCTCTAACAACGTAGGTTACAAATACATTAGCATGTCCAATTATGCAAATTAGGCGATGACATCATTTAGCGATTTATAGCGACTTTTAGGACAGCCAATAGCGATTTTCCTTACTGAGGAGTTGGCAACACTGGTCTGACGTCACTAGCCATGTCTGGGCCTAAACTCCGCTGCAGGTCCATATATCAAACGATCACTGTGGCATTACTGAGGGTTGAAAAACTGTCTAAAGTCTTTCATCTTTAATAAAATGATCAGCGTTCTGCTCTACCAGGTGTAACAATTGAGTTTAACATCCAGGCATCCATGAAAACGGAATTTATGACATTTAACGGAGTTAGAAGTTAGCAGGAAGTTAGCTCGCTAGCTTCTATCTAAATACAATATAGCATGTCCTGACTGCGGGGTTTTGTAAACAAATTCAAACGTACAGCTCTGTTATCACTTCCAACATAAATGAAGACAGAAAACTAAACAGCAGTGACATTTGTAGGGTTACTGAAGTTTGGCTAGCTGTAGCTAATGATGTGCTACGTGACCGCTAGCGAGACAGCTATGTTAGCATAATATAAACAAGCTAACTTTTTTTCTACTCGATAAAAGTTAACGTGAGTGTTCTCAGTGGTCAGGAACAAATGTAATCGCATGGCAGGATGCTGTAAAAGGACCAAACTTCAGCCAGGAGAACAACTGAGATAATCCATCCACAATACGAGGTTAGTCATTCATATACTGCTGCATGGGCTGGGCTGTAGTTACATCCTAAGGTTTTAAAAACTGAGCTTAAATAAATGATTAGCGGTAATAAAAGCTGAGGGAGGTCAACAGTGATCACTGACTGTTTTAGGAGCTTTTTTGAGATTAAATAGAAGAAAATATAAAACATTAAACATGTTAACAACACAAAAGCCATATTAAACGCAGACTACTTTAGGCCCGGAAGTAGGATTCGTCACGTCATCACTTAACAACCGTTAAGGACGGCATCTTCCTCGGCTGGCCTACATAAACATCTAACAAAGTAGCAGTTGTGTTTCTGCTGACAATGTCATGACTGTACCAAAGTGCAGTTAGGTTTTCCCTGACAAATGAAGAGTAAATGATTTACATGAAGTCATTAGTAAACTTGATATAGCATACTAGATGCATGCTAGTTACTGATCCGTACTGTAAACACTTTTTACTGCAAAAAGTAAACAAATAAAATAAAAGGAAATGAAATAAAAATAAAAAATCCATATAACTATAAACTATAGTTAAACTATATAAAAATAAACAGGAGGCCATTCACAGCGTCAATGTTACCTGGAGCTATCCTGCTGTTGAATGAATCCATGATTTACATACCTCTAAATAACCTTTGGAGCTTGTTCCCTGTTCCTGTGACTTCACTCTGCAGAGCAGCTCGCTACTAACTCCCTTCCCTTCTCAGCCTCCTTAATTATGAGGCATAATTAATTATCCAACCAATCAATGACGGTAAACATCTAATGTTTTATGTGGTCATCTTTCATCTGGTTGATATTTAGTTACTCACCAGTTTTCACCTTTATGACCCAAATTTGACCATTTGGCTAGCTTCAGAAAAACAATCACTCCGGTTCGGTGAAGGACTGCATCTACAGCACAAAACTCTACACTCATGTTAGATCGCTGCTAACATGGAGAAATTGGAGCTCTAATTACAAATGATATCAGAAGAGGCAGAGGAGAATATACATTTTACACACATTTGTTTGTCTAATGAGCTAATCTTTATTTTACTGTTCTTACTTTGGGATCATGGATCATTCACCAGCTGAACTGACTCTATTACGATAGACCAGCTCCACTAACAGCCTATCTATTTAAATAGATAGATATATACCAATATAGAGCTGAAAGGCAGTGGTGAAGCCAGAAAAAAATACATTTAAAAATGTCTCACATACACATAAAACAATAATAATAATGATATGTGTGTAATAATTACGATATATGTATCTATTGTCTTTTTGCTGCCACTTCAATTGCTCCGCTAAAATTTGAATTTTAAAAGAAATCTCTGGCTTTGTTTTTTTTTTTTCAGGGTTGGGTTTTAATGCTGTAAAATGGAATTACAGTGAAGAAGAATAGCAGTAGTGAGCCCATATTTTCTATTGCGGTTTCTTACCGTTGCTATTATAGTATGTTACTGTTCATATTACAGAAATCTGTACATGAATTGTTGGCTACATGAATACAAGAGAAATATCAGTCATTTATGTCAGCGTGAGTTCCTGATCAGATGCTTGGATGAAAAAAAACAACATTTTGATGTGTCACAGAAGTAGAAGATTTACCTTCGGGCAGAGCCAGGCTCTCTGTTTCTGTTGCATTCAGCCATTAAGCTAAGTGCTGCTCCATATTTAGGATGTAGATATTCTGTTACACTTGGCAAGAAAGCAAATTAAAATCTCATTTACAATTCTATTAAATAGTTTTACTGTCAGACTTGTGTGAGTAGAACTGATAGAAGCTGCAAAGGTTTCAGTATAAAAAGCTTTCTCTAATAAAAGACCTCTAATAAAGGTCTAATTCAGGTCTAATAAATGTCTTGTTCTGTCTGTTTCATGGTGTTGAGATAATCCAAATCTACCCATCTCTCCATCCAGTTTAAGACTGTGTGAATTTGTTTTGCTGTTATATTTGTGCTGTTAACTGGCAGGAAGTGTGACTGATCATAGTATGTGTGTGTAATATCCTCATCCAATCACAGCACAGGGAGGACCGGATTGCTGTCGCTACACAATTACTGTCAAATGTCAATTTCATGGAGACAATATTGAGGAGATTAATACTTACACTTTCTCTCTCTCTGTCTTTCTCTCTCTCTCTCTCTCTCTCTCTCTCTCTCTCACACACACACACACACACACACACACACACAGATGGAGTGAATGTTAATGTATGGCCTGAGGAAGGGTGAAAGTGAAGGTGACTGAATGATGTCCAGGCTAATGGAAAGCTAGCCAACCTTAACCCTATCACTGGAAATCACCTGCACACCACAAATTATCTGCTAAACACACTTCATCTCACACACACACACACACACACACACACACACACACACACACACACACACACACACACACACACACACACACACACACATTTCATCCTGTCCTGCAGCTCCTCCACATTTAGCTTCCTGTTGCTTCACTCACTCACAGCTCATAATAAGCGAGCTTTCAGATCGGCACGGTGACCTGGGCTAAACACAATAATGCAGATACACTCTACTGTCACACATATATGAACTTGAGTGAAGCCCCATTCTTAATCCACAGGGTTTAATATGATGTTAGCCCATCCTTTGCAGCTATAACAGCTTTGACTTCTGGGAAAATGAGTGTGCACATTTGTGAGGTCAGACACTAACGTCTGACTTGAAGTCTCTTATTCAATTTCATTCCAAAGGTGTTCTGTGGGGTAAAGGTCAGGACTCTGTGCAGGCCAGTCAACTTCTATTCAATCAAACTCATTCTTCCATGTCTTTATGGACCTTGCTTTGTCCACTTTGTCCACCGTGGCTATGCAGCATATCAAAGACATTTGTGCATGCTGTGTGGTCAAATGGTCAAATCCACAGTGTCGAGGTCCTTACTCAAAAAAGCTAATGTATTACACATATTACACAGAACACTTTTCCTAAAGGTAATACAGTACATTACTTAATTTCTCCCAGTAAAGTAATTTGCCACACTACTTGTTACATTTCTCCATAAAACAACCTGAAACACACTGTCTCAATGATAATTTTCACAATGGAGCTCTGTAGACTTAGTATTTAGGGATGAACAGGAAGCAAAGATGAAAACCAGCACAAAGAGACCTTAAAGTTATCCCAACAGTGATTCTATTTGAGAAGCACTAACAGTTTGAAACGGAGGCTGCAGCTCAGTTTGTTGCCTGGTGAAGTTCAGGATTTGGCTGTTGGCTCGGGTCAGCAGTCGCTCAACTTTAACATCACTTTGGGTTCTTGGACAGCTTAGCATTAGCATTCAGATCCTTGCAAAGAGCTGAAGTTGTGTTAGCAGTATAATGCAGATGTGTTCTGGACACAGTTTGCACTTTACCACTGAACTCTTATCCTTTTTATTGGAATAAGCATAAAAGAATAATAAGAATAAAAAGTCCACGCTGCTATTGTCCTCCTGTGGCACATGAAGTGCAAGTGGAGCTGAAGAGCGGAACTGAACTTGTATCATCGAGATAGTAAAGCTAGCATTCATACTTCTTGTACCTCAGTTATTCTGACTTCCATCAGCTGGATGGAGAAGTGTGTTGTGTCACTTCAGAGAACATGTGCACCATGCACCTCAGCATCTGTTGACCTTGCTGTGTGATTTTAGGTGGCCCACCTCTTCATGGCTGACTTGCTGTGAAATATATTTTGTCAAAATTTAGAGCAGTGCTTTCATTGGAGGAAACTGACATTTTTGACAAACAAAGTGTCCAAGAGACACGATGCAATGCAGTTTCCATTGCTATTGTATGTATTGTAGCCTTCGATGCTTGTTTCCTGCGGGGGAGCACGGCGGGTCTGTGTGCCGCGCTGGAATGGTAGCGCTGTGCAGGGCGGCTGCTGTGTTCGCTTCGGATTACTCCTCACCCCCCACCCAATCATGTGGCTTGTCATGTCTTTCACAAAGTTGTGCTGTGGACATTTATGTGCTTTTTTGTGCAGAGGAGTTTTTTTGTCTCCTGTTCTCATGCTGTCCTACCATGGAAGCACAGCATGAGTAGAGGTCTCTTTTTTTCCTCTTGTACTTTCCCATTGTAGTGTATATTTCAGTGTTTTTCTGTAACGCTACCGATCTCCGACTTGTATCCCCTTGTATTGTAATGTCTGTGTTGTGTGTGTAAGGTCGGGGCGGGGGGGGGGGGGGGGGGGGGGGGGGGGGGGTCCCATTTCACTGCAGGGCAACCTGCATGTGGCGAATAAAGCTTTGATTGATTGATTGATTGATAATGGTTTATGTGCACGGCATGATGGTTAGTCTAACATCAGGCACTGACTGCACAACATGAGTTTTTGTGGCCACATTTTTAGGGACTTATGATCTTAAAAATCTTGCCTTTTGTAACTGAGAGACATCACAGATGTGTTATTGCTTCCCGGTCTATCGTGCTTGATATTTTATGATGTGAGGTGACCAAGACCCACTCTATTGTACAAATGACAAACTCACACGTTTTCTGCCCTGTGGACACTATGGATGATCCACATAATACAATTTAACTCATGGATGTTTGGCTCATTTCAGCCCTATTGATGGCCATTCTTTTGCTACAGCTGCAGTCATCACTCTGACACACTGAAATGCACACACAGCCTCACAGACTATCACTCTTTCACATGGTCTACTAGGTTTGACTCTGGGCTTCCAAGCTTTGTTCTGAGTGATTGACTGGCCAGTGGCTGCTAGTCTTTGTATGTGTTTGTGTGTGTGTGGCCTAAAGTTGTCAGGCCACCTGACAGACAGACATTTAGAGTACCTGAGTGATTCCACAAACCATAATGGAGGGTTTTTCTTACTGAATAAAAAGGTCAGGAGACTGACTGTGGTGTTAAATAGGTGTCAGACAGCTGCAGCGAGGATGCTCAGGTCTGCTGCTGGAGGCAACAAAATGCCCAACTCAATCTGCAGACTGCCAACGCGCAGGCTAACTCACACAGGATATTAATATCGCACATTTTGGCACCCAAAACCTGTATGCAAAACCCAGAGATGGGAAGTAACGAAGTACGTTGTTATTGTACTATCTATGTTCTATACTTTCTACTCCTTACATTTTCACAATGAGCATGTTACCTTTAGTTTAACAGATTAGTGCGGTGTTATTATTTCACGTCACTGCAAGTCTTCAAACATCAAACCATTGTGAGTGTAAACAGTACGATATCAGAGGCAGTCCTGTTGCTGATGTCACATAAAATGAGATGACGTGTGCCATAGTCAGGGGCCAGCCTTTTCTTTCTTTCTTTCTGCAGGTGTCCATAAGTTGCAGTCCTGCTACTTCAGCATCTGGATAACTGCAGAAGATGAGTGAACACAAAGGGAGCGATATTTTGAAGTGGCAGATAATTTCGCATGTAACGTTTCTATCAGCTCAACAAACACCAGCAAAAAAAAACAAGCTATTTGTGTGAAATTATTGTAATTATTGTGAGATGTGATTGTTTTCCTCACACCTAACCATTACAACCAATTTTAGGGATCCCCCACCTGCTGAATCTACTTTAACCCCTGACTGTACACATTTTACTGTTCAGAGACAAAGACATCCTCTACAATGTGGGCAACAGGAAACAGAAATATTTTTCATTTTCCTTTTTTTCTTCTGATTCTTGTGAGAAAAACGTCTTGATGCTCAATCATCCAGAGGAGTAAATCTCCAAAAGTTGATTCTGTTCATCTGGACGTTGCGTTTTGTGGGAGAAACGTTTCATCATCATCCAGGTGACGTCTTCAGTCTCAGCTGACTGCAGGTTTCAATCTTATAAACAGGACATTTGCACAATGACTGAAACCAGCCCACTGAAGGAACAATGGGCTGGGAGGTCATTTCATCATAATTATGCAAATTGACCACTGATCAAAGAACACGTTTTACTTTTACTTGAGTAAAGAAACTGAATCAGTACTTCAACTTTTACTGGAGTATTTTTAACACAAGTATCTGTACTTTTACTTAAGTAGGGAATGTCTGTACTTTTTCCAACTCTAGTAAAATCTGCCTAATTAGAACATGAATCAATGATCGCTTCCTCTAAAACCACAAATGACACTAAGCTGTCCAGCTGGGTCAGTTAAACCACTGCATAGAACACAAAAAGATAACATAAATGAAAGAGGACTGGTGCTGTAAACTGAGTTTACTGTGGGACTGTCTATTTCCTTACTATTCTGAAAGCAGCATTAGAATACTATTTCCTGCATCATAATATTATCTTAAAATTCAATCCAAAGGTACTTTATCGGCATGACCGCTTCTAAAAAGCGATGCTATCGTGGCTTTGCAGAGACTGGATCCAAAGAGCAGACATACGTAATGTAATGAAAAGTTTGAAAGGTTTATTTGTAACCGAATTAAGATGAATAAAGCACAGGTGGTTAATTTGACAATTGCTAACTTTAATAGCGATATTCAAGGAGAATCTGCAAAGTGGGAGAGAACTAGTTAACATATACCATTGAAGTTAGCAAGGCTGTAATTGCTCAGTGAATTTAATCTTTGAGTCCTTTCTTGTCAAAGGAGTGTGTTGAGCTGTGAGAGTAGTCCATCCGAACTAGTCCATATTCAGCACAGATGTTCCTGTGCACTATACCAGCCGCTTGTCTGTGCCTCTCAGTGTACATGGTCCCAGTTTGCATCCTGCTACTATGCGTTGGATAGTCCTCGGGGGGGGGGGGGGGGACCCACACACAGTCTTCAACCCCACAGAGACTCCTGCCTGTATTGAGCTGGTGCTTAGAGCCTGTTTTTGTGCTGTCATGCTCAGACCCCTGTGATGTTCTTGTAGCTCTCCTTTACTAGTCACAGGTAGGATTTTGTGAGGAGCTCGTGACATGGGACCATCTTCCTAAAGTATTTGCAAATGCTTCATGTTCACGTCTATGGTATTGACGTGGAGAGTTTTTGTGTTTTGAAATCTGTGGCATCGATCCCCTACACAACTCATTATTCCTGGGTATCTGATGCATGGTTGGCTTGGATCTTATTCCTACTGATCTTTCATCTTTTTTTTTTATTTCAGTGTCAATATATAGTATAAAAAAGCCCCAGTAATTATATTTAATGAACTTTACAGCAACCTTTTTTGCGCCACGGACCGGTTTATGCCCGACAATATTTTCATGGACCGGCCTTTAAGGTGTCGCGGATAAATACAACAAAATAAAACTAGTACCGGTACCGAAAAAAGAAAATGTATTCATAACACACGTGAAAAGACCCAGGAAAAGCGAGTAAACGATAAAAATGGTAACAAAATAACGCTGAAAACCAATAAAAACCCTGAAAACTATACATTTCACACCTGAGCCTCAACTCAGGTGTGAAATGGTACTAAACGACTCACGGACCGGTACCGGTCCGAGGCCTGGGGGTTGGGGACCGCTGGTTTACAGTATTATGAGAGCCATGATACACATGAAAAATAATTTTCATATTTGTGGCTAAATTAGCATCTTCTTCTCTTTTTCTTCTGGTTGCAAATAAAAACAATATATCTAGTCAGTAAATAACATGAAATAAAGGGTCTATAAAAGCCAGAGCCATATCTTTGCCCGTCTTCATGTAAAATGTCGTGTAGTGTGTCAGTGGACAGCAGAAGCTGCAGGCTGCACTTAAATCTGTTCCACATCTTGTCGTCTTGCCGCACTCTTAAATCTACAACATTCTGTTGAGCACAGCTTTGCTAACCTCAGACAGCCACCTCTGTGGCACTGCTATCACTCACTGTGTGTGTGTGTGTGTGTGTGTGTGTGTGTGTGTGTATGTGTGTGTGTGTGCGTGTGTGTGCCTGTGTTATGCAGCACATGTAGATAGCAGTGGCTCTGTGGTCCTGAGCATCAATAACATCAGGTTATCTGGAGTATGGTCTGGTCACACACACACACACACACACATACACACACACACACACACACACACACACACACACTGAGGCCATTTCAGCAGCCTGCTCAGGTCCTGGTGATTTTGTTGGACACTCCGTTCTATTTCCTCTTTTGCTTTCACCTCCTCTCATTCCTCTCTGACTCCATCCCTCCTTTCATTTCTGGGTTGTTCCTTCCTTCCACACCTCCAGCCTTTTCTGCACACTCCACATAATCTAGTTTTCCTCACTTCTATACCTCCTGTTCTTCTTCTCTCTGGCTTTCCCTCCTTTCTTCTTTTCTCTCTCCTGCCTATTTATCTAAATCTGTGCTCTCCTTAACCACTTCTTATCAGAAGTAGCGGTCGCTTTCCATCCTAAATGCACCGCTCCAGATTTTAATTTTCTTTAGATTAATGTCCTCCTCTCCTCTTCTAATGCCTTCAGCTATCTGGCTCCCTGATGTCTATCAGAGTGCACCCACACACAGAAACTGTTGCCTATACACAGAATCTCAGCAGCTTAAATACACACATTTGTCTCCTCTTTGCTACACCGTCTGCACACTGAGACCAAACACATTTGCCACCAACAAGTCAGAATAATGGAATGGATCAATTTTGTCAAATTTCTTGTAAATTAGGAAGTGCTGAAATGCTCTGCTAAAGCATTAAAAAATCCATGCAGAAATCTCTTCATTATAACAGAGCTGACTGAACACAATAAACTTGATCAGGGTAAGAAGACCAGAGGCAGACGGAGAGCCAACAGCTCCTGAAAGCAGTTGGAAAAGTATCATTCAGAATTACAAATAATATATGTTTTTTGTTTTTTCCACATTTTTGTTTTTAAGAAGACAGAGCTATATTATGATCAAACCTGTCTTATTGTTTCTGGATGAGGTGAACAGCTGCATAAATGAATAAAAAAAGCCAGATACCAATGCAAAGTCAACAACAAAGCTCACACAGAGAGACTGGGGTATAGATAGTTATGTGAAAAAGAAAGTAAAAGCTTGCTGAATTCATAAGTTTGACATATCAGGACACAATAAAAAATTATAAATAAAAATATAAAAATATATAAATAAAAATAGTGGTTACAAGGTCTTGAAGTGAGATAAATACAATTAAATGAACAACAACACATTACATATTACACTGTGTCATTAATGAACAAAAACTATGATAAAATGGGAAAGATCAAGAACAGGAAATGCAGGACTGAAACTCAGGTAAGAGAACAAAACACCTGATGTTTATGAATTCAAAGTAGTATGGGGGGAAACACAGGAACACATAAAGGAAACAGGAAAGGAAAACAAACAGACGCTCAGTCAAAGGACACGAAAGAAAAAAGTCACACACAAGAAGGGTGATGACTTGGGCTTATTTTGCAGTCGTTGCAAAGGACCAGGTTAAAGGGGACATGGGTTGCAAGACATATAAAGGCTCATTTACACCACTGAGCCTCACTGTAACACTGTCTGTGAAGCTGGATTTAAGAAATAAGTGCTTAAAGTTTTAAAAACATGTCATGTGGTTGGTTGGTTGCAGCTAGTAGACTTACATTAGTTTGTGTTAGCTAACTAGCGACAGAAGTGACCGGAGACGAGCACTTGTCTAATAGGTCAAATCAGATTCGGGATTTCTAAGAGTGCCATCTGTTGGTCAAAAGTGATATTGCACGTAATGGTCAATGCAGGCCACATTTAAGTTAGAATAAGGGACAAACCAATTTTGCTCATTATACGGGTTGTCCTGGCTAAAACAGGACAGTTGGCAACCCTAGGTTTCCATGATGTAAGTTAGCCTTCATATTTGTAGCGTTTCGTGTCCCCTGTAACTAAAATGCTCTGCCGGAGTCCTAAAGAGAGCTGTGCACAAATTAATTCCTGCAAACCTCAGTTAACTGAGACAACTTTGGCAAGATTTGGACAAAGTTCTCTATGATGTGAGAGACAGAGAATGATTACTTCAAGTTATTGCTGCAAAAGGTGTTTCTACAAGCTATTGAATAATGGGATGCATGTATGTTTTTCACAGTGTTTCTGCAATTTAGGAAAAAAACCCTGTTGCTTGAACAACAATTTCATAAACTCTACAATATCTACCAGTTGAAAGTAGCTGATTGGAATAATATGTGATAAAGATAAGAAACTTCAGTAGCCTAAGAGGCACCAGTGTTTCAGATTTGGTTGCTGCTGTGTAGACGTTTGTGGACAGGCGGGCAAGTTTTGTGTATTATAGCATAAAACCTTTGGATCTAAAGAAAGTATGCCTTCACTTTCATATTAGTGCATTACAGATATTTCAAGCATGTCATGATGGTTATTTATTGTATGTATTGTATAAAATGTCCAAGTGTATCGTCGTATTAATTGCACAGGATTACCCTGTTCATTTTAAATGTAAATTTTAGAGGTTTTGTATTGTACATCTCAATTTCTAATCTCTGAGTTGTCAGGATACCAAGGCTTGGGGCAGAAATTGATATTCTTGAGTTATACATTATGTATATATTACTATCGAGTTAATTCACTAATTTCATGTGCATGTGAAAGCATATCCACTGCTAATAAAATGTGGTCTTGAAAATTAAAAATTGCATAGAGTAGGTTTGTGTCCATCAATTTCTTTTGAGCCAAAGAAATATAAAGTGTACGCTGAAAACCCGATCAGGCTAAGTGAGAGATGTGAAGATGTACCAGGATTAAAAAAGGGACCTGAACAGGAAGTAAACGTGCGCTCAAAGCCTCCAAAAGCACCGTGTCAACGAGCTTATTTTCTTTCAAGATAATACGTATCAGCGCTCCTAATTTCCCCAGTGGAGCTCATTAAAGCAGTTTTAAAGTGATTATAGTGTGTTGTAAATGATTTGGTTCATGCTACCAAATTAAGATAACACAATATTTTAATCTGCTCTGGGGAAAAAAAAAATCATGTCAGGGATTTAAAATTGTGATCACAGGCTCAGTTTCAAGGCTGCGACTATTTGCATCAGATCCTTTTCACAGAGAGCACACGTCTGCGCTTCTCTATTTACATTTGCTTGTATTGCAGGGACCTAAAATATAAATAAAATAATCTTTTATGAATTCTCATCTAATAGCTCACAGTATAAGTGTGATAATAGCAAAAATTCAGAGAAATTCTTAGTTTTGCAGTTATTGTGTAACTGCTGACAATAAGTGTCAGAAAATGGAAAATTAATTTTCCTTGACAGCAGGAAAAATATGGAAATGATGAAAATTGAGCTGTCACGACTGGTTTGGCTGCTCCTGTTTCAGGGTGTTGATGTGGCTTAAGCTGCTACTATGAGCGTGTACACATGCACCGAGTATCCAGGTAACGATCAGCATGTTTTGTATCTGGGGTGGCTGTAGCTCAGGAGCAGGTCACCTACTGATCGGAAGGTGGTTCGATCCCAGGCTCCTCCAGTCTGCATGTCAAGTATCCTTGGGCAAGACACTAACCCCAAGTTGCTCTCAGACGCTTCCATCGGAGTGTGAATGTTGTTAGAAAAAATCATGTTGTATAGAGCGCGTTGAGGACCCCGGGAGAGTAGAAAAGCACTATATAAGAATCAGACCATTTATTGTGCACAAAATGTCATATCTTGGATATATTTGCATCTGAGTGTCTAAATAGCGGTTATAGTGCAAACCACATGTGCACAAATGCCACCAGCAGCAAGTCTTCGCCTTCGCCTTCCCACCTGCTGCACCTAAAAGGGCAGTGTTGCATTTTTTCACATGACTATGTTCTTAAAACCTTTCATAATATTCCACCAGTGTTTCCATCGAATAAATGTATAAAACAAGTCTATTAGGACTGAATCAAGTTATCTGAGATATGTTAAGCTCAGGCTACTGGAGCCTTCCCATAATGCACTGGTCACTTCCCTCCTTCACCCCTCTCTTTTCACTGTTTTATATGCCACTATTGACTCTAGTGATAGCAGTAAATTTAAAGTCCATTTCTCTATATGGATCTACCTCCTGTAGGAAAGGGATTCAAAAATTTTCTCTGGGATTAATAAAGTATTCTGATTCTGATCATTCTTCTCAAGGCAGTTACAGTGCTGTGAAACTACTTGACCCCTTCCTGATTCAGTTTTTCTCCATATTTGTCGCACTTATGTGTTTCAGATAATCAAACCAATTTTAATATTAGACAAAGATAATCAGAGTAAATATATAATATACAGTTTTGAAATTATAATTGCATAGTCATCCAAAGCTACCTGGACGTATGTGAAAAATTAAGTGACCGCTAAACCTAGTAACTAGTTTCCTGACCCTTGGCGGCAAGAACTGCAATCGTTTGCAACAACTGGCAGTGAGTCTTTCACATCTCGGTGCATTAACTGTGATTACCTACATTTTCAGTTTTAGCCTGATTACTGCCAAACCTGTTAAATCAGGAAACCACTTATATAGAACCTGTGTGACAAAGTGAATAAGTTAAAAGATCCCAAAACAACACATTGTGGCACCTTCTGAAAAACCCTCAAGAACAGCTGAGAAATAAAGTAACTGGCATCATCCTGTATGGAAAGGGTTACAAAGCCATTTGTAAGGCCAACCACAGTCAAACCCATTATCCACAAATGGAAAAAACTTCTCATATTTGCCAAAAAAGACACGGGCATCCTGACTGGTCTGCAGAGATGCAGCCCCATACACAGTAAACACAGAACTAGCATTGCCTTTTTCGGCTTTTTGTGGTGCAGAAGCTCGTCTTTTGGAGACCGTCGCTCTCCATGTGGATCAGTGATCCTTGGAAACCCCATCACTGATTTACCACTCTTCTTTCCTTGGACCACTTTTGATAAATCCTGACCACTACAGACTGGACTTTGTGAAAAGTGCTGTAACTAAGTTTAAGGGTATAATTCCTCCACTGTTATCTACTTTAATGCCACATCCTAACACAAAGCAGAGCAGCAACCTGAACTCTACTCCCACAGAGATTGATAATCTTGTTATTATTTTTCATCTTCACTGCATATGACTCTGGAAACTATACCTTCTCTGAAAAACAAAGCCTCAGATCACTTGTGCGTGACTCCCTGGTGTAACTCCCAACTCCCCACCTTAAAACAGATAAGAGGAAATGGGGTCTCACTAATTTAGAAGATCATCATTTAGGCTACAGAAATAATTTGCTGGTCTATGAGAAAGCAGTCTGTAAAACTAGAACATCTTACTATTCATCACTGATTAAAGTACAATCGTAGGTTTCTCTTCAGCACTGTAGCCACACTGACAATAGGTCAGAGCACCGTGGAGCATTCTTTAACCTTAATTAGTGAGAAAAATAAAACAATTACTCATAACCATCTCATAGGCGTAACATTATTACAGCTACTTTCAATCCCACTGATATTTATTTAGACTCTTTATCTCCAATTGGCACAATTATGTCATCCAAACTATCAATGTGTCATTTAGACCTCATCCCTGAAAGACTGCACAAAGAAGTTAAAGCATTAATTAATGCTTTAATCTTAAGTATGATCAACATATCTCTATTAATCAACTACATACCATAGCTGGCAGTAGCCATCACTTGCCCCAACTGTCTTAGCTAATTATAGACTATCTCCAACTTACCTTTTGTCTCAAAATCCTTGAAAGAGTAGTTGTCAAACAGCGAACAGATCATCTGCAGAGGAATGGCTTATTTGAAGAGTTTCAGTCAGGTTTCAGAGTTCATCACAGCACAGAAACAGCTTTAGTGAAGGTTACAAATGATCTTCTTATGGCCTCTGACAGTGGACTCATCTCTGTGCTTGTCCTGCTAGACCTCAGTGCAGTGTTTGATACTGTCGACCATAATATCCTATTAGAGCGATTAGAACATGCTGTAGGTATTACAGGTACTTGAATCATATCTATCTAATAGACGTCTAATAGAGTCCTCTTCACACACTGAGGTTAATTATGGAGTTCCACAGGGTTCAGTGCTAGGACCAATTCTGTTTACATTATACATGCTTCCCTTAGGCAGCATCATTAGAAGACATAGCATACATTTACACTGCTATGCAGACGACACCCAGCTCTATCTATGTATGAAGCCAGATAACACACACCAATTAGTCAAACTGCAGGAATGTCTTAAAGACTGGATGACCTCTAATTTCCTCCCTCTAAATCCAGAAAAACTGAGGTCACTGCACTAAAAATCTTAGAAATATGGTATCTAACCAGATGCTTACTCTGTATGGCATTACCTTTGCCTCCTGTAACACTATGAGGAGTCGTTTTTGGATATGTCCTTCAATGCACATATTAAGGAACTGGTTTCTTCCATTTGTGCAATGCTTTCAAAATTAGAAACATTCTGTGCCAGAGTGATCATCCGTTTATTACTCTCAGGCTGGACTTGTGCAATTTGTTATTATCAAGATGTACTGACAGGGACTAGAAAGAGAGAGCATATTTCTCCTGTTAAATCCTAACTCGAATTTAAAACCCTGGTTCTCACATACAAGATCTTGAATAAATGGACTGATTCTTATATAGCGCTTTTCTACTCTCCCGGAGTACTCAAAGCGCTCTATACAACACGCCACATTCACCCAGTCACACCCATTCTCACAAGCACTTTATCTATACTTAGTGCTATCTAACTACATTCACACACATTCATACTCCGATGGACGCATCGGAGAGCAACTTGGGGTTAGTATCTTGCCCAAGGATACTTGGCATGCAGACTGGAGGAGCCTGGGATCGAACCTCCAACCTTCCGATCAGTAGGTGACCTGCTCTACCTCCTGAGCTAAAGCCACAGTACTATGACATCTTATGAATAAGACGTCATAGTACCGTATCGCCCCAATAGAGCACTTTGTTTTCACATTGCTGGCTTACTTGTGGTAGAATGGGAGGCAGAGCCTTCAGCTTTCTTACTGGGAAACAGCTGCACGTTTTGATTCTGGAGACAGACATCCTCCGTACTTTAAAGATTAGGCCTCAAACTTTCTTTTTTGATAAGCTCTAACTATATGGTTAGAGCTGGAGCAGGTGACCCTGAATCGTCCCTTTTATTATGTTGCAATAGGTCTAGGCCACAGGGGGCTTTCCATGATGGGTATTTCTGCTTTAGGTACCTTTTCTGCTCACTATGTATTTAAACACCTCTCTGCATTTAATTGTTAGTTATTTCTGGCTCTCTTAAACAACAATTTATTTTTTTGTCTTCCTCCCATCACCCCAGCTGGCCGCCCCTCTCTGAGCCTGGTTCTGCTGGTTCTAAGTTTTAAAAGGGAGTTTTTCACTTTCACAAAGCACTTGGTCATAGAGGGTCATTTGATTGTTGCGGTTTTCTCTGTTTTCTCTGTAATATTGTACAGTCTTTACTTTGCCTTACCTTAATATAAACTGTTTTGGTGCTGTATGAACAAAACTGAACTAAACTGAATTTTTTATTTGTAATTACAGTTTTGTTGTATATTACTAGCAAGTTGGGGTACAGGTTAATCATGAGGAACTTTGCTCTCTGGGAGGTGATTGTAAACTGGTCTTATATACTGTATATATGCATGTCTATAAGCGTAGTCTTACCACTAGGTGATCCAGCTGCCTACACACGTCTGCTGACTGCACTCCATGAGTGTCTGGCAGTGCAAATGAACCAGCTGCTAGTCAATGAGAGACACGATGACAGACACCCAGAATGGCTAAGTGAAGGCCGGACAAGGGACCGGTCCTATCCAAATACCAGCCAATAACCTGCCTCAGTATCACATGGAACCTCCTATCAGGCACCATAGCGGCTAAGATGAATAGGCACACAGCTCAATACATGAGTGGGGCAGAGAAAAGGTCATTGACAAGACTGGCTACAGATACCGACTCTGGAACGGAGCAATCGTCAGCCACCTCCTGTACATGGATGACTTCAATCAGTATGCCAAGAATGAATGAGACATCGACTCTTTTTAAAATTTATTTATATATATATAAAACATCAAAAGTATCAAAAAAAATTCTGGTTTTGAATTACAAAAACATTTTTTCCCACTATCCCTCAAACACTCTCTCCAAGTGTACACTCTTGCCTGGGCCTGGCTTCTTCCTGTTCAAAGGGAGTTCTTTTTCCTTACTGTCAGCAAACGTGAGCTCATATGGGATAATCTGATTGGTGGGTCTCTCTTTCTTCTATTACAGAGTCCTCATACAAAGCACCTTGAAAGAACGTCTATGGTGAAAAGGCCCCACATAAATTAAATAACTTGTATTAATTAATAGAATAATGTTGTATTTTCCCACACAGGCTGTCGATACAAACATTCAGTGTTCTGTGTTAATATTTAAACTCTGCCTAAAGCTACTGACAGGAGAAATGGAGAGAAAGAGAAACCTCGATTTTTGAATTAGATTTTAATGCTACCTAGTGGACTATAATTTTTGTAACAATATAAGTCTATAATTAGAGGTAGAAATAATTATTTCTAAGAGGTCCAGGTTGAGTGAATATAGCAGCAATGCATTCTAATTAAGCTAAAAGCTGACGAAAATAAAATTAGCTGGCAATCACTATTAGCAGAGTCAATTACTAGACATTAGCCAAGGACGCAAACGCGCACACACACACACACACACACACACACACACACACACACACACACACACACACACACACACACACACACACACAGACTATTATATTTGAACATATGCAGCCAAGCTGTTTCGCTTTCTCCTTTTCTTAACTTAAACACACACACACACACACACACACACACACACACACACACTACTATCCCAGGACTCTATAATTATTTTAATAGGATTTTCTCTCTATTCAGCCTGAGCTTGTTGCTTTAATAACACCATTACAACCTGAATATAACCTCAATATATTACTCCCTGATATGGTTTGCAGCCCGCTGTGATGCTCCGTGTGTCTGTGTGTGTGTGTGCATGTTGGGGTTAATAAGCTGCCGTGTGTTTTAGAAGAGGCACTTGGCCCCACTGATCTCTCTCTTTGTCTCTAAGCATTGTGCGGCTTGCAAGAGAGAGCACTGACAACAGCAGAATAGCCTCCAGAGAATAAAACAGCGATCATTGTTTTCTATTAGCTAACTCTCCTCTCTGCGTCCCCTAACCTCATCTCCTCATTTCACATTGAAATGAAATTGGCTAGGGGAAATGTGAATAAATGCATGTCTATCACAGAAAAACAGTTCTGGTTTCATCTGGCCTACATATTAAAGTGACTCACACCGGCATGCTCTTTTCTTCAGGATAATGTTTAATTCCCTTTAACATGAGAATTAATTAGTGCAGATCTGCATCTGAATGCGAGCAGCCGAACACCGCAGCATATCCGGACCAGCGTCACAAACGCAGACGTCACATTACAACACTGTAACGGCTCGAAATGTGAACTGAATGGACTGAATCAGCATGTAAAAGAAACATATAACACTGTGAAGGTGAAAGCTTTCCACGGGACAGGTGTATAAAATTGTATAAAAAATCTATTAAGGAAGCAGCTTTCACTCTGTGCAACTTTGCTTTTCATTTATTGGCCGCGTATCCTTTGGAGTTGTGCAATGACGTGTTTGTAAACTTTATATTAACATCAGTAGCACATTATTCATTATGAGTTACTATCTTTGGACAGTATTTATTAGGGGTGCAACGATACTCGTATTGATATTGAACCGTTCGATACAGTGCTTTCGGTTCGGTACGCATATGTATCGAACAATACAAAATTTTTAATTTATTTTATCAACTTTCCTTCTGACGGTGCTGTCTGTGTTGAGTGCTCAGTGGATCTGCGCTCGACAGTGCAGCCTAGGCGGAGTAGTCGAACGCAGATCCACTGAGTGCAGCGCAAGCTAGCGAGACAGAAGTTAAGCTCTCCTTGCAACATGGCAAATTGAACCTCCCCCACCCTCATTCAGATCTGGCCTTTGGAACTATTTTGGTTTTCATGTGACGTATGACCCTGAAGGTAAGCGCGTCATGGACTAAAGTAAAACAGTATGTTGGATGTGCCAGCAATGCTCAATTACATGGGTGGGAACTACTGCGTTAGCGCAGTTAGCTCGTTAACGTGTTGGCCGTCCAGCCCCACGCACGGGGCGATCCGCGGTAGCTCGTTAACGGAGATTTGCCGTGTTGTGGCGTTAACGTCATTTCAGATTAACGCTGACAGCACTAGTGGGAACACAACGAATATGACTGCACGTTTACGCCGACATCATCCTAGTGCAAAGACAAGTGGAAGCAGACAAAAACAACAAGCACGCATGCTACAAACTTTACCCGAGTCATTTAGACAGCCGTTAGCACATGATTCTCCTTATGGGGACCTTCCATCCATCCATCCATCCATCTTCATCCGCTTTATCCGAGGCCGGGTCGCGGGGGCAGCAGCCTAAGCAAAGAGGCCCAGACCTCCCTCTCCCCAACCACCTCCTCCAGCTTATCCGGGGGAACACCAAGGCGTTCCCAGGCCAGCCGAGAGATATAATCTCTCCAGTGTGTCCTGGGTCTGCCCCGGGGCCTCCTCCCGGTGGGACATGCCCGGAACACCTCACCCAGGAGGCGCCCAGGAGGCATCCTTATCAGATGCCCAAACCACCTCAGCTGGCTCCTTTCGATGTGGAGCAGCAGCGGCTCTACTCTGAGCCCCTCCCGGATGGCCGAACTTCTCACCCTATCTCTAAGGGAGAGGCCAGCCACCCTTCGGAGGAAGCTCATTTCCGCCGCTTGTATCCGTGATCTCGTTCTTTCGGTCACTACCCACAGCTCGTGGCCATAGGTGAGGGTAGGGACGTAGATCGACCGGTAAATTAAGAGCTTCGCTTTTACACTCAGCTCCCTCTTCACCACGACGGACCGGTGCAGCGTCTGCATTACTGCAGCTGCAGCCCCAATCCATCTGTCGATCTCCGGCTTATGGGGACCTGATATGTTTAATATGCTGCTGAGAATATAGCCCAGAAGAAGCGTATAGTATAGCTTTTATTTTGGAAAGAGACATTTCTCTGTAATAAACTCTCTTTTCCAAAGATGAGGGATTTCTCCATCAGATAGATTAAATTACATACATTAAATTTAAAAACTGTACTTTTGAGTTGAAATATATATTTATAATTTTAATAAATGACAAATTAAAAAAGCATGAACATTTTTTGTATCGAAAAAATATCGAACCGTGAATTTTGTGTATCGTTGCACCCCTAGTAATTATGTATGTATCCCTAAATGGTTTTTGTTTTAAAATAATGTGATTTGTTGTGATCGTTAAAACAAAGAAAACAATTATGTGATTTTTTTTTCAACCCTTTGAAGTCATCAGTGGTGATGATCCTTATTCTAACTCTAAGCTATTTTATGTTTTATATTATAACTAAATCAACACTGGACAACAACACTAAAACATTAAACCATTACAATATTAAACACCAAATGATAGGTGACAAAAGCAAGTAGCAACCAAGAATGTTGAAAAACGTCAGCTGATGAGTTCCCATAGACTCCCATGTTAAACTGGTCGATGGTATCGCAGCAGAAACAAACATCTTCACAGCTGAGTGCAAAAAGACTGTTCATGAAGTTTGTCCTTCAGTCTTGGTGAGTGTTTTATTAGTCTGGTCGTTACAAGTAATTAGCAGGCATGTGTGTCTCTGTGTGGCTGTGTCCATCTTTTGTGTACAGTCTATATGTAAACTGATGACTGGATATAAATGTTCAGGGAACAGATGAAACCAGTGAGACCAGTAGAAAAGAAAAGTCTGGATGTTAAAGCACAAAACATGTTGTCCTTTATGAACATCATGTATTCAACGGGGACTTAAAACTATGAACTTATCAGGAAGGTGTTCACTGAGGTCATAGATGTCAGGGGTTGATGTCATTTTCTTGTAGTTTATTTATTTTCTACTTCCAGAGTATCTACCCCCTGCTGGCCATTAGAGATAATGCATATTCATGATTGTTCAGACACAGAAATCAGCTCTTCTATCGTCTATCTTTATGTTTATGGTTCGAATGCCTGATAAACATGCCTGCTCGAGATTTTCTTCTTTTGTGGGTCCTTGGATACGTTGAATTAAAACACGGCTGTTTTCCCAGATGTTTTATTTGAGACGCATTTTTTTTGAGACTTCAAACAGTGAAAAAAAAGCTGTTTCTCAACGGCTCATCTTACAGAGAGATACAGTTTTAAACATTTCCTTTACATAGTATAACAATGTGTCATTCCAGCAGCTGTAATGTAACAGCATAGCTGTCGTCCTGAATCAGAATTCATTCTTTAATACCTGCCTGCTTAAGGTTAGATTAAAGAAGACAAATTAGAGGAAAATGTTAAATTAAAATAGAAAATAATAAAGTTATTCATCGCTGACTTGTCAGTGTTGATCATCTTCTTTAACTGTGCTTTCATTGTCCGGATTCATTATCATGCTAATAATCCCACTATCTCAGCTAGTCAAAATACATTATCTACCTGGAATGACATTATCACTGTCTATTCCACTGACATTAGCATGTCAGCTTGGCTGAGAGGTGTGCAGCCAATCCAACGCATGGCTGCATTCTGATGACTTTCAGACAGCCAATCAGCTGTCAGAGTCACAAATGTCTCCTCCTCTTAGGCTGACGAACAGCCAGTCAGTACATTAGCTCAGCACAGGCCAATGGGAGATTTCATCTCCATCAAAGTTCACACATGTTCATCTTCAACAGAATGTTTTTAAACAATGCTCAATGCTGGAACAGTATTTTTGTTAGACGAAACCAGAAGTGCGGCAAAGTACAAATACTTTTTCAGGTATCTATACTTTCCTTAAGTATTTAACGATGTTTTACTGCCTACATTTTAACACAAACATCTGTTCTACTCCTTAAAGTTTCAAAACAAGCTTGTTACTTTAGATTTAACATGTTTTAATTTAATTTAACTGTGTGCCTACCAGTGTTGGTCAAGTTACTTGAAAAAAGTAATCAGTAACTAATTACTGATTACTTTTCCCCAAAAGTAATCTATTACTTAGTTACTTAGTTACTTAGTTACTTTTAAAAAACACGATTTACAACCTGAATAGGTGATAAAGTGATAGATCTTTCAGCCCAATTCTACTTTTTCTGCATAATCATCATACAAAATGTAATCAAATGGAAAAGTCTATTTTTAAAACTTGTTTTATTCGTTTTAATCTTTTAACTTTATGCATCAAGCAAACATTTAATCATCTGCAACATTCTCTGACTGGAAGACATTTGTTTAATATTTAAACTTATTTTCTGCACATTCCAGCACATAAAATATTTTTTTTGTGTTTACACTCAGTCTTTCAAATAGATGCAAGTAAAACACAGCAGAAAATAAATAAAGTCAAAGACTAGCGGTCCTGTTGCTCTATTTTCACCTGTAAAGCAGGAGTGGGGTAGGCGGAGGGTTACCCTGGTGCAGGTGTGCAGCGGTCAGTGGAAGAATCCGCGAGTTTCTCTGTGAGTTTCCCATTACGTGGTAGCTACTCGGTGCTTGTTTGGAAGTTTAGGGGTTTTTTTCGCTGTAAAAAGAAGTTTTCTTCCCACGCACAACGGACACTAATGTTTTTGTCACTTTTTATGGAATCAAACTCAAAGTAAGGTCAGTACTTCCACGCTTTAAACGCTGCACGCTCATACTCTCTCTGCACTCGATATATGATCCATTGTTGATCTGCACACAGCTGTTGTCACGAACGTCACACTCGCTTACGTCACTGTCATGAGACATTCTCGCAAAAAATCACGGTTTTAGTAACGCAGTAACGCAGCGTTCCTACGGGAAAGTAACGGTAATCTAATTACCGTTTTTGCAATAGTAATCCCTTACTTTACTCGTTACTTGAAAAAAGTAATCGGATTACATGCGTTACTGCCCATCTCTGGTGCCTACACATTAGGGACCAATAACCAACATAAGAAAAAATCCTATTAGTGTATCCATCACCAGGACATATCACATGAAAGAGGCAAAAACACATCCTTTGTAGGGACACACTCAGGGGTTAAAGTGGGTCAGAAGGATCTAGAAATGTGTTTTGGTGCAGATGGCATTAGGTTGTGGTACTTCAGCATCTAACTGGCATTACAGAAGAGGAGGTAGCATAAAGGGAGTAACATTTTTTTAAGTGGTAGTTAATTTCAAAGCCAATGTTTGCTAAACAAAGATCAGGAAACACACAAATAGTTTGTGTGCAGTTTGTTGCACAAGCGTATCTGCTGCTAAAGTTACAGCTGGTGAATTTCCCAGGGTGAGAAAACAGCGTGAGATAACTTCACTCAGAAGGATATAACAAAGGCAGGACAGGAGAGGAAAACGGGAGGCTTTATTTGCTTTTCAAAAACTGGAAATCTAAAGCTTACATGTCCTCTATTTTAAAATTAGATACTGGATCCGTATGTCCTGCAACTATACTGCAAATAAACAGAGGTGTACTAACTTTGTGGTAATTAAAGTTTGCATGAAAATACAGTTTAATGCAGGATAAACAGGTTATCTTGTTGTATTGTGGTGAACTTACAGGAAAGCACTGTTTTGGCCTGGTGCACAGTGGCTGTGGTCATGATCAGATTTAGGTTACATGAGTGGTAGCACAGATTAATTTAAGCTAACTGGTGATTATATTCATTCACTGAATTTTGCATAATTCCAACTTTACTATTTAGCATAAACAGAGTATAAACAGTATAATGCCGGGTCAGAGAATGGAAATTAACCTAGCTAGTAGCTGAAACACCTGCTTACATGAAAGAGCAGTAAACCTCAGAGCAGCAGTAATACATATCAGCTTATCAACAGGGTTTTCTCCACCTGGTGAATCTCACTCTAACCTCTGATTACACTCATTTGTTTAGGTGTGGAAGCAAAGTCAAAAAACAGTTTTGTATTCCCGTTCACTAACATTATTTTATTGTTATATTAATATAACACAATGTTTAGCAGGTAGAGGAGCTACTTTTACTTCCTAAATTACTCTTTTTACTTTTACTTTGGTAAATAATTTAAACGAGTACATTGAATTTTACTGCAGTATTTTCCAACACAAATATCTGAATGTACTTTTGCCACTCTGCAGGAAACACACTACAAGAAACAAAGAACTGGCAGCTTAGGTCATTCATCAATTTGAAGGTCGGTGGTTTGATCCCAGCCTCCTCCAGTCTGTGTACTGACGTGTGCTCAGGCAAGATAGTGAACTTCTAATTGCCCACAATACAGCCGCTGGAGTGAGTGTGGCTAAAGACGTATAACAAAGCACTGTATGAATCTGAAAGGGTGAATGTGGCACGTAGTAAAAAGTACCAGATAATTTTACTTTTTACTTTCTTATTCAGTGTATATTCTTAGTCTGAGGTACAATCTAATGTTTTCTCAGATGTCTCTGTTATTCCCCAACTTGATGTTGGTGCTTTGACACGTTTAAATTTGGTAGTTTGAAGACACGAGAGCAGTCCTTTAAACCTTTAAAGTCAGTGTTAGTGTGGCATGAAACACGTGTTTTTCCACCAGCAGATTCTCAATTATTTCCTGTTCTTTTGTGTTTTGCACACGTGTGCTCACAAACTTAGACTTAGTTTGTGAGCACACGTACCAAAACTGGGAACTTCTCGCAAAAAGCAGACCTGTTATTGTCTACCAAATATTAAGTATGACTTGGTATAAAACATACACTCAAGCTGTTATTTAGCATTTTGGTAACTACAGAAGACTCATTCATTATCTAACTATAACTCCTGCACTCACTGGGGTAACCATGCCCTCTCCACAGACTACTGTAGAGGTGCCTTAGCTCTGTATTTTTTCAGAGGGTCGGGAGGTTGTAACATCTGGTTCAAAAAACAAACACAGGCTCTCACACACCAACATGAGGTGTGGCTGGATAAATAATATGTTGAAGAATAAGCTGCTGATACTCCTAAAGCATGTTACGGATTCAAGATCATAGAATATAATATGTTAGATGAGATGAAATAAGAACGTAGCTTATACATGCACTTTGAAGAGATGCACATGAAGCTAGACAGAGACGTGTGTGCTTTAATGAAAAAAAAGGTCAAATAAAAAGAATCTAATTAATAAAAGATAAAAGTGTGTCCTGCTCTGTGAAAATGGCCCATTAGCAGCCCGCTGACTTCCATCTCAGCATACTGATGTCTAACTAATGTTAAAATCAGCAGGAGGTGAAATCTGGAAAAGATTAACAAATTCTTGTGATGCTAATTCATTCTTACCGTATAATATCATCTTGGTGGAGTGGAGTGCATCTTCAAAACATTTAATGAAATGATTTGTGGATTTTACATGTCTGCTGACTCCTGAGGCTGCCAAGCAGAGGGTGATAAGAAGGATAAGCTTTCAATGGTGTGGCTTCACAGCAAAGTCCAACTCCTGCTTCGTGTGTAGCTTAGCTTTTAAGCCTGGTACAGCTGCTGCTGCTGGGACGACCTGGGCCGAAGTCGGATCAGTGGATCAGTGGTGCCCTTCTGGGAAACAGTCTATCATCATGCCTTTGCCACAAAGCCTCAAAATGACTCAAGAAGCAGCAGTCTAGGATAGAATAGAATAGAATAGCTTTTTATTGATTATAGGGATCTGGATACCATTTTACTACTTAGTAAAAAAGCAGTCTGAGAGCAACATGCTCTGGTGTGATAATACAGGACTGTGAGGTCTTTAAGGTAAGATAGGGCAGCGGTCTCCAACCTTTTTTGCGCCACGGACTGGTTTATGCCTGACAATATTTTCACGGACCGGCCTTTAAGGTGTCGCGGATAAATACAACAAAATAAAACCAGTACCGGTACCGAAAAAAAGAAGGTTTATTCATAACACACGTGAAAAGACCCAGGAAAACAGAGTAAACGATAAAAACGATAACAAAATAACGCTGAAAACCGATAAAACCCTGAAAACTATACATTTCACACCTGAGCCTCAAGTCTCGCGGGCCGGTACCAAACCACTCACGGACCGGTACCGGTCCGAGGCCCGGGGGTTGGAGACTGCTGAGATAGGGCATGATTATTCAGTACCTAGTTTGTGAGGAGAAGGATTTTAAGTTTCATTTTGGATTTAACTGAAAAGAGAAATCAATATGGCCAAGAAGACAACTCTTTCTACTCCCTGTCAGGACTCCTGCTGCAGCAGTTTGGATTTTTAGGACATCCTGATAATAATGAATTGCAGTCGTCCAGCCTAGAAGTAATAAATGTGTGAACTATTCCTTCAGCATCACTGAGACAGGATGTTTCTAATTTTAGAGATGTTGCACAAATCGAAGAAAAGAAACCGACATATATGTTTAATATACACATTAAATCAGCGTCATCAGTCTCCAACCTTTTTTGCGTCACGGACCGGTTTATGCCCGACAATATTTTCACAGACCGGCCTTTAAGGTGTCGCGGAAAAATACAACAAAATAAAACTAGTACCAGTGAAAACGTGAAAAGACCAAGGAAAACCGAGTAAACGATAAAAACAATAACAAAATAACGCTGAAAACCGATAAAAACCTTGAAAACCAGACATTTCACACCTGAGCCTCAACTCTCGTGGCCCGGTACCAAACGACTCACGAGGCCCGGGGGTTGGGGACCGCTGCTTTAAATCACATATTCTGGTAAAAAATGACTCCATGAAAGTAAAAAAAAAAGTAAAGCATACCAGTGAAGATGTATGCTAAGCTTTCTAATGAAACTACAAAAAGGAAGCATGTATAATGTAAACAGAACTGGTCCTAGCACTAAACCCTGTGGAACACCATAATTAACCTTAGATAGCTATGATACAAACCTCTGCAGCGCAGTACCTTCAGTACCCACAGAGTGCTGAAATCACTGTAATAAAACATTATCAGCGGTATCGAACACTGCACCGAGGTCTGGCAGGACCTCACACTCTGATTTTAGGAGTGTTACTAACACATTAAGATGATTCATTTATTTATTTCAGAGCAATTTCATGGTGTTAATTAATTACACATGCAATTAATTGAAATATCTGTATTACTCTCTGATGTAATAGGTAAACAAAAATGATGTTTTGTGTTCTGGATGCTATTTGGAGAAAGGTTTCATGGTTAGACAAGATAAACTTTGATCACATGCGTTAACACAGCAACAGGGAAATTGCTAACCTCAGGCTTCAGAACAACGCTTTATAAACCAGGGCTGATGTCTTCATGAGGTCCACAGATATCTTGCAGTAGCTCCAAAGGCTATTAAGATACTAGAATTTTAAGCACTGAAACATCCTGAATAAACCTCTTAGGCCGTAGGTTTCTCAAAGGTTTTTCATTTAAGTCCATGTACTTTCAAGTCACCTGGAAAATAACCATAGCAATGGACGTCAAACACCCACAAGAGAGATTAGTTTAAACTTTAAACTTGGCCTAAACTAAAAAGGCATTAACTCAGAGCTTTGTGAGAGACATATTTGTTTGTGGCAGGGAAAACACTCTTTGCATGGTATCCTCTGACCTGGTGATCTTGGATGAATTCATGAACAGCTGCAATACTCTGGACAGCTTCACAGGTAATGATGGCAGTATGATAAATGCAGGTCAAAAAGTTTTTCTCAGGATCTTGCAAAAGTACATCTTTTTTTCCTCCAACGTCTCCTTTTGTTGCAGCTCCCGTCTTGTTTTTGATACAACTTGTTTAATACATTATTGGAATTAACTTGCCATGCCTCTGCCTTGTCAATAATGAGCCCGTGTGCTTTTGTGATTAACTGGTAATATAATTACGCT
The DNA here is from genome assembly GCF_963576455.1 of Neolamprologus multifasciatus. Taxonomy (NCBI): domain Eukaryota; kingdom Metazoa; phylum Chordata; class Actinopteri; order Cichliformes; family Cichlidae; genus Neolamprologus; species Neolamprologus multifasciatus. The sequence continues at coordinate 13,003,865 of NC_140440.1, read as the reverse complement.
TCATTAGAACAACATTTCCTGTGGTGCAATTCCCCAGGTGGCATTTTCAATCTTCATTCTTCTAATTCTCTCGTGACTGCACTACCATGACCACATATACATAGAAATCAAAACTGCCTTTTCATACTGTTAATTTTGCATTTTAACATGGCAGTTTGTGTGAAACGACTCACCTTTAGAGCCCAAAATAATATATCAAATTATATTCAAGGATATTATATTATATTCATGTTTCAATCCAGCAAAGGAAGCAAAAAAAAAGTCTTTTCTACTTAACTTAACAGCATAATGATGAGTTAATCAAACAAAAGGCTGCCTATGAGTGATGCACCCAGTCCATCAGTGTTTATAAGTTTAATTTAGCCTTTTGCAGCAGGTTGTACTAGGTAATATAATATGCCCTGGAATGGGTGTGATGAAGCTCTAAAGCAGTGCTGTAGTGTTTCAACAAGGCGAGGTTTCAGGTTGGGGCCAGAGTGGGTTTGCAGGGACCCCAATTCACTCAGCTGTGCAAGTCAATAGAGAATAGATAATGATAGACCAATGAAAGAGACTTCCCACTGTGGCCATGGCTGCATCTGGATAGTGAATATCTTGAGGGGAGCATGATACTGATGCTTTAGGAAAAAGACTTAGCCCTGATATGCTATTCCAGTTAATAGTCTAATCCAGTCTCCGGTTGCTCTCAGTGGGTTATAGCCGTAACCCTGCCACAGCCTATTCATGGAGATAATAAACGAGCATTGTGATGGGTTGTATATCCCTCCTCAGCCTGATAAGACGCCTGCAGGGAAATGAAATTCTGCTTTTGCTGAAATATTATGATTTATGGATTGGGAGCACAGCGCCGGTGGCCTACACTCTGTCCATGAGAAAATCCTATCTGTGAGTGCATGCATGTTTATGTGCAAGTTTTGTAAGGAGGTGTGTTTGTGCTAACAGATTGTAGTGTGCGTGTATGTGAGGGTAAGTGTAATATAAAGCACTTAGTTAATTTAATCGAGGCCTGCTTTACACTATCTGTGTGTTATTATAATTCCTCACTTGCACAGAATCACAATAATAAATCCAGTTTAGTTTATTCTGCTGAATCAATTCCATAAAGATAGATATTCAGTGGAAAGTGGGATGACTAACTGTGCTACTGCTGCTGTAATAACCACAATAATAAACAAAAAGGAATGAAATACAGGTTTTAATAAAGGCTCGTGGGAAGCAAACACTTCACTCTTTTTTAATAATAAGACTTCCAAATTATAATTGTTCTGCTGATGACGGCAAAGATCTCGGTCTCGTAACAAAGCGACTCACGAAAGTGAAAGTGGTCTCCAGGCACAGAGTCGCTGTGGGAGAGAATATGTTTTATAGTACAGTTCAAATTAGTTTGACTGAGATGCTAACTAGATTAACTTGAAATAAAATACAAAAACACTGAAGCCCATACTTTTTAAGCAGCATACAGGTCATTTTATTTGGTGTTTTATTTATGCATTTATGTCAATATCAATTCAGTTTTATTTAGATGGTATTAATTTAACAGATACCTCATGGTACTGTATTTTGGGAAGTAAAGATCCAGCAACAATCAGATGACTCCCTATGAAAAAAAGGACTTGGCGACAGTGGGAGGAAAAACTCCCTTTTTTGCCAGAGGAAGAGGCCTCTGGCAAAACCAGGCTCAGGGAGGGGTGTCACGATCGGGCGGACTACGCACGGTAATTCGGCGTGCCCGTGTGGCGTGCTGGCTAGACCCAAACGCGGGGAAGGCTAGCGATGGGTTGGAACAGACACGCAGTTAATCTAGTAACAATCAGTGCACGAAGCGTGGCTTCGGACTGGCGTTACAGAAAAAGAGTCGAGAGGAAAAACACTCACGGTTGCTGAATCAGACGGACACTGACGTCGGCACAGAGTTGGAGCTTCTGACATGAGGAGAACGATGTCTGAGCGGCGAACAGGTGGGTGGCGTCTCTCTTTTAAACCCGGCCCCGTGATCAGCTGGCGATCAGCTGGCGATCAGCTGATCACCGGCTGACAAGGGGCAACTATCCGCCGCGACCAGGTGGAAGGGAAATGGTAAGGAGAGCACAGGGAGACATGACAAAGCACACAAAATTGGGGTGAATGGACTAGACTGACATGCGTAGTGGTGTGTGAACACATGGGAGTCGAGAGGAAATGCTCATGGCAGCATAACTAAGTTAAGGCTCAGTGTTGTCTGATCCAGTTCTAACAATAATTTTCATAAAAGGGAAATGATAGTTCTTCCGAATCCAAACCAGGAGCTGATTTCACGATTAAGGCACCTAATTTTGACGAGCCACTAACATTTTCAGTTTCCTGTTTTTAACTCTGATGTGGTCTTCTGCTGCAAGGATCCACATGTTGTGCATTCATAGATGCTCTTCTTCAATCTTGGTTGTAACGAGAGCTCATTTGAGTTGCTGTTGTCTGGGTCTTTCATAGCATTTTCAAATCATTTATATTGCCGGTGTAAACAGTTAGTAAATGACTGTTAAGTTGCGCTCATCATTAATCATGTTGCGTAAATTCTACAGTTATCATTTAACAAGTGGGGAAAAATCTGTCATAAATGTTTTCAAAAATCAGAAGAAGCTACTTCCAGCTGCTCACTTGTCACACGGGGTCACCACAGCAGGCAGCGCCACAGAGTTTTACACTGAATAACATTCTTAAAATAGCCTCAAAGGTAAATTTGTAAGTAAATACATGAGCCATCATACTGTGAAACAACACAAACATTGAACAGGTTATGTTAGGTAACACTTTTACACAAGCTTGCAGTTATTTCATTAGGACGGTGTTCCATTATCCTCAATCGGAAACATTCAAAAACATGTTTACATGGTTTCGTTTAGACAATCTTCTCATTAGATGCTCATTTTTTCAGTCTGCTGTCTATAACCCAGACTGGCCTTAAAACATTGTTATTGTTATTGTTACATTTTAAACACATTTTCAGCTCTTCATACAAATGTGATGTGTGCCTGTGTGCATTTGTGTGTCTCTATGTCATGAAAAAGTACGTGTAAAATGTCGTAGGAGTGAGGCCAGCACTAGTCAATTGACCTCAGGGTCAAACCACTTGACCTCTGACCTCCCTGAGGCTCGCCTTCTCACACGCATCCACCCAGAGAGAAAGAGAGTGAATAAGAGGTCTGCAGGAAGCTTGTCCTTCATTCTGTTTTTTACTCATTAAATGATCCCTTTTATTTGTTTTACAAATTACACTGAGTCAAAAACTGTATTAATAACGACACACGCTCAATGCCTGATACTGATTGGACAATAGATAAATAGTGAAATGTCAAACATCTGTAATTAGTCAAATATCAAGCATCCTGATACCAGCTTAAGCTTCACTCTTTGCTCTGATTAGCAATCACCCTTAACATTTCCATCCATCCATCACTTAACTCAGCGGTCTCCAACCTTTTTTGCGCCACGGACCGGTTTATGCCCGACAATATTTTCATGGACCGGCCTTTAAGGTGTCGCAGATAAATACAACAAAATAAAACTAGTACTGGTACCGAAAAAAATAAGATTTATTCCTAACACACGTGAAAAGACCCAGGAAAACCGAGTAAACGATAAAAACGATAACAAAATAACGCTGAAAACCGATAAAAACCCTGAAAACTATACATTTCACACCTGAGCCTCAACTCTCGCGGCCCGGTACCAAACGACTCACGGACCGGTACCGGTCCGAGGCCCGGGGGTTGGGGACCGCTGACTTAACCTATATACAGTCCTCAGCCCTGAGGATCCCTCTGATAACAAAGCCTCTGAAATCAGTGGGTGCACAGACCACCACGGTAAGATGGGGATTCATGGGCAACAACAATAAAATGTGGGTTTAAAACTTGTAGAAAACATCTGAAAACTGGTAATTAATGACACCCAGTGTTGTTACGAGAAAAGCCGTCACCATCCTGTCGCTTGTGTTTACCAAAACACTGCTGAGTGAAACTACACTGTCACTCTCATCTTGCATCTCTCGCACGTACATATCTGGTACAACTTGTTAACCATCGATTTAAATTGTATACCCGTAGTAGTGTATTACAACTTGCAGCATAAACAGAGATTAATGTGAGGCAATCCTACATATTTAGTTAATGAATGGCTGTTTAATACAGAATATTGTGCTGAAGGCTCGTTGCCTACACTCACTATCGTTTCAGAGGTTCTGTAGCTCTTCCTTCTCTCATATAACGGTATGACTCTATCGTGTCTTCATGGTGCAGCCATCAAAGTCTTGCTATTGCCTGACTGGATTTTCAGCAGGGCTGAGGAGGAGCAGCTGAAGATCATTTGCTACAAAGAATCTGTTCTTAAGGTTCGTTTACGAGCAACATATCACTGAAATGTGACCATATTCCAGTAATGTTTGTGTTTGTGTTTGTTACCTCACACATGAATTTGCTTACATTTTATAAATCTGAATTTTAATAGCATCCATTCTTATGCTTTGTTCCTCTTATTCAGCATAAAGAATTATTCAGAATGGAGGTTTGAGAATAGAGGTGGTGCCACACAGCTTCAAATGTATTTTAATTTGTGATACTGGGCTTTGTATCCGATGCTGTGCTGAGATAACTTCACAGAAAATTTGGCAGTTCCTCTTTGACTTTCTAGCAAGTGTAGTTTGTGTACATGTCTTTTATGATTTAGAAACATTGGATGTGGAACGAGTAAGAAATTGCTCCAATTTAAATGGGTTTGTTTCTTCTGCTTATGTTATCCTGTAATTTGTCCGTGGTTAACAAAGTTGTACAGAATCACTTGACACTCCGCATGTGAGCCTTGTGACTGTTCTCCCGCTGCTTTCTCTCCCTGTGCTCACTGACTTCCAGTCTCACCTCCTCATTACTCTTCGTGTTGAACTGCTGAACCTCCAGATGTGCTGGCGAACCACACCACTCACACGCTCTCTGCTTCATCTCCCTTGTTCTTCCTTGTCCCTCCTCTGTTTCATCTCCTCCTTCTCCTCCTTCTTCCACTCTCAACCTCTTTGCCTTTCCACTTCCTTGTCTTTACATTTGTCTCAGCTCCCTTTTTCCACTCTTCCCCACATCCCTCCTTCTCCTGCCTTCCCACATCTCCCCTTCCTCCCCTGGTCCTCATCTCTGTCGCTGTTGGCAGCCTATTTAAATGCTCCATTGGAGAAGGATTAAGGTTTATGCAAGGTCAGTGTGGGATGTGATAATTATAATCACAGCTTTTTGCCTGGCCAATGACGGCCATTTGTTATTCTCAGCTCAGTGGCTTCAGAAGCCCCTGAGGGGGAGCTGGTGGGAGGTGTTGACAAGAGGCTGGCTGATTTACCGGCCCCCCCCCTACACACACACACTCTACCCCACCCCCAACACACACACCCTTCCCCTCCTCTCTCAGCACAGGCTTTCGGGTTTGCATGCGCTACTCCTTTTCCTATCCCGTCCTTATCTTCTGTCTTTCTTAGTAAATTCAAGCTCTGTCTTTTCCCCTCATCTTACATCCCTACTCTCAATCTACATATGTTTCCAGCACCTCTACTTCACTCTTTATATTCCAGGACATCTTGCAATCTTGCATCATATGGAATTTGTTGGACTTCCATGGAAAGAGCAGAAGATACAAGGAAACAGCCGACAGAAAGCTGTCCCGATGTTCTTAAACAGCTTGAACATTATTGCACCAGATTGCTCGAACTTCTGCATTCAGACAAGTTTTGTTCACTGTGAAGTTCAAGGGTTCAAACTTTGTGCTGAAGTTTTGTGCCTCTATTCTCTGAATCAGAAAATAAAAAGTTTGACTTTGCATCATACACTGGATATAAAATATATATACTTGGAAATAGATTCTGGGTCTAAAAGCTGAAGCTAAGGTAAAAGCACCGTAAGCATAGAGCCTGTCTAATGACCAGTAAAAAGTGACTCCTGTGGTTGCAAAAGCAAGTCTACTTACATGGACACATATGCAACAATAGCCTTCAGATCTCTGGATCTGTGACCTTAGTAAACACTTTCCTGATTACTTTATGGGTTTAGTTGCTAATATAAATTGTTGTCCCTCACTGAGAGGATGTTTCTTCTCAAGATTCAAAGTTCAATACTCAGAAAATTACAGAAAATGAAGTAGAAAATATAATCTGTAAATTAAGTAGCCCAAGGCTGTAATCTGGCATATTTACATTTGTTAAAATGTTCATTAATATGTCTTTTTCCTCACTCCCTGCTCATGTAGATGTAAACTGTTCAGCAAGGCCAGTGCAGCCAACAAGCTACAAATTAGGGCTGTCAAAAAAATCAGATTTTAATGTCACACTCGTGGTGGTCAGTAAAATTCATAAGCATTAGTTGAATTAAGTTAGTTTATTATATATTGTCTCTTTTGTCAGATTAATTAAAATTTAAATAACAATACCTGGAGGTGGTGACATAATAACTCTAAAGAAGCATACATAAAGAATAGTTGTAAACACTATTTTCATATTAACTTTTTAAAATTATTACACTTATCCTCAGGACCTGGTTACAGTAACAGTGTTTATGGTGGGATACTTCTTGATGATTTTCGTGAGAATGGAATCGGCTCTGCTGGCTGTAGTTTGCTAGCCAATATGTTTCTGGTGTAACAGGGTCGAGTTGTTTATCAGATTATCTACTAATTGTAAGGTTGGGGTTCAGTCTCTTCTCAGGTTTGCATGCAAAGTTTCCTTGGTGAAGATACTAACCCCAAGTTAGAGTGTGTAAATGTTAGATAGAAAGAACTTACACAGAAAACGTGCATGTGTGAACGGATGAATGAGGAAAGATCTTAAAAGCGCTTTGAGTGTGACCTACAGGAAGTCAAGTCAATTTTATTATATTTTATATAGAGCCATGAGGGTTGATGTTAGCTTGATATTTCTGTATATAATGAGCATTTCCTTACTTAGAGACTTACCCTGGAAAACTTTGCTTTACTTGTCTTACAGTTAGCTCAAAATGCTAAGTAATTAATGTTTTGTTTAACCTTTGTAAATAGAACATGATAACCTCCATCAGGACTGTTTTGCATAAAGAGTTTTGTCCCTTACAGCCCTAGTATCCTGCTCTCTGCTTGGAGTTGCCAGTTTAAAACAGAGCAACGCTAGGTTAAACCTCAGCATAATGGGATTTGGCCAGTACAAGTCCAGTCTGTATATCTGCCCATTGGGAGCTAACCTTTCTTTCTTTGCTCTTTGCATGAATGTCGTTTTCCATGGGAGAGGGGGTTGTGTGGTTTTCTTGGTGACTTCTGAATTTTAAGCTGTGATGTTGTAACTACAGGCCTGTATCAGGGTGCCATGTGCGGTCTTTATGTTCCGATTCATGCTGCAGAGCTAACTAAACCTCCATCCATCATCCCTCCGGCACTGCCAGCCATGTTTGACTGGTCAGGCCTGATGCTGGGAATAGATTGGTAGATTTGCCCAGCTCACACGCACACACAGGGGACTAGTCATAGCCAGGGATCAGAGTGTTTTCTAGCTGACTGATGTTAGAACCTGAACTAAGCACAGCCGAGATAGAAGGGAGAGCAAAGGCCATGGGTCAGACAGGGATTTGGGTGAATGGCTCCTTTAAGCTGTAGCAGAGCTGTCAGTCAGTGAGTTTAGAGAGAGTAGGAGAACCTGATGAAACGACAGGTTGCAGGTTTTAATCCCTGAAGTACTCGCAAATTTATGTGGGAATACATTTCAGTACACTAGATGTTTTTCTGAAAATGCTGTATGTAAGTTTAAAGATGTAATTCCTCCACTATTACTTTTGCTATTCGCCAAAAATTCAATTCAATTTTATTTATACAGCGCCAAATCACAACAGTTGCCTCAAGGTGTTTTATATTGTAAGGTAGCCCCTACAATAATACACCCAACAGTCATATGACCCCCTATGAGCAATCGCTTTGGCGACAGTGGGAAGGAAAAACTCCCTTTTAACAGGAAGAAACCTCCGGCAGAACCAGGCTCAGGAGGGGCGGGGCCATCTGCTGTGATTGGTTGGGGTGAGAGAAGGAAGACAGGATAAAGACATGCTGTGGAAGAGAGACAGAGATGCAGAGAGGTGTATTAACACACAGTGAGTGAGAAAGGTGACTGAAGAAGAAATACTCAATGCGTCATGGGAATCCCCCAGCAGCCTTCACCTATTACAGTGTAGCTAAGGGAGGATTCAGGGTCACCTGATCCAGCCCTAACCCCTAACTAGATGCTTTATCAAAGAGGAACGTTTTAAGCCTATACGGTCATTAAGATTAATTATTCAAGAGCTTGTATGTGAGGAGGAGGATTTTAAATGTGAATCTGGATTTAACAGATTTACATTCTGTGAATCAGTTAACACACACACACACACACACACACACACACACACACACACACACACACACACACGCTTCCAAAAGTATTCGGCCCCCTTGAACTTTCCCACATTTTGTCACATTACAGCCACAAACATGAATCAATTTTATTGGAATTCCAGGTGAAAGACCAACACAAAGTGGTGAACACGTGAGAAGTGGAACGAAAATCAGACATGATTCCAAACATTTTTTACAAATAAATAACTGCAAAGTGGGGTGTGCGTAATTATTCAGCCCCCAAAAAATGTTCATGCCTTTTTAATTTGTCATTTATTAAAATTATAAATATATATTTTAACTCAAACGTACAGTTTTTAAATTTAATGTTGCTGAAACAACAAAGTAATAAAAAAATAAATCTATCTGATGGAGAAATCACTCATCTTTGGAAAAGAGAGTTTATTACAGAGAAATGTCTCTTTCCAAAATAAAAGCTATACTATACGCTTCTTCTGGGCTATATTCTCAGCAGCATATTAAACATATCAGGTCCCCATAAGGAGAATCATGTGCTAACGGCTGTCTAAATGACTCGGTAAAGTTTGTAGCATGCGTGGTTGTTGTTTTTGTCTGCTTCAACTTGTCTTTGCACGAGGATGATGTCGGAGTAAATGTGCAGCCATATTCGTTGTGTTCCCACTAGTGCTGTCAGCGTTAATCTGAAATGACGTTAACGCCACAACACGGCAAATCTCTGTTAACGAGCTACTGCGGATCGCCCCATGCGTGGGGCTGGACGGCGTCAACATGTTAACGAGCTAACTGCGCTAACACACTAGTTCCCACCAATATAATTGAGCATTGCTGGCACATCCAACATACTGTTTTACTTTAGTCCATGACACGCTTACCTTCAGGGTCATACGTCACATGAAAACCAAAATAGTTCCAAAGGCCAGATCTGAATGAGGGTGGGGGAGGTTCAATTTGCCATGTTGCAACGAGAGCTTAGCTTCTGTCTTGCTAGCTTGCCCTGCGCTCAGTGAATCTGCGTTCGACTACTCCGCCTAGGCTGCACTGTCGAGCGCAGATCCACTGAGTGCTCAACACAGACAGCATCGTCAGAAGGAAAGTTGATAAAATAAATTAAAAATGTTGTATTGTTCATACATATGCGTACCGAACCGAAAGCACTGTATCGAACGGTTCAATATCAGTACGAGTATCGTTGCACCCATATATATATATATATATATATATTTGGCCAGCTTATTATCCCAGTAGGGTTACCTGATCACGGGCAGGGCGTAGGTGTCGATAGCCCCGATCTTCTTTCTCCCATTTAGCTGACCCCTTAGGACTTGCCTGTCCCTCTGCATGCATCATGCATTTGGTGGTTGTGGCTGTGGCTAGCGGCCTTGGTGGTTCCCATTTGCCCCACTACAGTTCTCCAGTTTGAATGATATTCTGATGTTGTTGCTCATATATATATATGTATATATATATATATATACACACAAGAATGTCATCCTTTGCTGAAGTTGAATTTGGTGTTATGTGTTATGTTTTTAAATTTCTGTTCTTGATGAGATCCTTGATAAAATACTCTTCCCTTGACAGACACCAGGATGAAAGCAAAAATCTTAAAATACACAAGGTGTCAATGCTAAAGCAGTATTTAAACCAATGGATTGTGGTGAATGGGATTTGGTGTGAAGCAGCTTTAAAGAAACAGCAGGAACGGGTGATGTTTTTTTTTTCTGCTGCCACCTCTCTAATTGGCTGTGTTCGACAGAGCATTTTTGAAGGACAGGGTCTCTCATTAGGCATTCACACCCAGGACTTGCTCCAATTGGGCTGCCTAAGGAATCTGAAGGCAATGCAATTGTGTAATTTGCACACAAAGTGGTCTGGATTGATCCAAAATAAACCTCTCAACTTTAAATGTTGGGGGAGGAGAGAGAGGGCGTATAATTGCATCATTTAGTGAATTGATTGGCTGAGAGTCGATGGAAGGGAATCAGGAAGCAGCAGATAAACGGTGACAGCAGTGCCTTTTAGAGCAGGGACCCATCAACACAAAGACACACACACACACGAGGAGTACGAAAATACACACACAGGTTTAGGCTCTGCAGCAAAGATATACGCACTGCAAATAAAAGAACACACCTACAGACACAAACGTAGATAAACTAAGACGCAAACGAATAGAAACAAACATGACAACGTGCCTGCACGCACACACACAGTCAGATTAGACAACACAAAAAGAACTCAGGTCCACATCACACACCGAGCGCTGCAGGGCGGGACAATGGAAGGAAGAATTAGAGGTAACAATAGATTTCATTAAGCCAAACTAGACTTAACGAGACAATCGATACGTCATAATTAAAGCCAGGAGGCTGAGAGCGACTTAGACTCTAAATGACGACTGCTCTTATTAAGATGGAGCAGATAGAGAAAGGCTGTCTGACAATGGAGCTCTATAACTACCTACTACAGCAGGCCTTTGTGCTCACACTGGCCTTTCACCAAGACAGACAGATAGGAGAGAGGAGAAGGAAGAGCAGACGAGCAAAGGAGAGGAGGATGAGCATATAGGTCTGTGTCTTTCAGTTGGTTGCGGTAGTAGAAAAGAAGAGGTGATCTGCGATGATGTGAATGATGACGCAAACTTGTAATCTTTGTTCTACTTCTTCGGCTGTGCAAATCTTCCACTCCAGTTCTTTTCTCTAACAAGTGTGGATACATCTTACTTTCCTTTCTATAGTGAGCAGAGCACGTTCCAGTGTTTTAGGCTTTGAATCATATTTCTACACAGAGATCAGTATGGAGTGAAAACGTGTGCACACACAGACCGACACAATACTATTCAAATGCTTGCCATTAATGAAAATCAACTACCTGTTTCTGTTTGTTTCTAAATTTGCAAGTTAAAAATATAGCCCATTGAAATCTGCGCCCTGTATTCCTGCGCAGTCTCTTGGTGGTGGTCTTAGACTTGGTCCTCGTCTCTGAAGCGACCATTTCAAAGGAAAGTGCAAGTTGATTGCACGTGATTGCAACAATCACCCACGCTAGTCTCCAACTAGTGTTTCCCTTGTACAGCAACCGTGTGTGAAAAGTGGTCAAGAAAGAGATGCTGAAAAGCAAGTTCATGCAAACATCGTCGGGTCTGCAGTAGTATTGTCAGCTGTGGGGATGTGAGGTAGGAGGACCTCCGAATGAAACCGTGCATTTATTTACAGTGAAAATAACAATCACTGCTCAGTGCGTTCCCGACTCCCGTGACATGTCAGTGTTCCTTGTCCCCACTCCTCAGTGTCTGAGCACTCCGTGCTCGCTGACCTCTCGTCTCCATGCTTCTCCTGGGGAGATAACAAACAGGCAGCCGTAAGACGCACGCAATGTGGCAGACTAACCTTACTGACTGGACGAGAGACTAACGTGAAGTCACACAATGATCAGAGAGAGCTCCACCACACTCTTACGTAGCTCCTCCGACGGGGCTTCATCAGCTGTGTGATTGTCTTCAGGTGTGGCCAACCACCTACCAGGCCTGAAGGTGCTTGTAAACAGGTGCTCCCACACACACACACACACACACACACACACACACACACACACACACACACACACACACACACACACACCTGCAAGCAGGGAGAACGAGGGACACCAAGAACACATATAATATAATAATATAATACAAGTCCATAACTGCTCAGGGACCCTGGATGGCTCAGAGCCAGGTCCCTGACAGGTATGCTTACAATGGGACTTCTGCTCCTGAACCTCTGTGTACAGCGTAAGTAAATCCAAATAAATCTGCCCGAGCATCATTAAATGTTCTATTTTCTTCGCATATTTTTCTTTTCTTACAATTCTCCATACTTGGCCACCTGGGGTTAAAGTCTCGATAAATGCACGGCCTTTTGGCGGGTATACCAGCTTCCACAAGTGTGACGCTTATTTAATAAAACACTTAAAATAATAAAATATAATTTTAATATTTCAAGATCATAATAATCTTCCAATGTAGAACTACAAGTTATAAAAAGAACTAACACAAGTAAAATGCACTTCAGTTAAATAGTTATAATGTATTTTCCCAAGCCACGCGTTGCCGACCCCTGCTCTGGTGTGACTGTAGCCTAATTCAGTGTTATGATATGATATGAAACTACAATAATGTAATGAGCAATGAGTGTTGATTTAATGCAGTTTTAACAGAACATAACATAATTTACAAGTTTTCCAAGTAATGAAAATGTTTCATTTAATTAATTCATATTTTATTTCAAAGTAACTAGAGTCTGTTGAGACTCAATTATATTCCTGTTGTTTAATTGTCTTGATATGCTCAGTGTTGGGACTACAAATTACAGAATACATGGTCCAAAATGTAGTTTGTAACATATTCCATTAAGTTACTTAATGTGAGTAACGTACTCTGAATACTTTGGATTACTTCATATATTGTCATGCTTTTTACAACTACATGAATGTACTATTGCTGTGTGATTACTATTGTTAAGGCTACTCACCACCAAGCTAACATTGTTAGCTGAGGTTAGTTCATCGACTGCAGACTGTTAGACTTGATGGACTAACAGTAGGTGGACATTAGGTAAGGCTGCACTTTTTGCAGCGATCTCGTATAGAAAACTGTTTCTGTATCAGTAATATGTTTTCTTTCTGTCTGCTTTCAGAACTGCACATGATTATTTGCAGCTAGCAGGTTGTAATGCAGCGTTCATTAATAGTAATAAATCACACAGCAGTAGTACATCCAAGATACTGAAGTGGCACATAACCCAGGTAGCTACCACAACCAAAATAAGGTAGTTGCAGTAGGCTAATGTCAATTTTTTATTTTTAAAGAGCTTACTTCCAGATGTTTCTTTAGGTTGGAGGTGGAGTTTTCTGACACTGAGCAGCTTGGTTGCTGGCAAACAGTTTGCATTGCATGGTCAGGTTCCTGGTGAGACCCTCTCATTGCGTGTTTTATTTGGGTTTCTGGCAATTTGTGGAATTACCAGAATTAGAGAGGGGATAGCCTAACATAAGAAACAGGAAAAGACCACAATGTAATCCATTTATTTCAATAAAGTAACTGTATTCTAATTATCACCTATTTAAGCAGTAACTCTAACGGAATACAGTTACTCATATTTTGTATTTTAAATAAGTAACGCATGTATTCCATTACTCCCCAACACTGGATATGCCCAATAATAGGAGAGAGGACACAATAGACAGGCCAGTCCAGCTAGTACATTTAAAGCATGACTCACTGGATCAAAAAAGCCCTCTTTCACCCATCACTGAATGGTACATAAAGGCCAGTTTTCAATATGAGCTGTAGGTTTTTACTGGATCTGAAAGGCTGTCTATTGTCACACTGCAGATTACATTGGTGGACTAAGCTTCATAATGTAGCCTGCTGAAAACCACTGTGCACATTTAATATTTTATTCTGTCAGTCTTTCTTTTTTCTTTCATTCTTTATAGCAAAGTAGCATAAACTGTTGATGAAAATGGACCATAAAAGATCAGTAAAAAGAAACTGGGTCATTTTTTTGAATGCTTAGTTATTCTTAAAACTTTTATGTCTCAATAGTCAGATTAGATGACTATTGGGACTAAATATCTTGGGAGATTTTATTTTATTTTATTTTATTTTATTTTATTTTTTTGTGTCCCGTTTGGATCTTTAGCCATCAGAATTGTTGTCTTAAGGCCAAGAAAGATGCCAAGCGGATTTATTTTACCAAGTGGATCATCATGGCCTTGCCATATTGGTCCATCTGATTGACCTTTATTATAATTATGAATTTATTTTATTTTCAGTTGCTACAAACGGGACAGACATGACTGGGGGATAGGACAGGGAGAAAGAATGAAAGAAAGAGAGGGAGAGAAAGAAAACCAAAGGGGAGAAGAGACGGTGAAAAAGGGGGGAAGAAAGAAAGAAAAACAAACCAAACACCTGGATCACCTGTATGGAGAAAAAAAAAACAGAAGAGAAAGCAAACAAAAAAAGAGCAACATAATAAAAACAGCACCATCACAATAAACTAGCTAGCAGTAGATAACAGTAGATACTAAATATTAAACGATATTGTGCAGCACGCAAGATAGACAGCGCACAATGTGCTTTGAGGCAGCAGCCAAGAAAGGTGTAGTCCGTGTCTGTGTACACCCGTGTGCACACCTGGGAGAGTGGGAGAGTTTATAATATAATTATATTATAAAAGCATGTAGCTCTATATTTCGCAATCGTGAATGTTACAAATGAGCTGAAGATCATAAAACTAGAAAAATCATTCAAAGAGAAAATATCAACGACTGTGTGCAAGCAGCTGGTGACAGTGAGAAGAAAGACCTCACTTTTAACAGGAAGAGTCTTTCAACAGAACCAAGCTGAAGGGCTGTTAAGATGTGAGGGTTGTATAATCAGTTATTTGAATTCAGTTTAAAAATCAAAGCTTGAAGTGCTTCTTTAGCTCGGTGGGTGAGCAAGTGACCAGAGAGCAGCGGCCCGGGTTTGAGTCTGAGGCCCTTTGCTGTGTGTCTCCCGCTTTCCTGTCCATCTCTTCACTGTCCAAAAATAGATAAATAAAAAATAAAAGTCCCAGTTTGGGTTGTGGGGTTGGGTGTGGGTTCAACAGAAAATAATTGTTCTGAGGTTCAGGCTATTTGCATCTATGTGGGAAGCTCAGTAGTAGTATCTCAACGTTCTCCTTCAGCAAAGGGTTAGGTAAATACGACATGACATATAGCCCTGCTCTGTTGTTTCTGTACTTTTTTGTGATCCTGATCCCATCTTTTGGAATGGTTCAGATGCTACGCACCACTTTGAAAAGAGAAGATTTTACTGAAACGTGATCACTGTTGACAGTAAACTATCTTTGTCTTCCCATCTCTCCATCTCTCTTTCCCTCGCTCTTGTTCTCCATCTCTTTCAGACGACTATCATTTCTGAATTATATTTTATGGCTCATTAAGCATCTATATTGGTCCAACGTGGAGACAAAAGCAGAGGAATGGAGGAAGGATTGATGAAAAGAAAGGCGAGATACTGACAATGAGACCAGAAGATGAAAAGCCTTTCCCTGAAAATATACAAAGTACTCACTTAAACAAAAAGATGTTTTTAATTAGCACCAATTAAGGGCATACACATGTCATATAGTGCACATTTAATATAACAATTGATACATCCAATAGTGCTTGTCAACACAGCAACAAAGAAAAAAGAATCAGTTTTTCAAAAATAACATTTAGAGTTGAGTTTTTTTTTTTTTTTTTAAATAGCAGCTCACCAGTGTAGATGCACCCATGCAAAAAATGCTAGACAAAGGTGGAGCAAATGTAGAAAAGCAGTTGAGTCTAATGTTGCCTTAAACCAGGGGTGTCCAAACTCCGGCCCGCGGGCCAACTGCGGCCCACGATCCATTTTTAATTGGCCCGCAAGTAATTTTATAAATAGAATCGAATATGGCCCGCATGAGTGTATTGCACTTCTTAGTTTTAACACCAGGGGGAGCTACTGTCGATCGAGGCAGTTGCTCCACCAAAAAGGACAATCACAGAAGAAATTTAGCCCAAGTTAGTTACTAAACATGGCAGAACCAAAGAAGCGAAAGGTAGAAAGTGAATGCAGAAAATTCACATGGTGGGAGACATGGTGGGAGAGTGAATATTTCATCAAAGAATTCAAGGGGAAGTGTGTCTGTTTGATCTGCACTGAAATTATGGCAGTTATGAAAGAGTATAATGTACGACGTCATTATGAAACCAAACATCAGGCCTATGCATCCGACACTGGTGCTGAGCGAGAGCAGAAATTAAAGCAAAGGGTAGCTCTCCTGCGGGGTCAGCAACAGTCATTTTTTCGTGGTCAAAAGGTCCAGGAAAAGGCTACAATAGCCAGCTATGAGGTCGCCCAACTCATCGCAAGACATGGCAAGCCTTTTTCAGATGGAGACCTCATAAAACACGGCCTCGTTAAAGTCACCGAAATAATGCGCCCGTCAACAACGTCAGCATGTCCAGAAATCCAGTTGTTGAAGACTTGTCAGCCAACATTAAACTGCAACTGTCTGATAAAGCCGTGCTTTTGATCTTTACTCCATCGCATGCGATGAGAGCACCGATGCCACAGACACCGCACAGCTGCTATTTTTTTGCGGGGAGTGGACGAGCACTTTAGGTGAGTAAAACATATATTCCACAGTACCCGTGTGTTAATGTGCAGGTACACATGCTTCAAATATCAATAATGCGCATCAATTCTGTCACTACCCTGCTTTTGCACACCACTTTCTTATATGCGCTTTTCTTGTTAACACACAGAGTACACACCGCTGTGCACAGCACACGCACACGCAAAGTCAGCTGATCTCATCTGATGCAGATTTGCTCCTTGATCAAGTGACATTTGTCTGGATTTTTGGCACGAGTGGCGTCGGATCAGCACCGCGGCTGGATGTCCCGATTTACATACCCAGCGCAGCTGATACTCACCAGAATAATTTACTAAAATTATATGCACTCCTGTTATTAAGTCCAGCTCAGTCTGTTAATGTTGATAACGGTTTCAAACGAACGTTAATAGGTGTGTTGCTAAGCCCAATAACTTAAATAACAAACTTGAAATGTGCCCCTCCCATTTTCCCCTTTATTGTTTTTTCTCTGTGCTGTAAATCTTCTGTCTAAGAGGAAATCTGAGGCTGCTGTTCTGAGAATGAGCTACCAAAGCTTTTTCTCAATATATCAATAAAGATCCATTTATGGAAAGCTGTGATGAAGGCAGTTTTGTCTTTAATTATATTCAACAATATAATATATTCGACCACTTGTAAGTGATTTTTCTAACTTTAATACACTAAAGTTAAGGTTATATACCTAATTTCTAGTAAGTGGCCCACCCCCTCCTATATTTTTATGTATGTGGCCCTCAGTGAAAAAAGTTTGGACACCCCTGCCTTAAACATTAAAAGTATCATACTGGTACTCTGTATCACCAGATACGCAAAGTCAGCATCATCTCAGAACTGGAACCAGTTGGATTATTAATCCCTAAACACACTCACTGTGTTGCATATATCAGACAGTCAAGGAAATTTAATACATCAAGAAGGTTTTATTCAGTTACCTGTTGACTTTACGTCTTCTGACAGTAGAAGTAGGGAGCGATCGTGCCTCTAGAGTTGGGCGTTCGTCTTGTAATCGGAAGATTGCCGGTTCGAGCCCCGGCTCCAACAGTCTCGGTCGTTGTGTCCTTCTTCACCCGTTGCCTACTGGTGGTGGTCAGAGGGCTCGGTGGCGCCAGTGTCCGGCAGCCTCGCCTCTGTCAGTGCGCCCCAGGGTGGCTGTGGCTACAATGTAGCTGCCATCACCAGTGTGTGAATGTGTGGATGACTGGTTGTGTAAAGCGCTTTGGGGTCCTTAGGACCAAGTAAAGTGCTATACAAATACAGGCCATTTACCATTTTTAGACCAGAATAATGTGGTGAAGAGCCTTTAAACCATAGGTGTCAAAATCTGGCCCGCGGGCCAAATTTGGCCTGCAGCCTAATTACATTTGGCCCGCAAAGCCATACCAAATTACTATTAGAGCTGGCCTACTGGTATTATACAGCTAATATATATATTGTTTAGTATTAAGCTTTGCTTGTTCCATATTCAGTTTTTCAGCAAAACCTGTTTGAGTCCATAAGAAGAGATTCATTCTTATATCTGGAGGAAGATTTTTTTTTCAGTAAATATTAACGTTAGCCCGCGACCTTGTTTCAGTTTTGAATTTTGGCCCACTGTGCATTTGAGTTTGACACCCCTGCTTTAAACAGTCTGCACAAGGCCCTTCATAGAGACAGAAAGCACAAGAAGTATTTGCTTCCAATGGATGTCATAAAGATTTCAAATCCAGTTTGTGTATATTCATTTGGGCTGCATATTGTCATATAAATGCATTTTGTTGTTTTCACTTACCGTCTATTCACTATGAGGCAGTTTGCAATTTATGCCAAGAGTAGGCCTTAATCTAGAATTGTTAATCAGTTCCTAATAATCCACTTTGTGAAACACAGACTCCTCAGAGATTACTAACACCTGGACTATGGAGTCTTGAACTAAAGCAATTGGGATTATTTTAAAAACAAGAGTGCTGGTGTGATTTAACCAAACTGGGTTTGCTTATGAAACATGGAGTGGAATCAAAATAGCTTACATGTCTATGAAACTGGACAGAAAAATCCAACTATACCAATGGCAGCAGAAAAGAGACGGCAGTCCAACACTGAGCCCCAGGAAACTCTTTTGAAGACAGTAGTCTCCAGATACCCATCACTGAAGAAGAAATGACACAAATCAAGAAAATGACTGCATGGCAGTCAATCTGTAACGAGTTCAATCCAAATGAACAAACTTCTACAAGGACAATTCACCAACATCAGGTAACAATAGTTAACTTTATATAGCTTTATTAGTGGTCCTACTTCTATTAATGGGTTAATGGGTTCTCCTTACATGTTTTATGTATTACAGCTTTTGTGGAAGAAAATAGAAATAAATGTAAAAAAGTCAGTTACAGAAGCCAGAAACGAGAAAAGAAAAGAGACTGGTGGAGGATCTGCAAATAAGGACACGGAGCAGTTGGATGAATAACTGACAGGAATAATGGAGACCATACCGAATGATGACCATCTAGACCAGGGCTGTATCCCAATTCAGGGTCTGCAGCCTTAAAGGCCGCATTTTAAGGCCGATTACGTCACAGCAACGCTACGAAGGCTGTCCCAATTCAAAGGCTGCTCGAAATGCGGCCCTCAAATGCGTCCTTCATTTCCCTGAAGTGTAGACTTCATGGCGTAACATATCCCAGACTTCATAGCGCGGCGGTGGGTGTGGATAATTTTGCCGAAAAAAAACGGTGGAAGTGGAGCGGCCGAAGAGTAAACTTTAAAAAGTAAGTACTGAATATTATGTCACTTATTTATGTGCGAATGTTTAATAATGAAGAATATTAAAACATTCCTGTTGGCCACATGCCGGCAAAGTTATGTGACATTAGCGATGTTTGTACTTACTTGGTTTTAAAGCCTTTACTTTATACGCCGTTCAATAGTCGACCTTAATCTTACAGAGAATGTGATGATTTTGTGGATAATTAAAGTCAGTCATATATCCACAAACACAACAAGCTGAAAGTCAGTGATGCTGCTCGGTTTGCAGTCCTGAATATCACAGCACAAGCAGGATTCACTGTTAATGTTAGCTCTGTTATATTGCTGGCTCTGGTCGGTGGTGTCGAGCCAAATGGACTGAAAATTGTTCTAAATTATTGTAAATATTTTCTGTTTAACTATTAATTGTTGACATTATTGTATTACTATAGAACAGCAATATTTTGTATATGAATCCATTTCAAACCAGTTATGTGGTCTGTTTTTGAAGTATTTTCCATTCAGTATCTCAACTTGCCTTTATGTTGGCAGGACTTGTAAAGACTAATACACAAAAATAATGCACAATACGTCCGAGATGTTTGTAGGTATGCAGAGTTGACATTTTTCCAGGTTTATTCTTGTCAGTTTAGACAACAATGATATCTCAAAAATATCTGTAAAAGACCTGGTGTCCAATGTTGTCTGTATCTGTCATGAATACGATGATATTACTGCCTTGTATAGACCTGTATTTTAGTGCTTTTATTCCAGAGTCAATTATGGCAAGTTATCCAGGTCCTGAAGCAGCAAAGCAGACCCAGATCATCACACGATCACCACCATGTTTGACTCTAGGTATGATGTTCTATTTATGAAATACTGTGTTAGTTTTATGTGGGACAAGCCGACTAAAAGGTTCAACATTTGTCTCATCAGCATGTGGGTATTCTCTAGTATTGGGAATCAAAATCAAAATGTTTTTGTTTTAAATATATGGCTGTGTGTTCTTTTTGGCCAGCAATGGTTTTTATTTTGGCGATCTCCCATTTATATTGTAAATCTGACCTTAACTGAGACAAATGAGGCCTGTAGTGCCTTTGATGTTGTTCAAGGATCCTTTGTAACCTCCTAGATGAGTCATTGATATGCTGCTCTTGGAGTCATTTTGAATAGCTGGACACTCCTCGGAAGGTTCACCACTGTTTAAAGTTTTCTCGTGGACAGTGGTTCGCTCTGTCGTTCTCTGCAGTCCAAAAGCCTTAGAAATGGCTTTTTCAACTCTTTCCGGACTCATAGATGTCAAGGATTTTGTTTCTGAACTGTTCTTTATATTGTGCCATGAAGTGTTGCTTTTTGAGATCTTTTGGCCCACTTCACTTTGTCAGACAGGTTCTATTTAAGTGATTTTTAAAGAAATCCCTGATCCAAACCAACTACTAGGTGTACGTTACAAGTTTGAGCTAAAAAACATCCCATAGCAACATATGCATAGGCTAGCAACTAACTATAAAATGAACAGAAATTCTTCATGCTCTTCAAAGGTCCAGAACACAGCACCTTGGCTGGACCAGGTGACCCTGAATCCTCCCTTAGTTATGCTGCAATAGACGTAGGCTGCCGGGGGATTCCCATGATGCATTGAGTTTTTCCTTTCCAGTCACCTTTCTCACTCACTATGTATTAACAGACCTCTCTGCATTGAATCATATCTGTTATTAACCTCTGTCTCTCTTCCACAGCATGTCTTTATCCTGTCTTCCTTCTCTCACCCCAACCAATCACAGCAGATGGCCCCGCCCCTCCCTGAGCCTGGTTCTGCTGGAGGTTTCTTCCTGTTAAAAGGGAGTTTTTCCTTCCCACTGTCGCCAAAGTGCTGCTCATAGGGGGTCATATGATTGTTGGGTTTTTCTCTGTATCTATGAAGCGCCTTGAGGCGACTTTTGTTGTGATTTGGCGCTATACAAATAAAATTGAATTGACTTGAACCTTCTTTAGTTCAGTTCAATTGTATTTTATTTATATAGCGCCAAATAACAACAACAATTGCCTCAAGGTGCTCCCTGTATTCAAATTTGTAGCTCCCACTTCAGACAACTCTGGCTAATAAGAGCACCGAGAACAATCTCACTCTGATTTTTCTGTGTAAAATAAACTAAAGCAGAGGAAAAACTACAAGTTTTAACCCTCTCAGGCTCAAATTAAACTTTTTGTTGCTAATGCACAACCAAGTCCTGCAGTGGTACTTCTGAGTAAAAAAAAAAAACCTCATAAAATATGTATGTGGGGTAATCAGGTTGTTAGTTTTTAACTGTTGCAAATCGGCAACGCCTGCCTCCAGAGGGTTAAAAAATCATCAGCTGATTTGGACCAGAGTAAATGGGTGTGAAAATGCCCTTAGTCATAGTTAATATGAGAGTCCATCACTGCTACCGCATATCTGAAAGAAAACATCGAATAGGTAAGTTAACTCGTTAAACAATATGTAAATTGATATTTTAAATTGATGTTCCCAAAGCCAAAATTACAGCAGTGTTCATAAATAAGCCTCCTCACTTTATCACATGGATGATGTCGCCATTGGACGAGAGGCCTGATTGCGGCTGACTCTCCATCATGATGTTTCTCCTCCTTGGTTACATTTTCCACCTCTGTAGGTCCTTCCAGCCACAAGGTCATACTGTGTTTTAATTGTGGTGCCCCTCATGCCCCAATCCCCACCCCCACCACCGCATTCCACTAACAACCCCACCCCCCTTTGCCCAAATGATGAACGACTGCACCTTGTGAAAAGGACCCTCTCCAATAAACAAGCTTATCTCTATCCCCTCTCTCTCTCTCTCTCTGCTGCCTGTGAATAATGAGCTCTGGGTATCACTGTTAATCACCATAATTGTTAATGTTAAGAGAGGGCTGGTTGCTAGTTGCCCAACGCCCCATGCTTTTATTGATTTCATTTTTTTTAAAATGCTGCATACCTTTGTCAGAGTGGTGGGTAATCCACCACCCCTACCACCGCCAACCTTACCACCCTTGCCCCAGAGAGAAGCTAATTAGTTATTTAGTAGCTTTGTGTGTGATGGTGTGTATGTAGGATGACAGAGCAGAACTAAAGCCTGTTATCA
Source organism: Neolamprologus multifasciatus (assembly GCF_963576455.1). NCBI lineage: Eukaryota > Metazoa > Chordata > Actinopteri > Cichliformes > Cichlidae > Neolamprologus > Neolamprologus multifasciatus. The sequence goes on along the minus strand of NC_140440.1, from coordinate 12,981,445 downwards.
GTAGCCTGATAAAGGGAATTGGTTGTCCCATAGTAGCTGTGAGAGACTATGGCTGATAGCAGTGTTGCTATTATAGAGAGGACAGGCACACACGCATCTTTACACATACTAGAGGAAACATACACATGTAAATACACTCAAGCTTATAAACACATGGACTTCAGCACCGTTTACAGACAAGGTTACTTTTCCTGAGGACATTGACATTGGCTAAAATACCACATATCACACACACACACACACACACACACACACACACACACACACACACACACACACACACAATACATTTGCCAAAAGTATTTGCTTATCTGCCTTCACATGCGTATAAACGACCTCCCATTCTTAATACATAGGGTTTAATTTGATGTTGATGTCCGCCCACCCTTTGCAGCTTTAACATTTTCAAATCTTCAGGGAAAGCTTTCCACAAGGTTTAGGAGTGTTTTTATGGGAATTTTAAAATGTTTTAATTTATTTATTGATTTTCTTTCTTTTTTGTTTTGCACTGTAGCAATCAAAATTATTGTCTGAAGGCCAATAAAATACACAACTGATTTTATGTTCCCAAGTGGATCATATTGGTCCACTTGATTGATCTTTATCCTTTATTTATGTATTTATTTTCCAAATTTTTAAACTAAGTAAACAAAAAAAAACAAACAATGCATGCCCACAATGTATAGTAGGCATGCATACATACACACTAACACACACCCCATGTATAAAATAAAGGAACAGAGTGCTGAACAAAAAGGTACAATGCAGTGAGAAAGCACGTTTGAAGTTTGTTACATCAGGGCTGCAGGCTGGAGTTTAGTCCAAAGATTTCAAATACAAGTCAGTTATCATCAGATAATATGGCTGTAGTAATGAGCTGTGTCCTCCTCAGTCTTAGGTAGTTTGACATCTGCATCTCCATTCTTACCCTATTATTGAACAGCCTTGTATACGTAGGTTCCCTAGGCTTTCTTTAAAAATAGCAAAAGTACATGTCCCATTTAAATTAAATGAGTACAATTATATTTGTTCATCGTCAGTCATTTCTTTATATTTTAAAAACAACAAAAAATGTTCCCTACATCTTTTAATCTTAAACATAAAAGTAAGTTCCTCCAAAGCTAGGGATTTGGACAATGTAGATGCCAGGTTTTCAAATGTGGTCTACTAATGGATTTCCGTGATTTCCAGTCTACTGTAGCAAGCAGTAGATTGTGGTTTTTTTTGTGAACTTTGCTCAGTTGCCTTTCAGTGGGGAAAATCCCTAAGACACATAGTTTAGGACATGGATTCAACTTAACACTTGCAATGTGTGTACTTACATCTTTGGATTTCTAAACATTCCCATAGGTAATGCATCAGTGTGCCCTCAGCCCTGCATTTAACACACACGTCTGGGATATTGGAATCAAATTTGTTTCACAATGTTGGAGTGACATATATTCTCATTAGCCATTTATACTGGATTAGTTTAAACTGGGTGTTAATAGATTGTGTTTGGGCTTTCAAGCAGGCTTTCTGACATTTCTCTACTAATATTCCTCTTGAGCTCTGAGCTCTTGGCACTTCTCCAGCTTCTCGTGTTCCTTCTTCCTGATGTTGCTCTCATTCGGTAGTGCTACGTCTATTACTAGGGCCGTTTTCTTCTGTTTATCTCCCACCACTATGTCCGGTTGGTTAGCCACCACCATTTTGTCCGTTTGCATCTGGAGGTCCCACAAGATCTTAGCTCGGTCATTCTCCACCACCCTAGGGGGCATCTACCATATTGACATTGGGTCCATACTTGGCACAGATGTTCCTGTACACTATGCCGGCCACTTGGTTATGGCGTTCCATGCATGCCCTGCCTGTTAGCATCTTGCACCCTGCTGTAATGTGCTGGATTGTCTCAGGGGCATCTTTACACAGCCTGCACCTGGGGTCTTGCCTGGTGTGATAGACCCCAGCCTCTATGGATCTTGTGCTCAGAGCTTGTTCCTGTGCTGCCATGATTAGTGCCTCTGTGCTGTCTTTCAGTCCAGCTTTGTCCAGCCACTGGTAGGATTTCTGGATGTCAGTCATGCTGATTTCTGGATGCTGGTGGTACATACCATGCAGGGGCCTATCCTGCCATGATTCCTCCTCTTTCTTTGGTTTCTGCTGCCTGAGGTATTCACTGAGCATGTTGTCAGTTGGGGCCATCTTCCTGATTTACTCCTGGATTTTCATTGCCTCATCCTGGACTGTGGTGCTGACACTCACCAGTCCCCGGCCCCCTTCCTTCCGCTTAGCGTACAGCCTCAGGGTGCTGGACTTGGGGTGAAACCCTCCATGCATGGTCAGGAGCTTCCTGGTCTTGATGTCAGTGGCTTTTATCTCCTCCTTTGTCCAGCTTATTATCCCAGCAGGGTATCTGGTCACAGGCAGGGCGTAGATATTGATAGCCCAGATCTTGTTCTTACCATTCAGCTGACTCTTCAGGACTTGCCTGACCTTCTGCAGGTACTTGGTGGTTGCAGCTTTCCTAGCGGCCTCTTCATGGTTCCCATTTGCCTGTGGGATCCCCAGGTACTTGTAACTGTCCTCTATGTCTGCAATGTTGCCTTCTGGTACTTCGATCCCCTCAGTTCTGACTACCTTGCTGCTCTTTGTTACCATCCGACTACATTTCTCCAGTCCGAACGACATCTCGATGTCATTGCTGTATATCCTGGTGGTGTGGATCAGTGAATCGCTGTCTCGTTCACTCTTGGCATACAGCTTGATGTCATCCATGTACAGGAGGTGGCTGACAACTGCTCCGTTCCGTAGTCGGTATCCGTAGCCAGTCTTGTCAATGATCTCACTGAGGGGGTTCAGGCCTATGCAGAACAGCAGTGGGGACAGAGCATCTCCTTGGTAGATCCCGCACTTGATGGTGACTTGTGCTATGGGCTTGAAGTTGGCCTCTAGTGTTTTTTTTTGCCACATATCCACTGAGTTCCTGATGAAGGCTCTCAGGGTCCTGTTGATCTTGTACAGTTCTAGGCCTTTCAGGATCCAGGTGTGGGGCATCGAGTCATAGACCTTCTTGTAATCAATCCAGGCAGTGCACAAGTTGGTCAGCCTAGTCTTGAAATCCAGGGTGACAGCTCTGTTTTCCAGTAACTGATGTTTCGCTCCTCTGGTATTCTTGCCAATCTTTTTCTGTGCCCTGCTCATGTATTGAACCATGTGTCTATTCTAGCAATTCCGGGTGTCTCCTATCAACTAGCAGCTGGTTCATTTGTGCTGACAGATGTTCATGGAGTGCAGTCAGCTTCTTCAGCCAGTAGGCGCGAACCATGTCGGGGCTTGGTGCTGTCCAACTCTTCGTACTCATAGCCACCCCTACCTGTCTGCCACTGTGATGGTTACTGGACCCTGTTCAGTGAGGTTGCTGTGGGTCTGCTTTTAGATCCACTAGCCACTGATCATTGCCATTATGGGTTGCGTCCTTCTCCTATATGCTCTTCCAGTATTGCTCCTTTTCCAGCCTAGGTGGTGCTGTTCTCATATTGTTCCCCTGCCACTGAGAGAACACCTTGGCCGGTTCTGTGGAGAACAGCTGGTTTATTCTCCTGCCTTCGATCTCTCTGGTGTACCTCTTTAAGCGGCTGTGAGTCTTTGCTTGGCAGTTTCCAAGACCTCAGGTATGGACAGCTTGCTGTGCTTCGTAGGCACCTTCTTCATTGCACCTTTCTGCAGCTCGATAGTTGGCTAACCTCCCTCCATGCTACTTTGATCTTGGCTATTGTTACACCACTAATAAGCATATTTACAGCATAGTACACAATTTCTTTTTCTTAACTCATGGTACTGGTACTGGAGTTAGTGGCATGACTGCTTTGAGTGATGAGGTGCAGTCGACTGCTGTCTAGTTGGAATTAGACATCCTGCTCTATGGTACCAACCATCCAAGAAGCTCGTGCTTCAGTTCTGATGAGTGGAATTCTAGTATTTGACTTGTCTGCACTTTTTATCGATTATCTACTGCATTGTACCCATAGAGTTTTGACTATATCTTGATATTGAAACTAGCTAGCATTAGCTAATGATTTAGCACAGCATGCTCCGTGGTTTCTGTCTGTAACCACAGCAAAGTAATAGTAATATCATCAAACTGTGAATAAGCACGTTTTCTCAAATCACTATCAGTGATTACTTTTTCTTGTTTATCTGTAAATTTTAAATTTGTTTTTCTCAAACACTGGAAACTTAGAATTTCCTTTCAGACAGACATTACAAACACTTTGTTACAAACAATTTATTTATGAGGTATGTTGTCTATTTAAACTCAGGTCAAGTGAAATTAAGTGTGGTTTTGTGAAATCCAATCTTTGTGGTTATTCGTTTATTCACAATAAAGCAACACACAGTCCATCGCTGACAATCCATTCAGTGCAAGTAGTAATGATCTTTTTATTAATTAATCAGTTTATTTAATTTAATATATTTATTATTTATGCTCAAGGAATTGGAATGAACAAAGATAATCACTACAAACTGATTATTTCAAGCACATGATAATCAACACCACAAAGTCAACACTATGGATGAGCATACAATTTGTGCTGTTCTTTATTGCAATATGACTTTATTACAATATGACTTGTCTAAAGTGAACGGCAAATACTGAACTGCTGTGTCCCATTTACCTGAAAAGTGGATAGGTGGAACATGGGAATGACATCACTCCTGGATACAAGCAGTTGTTTGCTTTAAACACAGACTCTTATTCAGTTTTACTCATAAATCTCACTGTACATGGGAAGAACATTTAGCAGTATTCAATAATATGTTTGGCTTTGGTTTGGTGAAATAATGGTTAGTCACTACCAGATGGGAAAGAAAGGCGTTACTTGTTCCTTGTAACGAGTAAAGTAAGGGATTACTATTGCAAAAACGGTAATTAGATTACCGTTACTTTCCCGTAGGAACGCTGCGTTACTGCGTTACTAAAACCGTGATTTTTTGCGAGAATGTCTCATGACAGTGACGTAAGCGAGTGCGACGTTCGTGACAACAGCTGTGTGCAGATCAACAATGGATCATATATCGAGTGCAGAGAGAGTATGAGCGTGCAGCGTTTAAAGCGTGGAAGTACTGACCTTACTTTGAGTTTGATTCCATAAAAAGTGACAAAAACATTAGTGTCCGTTGTGCGTGGGAAGAAAACTTCTTTTTACAGCGAAAAAAAACCCCTAAACTTCCGAGCAAGCACCGAGTAGCTACGACGTAATGGGAAACTCACAGAGAAACTTGCGGATTCTTCCACTGACCGCTGCGGCACACCTGCACCAGGGTAAACCTCCGCCTACCCCACTCCTACTTTACAGGTGAAAATAGAGCAAAAGAACCGCTAGTCTTTGACTTTATTTATTTTCTGCTGTGTTTTACTTGCATCTATTTGAAAGACTGAGTGTAAACACAAAAAATATTTTATTTTATGTGCTGGAATGTGCAGAAAATAGGTTTAAATGTTAAACTAATTTCTTCCAGTCAGAGAATGTTGCAGATAATTAAATGTTTGCTTGATGCATAAAGTTAAAAGATTAAAACTAATAAAACAAGTTTTAAAAAGAGACTTTTCCATTTGATTACATTTTGTATGATGATTATGCAGAAAAAGTAGAATTGGGCTGAAAGATCTATCACTTTATCACCTATTCAGGTTGTAAATCGTGTTTTTTAAAAGTAACTAAGTAATTAATTACTTTTGAAAATAAGTAATCAATAAAGTTACGTTTTTGGGGAAGTAATCAATAATTGATTGACTGATTACTTTTTTCAAGTAACTTGACCAACACTGGTCACTACACCTTAGTATTAACTGAAATTATCTACATCTTGATGCAAGAGCATAACTTCAGAAGTCCCTGGACTCTTTGGTGGACTCAACTACACTTGTATAAAACAACACTAGCAGGGTGCTGCATACATACAGTGTTCATTAAACTTCAGTATAAATCAGTATTGTGTATATGATTGCTTTGGCTTTAGCCTGTCCATAGTTGCTGCAATCCCACTACAAGACTTGATCAATGTCATGTGTATGTTGTCACTGTTGCTGCTCTGTTCTCTGCTGCTCTCCCGACCGTATGCAGTCCATGCGTCAGCATGGAAGAGTGGGTGGGGGGTGGGGGGGAGGTCATAGAACAGCCAAATTTTAATTACTGTAAAAAGTACTACTACTAATAATAATTATTATTAAAATTGTAATTATTATTACTATCATTATTACAACAGTATTATTAGTACTATTACTACTACTACTAGTAGTATTTAGACAGTTTGGTAAGTATTATTAATTTGAAAGGTCAATTCAATTCAATCAACTTATTTATTTATATAGCGCCAAATTACAACAACAGTCGCCTCAAGGTGCTTTATATTGTACAGTAGACCGTACAATAACACATACAGAGAAAAAACAACAACAATCATATGACCCCTATGAGCAAGCACTTTGGCAACAGTGGGAAGGAAAAACTCCCTTTTAACAGGAAGAAACCTCCAGCAGAACCAGGCTCAGGGAGGGGCGGGCCATCTGCTGCGACTGGTTTGATTGGTTGGGGTGAGAGAAGGAACCTGACATACGCTGCATATTCTTGTTTAAAGTTGGGAGATTTTTGGGGTCTTTTTGTGACTCTCCTGTGTCCTAGAGGACTTGTACTTTACAACTGTGTGGCTCATGCCCTTGTGTTAATAGTTCTTGTTTACAGTTCATTCATGCAGCCTATATTATGCAGGCTTATGCTTTTCAGAATTACCACTTACAAAAACATTTCAGTATATGCCCAGAAAATTCTGTCTAACTCAAACCAGTACAGATGAGTACAAATAATTTAAGTCCAGTCCAGTTCTAAGAGATGAGTCCAGCACAACCAAGGTGAGTCCAGTCCAGATTCAGTCCATTCCAGGCAAGTCCAGTGGGTCTTAAAGGAGGAAGTGATTTTAATTAAAGATAAGTTGCTCAGTGTGTGGTCATACTGAGCCTGTTAAGCTGAATCCAATAGGCTGGATGTAGCAGCTAGGAAGCCCTTGTAAAGCACAGGCTCTATTGAAGCCCACTGCATTTCATTTGCCTGGGAATCAATGCAGATTGACACCACTTAACATGCAAATGGCGCTCAGGTCAACCAGCAGCTTCCCGCCTGCTGGAAGAGGTCCAAAATCTACAGCTTAACTCTCTTTTTACCACCTTTCTTTTTTCTCTTTTCCCCTGTCTGTGCTCTCGTCCGTCAGCCTCCTTTCTTTATGCTTTTTTCCATCTTCCCTTCCATCTCCTCTCCCCTCCCACCCTTCTTTTCCATCACATTCCTCCCTGCTGTTGTAAAAATCATATTCAGGATATTCGTCCATTTAAAGATATGAGAAAATAAAAGACTATTGATTGGTTGATAAACTGCCACTGATGGCAACAGAATAGGACTGTAGTCCGTAGAAGCCCTTGCTGAGGCTATGAGTGCATGTTAGCTGGAGGCACTATATGCGAGATGCTGCGGATCAATAAAGTGTATTGTGTGTGTCGGCCCTTAGCTATTCTTCCAATTACACATTTCCAGCAGTGCGGCCGAGCACAGCTCTTAACACCTTAATGGATCAGCTCAGGGAAGTGTCCGCATGCACATACACATACAAATACACAAAAATAGATACAGCTTTACAAGGTAAGCATTCTTAAATTGATTTGTTAAACAGCGTTTTGAGCCCTGGTGCTCCCTGCAACTGTGTAATTACTGTGAGAGCTGACACTGTATCTGTGTGTGTATGCTTCAGGGCTACGTGTGTGTCTGCATCAGACTGTGTCTGTGGATAATTTCATGAAGCGCCATGCGTTTGTGTTTCTAACAGTTTCCAGATGAAGGAAGCTCCATGTGTCTAATTACTGAATAAGAGAGAGTTTCATTAGGAGTTTATTACAGCTGGCAGCACTTCTCTCTCCTCCACTCATAGCCTCACTCCACTTCTCTCTTATGTCAAAGAGCCACGTAGAGTATGTACGCTTATAACTCTTCTGAATAAGCACATTCAAGAAAAACACAGCAGGCAGAGACACATTTGTAAGCGAAGGCGACTGGTGTGTATTTGAAGTGTTTTCTGAGTACTCACTTTCCATTTCACGTCACCTGGTGGTGCCTAACCTGCCCAACAGGTGCCATCTTTGAGTCAACTGCCTAACAACACATACAACTGGGGAAAACATCAAAGTGTGGTGTGATCTCATGCCTATGAAGGAAGCAGCTCATGATTTACCAACCAGCCAGGACATGGTCTTGTAAAAACTTTACTCTGCAAAAAAAAAAGAAGTTTTCAGGTTTACACACCCTTTAGGAAAAACAGTTTTTTTAGCAGTCAAAAGAAGCAGTTTCAGTCTGGACATGCGTCCAGCTTAACAGTGGTACACTGTGGAACCATCCCAACCATGGATTTCTTATCTGCCACTCTTGTAAAAGCCTTCAAGCCTTCTCAGAGCAAGATTCGAATCATTTTTACTAATTTGAAGGAGATTCTTCAGCTGCCTAGTCATCACCTTTTCCTTCATAACCTGCATACTGACCATGAAATAAGTGTGTTGCAGGTTATTCTTCCTGACTGCTGCTTTCCTGGTAGATGAACATCAAACAGTTCCTGCCAGCATTATTTTTCTATATTGTTCTGATGGTGGTGATTTTATTTGGCGTAGGCTGTGTTTGTTTTTCATGTATATATATGTAGTTAGAAGGAGCTGAAAGCTGACTGGAGAAACATCCTTGTCTTTGTAGATCTATTTAATGATATTTTTTTCAGTTTTCTGAGAGAGTAAATAATCACACATCTTTTTCTTCTTCTTTTGAATCGCATACAATGATTTTAAATACCAGCTCCCCATGGACACTTAGTTGTGTTTCACTTAAGGCAGCGGTCTCCAACCTTTTTTGCGCCACGGACCGGTTTATGCCCGACAATATTTTCACGGACCGGCCTTTAAGGTGTCGCGGATAAATACAACAAAATAAAACTAGTACCGGTACCGAAAAAAAGAAGATTCATTCATAACACACGTGAAAAGACCCAGGAAAACCGAGTAAACGATAAAAACGATAACAAAATAACGCTGAAAACTATACATTTCACACCTGAGCCTCAACTCTCGTAGCCCGGTACCAAACGACTCACGGACTGGTACGAGGCCCGGGGGTTGGGGACCGCTGACTTAAGGCACTTCTGCAATGGCTTTAATTTTCCAACTTTGGATCTTCATGCATCTATAGTGTATAATCAATATCACCAGTTGTAAAAATCTCATTAAAAAAATTAAAAATATTCCAAATCAAAGTTTCAAATTTAAAGTAAAACCAACCACGCTGTAGCTCAGGTGGCAGAGCGGATCAGCCACTAACCAGAAGGTCGGTGGTTCGATCCCAGGCTGGGCAAGATACTAACCATGTTGCTCTCTGATGCATCCATCAGAGTGTGAATGTGTATGAATGTTAGATACTTAAGCTTAGAAGTGCTTGTGTGATTGGGTGAATGAATTAGCTGTATAAAGTGCTTTGAGTGCTCGGTCAGAGTAGAAAAGCGCTAAATAAGAACCAGTCCGTTTACCAAAGGCAAAACAACTGTTTTAGTATCGCTATCGTAACTTTGTGAATTTTAGCGTATTGTGGAATAATTTCAAAAGGCAAACAGCATGTACCACTCCACCTGAGCTTTGATGTGACTCAACAATGACATGACAATCACTTAAATGTTAAACATTATAAGAAGTTAATTTAAAAAACGCATTGACAAGAGCCCGAACATTTTTACACAAACTTAAATTTCCACTTGTGTGTGTGACTGTCCGATTTGTCTACAGGACATCATGCATGGATATGGCTGCTCCAATAACATGTCCACTGTCCTGAAATGTCCACTCAGCTAAGAAACTCATCCCAAGCAGCTTTGAAACAAATTAAGATCCTATTTATGTGCACTTGAGGTGGGGAGGTGGGGCGTGTCAGTGGACTCTTCCCTCCTAACTGTGGAGACAAGCTCAGAGTGGTCACAGCTTCACTGGACTCATCGTTCAGAAAAACCCAGAAAAGTTGAAAGTGTTAACAGACGTTCATTCCCTCGCTGTGTTTACTCCAGCATATAGTCTGGAGGATGTGTGTGTGTGCGCATGACGCAATCTGCATGTGTGAGGTAAATTGTGAATTGTGTATTAAGAATGGGGTTATGTATGTTTTTGCTTGTGTGTCAATCTTTTTCTTTTTTACTGACCTGCAACATATATCTGTGTGTGTGTGTGTGTGTGTGTGTGTGTGTGAGAGAGAGAGAGAGAAAGAGAGAGAAGAGCGAGAGAGAGAAGCAGCCTAAAGGATGAAATTGAAGAGATTAGCATGGTCTGCTCTGCTTTTGATTAGTTCTGACTGGAAATCTGCCCGAACCACAAGGGGCCCCTCAGCCTGCGTTCTCTCTCTCCAGCCCTCTTTCTCTCTCTGGGTGTATGTGTGTGTCTCGCTCTCTTTCTCTCGTCCTCGCGCAGCGTTTCGTGCTACGCCAGAAATTGAATTGATATTTTGTAAACCTGATTTGTGGATAACGTGATGTGACAGCGACAAATGCCTGGCTGAGAATGGTTTTCAAAGCCAGTCCAAATGAAAGTTATTACAGGGTAAATGTGCATTTCTTTGTCTCGGCAGCAGCAGCAGCCCCTCCTGGCTCTGTGTATGAGTTTATATGGGTTGAATATGGATCCATTTCCTGGGTAATTGAATTGATACTGTCATGCACGGGGGCAGTGCCACATTGCTCTGCAGGGCGGATGGACTGTCTGATTGAATTGGATAGGGGTGGGTGGGTATCCTGGTGCATGCATGTGTGTGTGTATATGTGTGTGTAAGGGGTTGTCAGTGAACAGTCATAAGGTAGACACACCTCAGTGTTCTCCTGATTACTGCCGTACAGCCAATTGTCTCTCCAATAATCTGCCGCCACAACCCTCTAACACACATGCACCCGCAGACACACACATGAGGACGGATACGGGTCAGGCAGCACAGAAGCTATTTCCAATTCCAGGGCAGGCGAGCACACCGCAGATCTGCTACATATTAATTTTGTCCCGGCTGAGATTTGCTCCCATTCAGTTAGAGCCGATTGATGAGAGAGCAGAGAGGATCGGACGGCTGCTCATTCGCTCTCCTCACCTCTGATTAGAAACACTGCCGCTGTCACTGCGCTATTAGGACAGAGGGAGGGAGAGAGAGAAGGGAGAGAGACAAACAGAAAGGCAGGAGTGTAAAAAGGGATAGCAGAGGTGTAAGAGGGGACGGGACAAAGGCCAAATTAGGGGATATGTCAGAGAACAGGGGCCACAGCGGAGGGAAATGGCTGAGAGGATGCAGACGTAAGGGACAGAGGTGGCAGGACAGGGCGCAAGAAGTGAGAGGTGAAAAGAGAGGAATGAGAAGGATAGATTTGTAGAGGGGGGAACAAGGAATGGAGGTTGAGGGAGTGGGTAAGGGTGTGGTTAATGGTAAATAAAAGCAGGAAGGATGGGGAATAAAACAGGTAAAGAAGAAAACATCAGTGACAGATGGAAAGTGGGAGGACAAAGAAAAGAAGAAGGAGAAATGGAGGAGAGAGGCGAGAGGGCAAGTGGAGGTTAAATAGTGGGAGGTGAAAATGAAGAAGAGAGGAGGGGAAAGAGATAGAGAGAGAATGGGATGTGGTAAAGACTTAAAGCGAACAGCAGAGTGAAAGATAGGTGGAAGGGGTGAAGAGGAGGAAAATGTATGAAAAGGGACAAGGTAAGAAGAAAAAGTAGTTTTGGCTATAAAAGGAATGAGACAGAAAGAAAGGAGGAAGGAGATGGAGAGAGTTGGGGATGAGGGAAAGAGTTTGGAATAGAGAATAAACAACAGAGAAGAAGTGAGCAAAACAGCAAAATGGCAGGTGAGAAGAGATGCAAGTGTAGCGAGGAAGGAGACAGATAAAGAGAAAGGGCGAGATAAATCAGAAGAGAAGAAATTGGTGAATGGCAATGAGAGAGGAGGGATGAGAAAAGACACAAGCAGGAACAGATTAGAGAGCAAGAGTTGCAAGTGAGATGACAAGGAAGAAATAGGAGGAAAGAAGAAGATGAAGTGGAATAATGGGAGGATGGAAGGGTAAATGGAGTTTGAAATGAAGGATGCACAAGGATCGGTAGAAGAAGATAGAGCTATGCAGAAAAATTGATAAGAGAAAAACGTAAGGAATGGGGGATTGAAGTTAAGTGGAAGAGATGTAGGAAAAGGCTGGATGTTAAATGGAAGTGGGTTGACAGAAGGAAATTGAAAGGAAGTGTGGAGATGCACTATTTTCTCCTTCCCAGTTTTGGGGTGAAGGAATTAAAATGATCAAACAAAAGCAAAAGAGTCAATAAAGAAGTGACGTGGAGACTAAAATCTGGGGGAAAAAAAGATGGACAAAGTATGAATGAGAGCATCATGATAGCAGCTATCACGCACCACAATCAGATATGCACACGTGAAAGTTTCCCTTCTGGTTTATGCTTCTTAAGTTGCTATGAAAGATGCATTAGCAGAAGGCTAGGATTTTATGGTCAAAGTAACTTCCCCTCAACAGATGTGTTTTATTTCAGTTAGAATTCGATTGTAAGAAAGAGCAGAGGGCACTTGAACTCTGTGTCTGTGGCTGAGTAACATCCGGTTTTTGGGCAGGAACACTAATCTTATCTTTCCTTGTTGTCACTTCCTGCTTTATTTTGGTAATATCTGTTTTACTTAATGTCTTCGAATATCTGATCTCTGTCAGTCTGTTTACTTTGTGTTCCTTTGTTTTTCTTAGACTCCTGATTTGTGTATGCCGCCTTTTGTACTTTGCATATTTATTTATTGAGCTTGCTTTCAGTGATGCATTTGGATCCTTCATTTAGACTTTGATAATATTACTAAGCTAAACATGACTCTATTGCACCTCTGTACAATCCTGGCCAGAGCATCCTTGTAAAAGAGACTTTCCATTCTCAATGGACATAAAAATTTAAATTAAAATAAACAAACAAACAAAAAACTTTTAGGTATTACTGATAAAACTGATTCTCATGTCAACATTCTGCTTATCGTTGATAAAACATTTGCAATATGTAAAAAACTTTTTGGTCACAAAACTTATGATATATGATTTACATACATGTCATTATAACTTGATACTTTCTGACACCAATTTTAGTCTCGTATCAGTTGTATCATAACTCTTTAGGAAGAAGAGTTTCCAAAATGATGAATTATATATTAACATTTTTACAGCTTCTTATATAGCAATTTTCTACACAGAGCGCTCAAAGCGCTTCACACAAGCACTGTTCTTTGCAAGTGCTTTCTATCCAACATGCACACACTACTCCAATCAGAGAGCAACTTGTTGTTAGTATCTTGCCCAAGGACATTTGCCATGCAGACTGGAGGGATCGAACCGCCAACCTTCCAATTAGCAGATGACCTGCTCTACCACCTGAGCTGCAGCCACCTTCATTGTGCCTTTCTGCAACTCTGTAAGTTGAAACTTTCCTCCATACTGCCTTGATCTTAGCCTCTAATCTTCTTCTTCATGGAGGGCTCCCTGTGGCTGTTGTTCATCTTATAGCCAAGCATGTGAATGATCACTGCTGCTGTGGTTGGTTTCAGTGAAGGTCGCAATAGGGATAGTCTGTTATGCTGCATTCACATCTTAAGTTTTGGAGGTTATGTCACGTAGTCTTGGTAATCGGCCATGGAGGATCCAGGTACCCACACATAAACACACAAACCCGGATGAAGTCAGTATTGTCACTAAATCCAACACACCATTAATGGTTATCAGCTAAACACTGCCAGCTTTAACTTAAACAGTCCTCAGGATCTAATAGTCTCTTTAACTTTTGGCCTTAATTGAGTTCATAGCAGTAAGTCGGATGATTGTAATAAGAGCTGCTGTATGGTCAAAATGATCAACCACCATCTAATGGTATAAAAATTTAACGATCGCTAATATCCAGCTCTTTCCATTCTCTGCCTTTTCATTTCTCTCTGTAATTTATTTGATGTCCCAGTCTACACTCCCTTCCCCTCGCTCTCACTCGTTAAAGAGTTGCCCATTAACACTGTCCTTAGGTAGACTTATTAAGTTCACTTAACAGTTAATGCTCCATTCAGAGGATATTACCATTTAAAGGTCTGATATGTTCAGCAGTGCTTGATCATAGCAAAGACATCATTAGCCAGAATGATCAGCTACATTTAGGCTCCAACTGATACAGAGGTTTGGTAATCTATGCATCTGTTGCTGAACCAATAAATTATTGATTATATGTGTATTTGGGGACATTATGACACCACAGCTTCCCCAAGGATCCTTTCTATTACCTCTAAAAATAATAATCACCTGATAAACTCAATGTTTTGAGCAGCAATTTTGTTGGGCATAATCAAATTTCACTGTCTTGGACTACATCTGATGTTGCACTTCTGTTTTGCCCCTTTTCCTATCATATATAGCTTGTTTGTAAGTGGGTCATTGGTCCACTTTTGTGTGGCTCAAAGTGGTGGTGGTGGTGGCATGACCTGAGCCCTCTTTAAAATGTTTGTAAGTCATCTGTACTGAACATCATAAAACCTGAGCTACCATAAATAGAGTAGATAGAGCAGGGCTGGGGAGGGAGGTAGAGAAACTATATCTCGATTAACATGTGTAATTAGTTTGATTTTCCAGACGTGAAGTTTACAATCAGAAATAAAACATTAAAGTCGGGATTACTCCAAATTAGGGAAAGAAGAGAAGGTGAAACAGTATAGGTCCTTGAGATGTGGATTTTAGTAAATTTTATGTGGGGACTTTTATTTTTCCAATAAAGTTTTGACAGTGATGAATTAATTGATTTAAACCAGGAAGTGATAAAAAATGAAAAAGATAATAAACCATTTTAACCGTTGCTTTTCTTTCCACACAGTGATATTGATTTAAGCAGTGGAGTGAACATCAGGTTGGACAACTCTGTCAGCTTGGATGAACTTTTTCCTTTAATTAAAATCAACTACATAAACTATAGACACATCTTAAAAACATAAAGGCCTGGATGACCTTTGATCTTTTCTTCTGTAGCTTCCTGTTAAATCCAAAAACACATTTAAAGTCCTTCTCCTTATTTTACAAAATCCTAAATAGTCAGTCATACCTTAAAAACCTGATACTACCTTATCCTAACAGAGCAATTCACTCTCAGACTCCAGGCTTACTCACATGCTGCACTCTCTGAAAAAAGGTTTTAAGTTAGGGTTGGTTGAGGTGACCCTGAACCACTCTTGAGTTGTACTGCAATAAGGTTAGGCTCATAAGGGGTCATGTGATTGTTGGGATTTCTTTATAATATTATAGGGTCTTTACTTTACATAAAAAGTGCCTTGAGATGACCATGGTTGTAATTTGGCTCCTTATAAATAAAACTGAATTGAAGTGAAAATCCTCCATGTCCTGGCTTGAAAAGAAGATGTGGAGGGTGATGGTAACAGTGGTTTCAGTAGTAGAGCAGAGCGCCCGGTGCAGTAACCCCCAAGCTAGGTGAGTGGCTCCAGCAGATCCCAGGAACAACATCTGAGATCTCTGTCCAGAAGAGTGCAGTCCTAGGAACAGCTAAGACACTTAAAGGATAAAGACCGGCAAGAGGGGAATTTACATCTATCTATCTATCTATCTATAGATCTAGCTATCTAGCCATCTAGATCTAGCTATCTAGATCTAGCTATCTAGATCTAGCTATCTAGCTCTAGCTATCTAGATCTAGCTATCTAGCTCTAGCTATCTAGCTATCTAGCTATATAGATCTAGCTATCTAGCTATATAGATCTATAGATCTAGCTATATAGAGCTAGCTATCTAGCTATCTAGCTATATAGCTAGATAGAGCTAGCTATCTAGCTATATAGCTATCTAGCTATATAGAGCTAGCTATCTAGCTATCTAGCTATATAGAGCTAGCTATCTAGCTATCTAGCTATATAGAGCTAGCTATCTAGCTATATAGCTATATAGAGCTAGCTATCTAGCTATATAGCTATATAGAGCTAGCTATCTAGCAATATAGATATATAGATCTAGATATCTAGCTATATAGATATATAGATCTAGCTAGCTAGCTATATAGATATATAGATCTAGCTAGCTAGCTATATGGATATATAGATCTAGCTAGCTAGCTATCTAGCTATATAGATATATAGCTCTAGCTAGCTAGCTAGCTAGCTATATAGATATATAGATCTAGCTATCTAGCTATATAGATATATAGATCTAGCTATATAGATATATAGATCTAGCTATATAGATATATAGATCTAGCTTTATAGATATATAGATATATCTATATAGATATTTATTTATTTATTATGGATTTGTTTTATGAAAAAAAGGAAACAGAAATATTGAAATTGAATTTCAAGTCTAAAGGAACACTTAGAATTGCTAAAGAGTTGTAGATGGAGTTTGAATCCAGGTAAAATTGACAAAGCTTCAGCAAAGGTTAGCACTGTCCAACAAACCACCATTATTGATCACTTCTATTAGATATGACATTCGTCAAACTGCAGCTTATACCCACCCACTCACACACTCTCTCTCTCCTCTTCACCTTCCAGCTGTTCACCCATGGATCATAGCATAATTAAAGAAACCAGCCAACAGATCCAATTTAAGATTACTCTCTATGAAGAATGTGTGCAGGAGGAGCAGTAACACTCACAGAATCAGTGATAATAAACCTGGAGGAAACACTCTGCCACAGAAGGGAATATCTATTGTTAAGGTTTTGGAAGATTTAAATCAACACAAGATGCTACAGTTTTCCCTTAAATACATCAAGAAGTCAATAGCTCAGAAGATCCAACGTTTAATGATACAAAGATAATTACTTACAAAGATCAAACACTAATAAAGAAGATGGGCGCCTGGGCAAAAATGTAAAAGAGTTGAAACAGCAACAACTGCTGGTACCTGCGAGTGAGGCAATCAGCACTGGGGAAGAGCTCGATGCAATGACATTTTGAATTATTATAGGGATGTAGAAACATAAATCTACATTAGAGTGATATTCCAGTCTATTATAATGCAGCTTAGTATGATTGCACCTTGTAGAAACAGTAACAATTATGGGAATGAATACTTTCCATTCTAACATCATGTGATTAAAACGGGCAAATCCAATAGGTAGGCTAGATTACTAGAGATTATTAGCTCATTTTAACCTTCTATGCTACCAGGCTGCAGCTGTATCAATAGCTGCCAGGCAAGGAATTGATCCAGCTTATTAGTTTAGTTTATTAAAACTTTTAATTCCTGTTTTGGTCAAATTCAGCTTCGTTTTGTGTTTGCAGTATAGCTCCAGTTCCAGTTGAGAGCAAGGCAGGTGAGAGCTGGCAGCCATTAGCTGTGACCAGTTGGGGATGATAATCAGTCAAATGTGGATCCACAACCTGCTCTTATAATACAATCTACTCTTATTTTCTTATTTTTATGCTATTTTTGTCCATTTTTGTGTGAATGTTGAAGCAACAACAGGACTGAGGAGGATGGAAAGATAGAGA
Organism: Neolamprologus multifasciatus; assembly: GCF_963576455.1. Classification (NCBI taxonomy): domain Eukaryota; kingdom Metazoa; phylum Chordata; class Actinopteri; order Cichliformes; family Cichlidae; genus Neolamprologus; species Neolamprologus multifasciatus. The sequence goes on along the minus strand of NC_140440.1, from coordinate 12,963,854 downwards.
TGAGAGTTTGAATGAGGTGAAAAAATGAGCAGTTAGTGAAGTTAGATAGAAAAACAACAATAATTTTTCACATAATAATTTTACATGCATTTTATGGATTCTTTCTGTGCTTTCCAGTAGCACATGTAAAAAAGCATATTGATTGAACATATTGATATCTACCTAAAGGTGGCTTGAATAGGATGGCTGTACCTACACTGATGTGACAGGCTACACATTTGTTCTTTGGCCTTCTTGCTCTGGTGTTGAATTTGTACAATAAAGGGAGGGTTTGTATGAATTTCAGATCTTCAGTGTAGAAGGAAATCTCTTCCCTTTCCCTTTTTTTAGCATGTCTTGTCTTCTTGTCTGGGAGCTTTTATAAAAAAGTCACTATAGGCTTCCTTGTTTGTGTTTTTCTTTTCTTTTATCTATTTACTTATTCATTTCTATTATTATTCACAGTACTGTGAATATAGCTAACAGGCAGAAAAAAGCGACAATAGTAAAAGGGAAAAAGAGAGAATAGAAAAAAGTTAAGAATAAGAGGACAGACTTAAATAGACAGAGCCCTCACAGCCAAAGGGCAAGAGGCAACAAGCAGTCTACCCTTCCAGAGGTCATCCTGGCACAAACCAAAACAAAGGGCCCCAGGCACCCAAGAGCCACTCAACACTTGCTTTTAAAGTTTAAAGATGAGCATCAAGCTGCTGTTCATCTATACCTCCCCTCTAAAACCCTAAATGTCTGAGGTAAAGATAAAATTGGGAGCAGATAACAGTTCAGGGATGAGTGTGGCCACTTCAAAGAATCTCTCTTTCCATTTTGCATCTTTTCCAGGTGTATGGAGTGGCAGTGTTATTTTCCAGCGTCTTTATTTAACCATTGATGGGAAAGAGTATTTAATCAGTTCCATTGGTTTGTTTGTCTGTCTGTTTGTTAGCTGCCTGGCATCGGAGTGGCCGAAATCTTTGGCTTCTATAATCTGTGAAAAGTTGAGATTTTAAGATATATTGCCAATATGTTTTTTTCTTTGACCTTTCGTGCTGACAACAAGAGTCAAGGTGAAATGCTTAGCCAAGTCCTCATGTCCCCCAGTGTCTAGTATATGGTTATAAAGTTAAGACGATCCATAAAAAACTGTCGATCATGTAAAGTTTTTACTAGTTTTAACATTTGACTTGACCTGATTTTCACCAAAGCTGCTAACAAGCAGACTAACACACAAATGTAACATACTTCCTCCTTTTGGAGGGAGAATGATATATATATATATATATATATATATATATATATATATATATATATATATATATATATATATTTTAAATCACCTACTTTTGGCTAGTTATGACAAGAAAACTATTTGTGTAGATGAAAGCTGTCTTTTGTACCTGCGTATCTGTCGATGGGCCACAGCAGTGCAGTGTAGTGAGAGAAAACACTGTAAGATTCTACACAACACGTAAGTAAAAGTGTTAGGATCCTCTCCAGTCTGACATTAATCAGTTACCACGATACTCAGCTGGTAATCGAGCCTTACCGTTTGCTTAACAATAATAATTCCTGCAGTAGTAACACTAATACTAATAGTTAGAATAATAATATGAAGTCATACTTTAAAAAAAAGCCAAAATACAAAGACTGTTTTGAATATGAAGCATTCCATGACTACATGGATACACACACACACACACACACACACACACACACACACTGTAAATGCATCATTTGATCAATCAATCCCGAGTACAACGACAGAATGTTGGCTCAATGGTCTGAAGACGCCACTATAGCTCTCCAGCTCTGGACTCTGTCACACAACTCTCTTCAATCACTTTGCTTCATTTTGAAAACTCTGCCTTCTTTCAGTGAAGTGGCTTCACACTTAGAAAAACTCCTTCTGTATTCCTGCACAAGCTCCATTTCACTTCAGATTAAAAAAAAAAAAAGAAGCTCTGCCTCCACTTCAAAAACTCGACTTCAATCAGTGCAGCATAATACAAAGGGCTCTCAGATTACAGAGGGCCTGCTGTACTTTAAATCCTGTAATACAGGCTGAAATGAAATCCATTTTTTGCTCCGATGATCTTTCTAGGCAATGTTCAACATGGTCAGAGAGAAAGAGAAATGGCCATCTATCTGCCACTGTTACTGTGCCACCCACAACTACCACACACATGCACGAACACACACACACGACCCCAGCAGAAAAAAAATGAACTGCTAAAAAACCCCAGAGAGAGGAATGAGACGCTGTTTTTCCATTTGTAGCAGCATGATAGCACAAAAGAAAGAGACAAAACATTATTTGAAGATAGAAGATACACACATTCTGATAAGGGACAGAGGAAGAGTCTGTGTGTATGTATGGGTGTGTCCTCAAGTGTGTGACTATTTCATCTTCCATGGTAACTTAAATGGTAGATGGAGGCCACACACACACACAGGCCTCTCAGTGCTGCAACACCCCATATGCCTTGTGGGATTGTAATAATTCATGGAGTTAGCCAACTGCTTGCTGGACCAGACAAATGGAATTACGCTGCCCAGATGAAATGGCTGCATATATGTGGGTGTATGTGCATTGTGTATTATATATTTGTGTGTTTGTGTCTCAGGGTCACTCGGCCAGTCAGTGGAAAAGAAAAATAGCTGCTATACTCTATAACCCTTGGCACACAACAGCAGCAGACCTGTATGTTTGTGAATGTGAATGTGAATGTGCTATGGGCTGACACTGTGACATTGTTAAACCATGTTAGACTTAAGGGCCTGTGGCCAGGGATGTCACTGACACACACAAATGCACACGAGGCACCTCTGGGTGTGCGAACAAATCTGCTGCTTGTATCTGCTGCTCGCCTGTAAGTTCCAGGCTGACCATTAGATAGCACGCCCATTAAAAGCTGTCGGTTAAAAGACATGCTAGTATAACAAACACATATAGTGACCACTTCCTGTGGCATCTTATTTATGTGGCACCGGGGCGGTTTATCAAACCATGTAGATCAAGCACATGAACTTCAATTAATGCTCAAATCTAATGTCAAAGATAGCTTTGCTAACAACACCTGTGTTTGTCACTCCCTGTAATTAAGGAGTAGTTTCCTTGGGGTAATACATCAATTCTTCATTTTAAAAACGAAAAAAGAAAAGGAGCAAGTAATTTGTGTGTTTGTGTGTGTGTGTGTGTGTGTGTGTGTGTGGGCGGTGTCTAGAATATTTCAACAAGGTTAGCAACTTCAACTCTAGCATGATAGTGGGTGTGAGATGGTTTGACCATTTCTGACATTGTTGACGTTGTTAATTTAATTCACAAATCAAGATTTGCTAGACCTCTGTATCCAACATTAACACGGGTTAATTCAATTCAATTCAATTTTATTTATATAGCGCCAAATCACCACAAAAGTCGCCTCAAGGCACTTCATAGATACAGAGAAAAACCCAACAATCATATGACCCCCTATGAACAAGCACTTTGGGGACAGTGGGAAGGAAAAACTCCCTTTTAACAGGAAGAAACCTCCGGCAGAACCAGGCTCAGGGAGGGGCGGGGCCATCTGCTGTGATTGGTTGGGGTGAGAGAAGGAATGAAACATTTAATTTATTCATTTGTCTCTGGACAGCAGCTACAGTGGATAAAACATACATAAAAGCTAATATTCACTTTTATTTCTATGTACATTTAATTGAAAAGGACTGAGGGTGAAACTATTTCTAAAACGGGTTCAAAATACTGTAGTTCTTTTACATTATATATATTACTCTTTACATTAGTTTAATGTTAGTTAACTAGTAAGACACTGCTAACTAGATAGCTCGGAGGAAAATAAAGACAATAAAACTAAAAATCAGTTTAAGGTGATCACGTTTGTGTGTCTAGCTAGCCAAACAGCGAACAGCCACTTAGAGAGAGAGACAGTTACTGTGTCCCAAAACGTCGGCTGCATCCATCGGAGGACCCGGCCTTCGCGGTCTACGTGGGCCGGGTCCTTCAAAGACCGAGAAGGCCGGAAGTGCGAGGCTGTGAAATGGGACGGTCTAGCCTTCAGACACTGACGTAAACTCTCGACCGTCTCACACTTCTGTTTAATCAGTTTTCTGTTTGACGTTTATTCAGCTGTGTGAAAATGGAACCCACCTGATGGATTAATAAAGTTTTATTTAATCTAATAACTTTGATCTCAGCCAAACCGATTTACTCTGGAACAAATAAAACACCAAAAAAGGGTAAAAAAATTACATTTTTAAGTTATCCGAGTGACTTATATATCATGTTTAACCTGAGTAGCGAAAGAGCGGGGGTCTGAAAATGATGAAGCTGGGAGTCCGCTGCTCTCGCTGGCTCGAGTGACCATTGAACCCCCCGGCGAGCTATCGAGCTGGTGGGCAACAGACGTCTCCGAAAATGTCGGCACACTTTTGCAAATATGCGATGTCTTGATAAACCAAGCAGATATTTGATGTTTACACAGCTACTTTCTCGCCTGAAAATATGTTAAAAGTTTATTTTGTGACCCAGTAATTTTAAAACTCAGTAGCGGCCGCCATTGTTGGCAGCTGAAATTTGGCTGGGCCGCGCGATGAATTCTGGGATATGGTGGGCCACGAAGGACACACCCGACCCATCCTTCAAATTCGGGGAAATGAAGGACTCATTTGTCGGTCGCATTTGAAGGAGTCGACGAATACGGACAGCCTTCATCGCCTGGCTGTGACGTAATCGGCCTTCAAATACGACCTCCGGAGGATGCAGCTGACGTTTTGGGACACAGCTAGTGAAAGTGGACAGTAGTCGTGATCCCCTTAAACTGATTTAGTTTTACTGTCATTATTTTCAGCAGAAGTCTCTAGTCTCTATTCTAGTTAGCTAGCATAAACTATTGTAATTCTACTAGCTTCAACCAACCACACGACGTCACGTCCTGTACTGACAGAAGATGGCGCTCAACAGTTTTTAACATTTTAAGCACTTATTTGTTAAATCCAGCTTCACAGACAGAGTTGCATCATGTCCCCTTTAAAGGCACCGGGCTAATGACCGTGGGTTAGGTCATTTGAATATGCTAATAAGTGCAAATTCCATATAAGAGAAGCTGTATCTAACCTAATACCTACTAAAGATATGCAAAGGAATTTAGAAAATTGATAGGAAAAAGAGACTGGAAAAGACACAATGTAAAATGTTACCTGCATTTTCACTATACAAAGAAAAACCTACTTAAAATACGCTGCAGTGATCAGCAGCGATTATGTTCTGTCGTCTTCAAAAGAACAGAGAGAAGAAGTAAGACGCTAAGAAGGCATCTGACGTTAACTTTTCTTCTTCTGTGATCCAGTTCCTGCTCTTAACTCACTTCTCACTCTAACCTCCTTCCTCATTCATCTTCGCCCTTTCACTGCTGCATTAAAGCTGCTTGGATTCATCTCTTCTTTTCCCTCCTCATTCTGTTACTTCATCCTGTCCCATTCCTTTTTTCTCTGTTTTCTCCTCTTTTCATCCCCTCCCCTCTCCACTCTCCATTCATCTGTATTTCAGCTCCTGGCCGATAGCATCGTTACTTCACTGCTGCACCTGAGCTGACAGTCTGTCTGTCCTCGCCATGGGCTTTAAACGCACTAAATCAACGCCTGAAAGAAATAGATATTTTGCCACTGAGATAAGCCCATTTCCTGGCGAGTATTCATTGAAATGATATAATAACTGACATGGATAGGAGAGCGGAGGAAGAGAGAGGAGAGAGGGGGAACAGAGATAAATATGGTATTTGCAAGTTTCCTTTTGTTGCTTGAAGGCGCCTCCTTTTTTCTGGAGGAGGAAAAAGGGGTTAGGAATCTAAACGTTGACAGGGGAGGTGGTAAATTGAATGCCATGAGCCGTCTGAGCCTCTCTGTCTCTAAAAAGAAATTCAATTAAAGTGTATTGGAGGCTTGTGAATGTGGCAGAGACTGGGCTCCCAGTGGCTGATAAGAGCTGCTTCTCTCGCCGAGTGGCGTTATAACCAAAACCAGATCACTAGCTGCTAAATGTGTAATCCCCTCCAGCCGAACAATATGGGCTCCAGTCTGATTCAATACAGCAGCAGCCAATTCTCTACATTAAATCAACGCAGGGGGCCCCGAGTCGCTGCAGCCATCACACAGCCACTAACGCACTTCCTCCAGCTTAAGCCGCGCACAGAAATCGGAAAGCTAGGCCACTCACAATATCCACTAACACTCAACACACACACCAAAACACACACACTGTATAAAAGGTCCCTTGGGAAGTGATTTCAGTCCTTTCAGTGTTAAGTACCTGCCCCACTCTGGCTAATACCACCCCTAATACTAGAATTATACAACGTGTGTGTGTGTGTGTGCGTGTGTGTGTGTGTGTGTGAGATTAAAAAAGTCTGATCAAACAGTGCTCTCTTGCTGAAGCACACACACCAAACACTTTGGTTCTTGGCCAGCTAAGCTCCAGAACTCAGAGTGTGTGTGTCAGTTAATTTAAAGGGTTACATCAACCTTTGGGTAAATAAACCTATTGATCATGTTTTTGTGTTGTGACAATGGGCCATGGCCATACAGCTCAGCAGAAGTGCTTTCGAACAGCAGTAGAAGAATTTGAGCAAAGTATTGTGAAAGCCACCGCACATTAAAATGATACAACGAAAAAACAAACAAAAAATCACCACTAAAGTGTCGTTAGTTATGATAACAACAAGGGTGGCTGTCATCTTCTGATCGGAAGGTTGGTGGTTCGATCCACTTCTCTTCTCGCTGGTTGTGAGTGGAGTCCCATGGTGGTCCGCCACATATACCTCCCCCCAAACACCCAGCAGGGTCTCTTACTAGTCCAGGACTCTGGGCTTAAACAAACAGCCAGAACCTGGAAGACGGAGAAATGGTAGAGGGAGTTCTAGCCTGAGGATGAGGCCAGCGTGGGCTGAAGAAAACTCAAGCCCTGGAGGTTGAGAGGCTCTGCTAGAGGAAAAACCAGAGTCCATTAATCTTGCGGAAGGTGGTCGGCCGCGGCGGGGGGCCTGACCATCTTCCACAGGATTAATGGACTACTTGATCATCCACAAGGACATGGGCTGGTTTATGTCTTTCCGCACACACAGTCTCCCTACGCCTGCTGAAGTCCAAAACAAAGTGTTTCTGGTTCGATTCAAGCAGATTCAAGAACCCTAAACATGCCATCATACAGCGGATGTAGTGGTGTCCTTTGTGAATCACAAAGGTGTCAGGTTGGCAATGGTGCACTGGACCTGAAACAAGAAATGAGTCCAAATAAGGGTGAGGAGAAAACACCAGTGAACGGAAGCATGTGGAGGGACTCTTGGGCAAGAATTCCCCAGGGGCATGGAGAGGCTGACCGAGAACCAGTTTGGCTGGAAAGGCACCAAGATCCTCCTTAACCTCAGAGCGGCACAGAATGCGTGCCGCAGCCCATTCCGTAACAGACTTGCGAAGGCCCGGCCAAACAACGAGCAAGGATGTCTGAGTCACTGGTCAGCAGCCATAGCAGAATAATCAATGCCAACATACACAGGAAAAACCAGCGTGCGGGACAAACAGTGAGCCATGTGATTGGACTTACCAGCCACGTGCTGGATGTCTGTTGTGAACTTTTAAATAGCAGCCAAATGGCACTGCTAGTGTGAACTTCAAGGGTCAGAAGCTTTGGACATAGAAAAGTCAAAGGTTTGTGGTCAACGTATGCAGTAAATTTCCGACCTTCAAGAAAGAAACGAAAATGCCGTGTTGCCAGGTGGAGAGCCAGTGACTCCCTGTCAAAAACACTGTATTTACGTTCGTTGTCCCGTAGCATACAGCTGAAAAAGGCAAGCGGATGCCAGACACCAGAGACCCACTTTTCCAGCATGGTGCCAACTGCACCATCCGAGGCATCGGTGGTCAATGCATTCTGCACCAATGGCGACAGGTGGGCCAGCAGGGCAGCATTAGCCAACGTGGACTTAGCCTTGCAAAATGCCCAGAGCCGTTCCGGGACCCAGTCAACATTAGCGTTTTTACCTTTCAATGTGCCATACAGAGGTTGCAGCAGGTGTGCCGCTCTGGGGAGAAAGCGGTTGTAAAAATTCACCATCCCCAAAAATCCCTGCAGTGCCTTAATGGATGTGGGATGTGAAAAATCTGAGACGGCCCGGTCTGGCAACGGAAATGCACCCACCACGGAAATATAGTGTCTCAGGAAGACTAGAACAGGCAAGCCAAACTGGCGTTTTGGTGAGTTAATGATCAGGCCATGTGCTGCCAAGCGCTAAAAAACCTGGCACAGGTGGGATGTCTGCTGTCCCTCCGAGCTGCTGGCCACCAGGATATCATCTAGAGATACAGAGACGAAGAGCTGCCCACGTAAGACAGAGTCCATCAAACGCTGGAAAGTTTGGCTGGCATGCACAAAAACTCAAAAAGGCTGAATCGAGTAATTACGGCGGTTTTGGGGACATCCTCAGCATACGTGGGAACCTGGTGATACTTCCGTACCGTATTTTTTCTAAGATTGATTAATCTTAGAAAAAATAGAGGTCCCTGCAAGATGGGCGGAAAAATCGTGGATATGGGGACTAGGATAGTGATCGTTCTGCGTGACGTTGTTTAGATGGCAAAAATCCCCACAAGGCTGCCATCGACCATCAGATTTGGCCACTGTGTGTAATGAGGAAGCCCTGGAACTATTCAAATGCTGCACAATGCCCAGGTGCTTAAAACTCTTTCCAAGTGATAGACAGCTTGGCAGGGTCAAGCTGGGCGCACGTGAACAATGGGTAGTGATATAATGTTCCACCCCGTGCTTCGTCACAGTGTTCGAGAAAGTAGGGACAGTTAGTGAGGAAAACTCAGAAAGCAAACACTACAAGATTAGCATGCACCATGGGCTCGGTGGCTGAGCTAAACAAGGCAGTGAAGAAAATGACACAGCATCGATCAAATGTCTGTTAGCAACATCAACCAGTAGTCCTTGAGAACAAAGAAAATCTGCTCCTATTATCAGCACAGAGCTTGCAGCAATCACAAAGTTCCACTGGAAGTCTTGGTCATGAAAACAAACAGTTACTAACCTTTCACCGAACATTTTGATAGCCACCATTAGCAGTGGCCTGCTAGCTAGCTAGCCTGTCAGAACCAGCCGGGGGCAGGAGGCTCTTCTAGGAGCTGGAGTCAACCAGAAAACGTCTCCCCAAGCGTAAGCTTTCTATTAAAAGCAGCCGTTCCTTGCCGCCAGTGGTAGTGGCAGCTACAGAGCGCTGGGGGGCTCGTTTTACTGGGCCTTAAAGCTGCACTTTGCCGCAGAAACGCTGATGGTAAAAACTAGAGATGGACCGATCCGATATTACGTATCGGTATCGGTCCGATACTGACCTAAATTACTGGATCGGATATCGGAGAGAAATAAAAAATGTAATCCGATCCATTAAATATCAAAAAAGCACCTCACAAAACTTGGCGACATGGCGAGCCGGAGCAGTGTGGTCACGTGATAGAGCGGCTGTGTGTATTTGTAGCCTGCTAGCAAACATTTCATCTCCGAGGAAGTTATCTCAGAGAGAAGTAAAGCAAGTGTGTAAGTTCATCTCTGAATGTTTGTAAAGCATTCCCGCGTTAAGCTTAACAACCGATATATAGAGCAACTGCCTCTTCTCTCTCTCTCCTGCTGCTACTTCAATCGTGAAACTGCTTAATGATCAGCTGATCGGCTTTTCTGTTGTGAGTCCGTCTCTCTTCTTTGTTTTTGGCCCACTTCTCACCAGAAAGAGGAAACCAGCGGCTGAACAACAGCAGCACTATTAAGCTTGATAAGCTGTTGTTAGAATTTATTTATTATTACTTTCTAGACCAGGATCTTTTTCAGCTGACGGCTGGTAACTGTACAGGGGCGGATCTAGCAAAGTTTAGCCAGGGGGGCCGATAGGGCATGAACAGGCAAAAGGGGGCACAAAGACATACTTTTCTTTCTTATTCTCATTTAAAATATCTAGCTTTTAATTATTTAATAATTATCTGAATCTTACACCCAAAGTTTTAATCTGATGTAAAATGTATAGAAGTCCATTACTGTATATAGTAACTGTTAACTCTAATATACCCTAGTACATTTTAGTAGTAGTACTTTTTCCTTTGGGAAGGTACCATCTGTGCAGTCTGTAATTCTGTTGAAGAAAGATGTTGAATCTATTTAATTATTCTTGAAAAATAATTTATTTCTGTGAATTTTTTTCACCCTGCATCAAATTAAAGTTGATTACATTGATTAAGCATCATGAGGAAGAGGGTGGTTCCCTATTTTCTTTTGCTGGGAGTTTGCAACCCTATTAGTTAGGTTGCTTAATATTTCTGCTAAGTACTCTTTAAAATACCAGAATAGGGAGGATGGGGTAGGTTTAAGTTTATTAGATTGATCAGTGTTGCTAATCTATGAAATATTTTGGGTGCAGTGGGTTTTTTTTTTTTTTTTTTTTTTTTTTTTTTTTTTTTACATACAGGTATAACAGAATAGCTTTAGTGTTGTTGTTGTTTTTTAACTTGAGTATGAACTTATACAAAAAGCAGCAAGATATTAAAAAAACAGTTTTACTGATTAAAAAACACACTATATTGGATTCATATCGGTATCGGCAGATATCCAAATTTATGATATCGGTATCGGACATAAAAAAGTGGTATCGTGCCATCTCTAGTAAAAACACGCCCCCTTTTTGTGGTGCTGTTGTGCTGCTATCCCAGCCACCATCGCTGAGCCGTAGGCCTCTGGGAGAATCGTGCGGGTGCGGGAGATGCTGCCGGTGAGTTAGGAACCATTTCCTGGATGCCAAAGCTCCTAGTAGCCAGCAGAATGTGGTCTGTTTCCTCCGCCAATGAGTGGTAAACCTTCACTGCCAGCAGCGGGGAGTTGACGAGGCCAGCCCGCATCGAAGCCTGCAGTTGTTGGAGGAAAAGGTGTGTGAAGAGGAATCCTCCATCATCCATACCCAGTAAGGACAACATGCTCTCCGTGAGCTTGAGAGTGGCACCATCACTCAAGCCTGAGAGAGAGAGAGGAGTTTGTCAGCCCGGAGGAGAGGGAGAAATGCGGCAGCAGCAGCACCTTGAGAATGGTGTATTTCTTTGGGCGGGTTGATGCAGAGGGTCATCACACGGCGGGTGGACAACGGATCCAGCGAGGCCACTACATGATTGTATTTCGTGTCGTCAGATGAAATGCCATGAAGAGCAAACTTAGCTTTGATGTGCACGAACCATGAAGGAGGGTCGTGAAGCCAAAAGTCCAAAGCAAACGCAGCTGCAGGTGGAGGTGGGAGTCTGGTGGTCGCAGACGCTTCCGGGAGAGGGCCGGCTTCCTCTTCGGACTTCAGCATGTCTGCCTCAGGGGTCACCAATGTGGAGGTACGTAAGGATGTCACATTGTGCTCCAACTTTAATCTCAGCTTCACTCAACAAGGCGGCAAAACACCTCCTAGAACCCAAAATCGTTGCCCCTCCCACTTTCCACCAGGGGATTCCACTCACAGCCAGCTTCCTGCTGGGTGTGAGTGGAGTCATAAAGTACACAAAGTAACACAAAGTAACTAGTTAAATAATTAACTATGACATGTGACATCATGTTTTTTATTGTGCTATTGTAGAGCACATTTTAAAACCATACTGTGTGTATAGAAGCACATAGAAGTTCACTGTTTTGCTTTCACAAAAGATTTGTCCACAAAACTGGCGCAATGATACCAGTCGGCCTGGACATTAGTTTTATTACAACACTGTAGTCAGTCTAAGTTATGTTTTTGAAAGATGACCCCAAAAATGATATAAACAAACCCAGCCCAACGCATTTAAACACACACAAACTCATACGCATATACAAAGTGTTAATGACTAATAGGTTGCCTGGGAATAAAGCTCATTAATTAATAACAAGAGATCCACAATAGACCCACATTAATACTGTCAGCCAGCACACAAACACCTACCACCACCTCTAATCTCCATTTATTAATTAGTGAAAGTGAAATCTATGAATTACTTGCTCCATTATGTACTTTAGCTGCTTCAATTTGCATTGTGGCCTGTTTCCCTCTGGCCAACAGATTAAAGTGGCTATTTGAAATCAATTTCTCTAATAACAGATCTTAACGAGCTCATCAATTAAGCTTTCATTAATGGCTTGTTACTATCCACTGTGTGTAAATATACTTGTGTGTGTGTGGTCTTGTCTGCCTGCCTGTGTTACATCTCACAAAGACACACCCCATACATATATCACTGTGATCGGTTTGAGTGGGCTGTGCAGCTGGATATTGATAGGAGGCGACATGGGGGGCTGGGTTTAACTTTTCCTTCACCTAAGTGAAGTCTTAGAGGAATATTGGACACGCACACACTCTTATGTTTGGGACTGAGATGGAGGCGTGCCCTGGCCTTCAGGAACCTATTTGAAAGAGTCTTTATGCAAATGAGTGTGATAATGGCTTCCAGTGTTGAGCTTGTGATTTCAATAATTTAGGCTGCTCACTGGGGCATTTTCCATGCTAGAAACACCATTAGCAAGTCTCACACACTCTCACACACATAAACAGTGACCTCCTTCCTGACCCTTTCTCACACACACACACACACACACACACACACACACACACACACACACACACACACACACACAGTCATGCCTCCCGCCCCAAAAGTGTTATATATGCATGAATTAGCTTAACATCTCAAAGCAAGGTTTAGTAATAAGCAATTCACTTATCTAACCTCTGCCGGCTAGCTTTCTTTAAGTACTCAAGAAAGAGATGACAATGTACACATACGGTTTAGATACATACTCGGCTTATCTCACTGTTGCATCAGATTAAATTAGAATGAAACCACCTGAAGTCTTCTGCCAGAAGTGCACAGAGAGGTTTGCCTTCATTCGTTTTAATTATCCGGACACATCAACAATGTTCTAGTTGCTGTAACGTAGGTAGTCCGTACCACAGAGTGTGTCCTTCACACATGCTTCAAAGGAGAAAACTTACCCTTTTTGCTGCTATAATGTGGAGAAGACTTTTGCATAAAGGAGCTGAAATGCTTGCTTTGAGCTTACACTCTAAATGGCGTAATGTGAATCCAGATTTTATTTAATTCGATAAAACAAACAAACAAACAAACAAAAAAAACCCCCACAATGCATGAAAGCATGAATGCAGAAATCTGTGCTTTAACTACACAGATGAATGTTTCAAAAACATCCATGACGGATTGAATTAACTTTTTTAATTCACCCAATTTGCATTTTAAGCAACAATCCCTCAGGTTTTTTAGGACTCCTTGGCTTTATGTACCACATACCCTTTAGAATAACTTCTGCGGTTTTAACACTTTTCGAATCAAACCAGAATTATTATATCCTATATGTAATGAAGTAGTGCTGTAGCCTAAAACCAACAAACAGCTAATTAAAACAAAAAGAAAGGTTTCATATGTGTCATAACACTGATGTCTGCAGGGGCTCCTAGTCCCAAATTCTTGCTGTCATGGCTGAGACTCAACCTTGGACTCAAATGACAGACATGGATAATAAGTTCAACAGGTTTATTGTGAGCACTGAAAGTAAGCAGGTTGATAAAGCTGTTTAGCAATGCTAAGGAAGGAGGAAGCAAGTAAACAGAATACCACTAAAGCTCAAAGGAGAGGAAACATAACAGTTTGTGCAACAATATGGCATCGAGTGAGTTCTTTAACCTTAAATGCAGAGAGGAACTCACCTGCTATTGACCGATTGCACACAGGTGAGTAATTGGTGACAGCTTCCACGAGTGTAAGTCAGGCAGGAAGGGCCTCCTGGAGGAATCCTATCCCTGAAACAGACAAGCGGAGCGCATTTACAAACACGTGCACACAAACAGAGAGAGAGAGACAAGCAAAGGATAGAAAACAGAAGGTCAACACAGAACAAAGGGACCACCTTTTACAAGGTGTCATCAAGCCTGCCCATCAAACTATTTATTATTATGAAGGACAATAGCTGTATTTAAGTAATATGTAAAAATTTGGGGGCTAATTCAAGTAGCTTTTTGATCACACCAGATGCCAATGTGGTGTTATTACACGATTTTCACTCCTAACAATGAAAGGCTAATGATGATGATGATGTTGTATATTACCCAAGGATATATGGCATGCAGACTCGAGCAGATGAGGACCGAAGCACCAACCTTCTGGTTAGCAGATGACTGGCTCGACCTCCTGAGCCACAGCCACCCCACGCGTGTGGACACTGAAGTTTTTGAATGAGATAACTCAAGAACAAGGCAACACAGGTGCATAGACTGAAAATCTTAGACAACTTTCATTTCAGTGACCTCAACCTCAGAGGTCAGTTTTCTGAAAATATTGTGAATGCAGTAACTCAAGAAGGAAGTCACCTAGGATTTTCAAATTAATATCTATGAGGAGGCTGAGAGGCAGCACTGGGGCCACCAGTGTTTTTCATATTGTAACGTCAAAAATGTAAATTAAAGTGACCTGTCCAAATATTTTCTGTTCTTACAGTGGGACAAAAATATGTTCTATTCTGGGCTGAAGTTCACAATCTCTCAGATCGACCCAATCAGATGTAACCGAAGTGCAGCTGAATTAAAATACTGTAAACTGTAGCTCATTAATGCACGTTTAGCGCTCTTATCATGTGATTTTCCAACAGTCACAGCAGGAGAGTCTCAGCCATGTCTCAGTACTCATCAGCTGCCTGTTTATCAGCAAACTTGCACTTTAATGATTGATACTGGGAGAACTAATTATGACACCTCAGTTCACTCATTAAGCAACACAGCTACAAATGATTAATTGATTTATCACATTTTCCCAAGGCTCCATTTATAATCTCATGCTGAAATGAGTTTGAGGAAGGAGGGGGAGGAAAAAGAGAGAGAGGGGACTGAGGGAAAGATGAAGAGAAGATTGGAGAAAGGACGAGGCCGAAAGAAAAGAAGGGTGAATGCGATGAATGATGAAGGGAGGGAAGGCTAAAAGGTGCTGGTAGGATTTTAAGGGTGGAGTAGAAGTTAACAAATATTAATATACTCCAACCATTACTGTTAAAGTATATTAATGCACTGCAGTCTCGAAAATAAGTGGTGAGAGGGACAAATAAAAAACAAGCAATGTGACAAAAAACAAAAGGCTGGGTTTTTATGGCTGTCGTGACTTTTTTGAGGCATGTTACAATTTCTAAATGAGCTAAGACATTCATGAAATACTGAAATGTCTCACTTTAAACATTTAATATGTTTTCTGTGTTGTTCTGTGAATGAAATGTGGGTTTATGAGTTATGCAAATAATTGCATTTTGCATAACGTCACAAATTTTACCTAGCATCCCAAAGATGTGGAGCAGGTTAAGGAGACGCTGTATATATGAAACAGTTCATTTACCATTTACCAACTGGAAACGTGCCAGTGTGTTAAGAAGAAAGGACTACTTTGAAGGGCTAATGAATGCAGAGGACAGTTACTGAACCAGGAAGTGCACGGATTTGGTAAAAATGAAGCGAAATGGAACAAAGAGTGTAAAATCGGTCCAGATGACGTACTTGAAGTGTTTTAGGATGTTTGGGAGAGAAGGCAGTGGTCTCCTTTTCTAACACAATCCTGGAGATGTCTAAGGAAAAGAGAAAAAGTGGACTGGTACAGATTTTAAAGAATAGGGCGATGTGCAGAAATGTAGTATGAATAACACCAAAAGAGGATAGTGACGGTGATGGACAGGTTAACAGATCAGGTTAGGCAGATTCTCCCTGGAGTATGATGTCTGCAGAAGACATGATGCGACATGATCTGTAGTTAGAGTAGGGCGAAGGTGGAAGAGGGATACACAGTCAGTGGAAGCAAGCAATTAAAGTCAGTGGAAGCAAGACAGAATGCATGTAGGTGAATGAGAGGCCGGCAGGGGGAAAGGTGAACATGCAAGAGTAGAGATAGATGAGTTTAAATGCCTGAGGTCAACCATCCACAGCAATAGACAGTGCACAAGAGAGATGAAGAAGTAAATGCAGGTAGGGTGGAGTGGGTGAAGAGGGGTGATGTATGACAGAAAGATAGCATCAAGAGTGAAAGGGAAGGTTCGCAAGACGTTAATAAGACCTGCTATGATGTATGATTTAGAGATGACGGCACTAACAAAAAGACAGGAGGCGGAGCTGGCAGAGTTGAAGTTCTTAAAGTGGGAGTGACCAGAAGACTAGAAAAGAGTATCAGAGGGACAGCTCAGGTTGGAGTGGTTAGTGAGGTCTGGCCATGTGCAGAGGAGCGACGGTGGAGATATTCCAAACTGGTTTTCAAATAAATCACAGCACTGAAGATCAATTATATTCTTATAGAGACATTTTGAACAATCTCATGTTTCCAGCTTTGTGGAAATAGCCTCTTCTGGTTCCAATAAGACTGGTCCATAAAGGCATGAAGATGTCTTTCGTGTCTTTCAGTCTTTTGGACTGAGCTTGTACCTTTTCAAAATATGACACATTTCACCTTTTTTCAGTTTTGTTTTGTTTTTTTAAACTTAGCACTACATAAATAAAGTCATTGTGAAAGGACTAAAGGCTCCTTCCTCGTTGTTGGAAGTCAACCTAACATCTCAATGCGTATTCTTGATGCGTGTCATTTTCTCAATGTTTTAAGCAACTGCACTCCTACATTGCTGACAATAATTGTTGGGGACTATAGTTTCATTATTACATTGCTTTCCCTAATGTCACCCACTACGGAAAAGCAGAAATTCCATTTACGAGATCACTTCTTCTGTCTTACAGTTTTGAACACTTATGGACTTTTGTAAAATGGAATTTAGAGACTGATAGGAACAGATTGTAGAATGGAGGAGAGAAGAGAGAAACAATGGCTTTTGGGAGGAAAGAAAGAAGTTTCTTGGGACAAGAAGAGGAGGTCTATCTGCAGCAGAAAAGGAGGCCTATCAGTAGGAGGTGTAATGAGATGCTGAGGCTCGGCTGCCTAACAATAGCTGCTGTGTGTCGCTGCTTAGCCTGGTGCTCTCCACCTATTTGTCATAATCACAGCCAGTTTTCTCATTAGTGGAAACCATTAGCCCTTAAAGCTTTATCTGCCTCTTATCAATCCCACCACTACCACATCACCAGGCTCTCCACTCACACACAGACACCATAAAGGTCTACAAGCACAAAGAACATGGAACATAGCAGTGCAGCCCAGCAAAACCAATATGGATGATGCCACAGTGGCACCTCGGTGCCTTGCTCAGGTATCTCATAAAGACGTCACTGACCCCAAACATCTAACTCCAGCAGACCCAGCACCAGTTACAGAGTATACCCACCCTAATCTGGCTCCATTAGCACCGTCTGTCCCTCCCCAGTTGCTGGGCTTTGTTCAGCTGTCAGGATGACCAATGACATCGCACTGCTGCTTGATTCATGGCGACGACCCTGAGATCACATCTGATGGGAGCGTCAGGCCAAAGACCAAACACACCCCCAGCAGCCCATTATAGTCTATTTATCTAGCTGGACATCTAATGGGAGCACTCTGTTTCCACTCCGACACTGTGATCCTATCGCTGTAGGTTTGGTTAAGACTTGGACTTCTTGGCTGGGGCTATAAGAGGTGGTGTGGATTAATAATTGGAAGCTGTTAACTTCTGAGACCTTTAAAAAGGAATCAAACTTGTCTGGTACTGGTGGAAACTCTTGTGCTTTTAAGTGTACTCAGAGGTGTATGCAATCATGTTCCTCTGAAAACTGTCTTAGAGTCGACAAATGAGCCGACAAGTAACACAAACACAAGAGTGGCACACACCTGCTTCAGCAGATTAGACCATAGTTAGCTAGCCTGCTCATCAACGTCATCAAATAATTACAGAGACAAATCAGCTGGACATGGACCGCTCCAATTAACACTTGGACTTGTCAAGCAGCACCTGAGACTGAAAAATGAGGCAAACAGTTTTTGTAGACATTAAAAGCAGTGTAGGAAATAACGTGTTATTAAGTAACGAGCACGGTAACTACGTTATTATGCCACAATCAGGAGCGCGTTAATCGTTACTGGGATTTAGATAGGTTCGTTATTCGTTACTTCTTATGTTTCGTTCGGCTTACCTCGGAAATCGGAACACGGACCTGGGAATAATGTCCCACTCGAGTAAACGGCGTTCTGGTGAGCCTCGTCAGAGAAGTTGTGATTCCAATATAGCAATGCCCTCGAAAATGGTTGTTTTGCAAGCCCTCTACAAAAACAAATTACTACTAAACACATATGCAGCCATAGCTGGACTCGGTGGGCCGATGGGCATTTTTTGTTTTTTTCTTTTCTTTTTTTTCCATAACGGTATAAACCAGGGGTCTCCAACCTTTTTTGTGCCACGGACCGGTTTATGCCCGACATTATTTTCACGGACCAGCCTTAAGGTGTCGCGGATAAATACAACAAAATAAAACTAGTACCGGTACTGAAAAAAAAGAAGATTTATTCATAACACACATGAAAAGACCCAGGAAAATCGAGTTAATGATAAAAACGATAACAAAATAACGCTAAAAACCGCTAAAAACCCTGAAAACTATACATTTCACACCTGAGCCTCAAGTCTCGCGGCCCAGTACCAAACGACTCACAGACCGGTATCGGTCCGAGGCCCGGGGGTTGGGGACCGCTGGTATAAACAATGAAAGGTGGTGGATTGGCCAGATGCTGGCAGATGTGTAAAAATAACTCCATTGTTTGGTGGTGGCTATGGCGGAGCTTTCACAGATTCAGTAACATTAGCAAGTGGTGGAGGCCAAGTGGTGTGACGCTGTGACGTAGGCTAGAATCATGGCAGCAGTCAACGACGGTCCAGGCGTGGGATTTCTCTCGTGGAAATATGCACATTATATTTTCCTTTCTATTGAGAGGTGGCACAGTGCACTTGCTAACAGTGCTAACATGTAGAGCTAGAAGACTCGCATCATGGAAGCAACACATTAATAAGAGAATTCTGAGTAAAACCAAAGTTACTTTATTTGTAACTAGTAACTATTACTAGTAACTTGAAGCAACTGAGTTACTTTTGATAGAAGTAACTAGTAATGTAACTAAGTTACTAATTTAAAGTAACTTACCCAGCACTGATTAAAAGACAGTCATAGTAAACTCATCGATTAACTGATGTCTGGTTTTTACCATCCCAAACTCCGTGTGTGAAACAGTGAGGGGAGAATCTCTGGGGTCTTCCCACTTTATCGCCCTTCTTGACACTAAATAAGGACAATCACTTACATCATATTTTTTTCACTCAGTAAGACTTTACATTAGTTATTCTGATCATAGCAGCACTAGAAAAGTGTTTCCTACTTCAGTTCAATTCAATTTTATTTATACGGCGCCAAATCACAACAACAGTCACTTCAAGACGCTTTATATTGTAAGGCAGACCCTACAATAATGCATACAGAGAAAAACCCACAATCATATGACTCCCTATGAGCAGCACTTTGGTGACAGTGGGAAGGAAAAACTCCCTTTTAACAGGAAGAAACCTCCAGCAGAACCAGGCTCAGGGAGGGGCGGGGCCATCTGCTGGTTGGGGTGAGAGAAGGAAGACAGGATAAAGACATGCTGTGGAAGAGAGACAGAGGTTAATTACAGTGTACTACTTCCATACACCCGACACTCTATTTGCAATCACATCCATCCTTTTTCTCTAATAGAAAGCATGTTTAAGGCCAAAAATGTTTCATCTAATGCTGAACTAATGACCTTTGGACATCATTTCAAAATGACAGTTTTCCTCAATAATTGTTAAAATTGTGAATCTGGTTAAAGAAACAAACACTTCAGATTAATTAGCAGCGGGCTTGATGGTAAAATGTGGAAATGATTTCCTTGCATGCTGAGACTGCTTGGCCCAACTATTTCAATTACAACTTTACAACAAAAAACTTTTGTCTTCTTTGTCTCCCAGAAGACAGAACTAATAAAACTAAATGTGCATTTTTATCTAACCTGGGTCATCTCAGCGATCAGCTTCTTCTTTTCCTCCTTTTACCCTTTTCCAGCCTCCCATTTCTCCTCCTTACCCATCCACATCTTGTCCTCCTCTTCTCCTCCTCCTCCCCATCCTCACTACCAGCCTTACCCTCCATCATCCTCCTCTCTCCATGTCATTAAGTCCTCAGCCCACCCGTACACTAAAACATGTAAAAGAGCTTCCGTTTTGGGAGAGATTTGTTTGTGGCATTAATAGTCTTTAGTTTTCCACATGGCTTCCTGGCAGCCAGAAACATTAGAAAGAGAAGTGAGGTGCAACACATCTCCCCTCTCATCCTCTCATCTCTGCCTCATCTGTCACACAGGGGTGGAGGGTGCAAGGGCCAGCGGGGGAAAAAGGAAGAGGGAAGGCCCAAAAGAAGCAGCAAGTGAAAATGAGACATAAAGAAAATAAACACTGAGGAAGAAGAAGAAGAAGAAGAAGAGACTCGGGCAGCTTTAGCTGAAGCTGTACTATTGCAAACAGGCAAACAAGTAATATGAACAGATGTTAAAGCAATCACTGTTCACACAAAAATATTGCTCTAAATTTATTTGCGATACTCAAATGCTCAAATTGTTGTTTGTTTGTTTGTGTGGAATATAAAACACACACCTTTCAGTTCTCGCTTCTTATTTTACGAGATGACTGAGTAAAGGGGTTACTGCATCTTCTTCACAGTCTAACTTTTACACTTACCTCTCAGACTCATCTTATCCCCATGTGGTCACTTTATGGTGTTGTTGTGGCTTTCAGATCATGGCCATTCAGAAGGGACAACTGAAGGGTAATTCAGGGTAATTCAGGATATGACTCATATTATGTCTGCATATAGGTCCTTAGCAGCAAGAGATATTCAGAAACAACCACATGACTTGCTGTCATCTCTTTTTCCTCTTTCATCACACCATGGGGACATGGTTTAAGTACTCTATAACAGGGGTGTCTAACTCAAATACACAGTGGGCCAAAATTCAAAACTGGAACAAAAGTCGTGAGCTAACGTTAATATTTATTGAAATATATTTATTCCTCCAAAAAATGAATCTTTTCTTATGGACTCAAACATGTTTTGCTGAAAAACTGAATATGGAACAAGCAAAGCTTAATAATAATAATAATGGATTGGATTTATATAGCGCTTTTCAAGGCACCCAAAGCGCTTTACAGTGCCACTATTCATTCACTCTCGCATTCATACACTGGTGAAGGCAGCTACAGTTGTAGCCACAGCTGCCCTGGGCTGACAGAAGCGAGGCTGCCATATCGCGCCATCGGCCCCAGTAGGCGGTAGGGTAAAGTGTCTTGCCCAAGGACACAACGACCAGGACAGAGAGCTCAGGGATCAAACCGGCGACCTTGCGGTTACAGATACAGATACCCAACCCCCTGAGCCACGGTCGCCCCAAAAACAATATATATTGTTTAATACTAAACAATATATATATTAGCTGTATAATACCAGTAGGCCAGCTCTAATAGTAATTTGGCTTCGTGGGCCAAATGTAATTAGGCTGTGGGCCAAATTTGGCCCGCGGGCCAGAGTTTGACACCTATGCTCTATAAGGTAAAAACACATAGTAATAGAAGCCGGGGGGAAATAATCCTATTTAAAGTTTTTAAATTACACTGGTCTGAGGTAAACAAGCACTCAGGGCTTCATTCTTTAGGGTCTGTCTGATAATCCCAACATACAGCTTCTACTGGGCAGGGGGCTATAGTGTACAGGGAAATCCAATATTAAGAGTATTTTCTTAACTTTGTGGGATTATAATTATGAGTCCATACTAATGGACAATTCTTTTAATAGATGTTGGGACTTGGGACAATGAAAGGAAGAAAAGCTGGGAGAAAGACTAGGAGATGATAAAAGGTAAACTCCCATTATGTTCTTGTTGTTGCTGCATTTATTTGGTAGCAGTGATTACACGTGTAAACGATGCACTGGTAAAAGTGAGACTGAAATGCTGACAACATTTGGATAGTAACTTCTGAAACAGTGTTGCAAATGACATCAAAAGTACATTATACTCTCTGTTGTGTGTTACTTCTGTTCTTTCTGCAATATGGACACAGTGAATATGTGCTGTGTACATATACATATGTGCAGCGTGTGTGTGAATGTGTGTGCGTATGTGTGTGGCGTTGTGACAGGGACTAATGTCTAAATCAGCCAGACTCCATCGCCCTGTCGCCCCGCTCCCCTACAAATGTCACCTGTTCCCGGCCAGTGATTTGCATAATGCAAAGCTTCTCAGTCGTAACGGTCCGATTAGTGGCGGGGAGCGCCAGGACCATTCCTGATGCACCAAGCCGTTAACAGCTCCTTTTGCTGGGAACAACTGTGATTAACTGAAGGGGGGTTGGGGTTTGAGTGTGGTGCAGAGGGAAAAGAAAGATGGAAAAAAGAAGAAAACAGGAAGAGAGGAGCCATCCTGAAAATGTTCACACTCCGGTTGGCACGCTGGTTGGCAAGTGATGCCACAGAGAGCGCTGAGTGTGAGGAGACGACGATGGAGGGTAAGAGGAGGAGAAAAGAAGGCTACAGAAAACCACGTCTGCATACGGTCAGGATGACACCTTTTTAGCTTGAAATGAGTCAAAACTCATTTACAAAGTCTGAATGTGGCACTGCTGATGTTTTATAGGCTAATTTAACTTCTGTAGTTTGTATGCATTTTACTTCCAGACATCAGATCAACTTTAAAGGATAAAAACAAGGATACAGTGTGTATTATATTATTATTCATTCATTAATAATGGTAAACTATTATTATGTTATTTTCAAAACGCATTTCCTTTACCGGGCAGAGAAACCCAAGAACTGAGTAAAGTGTCGAGACTGCAGTGACTAACAATCCTGCTCAGGGTTGTTGTTCATATGTTAATGAATAAATGGTAAATGGTTAGGGGTAGGGTTCTTATATACTGCTTTCCTACTCTACCTCGCATTTATATGCCTCCTTCACATTAAAGCACTTTTTCTTCAGGCTAACATTCACACACATTCCTGTGGAAGCATCACAGAGCAACGTGTGAAACAAGACATTTGACATTCAGACTGGAGCCAGGAATCAAACCACCAATCTGCCGATTACTAGATGATCTGCTCAAACTGCCCCCAGACTGTGCTCTACATGGGGCACAGGAATGCAACACTGAGATCTATGGCTCTTAACACATAATGTAAATATTGGCAACAAAAACTCTAATGACAGTTTTTTTGTTTACAAAATTAAGTTTGAAATATTATTTATGCTGCACAATCAAAATGACCAAGTTTGTATAACTCAGCCTTTTAAGTTATCCTTATTTAGTTAGTAAGTTATTTTTAAGATTTACATAATTAGCATGATCAAACCAACCAGCACTCTGGTGCTAAAATGATATTTGGACATATGAATTAAAATAAACTGGAAAAACTAATTTTTTCGTGTCATTTCCCTTTGAGCTGTTTGTATAATTACTTTCTGAATTTTTTTCTAGCTCATATTAAATTTAGATTAATAACAATTAGGATCTATATTATTAAACTGAATATTCAGTGACTGTTAATTACATAAAGCAAGACTTTGTTTCTCTTGAAAATTTTATTTTTTGTGGCATTTTTGACTTTATTGGACAGTAAAATGAAGAAAATGACATTTTACACTTTAGAAAACAAATTACACTTGGCAATTACGTAGTTGTTCTCACATCATCTTTTTTTGAACATTGATCTGTTTGGTGTGTGTTTGTTTGTGGGCAAAGCCATGTTTCAGTCGGTGCACCCCTGCCTCACTTTGTCTCTCTCACCCTCTGCATCTCTTTCACTTGGCCTACCACACACACACACACACACACACACACACACACACACACACACACACACACACACACACCCTGGAACATTTGCAAACTCTGTCATCTTAACACACACACACTGGGTTGCGTGCAACCATTGGGTGTAGGCAGTAATAAGAGACCATTACGAATGCTAACCAGATCTTTTAACCAATGACTAACTGACATTCCCTCATTGACAACCAATGAACTGTGACATTTGCTGGTGTGCGCACACACAGACAAACACACACAGTGACACGGTGTAATAAGACATGCATACCAATCTAGACTGTGTCTGCCTGAGTGATCTTTAACTGAACACATAACCATAATCACTTCATCAGAGGGAGGAGAATAAAAACCAGTGAATATGAAGAGGAAGAGGAGGAATTAAGAAGGACGGCGGAACGAGAGAGGAAGAGAAATAACTGGCAGGAAGAGTTGCTGTTTGAACAGCGTTGTATTTCCAATAGAAGGCCTAACATTATGACCACATGCCTAAAATTGTTTTGGGCCCTTTTTTACTGCCAAACCAGGCCTGATCCTTCGAGACATGGACTCCAACAGTCCTCTGAAAGTGTGCTGTGGTATCTGGCCCTATGTTAGCCACAGATGCTGTGTTAGTCCTGTAAGTTGTGAGGTGGACCTCCATACATCGGACTTGTTTGTCCAGCACATCCCACAAATGCTCGATTGCATAAAGATATGGAAAATTTGGAGGCCAAGTTAACACTTCAGACTCGCTGTTGTGCTCCTCAAACTACTTATGAGCCATTTTTGTGCTGTGGCATCATGTGTAACTGGTGTGTAACTAGTGTGTAAATGGTCTGCGACATTTCTTAGGTAGGTGGTACATGTTAAAATAACATCCTCATTGATGGCAGGACCCAGCAAAACATTGTCCAAAGCATCACACTATCTGATTCCCATAATCCATCCCAGTACTGGGTATTCAGCCAGGTAAGTGACACACATGCACCTGGTCAGCCATGTGAAGTAACACAAGTAACAGAAAACGTGATTCATCAGACCAGTTCACCTGCGGTTTAATTTTAATGCTCACTGGCACTTTTGGCAGTAGACACCAAAGTGCATCAAACTGCATCAAACTGCATCAAACTGCACCAAACTGCATCAAACTGCATCAAACTGCATCAAACTGCAGTGCTCTGTGTATTTTGACACTTTTCTATCCAAATCAACATGAGCTTTTTTGTCAGTTTTGGCTACAGCAGCTTTTCATCAACCAGGAACACCTCGCAAGAGCTGCAGTTTTGGAGAAACTTCCCAGCAAATTTTCCTGCTTCTAACATCAACTTTGAGAACACAACGCTCACTTGCGCCTTAATATATCCAAATCACTAACAGGTGCCACGATGAAGCGATAATCATTGTTATTTACTTTGCCTGTCAGTAGTCATGATGTTAAATCCAAATGGTGTAAATACAAACAGAGTAGATACAAATAGCAAATAAAATCCATGCACACTAAAACAAATCACAGAGACAACTGCTCCAAATGTTAATCAAATTAACCTGAAAATTACAAATGTTGCCCCAGAGCAAGAAGGTGCTGGGTGGCTCTTTCTGTGTGGAGTTTATATGTTCTCCCATGGTCCCAGTCCTGCAGGACTGTCCTTAACATTTTTCAGATGGTTATTTTAACTTATCCAGTTTGGTATCTAGCCAGTTACAAAACCACTAAGAAGCCCACTGTGGAGCTGCAAGGGCACACAGACATGGTTAGTGACTAACAGTGAACATAATAAAGCTTTTGTGAGCTAAAATGAAATGATACCCCCCCCTCCCATGTGCCCCAGGTGGACACAAATAGATCTTTATGTTCCCTTAAAGCACGTGCTAATGCTCCAATTCAATTCAATTCAATTCAATTTTATTTATATAGCGCCAAATCACAACAAATGTCGCCTCAAGGCGCTTCATAGATACAGAGAAAAGCCCAACAATCATATGACCCCCTATGAGCAAGCACTTTGGCGACAGTGGGAAGGAAAAACTCCCTTTTAACAGGAAGAAACCTCCGGCAGAACCAGGCTCAGGGAGGGGCGGGGCCATCTGCTGCGACCGGTTGGGGTGAGAGAAGGAAGACAGGATAAAAGACATGCTGTGGAAGAGAGACAGAGATTAATAACAGATACGATTCAATACAGAGAGGTCTGTTAATACATAGTGAGTGAGAAAGGTGACTGGAAAGGAAAAACTCAATGCATCATGGGAATCCCCCGGCAGCCTACATCTATTGCAGCATAACTAAGGGAGGATTCAGGGTCACCACCATCTATCCAAACATGAATACATTAAAATAAAGTTCATAAATAAGAGAGGAATAAAAGTTGTAATTGTTATACACCCCCGTGTTAGTCCTACAGTTCCTGGAAAAAAAGAGGGGAACATGATGTTAAACTAGCCAATCAGATGATCAATACAGCCACATGGACCAGCAGCCAATAGCTGAAGAGCACTCCCCGTGTTAATTAGCGCTGGCACATTGCTGCTCTGCTCTCGTCTCTGTCTGTCTAGCTAATTCAGCCTCTCATTAACAATGCTTATACAGCCAATTACCATAAATCCCTGTTAGCTGCGGCAATTAACAGAAACGAGGCAGCGCTGCACGTGTTGCTACTGTTGTAATTAAGCCAGTGTGCTGTTAATTAGCAAAATGTGAGTGGGAGGTTTTTATGCTCGTTAGTATGGCCATTTCATTCAATTAGAACCATCATTAATGAGGTGTCTCTGTTCTAACAAAGTTAATGCACAGAGCAACTGGGCGATTAGCCTAGACAAACATGATGAGGAGCATGGCACTGAGCCCAGGGAACAATATATGGAGCAACTGTGTGTGTGTGTGTGTGTGTGTGTGTGTGCGCTCCAGGTGGTGTCGCATCTTATTACACTGAATCTACCTACTTCAGTCCTTTAATCTATCGTCACTTCTCAGACTCTGCTGCTACCACGTTCACACAAAACAAATTATAGTAAGTAAAACACGTTTGTGAAATGCGAGTAGAAATGATCTGCATTGGCTTCCTTTTAGTTATTAAAGCTGGTTATTTTTTAAGACATTTGAATATTTAGTGAATTAAGTAATCTGTATATAATGTAATGCATCAGATTCTGATATGTTTATCATAGATGTAACTATGTAAAATGTAACTTTAGACAAGGCCTAAGGGTCCATAAGGTAGGAGAGCACCAGTTGATAGGAGTATCCAGTGGGCCCCTCCACACCAGATCACATATGCATAACTGCTGCATTACAGTTAGACAAATTATACAAGTTCCATTATGGGCTTAATGCATGATTCTAACCTGTAAACTAAACCCTAACTTTATTTATGAAGTATACACACACTAGATTGAAGCACTTTGCAAAACAAAAAAATAAAAATAAATAAAAATAAATGTAAAAAGTGGTGAGAGGAGAGAAGAGAGTAGAATGAGTCTACTGCCAGGACTCTGGAGAAATGTTGTCAACAACTTCTTTGACCTCAAGACTCAGAACATAAGGTTCTAATGGGTGAGTAACACGCCTCTGTGTGTAGTAAAGGATTTGAGTATGTTTATGTTTAAAATATAACTCATTCAATTCATTTTTTTTTATTTATTCAGCACAACCTAACAACAATAGTCATGCCTTTACTCTGCACTTTTATGTAGGGTTCTCTACCAGAGAGAAAACCTTGCAGAAAAATGTTTGAACCTGTAAAGGTACAAAATTTCAGTTCAATTTACATAGCTCAAAATCACAACAACTGCTGCCTCAATGTTCTTTATATTGTAGGATTATATTGTAGGAAACCAAAGAATCAGACAACTCTCTATGAGCAAGCACAGTGTGAAGGAAAAACATCTGCTCAGTGTCACAATTCAAACTGCTGATTTAAACCTCTGAATGCAAGAGCTGTGTCTACTGCAGTACAACTAAGAGATGGTTCAGGGTCACATGATCCAGCTTTAACTATAAGCTTCATCAGAAAGGAAAATTTGAGTCTAATCTAAAAAATAGAGAACGTGTTTGTCTCCCATATTTAAACTGGGAGCTCGCTCATTCTAAACCGTCGGAGCCACAGGTTGTAGTCTGAGTGCTGAGATATTTAATCCTATGATGCCCTTTGTATCATATTTGATACATGAGTTTCTGAGACCTCAACCTCATCAACATGATCAATATTTGCCATAAGTTTTTTGTCTAAAATTAACATTGTTGTTAACAAAAAGTTGCCAAAAATGCCCAATGATACAAAAATATCTTTGTTTATCATCTTACAGAGTGAAGATATGATGGAGCTCGATTATTCAAAACCTTTGTATGTTTATTCTACAGCTCATGTGTGACACATACTATCTATTTATGTGTAATGTTTCTGGGAAACCTGATTGACAAATTGCATAAATGTGCTTGTTTTGTACAGTGAACCAGACAGTCTGTGCAGACCTGTATTGTTAATAAGCTTCTCTCTGTTGTTCCATACTTGGGGACAAGTTGTCTTTATGTTACGTTTGCAAGGATGAATCTGTTTGTGCTCGTCTTGTTAAAGCAGATTGTGAGTGCTGATCAAAAGCTAAAATGATGCAACTCATGTAACAGATTATTGTTATGTGATATTATTGTTTTTTGTGTATGTGTGTGTGTGAGAGAGAGAGCATGTTGGTGGCTTCAGCACCTGGCCCTATATGTACATTCAAATTTATATTGTATAGGGACATATAGGAGTGGACCACATGTGTATACTGTGTACAGTATATGTAAGATTTCCTTCTCTCCCCCCAACCGGTCGCAGCAGATGGCCCCGCCCCTCCCCGAGCCTGGTTCTGCCGGAGGTTTCTTCCCGTTAAAAGGGAGATTTTCATACCATGCTCGCCAAAGTGCTCATATGATTGCTGAGTTTTTATACTTTACAATATAAAGTGCCTTGAAGTGACTGTTGTTGTGATTTTGCACTATATAAATTGAATTGAATTGAAGTAAACTGATCAAAACACCAGCTGTATACAGTAAATATGTGTGAAAGTGGTACCATTGTTGTATTTAACAAAGAAGCCCTCCAATCTAGATGTACCATGCAAATCTAGCAGATGTCTTAAAAATAAAACCTAAAACTAGAAGCCAGAAAAGTGAAGCATGAAATCCTGACTCTAGAACCTCATACGTTCATAAATGACTTGTGATAATACATCGAGTGAAATGATTAGAAATGCAAACCATGGCCAAACTAAGACACAAGACTGAGGCACGTCTCTGCACTTTGTCTCACAAATAACAAAAATGTTATTTTGCTGTCTGCGCCCTTTCACTAGACTAAATAATAATGGAGACACATTATTTAATTGTTTATCTGCTCTACGTTGCTTCCTCATCCATTTAGCTGAAACAGATGAAAGGAACACCAGACCTTCCCGCTACACCAGGTTGATTAACTTTAAATGGGAATTGCTTTGACATCCGAGAAATTACCAGAAACTGTGAAACAGCACAGCTGGGATGAATGAGGAAGTGCTAACATCTGATTTGAGTGCAGATGTTGACTGCTTGCTGGTCCTGATTGAAAATGAAGTGGATAATGGTTTTAAGTGCTCTACAGCTGAGGGTAGCACTGTGACCTGGTAACATTTAACTGGCACAATTCATCAACACTTCCCAACAAATTTGTAGGAATTATTGTAA
Organism: Neolamprologus multifasciatus; assembly: GCF_963576455.1. Lineage (NCBI taxonomy): Eukaryota > Metazoa > Chordata > Actinopteri > Cichliformes > Cichlidae > Neolamprologus > Neolamprologus multifasciatus. The sequence goes on along the minus strand of NC_140440.1, from coordinate 12,934,329 downwards.
CATAATAACTGTAACCATAACTTAATAACACTTTGCACACAGGACAAGTATCTGTAGCTTATTTTTAAAAAGTCAGCCTTATTGATCCACGTCAAACAAACAAACCCATTATGCTATGGGGAAAACATTGGTTGGTGTCTGTGGCATTACGAAAATTATTGCTGTGTTATACATTTAAGTTGTGATCTCTTTGCCTCTGAAATGCTGTATTAAAGACAACAACCAGTTTTATTATTGTTATTGTTATTAAGATTATTATCATCAGTAGTAGCAGTATAAGTATTTAGCTTAAAGATGTGTTTAAATTTTCTAAGACAGCAAGGACCGACTAATAGTTATATATAATTATTTGTACGCATGGTTAGAGGAACTTCTTAATTTGTTTGCAGAATAAGAAAAATTTGTTAAATGAAACGGTATGTCTTAAAGATTTTAAGAGAATCTAAAGTAAGAAAATTTTGAAGTCTTTGTACTTGACCCTAAAATATTTTGAAACATGGTGTTTAACCAGGTACTTGCTCTGGATGATATGACCTCGGCCTCCGGTAACATTGTAAGGAATCTTGGACTAATCTTTTACCAGGACGTGACCTCTGAGGTCTGCACAGAATCCATTCGGTAAGATGAGTGTTTTGGGTTTTTTCTGTCGCTTCTATTTTTTTATAACTCCTCCAGTTGGTTTGTTGCTAGTCATTTATTTTCTATTTGTACTTTTAAAAAGCACTAATGAGGTTTCGAGGAGCCCTCCTGTCACATGCTAGCTTGTGCTAGCATAGCATGGTTCCAATAGCAAGGTGACTTATTCCAAGCAGTTGTTGGTTCCTTAAAGATGTTATATAAGAATAAAGACTTCTGTTAAAAATAAAATAGTTAAATTATGGAGTGGATGGTGTTTGGTTTGGGGATCTCAAGATCACGTGTATGGTTTTTGCAGATGATATGTGAAGTGTCGGGAATGAGAATTTACACCTCCAAGTCTGAGGCCATGGTTCTCAGCCAGGAAAGGGCAGAGTTTGGGACTTGTTGCTCCAAATGGAGGCATTTGTGTATCTTGGAGTATTGTTCATGAGTAAAGGAACAGTAAAGTAGAAGATTGAGAGACAGACTGGTGTAACATCTGTTGTAATACTGAGAAAATGAGAATGAGAACGAAACGTTTCTCCCACTGAAAACATCCAGATGAACAAAATCAGCTTTTTGGATTTCCTTACCATGATTGAGCATCAAGATATGTGTTGTGATACAAATGCAGTTGTCTGTTGTGGTCAAGAGAGAGCTTAGCATGAAAATGAAGTTGATAATTTACAGGTCAAACTGCATTGCTGCCCTCACCTATGGCCATGAGCTGTAGGTAGTGACTAAAAGAACAAGACTGTATGTACAAGTGGTAGAAATGAGCTTCCTCTGACATGTTTGGGCTCATCTTCAGAGACAGGGTGAGTAGCTGGGTCATTTGGGAGGGTTTCAGAGCGTACCTGCTCTTAACGTAACAACCTCAAGTGTCGGCACTTGAGATTCAGGGATCTTACCTGGGAAAGGCTTGCAGGTTCAAGCATGTGGTGGCCATGGAGTCCAGTTGAATTCAGCCCAAAGCAGGTTTGGGTACATACTCCTTTGGACCCACCATCCACTGAACGGACCACAAAGGTTCAGTGCTTGGTCCTGGTTCTCTGATATTGCCTTCCAAAACTTGTTTGTAGCAAATGGAGAAGGAGCCTGAGCTGGTGCGTGACGTTGGGAGATACTGACGACATATACTCGGGCTAACCTCAACGGAAAGCTCAAGTTCTGGAACCAGCTTCTTGGAGAGGGGTTGGACTCTAGTTGCCCTAGTTGAGAGGTGGTGGGCAGGTCTGAGTATTCTTCAATCCACCTGGTTTACTGCCTGTACACTTTATTCTAATACGTTTTAGTATGAATGTACTGACCTTGCACGGATAAAACAACTTCTGTGTTTCCAAACACATAAACACAAATTTCCAGAGAACAGCATCTGAGTTGTTCTTTGGAACCTAAATACTCTAAAACTCCTGTTTAACTTAAATTACTATTTTCATTATGTTTTATAATGTCATACTCTGTTTTTCATTGTCCAGAGTTTGCAACCTTGCACTGCCACACCATCCGGTTGTACTTGGTGATGACCTTCATGATGTCTGTAACACTGGTACGTTTTTGTAGCTGCATTTTAAACGAGCACGCAGCATTGTGGGGAAATTTCCTCTTAATTTGTGCACATTGTGTTTGTTTGTCTATTTGTCTGTCTGTTTGTTAGCAGTCTGCAGTTTGAAATGAACCAGGATATTTTTTTCTTTTTCACATAACTGCAAATGACATCAAAGAGTAAGTAGAGACGCTTGTCACAGAGTTACAGAGGAAAATTTGTAAAATACTGTTAGCTAAATTAATAGCAACAAGCTAAACATGGCTATCAAGATAATTCTGCCAGGACTGAGAAGTTCATAAATACACAGTAATACAAATACATCACTGTGCTCTATGATTAACATATTATTATTATGCATTAATAAGAACAGAAGAACCGAAATATTAAACATGTGATTAGAGCGATCTGACTGACGATGATTTCTGGGAATTGACACAAATACTTTTCCAAAACAATGTTAAATTTGTCATGCTGTACATAAAAAGCACATTCTCTTATTTATCCATTTATTTTCTATTATTGTGTTGTTTTATTGCAATTTTATTTTGTAAGGTTAAGTACCTTACAATAAAAACACCTTGAGGTAATCTGTGATTACATAAATAAAACTGAACTGAATTGAATTCTTGTGACTTTAAAGAGTCCAGGAGATCACCACTGATCTCAGCTCGGGCTGTGAGGGGATTCAAAACAAAATAGAACAAAAAAATCAAGCAAACCAAAAACATTTAATGACCTGACAGCTTTAAAAATGTCAAAGATGTGTTGGAGCTTGTCAAACAGGAGCACAGACCCACCTGGCAACATCCAAGAATTTACTCTCCATTAATTAATTACATTTAATTACACCAAATTAATGAGACTCAATCATATTGCCACAATTAAATTAAACTATTACATAAATATTATGTGCTGCAGTCGTTATATAAATGCTCTGCACAGAAAGAACGAAGATCCTGTGTTATTCATAGACTGTGAATAGCAGGTTTGTTTAATCTCTCATTAACCAGATTTAATTTTGCTCTGAGTACAGTGACAGCACCCTCTACTGGCTAAATGACAGACGCTTTTTAGGAGAAATCTGCATCTACTGCATTTTAATGCGATGCCCTGAAGGACTGGAGTCACCAGTTCTCTCTGACTGCAGCCAGATAGGCTGGAAAGAGATGTAAGAGGAGGACCAGCCGCTGGTGTCATCGTGGCACAAGATGAACATGCTCCTGTGTGAATGGCCTCTTTCCTATCTTCTTCCTCACATCTCGTTCTCTCACTCATTTTCTCCATCCAAACATTTTTTCAGCTCTTTCTCTTCCTGCTTCTAATTCTCCTCATTTCTCTCGCTACCATTTCTCCATCTCTTTCGCTCTTTCAGATAAGAGCCCGTTCACTTTGACATCTCAGTCTGACTCCATTACAGCTAATAGACACAGGCCATCTGACCAGTATAAAGAGCAACACATCCAGGAACAAACAAACACACTCGCACACACACACAAGTCAAGGGACCCCAGTGGATGCTGGGAAAAAAAACACAATGGAAATATAAAATAGAAGAACACCTGCATGTTTTGTTGTATTCCCAATCCGGCTTTTTCAGCTGAAGATGAAGATGAAGCAACGTCACAGTCTGGAGTCCAGCTCAGACTCATGACAGACTGGACACGTTCGGCATGTTCTTGGGTTTGATTTTTCTTCTGAAAAAGAGGTTTTCATTAGAAAATGTGTGCTTTGTAAGTTTTAGGGCCTCATTTAAACCCTAATAAAATGTGTTATTTATCCCAAATGTGAACGACAAACATCTGGATGGAAATTCTGTAAGATCTGACGTAGTTAGTGCTAATTTTTCACACTTTGGGGTGAACATATGTGACAATACTGACTGTGAACCACTCTAAATTAGTAAAGATATTTGGACTAATCTGTAGAAGCTCAAAAGTCTGTGAATGTGGGCAATATAGCTGTGACCAGTGGCCCTCCACAGCCACAGCATGATTACAAATAGAGAACAGGGACAAGACAGGTAAAATGGTTCAGTTGTGTGTTTGTGCGTGTGTTGTTATGTTTTAATACATGTGTGTTTCACACAGTGTCTGTGTGTGTGTCTGTGTGTATGTTGTACTGTGTATCAGTGTATTAGCTGCTGATAAATGGGCTTCTCTTTAGGGAACTTATCTCTTTAAGTGTTGCAGCAGTGAGGGATGACATCATTTGGATCCCCCGGCTAACTGGCTGCCATGACGACACCTCACCAACCTATCCATTTACCAGATGGCCCGATAGTGTCTGCGCACACACACAGACACACACATTCACACACAGGTAATAGGAGGCCATGGGGAAATTATAGCCAGAGTCGGTGGCAGCTCTGACACACACACGTGCGCACGCCCCTACGCACGCACGCACACACAGATAACATACACCCAGTTTTAAGTGACTTACAAACACACACACACACACACACACACACACACACACACACACACACACTACAGTGCACAGCCCCACCCCATCCTTCCTCTTATCACACCTTAACAGAGAAAAAAGCATCGAGGAGGAAAAATTAAGTATTGATCAAATTAGCAGTTTTTTCAAAGCATCCCTCATGGACGTCTCGTGTGTTTGTGCGTGTTTAGACAGTTGTGGGGTTTGGAGGGATGGAGGGATTTAATGAACCCATCACACAGCCAAGAAAATGAAGAGGCCAAAAGGACACTTGACCTGGAACATGCACACACTCCAGCAAGATACATTTACATAACCAATAAAATGGAAAACAATGCACACACCAGATAACAGAAGCGCATCGCCGCATCACTCAGCGATATGCTGATGCACGGTGACATCCCTAAAGTCTTCAACGATACAGACAAACACTGAAGAGTCAGGAGGGTGTCTGGGGGTGGAACAGTCAGCTCTTTTGTAGCAAAAGTAGCAACAATAGCACTAACAGTAGATCTCAGGGCCTTCCTGCCTGTTTGCCTTGTGCATTGATGGTTTGGGATCAATAAGTCTTCATTTGGCTCATGATTGGCCTTGTCTGGATGAGTACACGAGACAGCACAGGACACCGAGGTGGGAAGTAATGAAGTACAAATACTATGTTACTTTACTTAAGTGTAATTTTCCGGTACAGTATCTGTACTTTTACTTTTACTCCTTAGATTTTTAAACAAATATTTGGACGCCACACATTTTTGAAATAGGCTCATTACTTTAGGTTTAACCCATTTGAGTGAGTTAATATTTCACGTCACTGCAGGTCTTGCAATATCAAGATTTTAACCTAAACAGTAAGACATGAAAGGCACTCCTGTTCGGGTATTAAGCACCAGGAGATGTCGCATAAAAAAAGATAAAAGTTGCAGAGTCCAGAGTCAGGGGTGAAAATACTTCAAAAGTTGTGTTTTTTGAGGTGCAACGCTGGAATAAGTATCCATGATTTGCATTTCCTGTACATCAGCATCTAGCTAGTTCTACAAAAGAGAAGCAAGGAGTGAAAGGAGTATACAGGGAGTGATATTTACTCAACAAACATCAGCAAACACACAAATTGTGTGTGTGCAGTTTGTCGCACAGTGTGTTGCAGCTAAAGGTCCAGCTGCTGTATTTCACAGGGACAAAAAAGAGATGAAGATAAGAAAAGCAGGACGGGAGATTTAAAGCTAAGGACTATTCAGTGGGATTTGATGAACTGGAAATTAAAAGCTTACATGTAAGTACTCATGTTTTTAAATCAGATATCGGGTCTATACAAAAAAGGTAGTTAGACTAACTGTGTTGCTGAAAGATTGCATGAAAATCATGTGCAGGTTAGTGCAGGATAAACAGGTTAGTTCTCTCTACTGTGAGGATTTAAAATAAATCACTGCATTGGACAGATGCACAGCGGCTGTGGTGCTCATGGTCAGAGTTTGGATAAATAGCAGAGATGAATTTGAAGTTGAATTCCACCTTCATACTGTTTAGTATAAAGACTGCATAAACAGTGTACAGACAGTGTAGAGGATGGAACAAGACAACTCATAAAACACAGACTTACATCTTGTTCAATTCAATTGCGGCCCAGATCAGCTGATTACAGCCTGTATGTTAAGGAAATCTACTGGAGTCCACAATGGAAATTGTAATTCTGCTCATAAAAATCACATAAAAGTGATTCAAGCTGATTACATTTAAAAGAATTAAAACTGGATAGGAAGTAAAGTTTGTATTCTCATTTATTATTATTATTTTATTATTACATTATTATGTGGGAGATGATTCAGTTTGCTTTGTACAAAAATAGCCAAAGAAAGAAAAGAATCGTCCTCCAAAGAGCGACTGTTTACTTTCTCACTTTGAATTCATTTCAGACCCAGTACTTTTTCACTTTTACTTGAGTAAAGAAGTTAAATCAGTACTTGAACTTTTACTGGAGTATTTTTCAGTGTACTTCTTCTTAAATACAGAATGCCACCTCTGAAGGACACTGACCACCAGACGCCCATTAATCCACCTGAGTTATGTAATATTGGACAGTTCCATTTCATTTTAGTGCTTTGTTGGTTTACAGGATGATAAACTGACAATTTTGCATAATTATTTTAGAACTGATGGATATTTGGATATTTACGGGAACAGTTTAAAAAGAAAAAAGGTTTTTCATTGTCACACTGTGTTAAGACTACAAGGCTGAAGTCAGAGCTTGGCTAGCCTAGCTTAGTAAAAATACTGGAAGCAGGAAAAAACAGCTAGCTTGAGCTTCACACTGTCTACATCCTAGTTTAGTGTTTCTAACATGAATTGCTGATGTTATTATGCTACAAAGTTTTATAAACCATTAAGCACAACAATTATCTGTCTTAATAGAAATAACTACAAATCTCAGATATCCGCCATATAAATAACTTTTTCAGTAATTGCCAACTAACACAAAATGCCCCAACGATGTCAGCCACTCACAAGGTTACGTTGTTGGCCCTCCAAAGATTCACTTCAGAAATCTAAATCAGGCCTTAGTCATAAACTGCTGTTTGTTAAACTCTGAGAGCCTCTAACAGATGATCTTTCTATACTCGGTGTCATTTGGGGCGACTGTGGTTCAGGGGGTTGGGAAGCTCATCTGTAACCAGAAAGTTACTGGTTTGATCCCCCAGCTCTCTCTGTTCTGGTCGTTGTGTCCTTGGGCAAGACACTTTAACCTACTGGTGTTGGCCAGAGGGGCCGATGGCGCGATATGGCAGCCTCGCTTCTGTCAGTCTGCCCCAGGGCAGCTGTGGCTACAACTGTGGCTCGCCTGCACCAGTGTGTGAATTGTAAAGTGCTTTGGGTGCCTAAAAAAGCGCTACGTAAATGCAGTCCATTATTATTAGTGACATTTTGGCAATTAACATAACTGTTTGTCAGATGTTTTTAGCATTGTACAACTTTTCAGATGTTTTGTTTACACTTTCCCAATTTTAAATTACTCCTATTTGCAAAAACGAAACCGTCAGGTTTCAGCATTTCATGTACTTTGTACCACTTAAACAACACGTTTTCACTCCCAAAGCGTAACAAATTATGCTTCGTGGAAAAAAATCGTTGGTACGTTTTGGTTTCGGCCACCTAACACCTATGTTACGCGTTCAGAAAAAGGCGGAAACGTGAGAACCGTTTGGACTCAACCTGCACATGTACATTTACTGGAAAACTCTTTCTAACACCAGTAAGGTTGTGGTTAAGGTTAGGGTTCGGGCTTGAATACACAGCTGGAACGTGTGTTACCACCTGGAGTGTTGGAGTGATGGGCGCGTATCATAGGAAACACTTAAGTAGATGTTTTTCTAAATGTGTTTATATACGCATACATGTGTACGGAATAAAGACCCTTTGATGCAACTTTCTTATAAAAGAATTCCCTCCATTAATAATTCCTTCACTGTGGGTGACACTCTATACAGAAGACTTGTTTACATTCACAGTTGCTGATTGGAGCACTGCACAATCACACTGACGATCACTTATACTCAGAATAAATGGTATTACCCTTTGGACCTGTCTGGACTGAACTAATAGTTGCCATCTGTGACAGAATAAGTCAAACAAATGCTGCTGGTAATGATGAGCTTCTCTGGACCTCATACTGCATTTTTAGACTGGAAACAATACAAACACACTGACCTCTCATGCAAAGCACTGGCACGCACGTACACACACTTTACTCTCACACACACAAGGGGAAACTTATTAGGTTATTATCTTTCCGCCCCATAAAATAGTAATAACTTAAAGCGCCGCTGCAATTAATAACCCAACTATAAATCTGAATATTCTCCATGAATATTTTTCTATATTACACAGACATACACACACAGACACACAGAAAGACAAGTAGGGTGTTTGGGAGCAGGGAGAATGATAAAGCCATCAGAAAATGTTCTGGATGAAGTGAGTCTAACGTGAGTGTGTGTATCAGAGCGTGTGTGTGTGTGTGTGTGTGTGTGTGTGTGTGTGTGTGTGTGCGTCCCACCAGAGTGTGTTCTGCGTGGCAGCTTCATGCATCATCACACCGATGCATTCTCCATCTCCATGTTGAGAGGCCATTCCCAGTCATATGTACTGGATGCACTGGTTAAATGAGTGTTCTACCCTGTAACCTCCAGCAGTGAAACAACACACACACACACACACACACACACACACACACACACACACACACACACACACACACACACACACACACACACACACACACACACACACACACACACACACACACACACACAGGAATAATAACAATAACTGGTTTGGCTTTTGACAGGATCTTTATTGCCTAATTTGAAGATTAGCAATAATTTCTATATTACGTTTATGTAACTACATTTAGTATGTTTATGTTTACTGCATTATGTATGTTTCTCTAACTACATTTTTTTCAGCAGCTAACAAGTCAGTCAGTCAGTCAGTACTGAAGCTAGTTAAATATTAAGATCAGTTCTTCTCACCTGCTGAGATTACTCAAACAACCAAAACAGCTTGTAAAAGCCACTAAAGAGGTTTGTTCTTACTTACTCCACACCTCACATGCATCTAGTTGTGTAAATGATGATCATAAACCTTCCCCATCTAGCGAGTGGAAAAGCCCCACTAAAAGGATTTGCTGTTACGGTCAGCTTTGTTTGGAGAAATTATTATTTCATATTATTCTGAGATGCTACACTTAAATTTACCATTTTCCTTTGAATGCAGGTAGAATAGTGATGGCATTTGAAATTAATACATTTTGTCTGAATCAAAAATATTTAAAAATATAATCAACATAGTCTTCCTGCATTGTATGAACTGTTTTAAAACATAACTTAAGTGTTTTACTACAGGCTCTAGCATATCTAGAAGATATGGGATCCAAACAGGACGAATTCATCGAGCTTCAATTCAATTCAATTTCTTTATTGTCCCACAAGGGGAAATTAGTTTAGCAGCAGGATATAAATAAACAGAACAATACTATAAAATAATAATAACAATAATAATGATAGAAAGTTCAAGGACAATTATTTGCCATTAAGGAGACAAGACGCAGTAGGGATAAAAGAGACCTGGAGTCTTTTAGTCTTCCTCACAGGAACTCTAAAACAGCGGCCGGAAGGCAACAACTCAAACTCACTGTGAAGTGGATGGTTCACACAGTTAATAATAGAATGAGTCTTTCTAAGCACATTTACATTGTAAATGGCCAAAAGTCCATCTTGCCAGTGCCCTGAAACTTTGCTAGCAGTTTTTACCAGAAATCCCAACCGATTCGTATTCTTCACCGTCAGGTTACCAAACCAGGCAGCGATACAAAAAGACATCACAGATTCGATAAAACGTCTATAAAACAAAGACAACATCTCAGATGAGACATTAAAAGATCTCATTTTCCTTAAAAAGAACAGTCTTCGTTGAACTTTTTTAGTAGTGGCATCAGCATGAGATTCAAAACACAGTTTATGGTTGAGTAGATATTTATAACTCTCAACGATCCCAATATCAGCAGTTTTAATGATAGTAGGTGATGAGCTATAAGAGGACTTCCTAAAATCAATAATCATGTCTTTAGTTTTTGACACATTAAGTGAAAGGAAGGACTCATCACACCAATCCACAAAATCATCTACAACCTGTTCATGGCCTGACTCGTCCCCCACTAGAAGACTGACGATCACTGTGTCGTCAGCAAACTTCAGGATGTGTCTGTTCGTGAAATTGCTGCGAGCTTGGGAGTGAACCAATCAGAATTACTCTCCTTGTGCAGTAAGGTTAGATGATCACATTTGATTTGACCTGAGGAAACAGTACCGTGAGATGCCATGCTCCTTGTTTCTAATGAAAATGAAACAAAATATCAACACTTAGGTGGAAGACAAGAGTTGAGATATGAACACACTTCATTTGCCACCCAAACTCTTATATTAAGATCCAAAACAAAGAATTCAGAATACAGTTGTTATACAGGAGAAAACTGGCCATAGAGAACAAAACTGTTTTGTGTACCAGACTGTAAAAATATAAATTTCGTGGTTTAACTTGAGCATAATATTAATGTATATGGGAATCTCTCTACTTCTTGTTTCTTTTTTGTCATGTTTTTTGAGTTTTAATGGTTTATTTTCTCAGGTTCTTATTTAGTTTTTAGTTTGTTTTTTAATATTATTCTAGAACTTTACTATTGTAGGATGAATTTTGTTATTGCTTCTGTAATTATTCTCACATTCTGACTTCTGTTAGAATTATTAGACTGTTTTGAGACCACCCATGTATTTATTAGTTTATTATTAGTAGTATCAGTGTTTTCTTACACCAGATCTCAGCTTATTATGATAATCTTTTGGGGGTTCTGCTCCTGTCCAGGGTGTCTGTATCCAGTAAGGGTCCCCAGGCTGGGTCCCCTATGCTAATCAAGCCTACTTCAAATATGAGGAAGAAAGAGATAACTGAATGAAACAATTTAAAGGTGAAATACAAACGTAAACTCAAAAGGAGTCAAAAACGGGCAGTTATATTTTGGACCTCAGAGGGTTAATCCAACAAATCATGAAAAATCTGTTTACATTTTTGTTCGTGACAGTGCAGATTTCTGACATTTTGTGTAATTTAAGCTGTAACAATGTGACTGTTTTCTAACAGTGTGAAACTTAAGTTAGACTTGTGTTTGTAAATGAACTGCCAGTGTTGTGTAGCTTTCTGGATTTTATACTTATTGGGCCACATGTTTATTTATTATACAGGATATACAGTACATGACATCACATGCTTTATGTAACTAAAGTGTGTAATTATGTGGGCTACAGAAAATAATTAAGTTATAGACTATATTTATATGAAAAGCGTGTATACTTACTGCATTTGAATCATTTTAACCATAATGTAACCACCTGCATATGTGTTTGGAAAAAAAAGCTTTGATTTTGCCGCCCCATCTGATTTCTTTGCCACCCTAAGAAAATTTCTCTAGATCCTCCCCTGCAGGCCGCTAGGAAGAGAACCCACACTTGAAGGCTAAAAGACCACCCACAGGGACAAAAAGGGGGATTTTTAAATATATAAATAGCCTCTGTCTTCCTGGTCCTAGTAATGTCTTAGATTTTAGTCGGGGTTTTTTGGAGGACATTTTTTAACTTCTGAAAATTAGTCTTCTACCTACATAAAAACTTTTTTTGTTTACCTAATCTCCCTTAGAGTCTTGTATTGGGGTCCTTTTCTAGAAACCTTACAGTATGCTCTGCCCAGAAAAAGATACCCAGTGCACTCTTTTGTTTCATGGCTTGAATCCTGTGGGGTCCAGAGTATAATTGGCCACTTTTTACTAATTTTTATTTAACCTTTATATTTTACCTTTAAAAACTGTTCGCCTTGTTTTGTTTGGTCTTATTCTTTTCATCATAACCACACATGTCTGAATTTACAGTTAACTTATGAGGTGCTCTAGAATTAATGCAACTGAACAAAAAGAAATCGGATTAAAAAGTTAGAAACCAACCTGTAAATGTTTTTCTGCCACTCTAGAATCTGTCATCACTCTTTTTAGCGTTCCATACGTCTGCTTCTGCTGTCAAGAACTGCAGGATCGAGCGAGGTTTGGACCCAAAAGCACACTCAATACATGTGTAAACGATTTAAAGGTTCATTTACAAAAACATGAACTCAGGGGACTAAAAACTAAACAGGAGACCCACAGCCGGGGAAGGTTGAGGGCGGAGAAACGTTTGAACATGGGGAACACGAGAGCGACAGAACGGGGAGGAGAGAGAGGTCACTTGGCAGGAAGGCGAGAGAATGGCTAGAGGTGAGTACGTACTGCAGTGGGGTGAGCTGAGACTGATTAGTCCTGGAGAGGGTGGCCATGATGAGAGGAGATGGTCCTGTTCCAGGAGGTCCAGAGGAGGGATCCAGGAGAGTCACGATGGGCAGGAGGGCAGGCAAGTGAGCAGGTGAGTATGAAACCTTTGGTTTGTAGACTGACAGTAGTAGTGGAAGTGAACAGGGCCAGCGCTGAAGAGTAGCGTGGCAGGAGGAGAATCTGATGGAACTGTAAAGAGAGAGGCAATGTTAGACACCAGGAGGCCAAGTTACCACCAACACCAGCAGGATGAACTGGTGGTTAAAAACCCTCCTGCTGCTGCCCTGGAATGAGGGGCAGGTGAGTCTAATAGCAGTGAGTCAGTCCCCACAGACCTCTATATTAAAGTGCCAAATTAAACAGCATTTTTTTTTTACCATTTTGAAAACAAAGTTCCAGAAACCAAAAGAGGATGTGATGTCAGTAAGAAAATCTTTTGCATATAATCCATGAATTAATAATTACAATAATCAAAATAATTAGGAAAGTAATATGAAATAAATTTGAGCGGTCCTTGACCGTCCCAGCTGATAATCCACCAACAATTTTAATTTTATTAATTGAAATAAAAATAAGAGTTTTACACCTCAAAGCAGATGTGGGGTTTGTTTGTTTTTGTAACAACAATTGGCGAGTTAGTAATGAGAGCTTTTACAGCCTTTTACCATCTCCAACCCTTCTGTGATCTTTGATTCAGATGATGCCAAACATGCCATCTTTCTTCCTCATTATCTCTCTCTCACACACACAATTCTGACAAAGTGGGGTCAGGACCATCGACTACACCATCAGTTAGTCTTTGTTCCTGTCCTCACTCTCTTACTGTCCCTCGCTGTGTTATGCCTTTGTCCTTTTCTTCTTCCTCTCTGATCTATGTCCTACAGCTCAATCTCCTCCAACATTCTCCTGCAGCCTGACTTCAATTCCCCTAAACAGATACCATCAGATCAGAGGAGAAAGCTTGGTTTCTTGATGTCTTTCTTCACATGCACCCACAAACACACACCCACACACACACATACCACAGTGACTCAGTGGCTTGACAGATATGGGGGGACAATAAAACAGTTTGTAATGGAGGTAATATGATTTAAAATACTATCTATTAGCTCGGATGGGCCTGTCAGCTGTGTGTATATGTGTGCGGGAGATAAAACAATGAAGATGGCAGAGAGAATATAGAGCTGAACGTCTAAATCACAACGCTCTCGCACACACAGTACAATTCATCCCATTAGACAACACGGATCTAAACCTTATATCGACCCTGCGGAAATGAATATATAGACACACGCATACAAATACAGTAAACTTACACTATGCCAATAAAATGTCAGATCCATATGTCACATGAACACTTCTGATAAAAATGAATATACTGGGAAACCTGTTGTACATATCTCATTCAAACATTCAAGCACACTGAATAACTTTTATCTGGAGACAATATGCACTCTAAATATATGGCCACATTCAAATTCACTCGAATTCACCTGCACCTCATAAGTTTATGACTATATTAAGTATTAGCTTATTCTCGCTCTAGAACTGCATATGTCTTACTTATCTCCATTACATGCAAAGATATATATTTGTTTCCAAAGTGGTTCGGACCACTTATCATTCATTACTCTCAGACGATGGTTTAGAAGTCTTTTTCTTTCAGCTGCTCCCATTAGGGGTCGCTATAGTGTATCATCTGCCTCCATCTCACCCTATCCCCAGAATCCTACTTTGTCACACCAACCGTCTGCATGTCCTCCTTCACTGTGTCCATTAATCTTCTCTGAAGTCTTCCACTTTTCCTCCTGCCTGGCAACCCCGGTCGGCATCCTTTTCTCCGATATTCGCACTACCACCGCTCTGCAAGCCATCTCAACTTTTCATCTCGAACTTTGTCAAGAATAAAAAGCAAAATAAAAATAAATTCTTGATGTTCAGTCCGTTTTTTAATTAAATACACATTATAATTTTTTATTGCACCTTTGTTTTACTTGAAATTGTCTTTAATCTCTTTTTTATTTTGCAGTTGTTTTACCACATTAGGAATCACCCATCTGTAGAGCATAGTTGTCTCTAACCCATATAAAATATAGAAAAAGAGTTTGATTGATTTTAAAATATGTGGTATTCCAGCCAGTTAGGAAATAATTCAAAATGCTCGGTCAATTTTGGTCTTGTTCAACCATTCACACTCTCAACACAGATAAGAGAGAAAATGGTTCAACTCTGAGGGACCCGACTGGTGAGTAAAAGGGGGAAAAATACAGAGCCATAAGCATCAGCCACTCAGATAGCCTTTAGATGGAGTAAAAACCTCTAGGCGAGCAGAGAAGATAGAAGACATATCAACATGGACAGAGAAAATAAAGGAGCTGGGAAAAACAGAGCAGTGTTTGCAGAATCCAATTGAGCTGACACTTTTTCAGCCACACACCATTTTCTGTTGTTTACAGCTTTATGAGTGGCTGACCCCAGTGTGTTTGTGTTCCCGTGGCTGTGTGAGTATGGCTGAGCGGCTTACCTGTGCATGTTTGCGTGTGTGTGGTTGATTGAGGTTGATAGATGTTGACAGCTGCGGAGAATCACTTTCCTGTTGGTAAAACACCATATTGACCCTGTAGCCCCACGAAGGCAGAGGTTAGCTGTGCTGAAGCCCAGCAAGCAGAGTGGGAATGACATCCAGTTGGGGGCTGAAGGTTGCACTTGAACCCACAGCATTGCACTGGCACACAAGGCAGCCTGGATACTGACTGCTATCCAAAAACTCACATGCATCAATGCAATATCTGTGCCCAGACTCTGCAGTTCCCATGTTGTAGGTCAGCCTTTCAGGTCGAGAACAGTATTGAAACGAGCAACAATGTAAAATAATATTGTTGTCTGTGGGGTTTTAAGAGTTCCTTTATTTATTTATTGTTTACAGTAGATCAAGTTTGTAGTTTGCAATTCTCATTTGTAATGAGAATTATTAGCTTTTTTTTTTTTTGGTCCAATTATCTTGTAGGACAGCTGGGTAGAGCATCTACTAAGCAGGTTGGTGATTTGATCCCTGGCTGCTCCAGTCTGCTTGTCTTTGCTCAGTATATTAAACCCAGAGTTTCCTGATGCAATGGAAAGCACTCAGACATCGAGGGAGAAGTGCTTGCATGAATGGCTGAAAGAGGCTTTTCACAAGCTTCGTATATGTGGTCTGGAAGCAGACCATTTATGATTGTTATATTAACTGTGTTTCCATGACTGGCTGGCAACCACATGCAGAAGGATTTTTTTAAGCTAAGTGGGCACACCTGACTGATACACTGAATTTTAATTTTAGGAACAAATATGGTGTTATAGGAACTCATTTGAACTTGAACTTGTGTAAATGAAACTGTTTTTTATTCAAGTCTTATTAAATGTTACTGTCTTTCATATTTTATTTTTATTTTATTTTATTTATTTTTTTGTTTCACACATGGTACAGCAGTAATTCATTTCCCACACACAACCTTCCTTTCAATTAAAGTAACACTGTTTCCATTCATGAAAAGGAGCAGGAAGAAGAATAAATTCTTATTGATCTATATCTTATTGACCCTATCTGTGATAATACAAGTAGGCACTTACAACCAAAATTACACTCTGACATTATTCTGCACATAACAAAACAAAACAAAGCAAACAGAACAATATACTCAACAATGAGCAACACCACTAAATCTCAAACTAAAAGGATCATTTTAAATTGAGAAACGTTTGTACAACACTTAATGATCACTGAGAGAATTCCAGTTTCTTATGCCTGTGACTGTTGGACACATTTGGCTTTGTGTGGTTCGAGCAAACTGATGCTTAAAATAAAACG
The DNA here is from genome assembly GCF_963576455.1 of Neolamprologus multifasciatus. Classification (NCBI taxonomy): domain Eukaryota; kingdom Metazoa; phylum Chordata; class Actinopteri; order Cichliformes; family Cichlidae; genus Neolamprologus; species Neolamprologus multifasciatus. The sequence goes on along the minus strand of NC_140440.1, from coordinate 12,917,970 downwards.
TCCTTCTGCCATCCCCATTTTCTGAACACAATACAAATAAACTTTGTAACTTAAGAGGTAGTGTTTTATTTTTTGCCCTAAACATAATAGTTAATGTCTGTAATTTCACTGTCTTCGATTTTATAAACAAACTATTAGTGTGTTCTCTATATTTAACATTATGCATAATTCGAATCGCTCTCTTCTGTAATAAATATAATGGTTTCATATTAGTCACATATGTGTTCCCCCATACTTCAACACAATAACTCAGATAGGGCAGAAACAATGAAAAATATAATATTCTCATTGTCTTGTAATCTAATATATATCTAACATTACCCAGAATATAAATACTTTTAGCCAACTTTTTTTTAACATGTTCAATGTGTGATTTCCATGTTATCAGCTTGACAATAAAGCGCCACAGAAATGATGTGTTTGCAGTGATTACTTCTAAATTATGGAATTTTTATCATTTATTCTTTAAAGCAACGTCAGTTCTAAATGTGTTTCTACAGTGAAGAGCTCTTTCTTAAAGCACTGAAACAGGTGTTTGATAAACACAATGTGGGCCAAGAATGCAGAACTCGATAGGACAATTAAACCAATTCAATCACAGCTTTATTAATGCTGAGGGGAAAAAGAACAGTAACTGAGAGGGATTGTGATAAACACTGGCTAACCAAACTGTTAAATAGACTGAGGACCAGAGAAGTAACGCGTTACTGTAATCCGATTACTTTTTTCAAGTAACGAGTAAAGTAAGGGATTACTATTGCAAAAAGGGTAATTAGATTACTGTTACTTTCCCGTAGGAACGCTGCATTACTGCGTTACTAAAACCGTGATTTTTTTGCGAGAATGTCTCATGACAGTGACGTAAGCGAGTGCTACGTTCGTGACAACAGCTGTGTGCAGATCAACAATGGATCATATATCGAGTGCAGAGAGAGTATGAGCGTGCAGCGTTTAAAGCGTGGAAGTACTGACCTTACTTTGAGTTTGATTCCATAAAAAGTGACAAAAACATTAGTGTCCGTTGTGCGTGGGAAGAAAACTTCTTTTTACAGCGAAAAAAACCCTAAACTTCCGAGCAAGCACCGAGTAGCTACAACGTAATGGGAAACTCACAGAGAAACTCGCGGATTCTTCCACTGACCGCTGCACACCTGCACCAGGGTAACCCTCCGCCTACTCCACTCCTGCTTTACAGGTGAAAATAGAGCAACAGGACCGCTAGTCTGTGACTTTATTTATTTTCTGCTGTGTTTTACTTGCATCTATTTGAAAGACTGAGTGTAAACACAAAAAATATTTTATTTTATGTGCTGGAATGTGCAGAAAATAAGTTTAAATATTAAACTAATTTCTTCCAGTCAGAGAATGTTGCAGATAATTAAATTTTTGCTTGATGCATAAAGTTAAAAGATTAAAACTAATAAAACAAGTTTTAAAAAGAGACTTTTCCATTTGATTACATTTTGTATGATGATTATGCAGAAAAAGTAGAATTGGGCTGAAAGATCTATCACTTTATCACCTATTCAGGTTGTAAATCGTGTTTCTAAGTAACTAAGTAACAAAGTAATTAATTACTTTTGAAAATAAGTAATCAGTAAAGTAATGGGATTACTTTTTGGGGAAGTAATCAGTAATTAGTTACTGATTACTTTTTTCAAGTAACTTGACCAACACTGCTGAGGACTAAATAGAAACACACACACCATGAGGGAGATGCAGACTATATATAAAGAGGAGGGTGATACATGCAGCTGAACTGAAGCTAACAAGACAAAGGAAGCAAAACTCAATATTCAAATAATGAAAACTCAGAGGCACCAGGAAAAACACAGCTCAAGAATAACTCATACAGAAAGCTAATGCAGCACTAGAACATAAGTTACATATAATTTCCAATGAAAAGAACAAATCAGAAGTCTATGACTAACTCAAAAACTGGGTCAAAGACCCAGGACCATGACGCTTTCATTTAGGAAGGGGCATGTGCTCTGCTGGGCTCTGAAACACATTCTTGTCCTGTGCAATAATGGTTTCCCTCTGCAATGAGCAAACCTTCTTTACACCTGACATTGAAACAGTTACATAACAAAGTCGCATGATCTACTGTTTATTCAAGAAATATAAAGTTGGAGGCTGAAGTTTAACAGCTGCTTCTGAGGGCGGTCTGAACAGAACCCATTTAACTCTTCGGTAATGGAAGTCAAACCCGATGACTCCCAGGTATCATGTATGTGTCTGTGTAATCCCAGAGTGCTCCTGGAAATAACTGTTTGTTATTCACCTATTTCAAGGTAAAAACACATCAAGATGACATCTGTTGTGGTCCTGGAGTGAAGCAGCCAGCCCAGTGACAGGCTGCTGTGGGGGCCACTTTAATTCATGTTGCTGCTTGGTTGTGTTTGGCCACACTGACTTAATAACAAGGTTGGTCAGCTAGCAGGACCCTGCTGTCCTCCATGTTTCTGTCTCACAGATCCCAGCCGAGGCTGCTGGGCACGCTTGTGTAGGTGAAGGGTTATTCACAGAAGGCAGGCTGTAATTTAAAACAACTAGAGCAAATCTCTCTCTCTCTCGCACTCTTTGTTTCATTTGCTCGCCCTCTCACCACACCCTATTTATTACACAGACTAGCAGGCAGCTGATTGGTGGAGATTACAAAAACATCCTACCTGTCTCAGAAGCACCCTGCCAACCCTGTGCGTGTCTGTGTGTGTGTGTGTGTGTGTGTGTGTGTGTGTGTGTGTGTGTGTGTTTCCGAGTCAAGGTCAGTCATGCTCCATCACCCAAAGTGACCGCTGGGAGTATGTCCTTTAACCACTCTCTCCTCCCATTGCTCCGTCCCCTTTCCTGTTTCCTTCTCTGTGATTCGTCTCTTCCTCTGTCTTCTTTTCTCTTCACTGTCTTGATTTGCTCATTGTCTGTTGTAAAGACAGAGTCATTCTAAAGAAAAGGTTGTCAGGCCAACGCATAATTAAATGTTACAAGTTGTATCTTGTAACTGAATGTACTAAAAAGTTTATAGTTAAAAAAATGTAACCACGTATAGCCAGCAGGATGTGCTAAAGCACCGCTGCCCAGTTCATTATTGTTAAAAGCCGTTGGGTACTACTCGTCAGCAAATTACTGAGCAAAGTGCTACAGTATTATGAGTTTTTTTTAAAGATAATATGTAAGGATTTTAAATTAGATTCTGGATTTAATAGGGAGCCAGTGTAGGAGAAATATACTCTCTCTTTCTACCCCTTGTTGCAGCACTTTGGATTAACTGAAAGGTTTTCAGGGACTTTTTAGGATGTTCTGATAATAACGAATCACAGTCGTCCAGCCTGGAAGTTATAAATGCATGAACTAGTTTTTCAGTGTCACCCCAAGACAGAGTGTTTCTAATTTCAGTGATATTGTGCAAATACAAGAAAGCCCACTTGCATATTTGTTTAATATGCACATTGAAGGACATATGTTGGTCGAACATGACCCCAGAACTCTTCACAGCGTTACTGAATCCCAAGCTAATCAGAATCTGGTTAGACACCATGTTTCTTAGAGGTTTTGGGAGGGCTACAATAACCTCAGTTGTGTCTGAATGTAATGAAAATTAAACTGATAAAAAAGGATCTAAATAACCATAGAAACAATAAACAAAAGCAGGATGGGAGTGATTCTGCTGTAGGTCGGCCAGCAGGACCAGCTCCGGTGGCACAGAGTGAAAATGAGAGTGAAGAGGAAAAAGTAATAGATGATTTTTAGGTATTGTGTCACAGAATGATAAACAGTATTACTCATTAAAAGAGATCAATACATTTCTGGATTATACATTTGGCAGACTCAGTGTTAAAATTGCAGGTTTCTTTCCTGATGTAGGCTCATTAACTCAATATTGAAAATCAGAAGGAAGGAAGTGTGTGAGCTTACTCACCTTATCGTCTTCCGACTGCTCAGTGTTTCTTATACTGCAAACCACAGATGTGGTCTGAAACGCGCAATGTAGGGTTGGATACTTTGGTTATGACAAGCAAGAACCAAAATGTTAATTGTTGGAAGAGACGGCTCTGAGTTGTATTGCAGCTGGGAGGAAGAACCCCTGTTTTACAACGCTCTCATTCAATCTAACTTCTAGAAGCATGCAAGTAGTCCTAGCAACATCTGGACTGATGAAGCTGGCAGTGTGAAGATTGCTGCTACCCTCAGCCAAGAAGCTCGTCTCAGGTCATTGCAAAAGTTGTTAGAGAAAGTGTTGGCTGCCCTTCTTGGCTTCTTTTGGTGAGCATTAGCTGTGGCCAGTAGTTTGGACTGCCTTTGCACCGTTTTACATCAGTGCTACATTAGAGGGAGAAAAGGTGGATGGAGAACACCAGAGATGACAGATTTCCCTAAAGCCCTGAAGAAATCCTTATATGTTCTCAGAGCTTTGACAGTTGGTGTTTCACCTGTTTTGAGGCTGTATGGTGCTTTTGCAAGGTTCTCCTCGTAGAGGCAGCTGGAGGTCCTTGTGCAAACCTCCCACAGAGAAATGCAGATCTGCAGTGGAGCGTGGTGGTGGTACATATAGACCAAAGAGTAGAGCCTAACTGTGTTTTCTGGTCAAGCTGAGGAGACCCTCCAACATTTGTGGGTTGGATGCCCTAGCCTCGTTCCTCTCTTTACATCACTAGAGCAGTGGTTGGCTGGGTATGGACGGGTGTTGGACAATTCAGTTTTCATTTATGGCTTTGTTTATCGTCTGTCACGGCTGCGGTGGCAGACGTGTGGTGAGTGTGAGGGAGGACCCAGACGCTGGCACTGGCTTAGATGTGAGCGAGCTTTATTAACATACGCTGGAGGCACAAACAGAAACACGGCGAACAAAACAAAACCTAAAGGTGACCTAAACTGGGAATGGCTAACAAAACGAACCTGAACCAACGGCTCTGGAGAAACGCGGGGAAGAAACAAAGACGGCAACGAACATGAGTGAGCACACACTATAAATACACAGAAGGGAACAAGGAAACTACACACAGGAGGGAGACACAGCTGACTGTGATCGACACGACGAGACAAACGCAAACTGAACACTGGCATAAGACACAGACTTTCACAATAAAACAGGAAACTCAAAACACATCTGTCCCGTATTCAGCAAGTGAAAATAAAATAAAGAATAAAAAGTGAATCAAATGGACCATTACAGCAAAGCTGGGATGGTCAATTTGGTAAAGAAAATCCGTTGGGCATCTTTCTTCGCCTTTAGACAATAATTCTGATGGCAAAAGAGCCAAACGGGACAAAAAAAAAAAGGAAACTCAAAACACACGCAAAGACACAGACTCAGAGACGCGGGCTTTACACAGAGACCCGACTACAGTAGAGGGGATACACAGGTAGCGATGACACAGAACAGAGGGAGCACAGAATTAACACTGGGAGGTCAAAGAACAAAACCTAAAAATCAGAACTCAGGAAGTGCCACGAAACTTGGGCGCTAGAAACACTAGGACAGAAACCAAAACACAAACAGTCACAAACCATGATGAAAAAGTAAAAGTACAAAAACCAAAAACACTGGGTCACCGTCCCAGGACCATGACATCGTCTGCTATAACCTGACTGTTCTTTCACTGCACACAACAAAGAGAAACAAACAGAGCACATTGTACTGAAACACACACATATACATCAAAGACCAGAGATGGGCAGTAACGCGTTACCTGTAACACGTTACTGTAATCCGATTACTTTTTTCAAGTAACGAGTAAAGTAAGGGATTACTATTGCAAAAACGGTAATTAGATTACTGTTACTTTCCCGTAGGAACGCTGCATTACTGCGTTACTAAAACCGTGATTTTTTTGCGAGAATGTCTCATGACAGTGACGTAAGCGAGTGCGACGTTCGTGACAACAGCTGTGTGCAGATCAACAAAGGATCATATATCGAGTGCAGAGAGAGTATGAGCGTGCAGCGTTTAAAGCGTGGAAGTACTGACCTTACTTTGAGTTTGATTCCATAAAAAGTGACAAAAACATTAGTGTCCGTTGTGCGTGGGAAGAAAACTTCTTTTTACAGCGAAAAAAACCCTAAACTTTCAAACAAGCACCGAGTAGCTACGACGTAATGGGAAACTCACAGAGAAACTCGCGGATTCTTCCACTGACCGCAGCACACCTGCACCAGGGTAACCCTCCGCCTACCCCACTCCTGCTTTACAGGTGAAAATAGAGCAACAGGACCGCTAGTCTGTGACTTTATTTATTTTCTGCTGTGTTTTACTTGCATCTATTTGAAAGACTGAGTGTAAACACACAAAAATTATTTTATTTTATGTGCTGGAATGTGCAGAAAATAGGTTTAAATGTTAAACTAATTTCTTCCAGTCAGAGAATGTTGCAGATAATTAAATTTTTGCTTGATGCATAAAGTTAAAAGATTAAAACTAATAAAACAAGTTTTAAAAAGAGACTTTTCCATTTGATTACATTTTGTATGATGGATTATGTAGAAAAAGTAGAATTGGGCTGAAAGATCTATCACTTTATCACCTATTCAGGTTGTATTGTGTTTTTAAAAAGTAACTAAGTAACTAAGTAATTAATTACTTTTGAAAATAAGTAATCAGTAAAGTAACAGGATTACTTTTTGGGGGAAGTAATCAGTAATTAGTTACTGATTACTTTTATCAAGTAACTTGACCAACACTGTCAAAGACAGAGGTCTACCTCAGTGCAAGACAGTAAAGTAGACCTTCAGCAGAATAGTTGACTTGCAATCTGTGAAACTGTGTTTAACACAATTTTCATTGCTGTAAACGTCACTTGCCACCCTGTTGTCTCCTAAACTTTCTGCTTCTTTATGTTATTAAAACTTGGCTGCTAACAGCTGTACACATTTACAAGTTTGTGACTGAAAGTTGCTGGTTTGATTCAATGTGTTAGCCCACATATGCCGCCTGCTGTATGTCTTCATTTGGGCATGTGTGAGATTACATGCAAACTTGACTTTCTGGCCTTCATGTCACCACACTTCAGTTCTTCTTATGAGCAATTGACTGGCTCTCTATTGATTTCCGCACAATGTATCTCACAAATCATTTGTCTGTCGATCAATAGAGAAATCTCCCGGAAAATTCATATTGGGAAGGTGCGTGTGCTTTCTGCCTGGCTGCTGAATGGGAGCTATTGAATGTTTAGTTGATTAATCGGGTTAGTTTAAATTTGACCATGGCTAGCTCTATTAAAACTGTGGCTGGTGTAAATCAAGATGCTGCTGTTTGTGATTGAAATGAGCTGAGCTCTGCACACCCAGCTGCTGAGGATAAATCAGAAGTTGGGTTTTCATATTTATTTTATTTCAGTAATAACCAGTAATAACTGGAAGCAAATCTGGCAAACCCAAGGTCTTTGTTATGATGGATAATTCACCTTTGATAGACTGAATATGATATGAATATCTCTTCTTCTGCTCTATGTACATTAAAGGTAGACCGGTATATGTGGCTCATACTGTCCTAATATTAAACATCGGACATAGTTCGTCAATATTGTGGTCTGCTCACCACTGATTTGATGGGAATGATGCAGTGTGACTGATTATGTATTTATTAAACAGATCAATACAATGCAGCTTGTCTGTAAGACACCCTTAACTTCCACTGATTGTCAAAAGAAAGTTTGATGATTAGTGTGTAAAGGCAGTTATCTCCAGTAAATATACTCGGAGTAGTCCATGGGGCAGCCCAACAGTGATCTTACTGTGACCCACACTAAGCAGAGGGGCCCACAGTGAGGCCACTGTAGGACTTGTATGCTCCCACTCTAGATGTGGACTGAGGCCCCACTTGGGCCCCACAGTGCAATGCCCAGATGTGCCCCACGTACCAGGGCTCACATTAGGCTGGACACCCAAGCCCCATGGTGCAGTAAACATGTGCCCCACATTTCACGCTACTCCTGGGGCTCACAGTGGGCTGTACACCTGGCCCATGGTACATTACTGACATCAACTGGTATAGAGTGTTTCCTGGAAATGTCACGAGCAAAAAAAAAGCAACTTTCAGCTACTCCCTAATTCAAAAGGAGTCACCACAGCGAGTGCTACCACATGTTTGATTTGGCAGGTTTTTACAACAGATGCCTTTGTTTACAGTATGGAGCCTTTCACAGACACACACGAAGGAAAAGTAGCGTAAAGAAAAATCAACTCAGATTTATTAAACAAGTTAGTCTGTCTTGAAAAGGCCTCATACCTTTCACTACCCAAGTTCTTTTACTGAAGGTTTGAATCAGTCATCTCCTGACATTAGTCAGTGTATTGTTGAACCCTCAAACAAAGTATTTTCATTATCTGTATCGTAATAGCTTTTGAGTGTCTGAGCATGCAGCCTCATTTTCTCAGATTGACGGCTTGCTCATCATGTCTGGCTTTAAAAGAAGTTACAGTACAAATAAGGCTCCATCATATCTCACAGACCTCATAGAGGTCCTCATAAAGGACTCTTCATTCTCTGAACGCAGACTTTTGATTTCTAGCATCTTTAAGTAAAATGCAAGACAGGCCCCAATTTGAAAACTTCTCCTTTTTCATAAAGCAATAGTTAAGCTATATCAGGTGACCCTGAACCACCCATTAGGTATCCAGCAATAGGACTAGGCTCCTGGGGACCAAGTGATCTCGTATACAGTGTGAGGATCTGTGTGAGGAAAGTGATGTTCTTGGAGAAGGTACAAGATTCAAACCCAAAACCTTCAGATGGATGCCAGATAAAGAATTAAACTTCAGCGAGCTGAATGTGGAAGTCTTCATGGACTACAGTACTGTGGGAGAGTCTTGAGAACGACACAAGAAATCCTTCGTGCCTGTTCAACTCAACCATCTAATGCACAGTGCCCAGTGGAATAGTTACACCCTTTTGCACATAATGAAAATAACAGATAACAAAATGTTACGTTTTAGAGTAAAACGTAAATCTTATATATGCCAGGCGTCTCTTGGAAATTAGATTTTTAATCTCAATGAGATTTTTTTTTACCTGGATAAATAAAGGACTAAATAAAAAAATAAAATAAAGAATTCACCTCTGTAATATTCTGGATATTTATAATTGAGCTTTTTGTATATATTAGAACTATTTCTTATATTTTCTAATACAATATGTTGTATTATTTAATTTAGTTCAGTCTGTTGCTGTTATTTTCTTGCAGGAACTATAACTGCATAATTTCCTTAGGGATTAATAGATTAAAAGTATTCTAGTTCTAATGCCTCCAATTTCCCCAAGAGTGATCATTTCTTAGATTTATTTTTAAGTTATCTTGAATAATAATAGTTCTACAAGCTTTCTGAAGGTGTTTCCAGCATAAACTGCTTTTTTCACTTTCATTTTCAGAGGAATGTTTTTTCTTTTAATGTAATACATTTTTCAAGCTTAAAGGGGTAAAACCCAAGGAAAGGACCAGTGTTGTGTCGACACATGAAAGACAACACAGGAAAGAACTGATTTTAGTTAAATTTACAAAAATGACAATGACTTTTGAGCCAAAAAGGTGATTCTCAAATCCATAAGAAATGCAGTGAGCCCTTTGGTGTATCCACCTCCTTGTTGGCCAATCAGAAATGAGAAGTTATTACAAGAAGTTATTATTAAGGAAAAAATTCAAATTAGAACTCATTTGTTTCAAATGATCAATATGTATTGTGGAGGTCACGAGAGAGGTAGAGTGATGTGCAGAGCTGTAGTAACTACTTAAGTATCAAACTGATGAACCATGGGGCCACGGGCTAAACTAAGAAGAGAGGTGATAATCAGTGAAAACACTACGTATTCAGTCTTTGTTTTGAGGATGTTGATAGAGAAGACCAGACTGCACTTCACCCTTGTGTCATAGTGACATCTATTATAGAGAAAGCACAGGGGGTCAAGAGAGGAACTTATGTGCTGCATGAGGAAGCCAGGAGAATTAAATCCAATTCTATTTATATAGCACCGAATCACAGAAAATTGCGGGTAATTTATATTGTAAGGTAAAGAGCCTATAATAACACAGAGAAAACCCCAACAATCAGACAACCCCATGCTAGCAAGCATTTATAAGGACATTGTTTGGCAGTTTATGGACACACTGCACACCATGTTGATATATACCAAATAGGTCAGCTAATATCCATCCATCCATCTTCTTCAACTTATCCGGGGCAGCAGCCTAAGCAGGCCCAGACCTCCTTCTCCCCGACCACCTCCAGCTTGTCCGGTGGAACATCCACCCATTCCCAGGCCAGCCGAGAGACAGAATCTCTCCCGTGTGTCCTGGGTCTGCCCCGGGGCCTCCTTCCAGTGGGACATGCCTGGAATACCTCACCCAGGAGGCATCCTTGTCAGATATCTGAACCACCTCAGCTGGCTCCTTTCGATGTGGAGGAGCAGCGGCTCTACTCTGAGCCCCTCCCAGATGGCCGAACTTCTCACCCTAAGGGAGAGGCCAGCCACCCTTGGAGGAAGAGTATAATATATAAAATATGCCCTTTTAACAGCAAGAAACCTAGTGAGCGAAAAAAGAGATGAGTGAAGAAGAAACACTCACTGCATCATAACGAAGCACCCAGCAGCCTATTGCTGCTTAATGAGGGGTTTAGGATAACCTGATCCAGCCCTTCTATATCATTTATCAAAAATAAACAGCCTATATATTTATATATCTGATCTTCTCCATATGTACTCACCCCCTCGTTTCATTTACCTTGTTTTTATTTGTTTTTATTTGTTTATTTACTTTTTGTACTATTGTAAGGTTACCTTGGTGTTATTATTATTATTATTATTATTATTATTATTATTATATGATTTTTAGAGCCAAGTACAATAACCTCAGTTTTATCTGAAAATAAATATGAAAAGCAGAAGCAGAAAATTAGAGGTCATCCAGCTCTTTAGGTCTTTAAGACATTCCTGCAGTTTATCTAATTGGTGTGTGTTATCTGGCTTCATGGAGCGATAAAGTTGGGTATCCTCTGCATAGTAGTGAAAATATATGCTATGCCTTCTGATGATACTGCCTAAGGGGAACATGAATAAGGTAAGCAGAGTTGGTCCAAGCACAGAACTCTTGGTGTGTGAAGAGGACTCTCCATTTACATGACCAAACTGGAGTCTATTAGAGCAGCGGTGCCCCGCCCACAGTTCTCTATGTCAGCGGTTCCCAACCTTTTTTGCGCCACGGACCGGTTTATGCCCGACAATATTTTCACGGACCGGCCTTTAAGGTGTCGCGGATAAATACAACAAAATAAAACTAGTACCGGTACCGAAAAAAAGAAAATTTATTCATAACACACGTGAAAAGACCCAGGAAAACCGAGTTAACGATAAAAACGATAACAAAATAACGCTGAAAACCGATAAAAACCTTGAAAACTATACATTTCACACCTGAGCCTCAACTCTCCCGGCCCGGTACCAAACGACTCACGGACCGGTCCAAGGCCCAGGGGTTGGGGACCGCTGTATTAGATAGACATGATACAAACCACTGCAGTACCTTTAAACCTACGACATGTTCTAATCGCTGTAATAAACTATTATGGTCAAATGCTGCACTGAGCTCTACTAGGACCTTAGTTAAGGCAGCTGAGTCAAGTGCCAGCTTGATGGCCTGTGGTACAAAGCCAATTCATTGAGATGGGTTTGGGACCATATTAAGATTAGAAATGCTGGTCCTTGTTGGGATTCTTATTTCTAAGTCTAGCCCTGAAAACAGAGTTGTCTCTGTGACATCAAAGCAAATTCTAAAAAAACAAAACAAACCCAAGGCCAACACCCTCACAATGAACCCTCCTCTGACCTTTGCTGCAAGACAGTGACGATTCTGTCTTCTAATAAAGGTCAAATACACACTGAGCAGGTATATGATGGTGTACCTTGATGAAGGGCATATGGCTGGTGTTTTAATTTGAAGAGCAGATAACATGATGTTATCAGGACTGAGAGATGACAGACTGACAGACAGATGCAGGAAGGTGGAGAGAACAAGATGTCCAGATAATGTTAATATTCCAATTGCTGCACTTTACTGCTCTGCTTAGTTTTGTCTTTATAAAAGAAAGATGGAAGGTTGTGTGAGGTCCTGTTTCTAAAGTAGGAATCCACAAGTGTAGTGTACTCGTTTACAGAAATACAGAAGGAAAATCTGAACTGCTGAGATACAGAATAAGTTTCTCATGTGTTCATGCACCTGTGAAGGACACTGGTAGCAGGGAAGCTCGTGTTTGAAGGCAGAGAAGACAGTAGAAAAGATGACCTGATGAGAGATACACAGATAATTGAGCAGATAGATGGAGACATAGACACAGAGACGTGCAGACGGAGAGGATTAGAGAAGCAGAGGTGGAGCTGTGTAGCACCTTGACATGATACACTAGAAACACATAGATATACATGCTTTGTATGGGGAGTTAAAGACATTCATAGGCAGGTGTCTGTGAAATACAGCAGATTTGTAGCTCAGGACTCAGTGGGACAAACACATCGAAGGGCACCTACAGCCCAGGTTTTGCAGTGGCATTTCTTTTTAAGCTGCACTTTACTCTAAAATCCACTAGATGTCTCTGCATAGCCACTTATTAACAGACAAAACTGTGTGTAAAACACCGACATAGTTGCCAGATTTCAAAATCTGGCAACCAGTTAAGCTGGTTAAGTAAATTAAACATCCTTTGTTAGGGAGGTTTAAGTTTGAGGAAGTTTTTGTCATTGTGAAGAATATGTTATTTGAATGTGTGCATATAGTTTATAGGTAATCAGTTTAACATTAACTAACACTGCAGATTCCACAGGAGTCATGACTGAAACATTACTTTCACCACTAAATTAGAAACCTGGATATTCTTTGGTTGTCTGGAAGGACTGCTGAGACCTATGAGTTCTGTCCAGCGGGTCTGGGTCCACCTGAGGGTTTTCCTCATTCTCATATAGTTTTAATGAAGACACAGTTTTTATGTATGAGCACAAAGCTGACAACACGAAGCAAAGATAAAACCATTCTAATGAGACTTCAAGTACTGAAGCACCCTTAACCCTTTAAAACTGATCAGAGCAGCACGCTCCGTTTTGAGCAACTATTTTTAAATCCCGGTAGCTCTGCAACCACGTAAGCTGGCGCAATAATTTTTTTTGCATATGAAACCGGAGGAGTTGTACTTACATCTTATGCCATCAGCTTGTCCTCGGTCACAGTTTCCTTCCACATATAGTTTTGCAAAAACTGCATAAAAAGCACTTGCAGCAACAAAAACATAATATTCCAGAAACACGCTTTGCTGATCCGATCAGCTGTTTGTAACACTTCCTACATTGGAATAGATGTCAGTGCGAACTATCGCATGTCCTGCCTGAAACCGGAAGTGACGTCATTTTCGCGGAAATGTAGTTTTTTTTACCATCAGGGCCTCGTGAGACTATACTGGTGTTTTTAAAAGTTATGTTTGACTTTATGACTTTCTGTGTCGTTTCTGGGATGCTTAGGACTCATATTGCACTGCTGGAAATAGTTTATTTTGATGCATATGCTGCTTTTTTGCAAATTTGCATTATAATATTTATTTTCGTTTTTCCTGCAGTATATAAAAATTGGTGTATTTCAAAAATAAAACTATGAAGACACTCAAAATAAATTTCCTGTGGTGGGAAACTATTTTGTGCAACTTTTTTGTATTTACAGTTTTGAGGGATAAGCCTCTTAAATTTCTCTAACTAGAAATATATGTTAAAAAAACAAAAACGATTTTCAATTATTTTGTAGTTTATTGCACTTTTTTTTGCAATTTATGTAATTACTATGCACTTAATGCATACATATTATTATTAATGTATAGCAACTTGAAATGCTCCCAAAAAATGGCACTACAGCATGTAAAAATATAATATAAGCTCTGGCGCACTTGGGTTCTATGGTAGGTCTTAAAGGGTTAATTATAGTTTGCTTAGGTAAATTAACTTGAATCAGCTGTTCTGGACCAGGAAGCTCAGATTTGCTGATCTCAGAGTAATTCAACTCAGAATTCATTTTCCGGAGTGTCTTAAAATTCAGAGTTTGATGAACATAATGGAAGAGCTTAGGTTGCAAAAAAAAACAAAAAAAACAAAAAACAAACAGCTTCAAAATACATGTAAAGCTGAATGATTTGCTTTGTTATGTTAATTAGTTATTGTGGAGAGTAAAATCACAGTGATTCAGTGGTCATTAAATTGTGTGCAAATTTGGCAAGATGATGATAATTTATCTCATAAATCATTACACACTCTCCCCTAAATTAGCCGGTTTTACAAGTGAAGAGTGCTGGTGTCAGCAATACTAGGTCTGTATTTATTTGGTAACAGATCAGCACCAAAATATCACACACTATTGTGACTACAGTAATGTATACATTACCATGTTCACTAAAAATGTAATGGCCACAGTAACAGACGGCTAATGAACGGCTTCCATTGTCCAAATTTGGTGAGTCAAAGGGAAGATTTGCTTCATCATATTTTCTAGTCTTTGGCTAGACCTGGAAGTTGGTTTGGAAACATATTTGGCGATGCTTCATCTCCTGCTTTGCGTTTGTGTGGGAGCGCCATCAAACATCTGTCCATTATGCTAGCAGTTTCCAAGCATTCTTCTTTTTTTTTTTTGCTTTTCATACTGGACTAGTTTTTCTTCATCACTCTGAGATGGGATTTTTCTAATTTTGATGATATTGCATAAATGCAAGAAACAAGTCCCAAATTTGTTTTTAGTATGTGCATTAAATGATATATCCTAGCCAAAAACTACTTCAAGATTCCTCACAGTTTCTGAAATCCAAGGTAGTGCCATCCAGAGTAAGGATCTGGCAAGATACCGCAAGATTTTTAGGTTCAAGTACAATAACCTTAGTTTTATTTGAATTTAAGGTCATCGAGGTCTTTATGACTTTGAGACATTCCTGCAGTTTAATTGTTGTGCGTTATCATGGATAGATAACCACGCCACGCCTTCTGCATATCAATAAAAATCTATGCTATGTCTGCTAATGATACTGCCAAAGAGAAGCTTGTATAATGTCAACAGAATTGGTCCTAGCACTGAACCCTGTGGAACTCCATAATTAACCTCAGTGTGTGAAGAGGACTCTCCATTTACATGCACAAATTGGAGTCTCTTAGATAGATATGACGCTGTAATAAAAAATTATGGTCAACAGTATCGAATGCTGCACTGAGGTCAAGCAGGACAAGCGCAGAGATGAGTCCACTGTCAGAGGCCATAAGAAGATCATTTGTAACCTTCACTAAAGCTGCTTCTGTGCTGTGATGAACTCTGAAACCTGACTCTTCAAGTAAACCTGCCTCTGCAGATGATCTGTTAGCTGTTTGACAACTACTCTAAAGAGTTTTTGAGCTAACAGGTAGGTTGGAGGTTAGAGAAAGCTCGGTCAAGTGATGGCTTTTTAAGTAACGGTTTAATTACTGCCAGCTTGAAGGCCTGTGATACATAGCCAATTACCTTTACCATCTACTGTACGCTCTCTGTAGGCTTCTCTTGTTAATCTGTGATTGACTCCACTGTAGCTGTCTCTGTGACCTCTGACACCCTCTTTCCTCAGCACCGTACTGGGCTCATGCAACTTGCATTTCCTCTTATACTAGACTATTCTCCTGCTCCTCATAGTCATATCACTCACAGTCATTAATCAATTCGGAGTGGTCATTAAAGCAGTGTGGGTCATGTGATTTTGTGGTTAATATTGAGCTCTCAGGGAAGGCATACCTGCACTCTGGATGGTAAAGGTCAAGGTGTGTTTGTTTTACTTTTGTGTGTCAACCTCATGTGTGCTGTACATGTGAGAGATAGAAAGAGAGCAAGATTTGTGGCACCGAGAGGAAGAAACTCTAATTAGAGCATTAATTAGGAAGCAAACTGTTTATTAAATAAATCATGTGGTCATTAAGTGATCACATAGCAGCTTCTCTGAATTTCTTCATTCTACCCACATGTTGATATTGAAACTTTAAACTAATTTAACAGTTACACAACTAAGTGTTACAAGACACACTATATTGCCAAAAAATATAATTTTAAGTGGCATCCTGTTTTTAATGCACAGGGTTTAATTTGATGATGGGCCACCCTCTGCAGGGAAACTACCAGTCAAAGGTTTATTTTACTACTTTTTACATTGAAGCACATACAAATATATGAAGCAAGATTTATGGAAATATGTAGCAAAGAAAAAATGATAAATTAAAAAGTATGTAAATAAATAAAAGTAAATAAAAGTAAATAAAAGTATGTCTTATATTTTAGATTTGGCCTTCTCTCAATGAGCCTCATATGGTCACGATGAAACTGGCTCACTTGAGAAGCATCCCAGGAAAGGAAGACAGTGAGTCTCTGGTGCTGAGGATAAATTCATCCTAGTCACCAGCCTCAGAAATCACAAGTTAACAGCAGCTCAGATTAGAGCTCAGATAAATGCCACACAGAGTTTCAGTAGCAGACACATCTCTACATCAACTGTAAATCAGGCCTTTATGGTCAAATAGCTAAGAAACCACGACTAATGAAAAGCAACAAGCAGAGGAGATTTGTTTGGGCCACGAATCACAAGGAGTGGACATTAAACCAGTGGAAATCTGTGCTTCGGTCTGGTCTTGAGTCCAAATTTGAGATCTTTAGTTCTACCTTTGAAGCGTGGAGGAGGAGCTGTGGGGGTGCTTTGCTGGTGACGCTGTTGAGGATTTATTTATTTATAAAATTGAAGGCACACTGAACCAGCACGGCTACCAAAACGTTCGACAGCGACATGACAATGTTCGGTATTTAAGAAGAACATGGTAGTGTATAACAGCTTTCCACAAGGTTTAGAAATGTGTTTATGGGAATTTTTGACCATTCTTCCAGAAGTGGGTTTGTAAGGCTGGACAAGAAGGATGATCTGATATCGTCGTGTTGGTGTTGTTCCCAGATCATCATGAAGATGTTGTTCCAGGTTCAACATTGCAAGTGACCAATCACATTGTGACGTTATTCTTTTGCGCACCAACCCATTCGTACATTTATGAAATTCCAATGTTGCAAGGACAATATCAATTCTGCTTAGCGTTTATTAAAGGGTCAGGGTTAGGGTCCGTTGATCGGCGGACAAAGGCGGTTTCTCGCAGCTTAAGTACAGTTTTTTGTTTTACGCCGGTTTTTCCCGAAGTCGCAAAAGTATGACATCACAACATTCTGATTGGTCACTTGCAATGTTGATCCTGGAACAACCTTTAGTATGATGATCTGGGAACAACACCAACACGAGGATATCAGATCGTGCGGACAAGAATGCCTGGCTCGGAGTCTCCCAAAGCTGTTCTGTTGGGTTGAGGTCTGGACTTTGTTCGGGCCAGTCAAGTTCTTCCACACCAACCTCGCTCATGTCTTCATGGACCTTGCTTTGTCCACCGGTGCGCAGCCATGTTGGAACAGGAAGGGGCCATCCCCAAAGTGTTTCCACAAAGTCATCAGGAAATGTCTGGTTATGCTGAAGCATTAAACGTTGCTTTCACTGGAACTACTGGGCTGAGCCCCACTCCAAAAAAAAACAACCTTTACTGTTGGAAAAAACTGAAGAAACAGGCAAAAATGTAAAATGAGCAGCGTCTGGCTGCACTTCTGGCTCTTACTTAGTTTTTTTCAACAACTGACACGATATCCCACCAAATAAGTGAACATTCAGGTACACGAACATTTGCTGTACCCCTTCAGCTGATGTTGTCCAACTTTGGGGTAACTTCACACCATCCTTTGCTCTCTCCAGCTGTCCTGGGAAATTTAATTGTGTAACTGGCATAATTACAAGCTTAACAAGATCACTATTACACACTAATATCTTTAAAACACATGGTTTCACACGCCTCTAATTTGCTCACTTTCTATTGCAGAAGCAGCCCAGGAGAAGCAACTCTGCAATTCTTCCACTCCTGGCATTGTGAGCCAGAATCGTACTCCTACGCTCCATTTTCCTGAAACATTATCCACACCACTACTTCTAATTATTAATGGCATCAAAGGTACCTCATCCAAAACAAACTCAAAGCTGTTGACATATCAAATATTATAAATCTGAAAGTGATCGTGTGCTCATTAGAAATGGTGTTACAGCTGTAGTCTTTGTGAGTTTTTAATCACAAAATGACATCAAGATGGTGTGCAGGGGGAATCTTTGGAGGTGGGCTGGAGGACGCCTAACCAATAAGAAGTTAGAAACGATGTTGCTTTCTGTTAATGCCAGACTACAACTTACACAGTTCAAGGTCCTTCATCGTTTGCATTTTTCTAAAACAAAGCTATGCAGCATTTTTCCGTCTATTTCGTCTTTGTGTGACAGATGCAAAGCGATGGATGGAACCCTTGGTCACCTTTTCTGGTCTTGCCCCACACTCAGGAGTTTCTGGGCAGAGATATTTAATATATATAACCACCAACCGGATTTATGACTTAAAATTAGAGCCGGATGGTGTACTTGCAGTGCTAGGCTGCTCCCTGACCTCATTGGCACTCAGACGTCCTCTTCAGAAAGCCTTAATGTTTGGCATGATTGTAGCTGAAAGACTTATTCTCAGAGCCTGGAAATCACCATCTCCTCCACTGTTCAGGGTTTGGCTACGTGAGATGATTGCTTGTTTGTATATTGAAGAGGTTCGTTATCGTTTGGCTGAAATCTGGGGCCCTTTTCTCAATCATATTAATGGGAATTTAACATAAACTTTAACTCATTTGACTGCACTTTGTGTTTGTGTGAAACTGCACCTCTGCTGGACCCTGAGTCCTTCCTGGACATGTTCCCCACATCTTCTGGTCGTGGTGAACTCTCTGTTGCCCTGTCTAACCTCACACAGAAGATCATCTTCTTTGGACACTGGTGTTTTAACTGGTGGATTTTTATTTATTTATTTTTATTTTATTTTTTTTTCTTTTCTTTCCTGTTTTCCTGTTTGGGTTTTTTTGTGTGTGTTTGGTTTCTGTTTTTTTTTTCTTTTTTTTCTGTGCTTAAATGTTTTTGTTTTTGAATCTTATGTCCTTTGTCTGGTGTGACGTTATGTAACTTTGAACTTAAAATCTTATAAATAAACATTTAAAAAAAGAAGAAAAGAAACTATGTTGCTTGTCTTTGCTTTTTTCCCCCACCACCCTAACAAAAATGCTACCAGCCTAGTTGTGGATGCTGGGGTGTTATTGTGGAATACTTAACGAAGGAGCTGAGCCAAAAGTCCAAATGCCTGCTGTGATAATGGCCTATTGCTTCCTATTTGACACAGAGTAAAATAAATAGAAAATTAAAAGTTGTATTGACACATACCTATGTTGTTGTTGTTGTTGTTTAGGTTACCATGAGTCTTCACAAAGACACTCAGTCTGAGCAGATGGAGATCATTTATAACCACTGCTTATTACAGTAAAGGACTGAAGCAATTAATCGAGTAACTTAAAATCTTAAAAGATTTTTGATGAACATTTTTTGCTTTGAAGATTTGTTTGTCTCTACAGCACTCAAAACTCCTCAAACATGAAGTTTGAAAATATCTGTATATATTAACCCTCAGCTGAACAAACAAAAATACTGAAGCTAGTAAAAGGTACAGCTGCTGTATTTCCTGGGGAGAGGAGAGAGTGTGATTAACTTCACTCGGTGATGGAGCAAGAAGGAAGAAGGCTCAGTGGTATTTGATAAACTGGAGATTTAATGCTTACACGTAACGTCCTGATTTTTAAATCTGACATTGTATAGAACGTGAAGCTGTGTTTTTTTTTTTTTCATGTTGTGAAACATCCTTCAAAACAAACTGTATCGAAGGTTGCATGAAAATACAGGTCAGGTGAGTGTGGGATAAAAAGGTTAGCTTTAAATTGATAGTAAAACACTGTTGGCTTGGTGCTCGTGGTCAGAGTTCGGTTAGAGTGGCACAGCTTCATTTAAACTTTGGATTCAAGCTGATGATGACGAGATTCTTAGATTCCACCATTATGGCAACTGGATACTGGCTAGTATAAATACAATATGATCACTTTAGTGCCAGTGTGGGAAAGCCAAGATATCCCATAAAACATCTGCTGACATCTTGTTGAATTCAGCTGTGCAAATCCACAAAGACCAGTAAACCTCAGAGGAGCGTAAGCACAGGCTTGCTGGTCACAGCTGGCCTGTGTGCAAAGAAAATCGACTTCAGCTCTCAATAGAAATTTTTGTTTGTTGTCATTTTTTTTTCTTTTGTGCTGAGTCAGCACAACCGAGCTTCCCCCACCTGCTGAATTCAACTATACTACTTCTTCTGTTTAGGTGAGGAGACAGTATTAGTATTCATGTACTAATATTGTGTTATCATTCTATTAATAATGACAATATTCATAACATATTAATAATTAATAATAATATTATTTCCCTCATATTCCTTCGTTCTGTTGTTTCTGTCCTTGCTGTGCAGGAAACTTGTGTTTTGTTGTTCTGTGTCGCCATCTTGTGGATGAAAAGGTGATTTAAGCTCGTAATCTGACCAAGCAAACTTTATTTCCTGGTTTGATGGAGAAGTTTTGGTGAAGAAGATGCTCAAAGTAAAGACACACTGAAGAAATGGACTTCAGTCACTGAATTTTAAAACATTTTTTAATCTACCACTAAAATATAATTTGAACTCTTCGATGGTTTAATGGTGATGTCATTACAACAGACTAATAAGTTATTTTTATTTCTTCTTTTTCCTATTAAAAAGTTTCCTTTAGACCTGCTACAAGTTTGGTTTAGGGCATTTTCAACACCCTTACCCACAGTTTCAGCAACCTTTCCTTTAATCTGCACTGCAACAAATTTCAAACCCTGTCAGCTTGGTTTAAGTTGGTCATTGTGAAGGTCTGATGATTGATTACTTCATTACTCTGATTATACATCTCTCTCAGAGTCTAGAGCAATGTTATAGGACCATCATATCAGAGGAGATCAGGGGATCCGACTTGAAACTGAAAACACTTTATAGTTTCGATTTTAGGGTGGAGAAACCACACCCATCTACCAGGTTCCCAAGTGGCACATTGGGGGGCAGGGGAGCAGCCTTCAGATATGAGGACCAGGTTAAATACACCCAAATACCAAAAATAAGCAGTCCTGGACAAACATGGATTGCTCTTTGGCCAGGCCTGTTAGCCACGGTGCCTGGAGTTACAAGTCAAACCTTGGGAAGCAGCAAGGTGTTTTGGCTTTTGGCAGAAGAAGTGGAGTCCTGTCTGGAAAATGATGACACTCAGACCAGCATCCTGGTTTTAGTCCCAGGATGACCTAATTCAGTTAGTGAACTGTTGCTGTCAGATAGATGTAGTGAATCACAACTTCCTAGTTAATACCCATTAACTACATTTATTTGAAAACACTGGTGTCAGTTGGATGATGACAAGGGAACTGACCATTGGAACTGACTTAGCTTCACAAAAATGGGTTAACGTTGTAGCAGTCATAACAGTTGCTAATTATAAACAAAATAAATAATTATAAATGTGTGTTTGCACAGTGGTTTCAGTTTATTCTCTCACCAGTTTTCAGTTTTATTTGTCATATGCAAGTTAGCACAGGGTCAACATTGCAATGAAATGTGTTTGATGAGCAGCAGTCACTCAGCAGCATGATACAGCAGGAGAAAATATAATAAAATATAATAAAATAAAATAATAGAAAAAATAGAAAAATAGTAAGGAGCAAAATATTAGAGAGACATGGTAAAAGAGAAAAGATGACTAAATATATATGTATCTATAAATATAAATATATGTACACTAGTGATTAAATAAGAAAATCTTGAAAAGAAATATGACGGGAGGGCAGATGGGATATTGCACAGGAATGAGCAGCAGAAAATTACAGTATTGCACTTTTAAATATAAATATCAATAACAATAAAGTGAAGTGACCAGATTAAACAGAGTACTTGTGAAGCTGCAGGGTAGCTTCTGAGTGCTGTGTTGTGTGTGTCAAACGTTGATAATTCCACCATCAATTCAACCAAACATTTGGCAGATCTGTACACCGATGAAAGCATCGCAGCATTACCAAAAAGAAGCGGTACCACTAGGTGGCGGTAAATTACTTACAATTGGTTTGCCACCCGCCATTAAAGGCCATAGAAGAAGAAGCAGCAGCAACAGAAGAAGAAGAACCATAGCAACGATTAAATAACCATGGCGGTCACAACTGTAGTCAAGTGCGATCCAGAGTTCTTCTATTTATTTCTCTTGCTTACTGTCGTTACTGTAAACACGACAGAGAGCGACTTTAATACGACGGGTTTTGATGCCTTCAATCTTATTGATAATGTTACTGAGAGTTATCCGCGTACACCGCCTCCAGTGTCTGACAGCACGACCACAGCTCCGAGCTACAGCACCGAGATGCCGAACCTACCTGCCGTGCCCCTGCCAGTCTCCGGGCACCTACCCACTCCTCTCACCAGTGGTAACCTGTCGCTGTGATTTAACCCCAGTTTCTACCCCAGTCCCCCCGTTTTTAGCACATGTTCACTGTTTTTCTTTGTCCACCAAAATAGCTTTTAGGTAATTCAGTTTGCCAGCTTCTTTCAGAGATGTGAACACATTCAAATTAAACCCATTAGCCATTGTACCCATTATACAACTGTGGCTAGGATATCTGTTCTCTCAGAGGTGGTAAGGAAAGTGTTAAATGAAGATATTTTAACGAGCGTTTGATCTGACCTTGTGGTATTTTATGTTTGTCATTCGGATAGATAAAAACTTGGGATGCTCATTAATGCAGGTATATACAGACTCTTCGTTTAAGGAGAGCATGCGCATGCGCTGACACATAGACCTGTGTGTGAATAATACGACTGCTCTGACATTACTTCTACATAACGTACACATTCTGAGATTTTTGTGTTTCTTTATTTTTAATAAAATCCATTCTGAACTCCAAAGTAGTTAAATTTATTTTTGAAATAATATTCTAACATGTTACCTCTTCCCAAAATGTTTTACCCTCCTTTACAGTGATCCTTTAACCTCTGCATTTAGGACATATTTTCTAAACAATTATTGAACTTGTCAGAATTTAAGTCCCATTGACCAGTTGTTCACAATCAGTCAGAGTAAGAGCTCCAGTGCAGGCTCATTCCCGATCCTCTCCTCTGATATCAGTTTTATTTATTTTTATTTATGTGTTTAGCATGAATTTGATCAAATAGGGTGTGGACAAAATGAACTGCATTATGCTTAAAAGTTTTCCTAATATGTTGCCTCTTGTGTTTATTAATGGCTTGAACATTAAACGTAGTTGTACACACAACTGCCGTTTCACATTTGTACCATTTGTAATGTATTGAATGCATTAAGACTGTTTGTCATCTAGAAAATATGAACTATCTGACCTGTGTGTGTTTTTGTGTGTCAGCTGACAGGTTATGTCCCTGCGATGAGCAGATGGATGTATGTGACATCAACTGCTGTTGTGACAGAGTGTGTAGTGGGGATGTGCCTCTGTTCACCAGTTGCTCATATCCCACTGTGAGGTATGTAGAAGTCCAGCTGAAAATCTTCTCTGTTTCTACTAATGGGCGACAGTGTCAGTTCACAAAAATAGATTTTTCTCCTCTTGCTTCTGTGTTGTATAATAAATAGATTTTTTCTATTTCTATTTTCTATTAAAAAACAGTGGTTGGTGCAAACAGGAGCAAAGTAAACATTTCTTTAAGTTTCAGCTTGTTAAACAAGTGGTTTAATAAAGGACTCTTATTGGCTTTGTGATGCTTTGATCGTGTGTGTTGCTGTCGTCCACGCTAGAAAAACATCACTCCACCTGAGTTCACTGAGAGAAATCTTGGCTGCTTTGGGCAAATTGTAAAAAACAGTTTACATGCACACATGCCCCCAAATATTAAATAGTCCAAACACATCAAATCTTAGCCCTGCTTTCTTTCCATAGCCTAATGCACTTCCTTTAATAGGACTAAAAAAACACTCAATTAAAGCAACTGTTTAGATTTTTAGATTTTAGATAAAATTTTTATTTCGAACATGCAACAGAAAAAAAACAAAAAAACCCTTAAATATCATCAAGTTTTCATGTATATATCTTTGTCTACAGAATGCGTGTGCTCGAAAAGGAGTAGGATGAAGTTTACACTTTTCTTGTTCCTACCCCCTTATTTCAAATTTCATTGCTTACAAATCCATATCCAGGATTCAACATTATTTGATCATATATGGTTAACAAGTCTAACACATTGAACATACACAAATAAAAACCATTTTCAGCACGTAAACCAGAACAACAACAAACTACATTTTTACATAAACTAATCACCCTGTCTATAACACCCGCTTAATCTCTGAGCTTGTTTTATATCTATGTGACAAACAGCTTAATAAACACACAATGAGACGACTCAGTCACTGAGAGGAAGATTTCCTATATTCATGCAATTTATTTTTTTTTTGAATTTTTGTTTGTTAGTGAGGGTTAACTTCAGCTACAGAAAAACTCATAAATGTGACTCATAGAAGAACCATTAATCCCCCAAACTGACCATCAACCTAACAGTTTAAAACTTTTAAGAAATGTTATTACTGAGTGAAAACATTCAGTGGTTTGTATGCTTGTTGTCCTACTGATTGACAGCTGACTGTGGAAATGTTCATGCACACTGCACTGACCTGATCAAAGCAACAGTAAACAAATGGCAACACTTGGTCTTCTCTTGCTAAAAGATGAAATCCATAAAAATGTTTCCCAGTGGAGCAAATAATTCTGCATTTGTCTGCATGTCCATAGCAATAAGCTCCTTCTTTGTCTTTCACTTTGCAGTGGCAGCAAGCAGATGTGCAGCCACGATGTAGCGTTCTACTCTTTAAGGAGAGCAGCAGATGGTTATTCAGAGCTGCAATCATCTGTTCAGAAGGAGACCAACTACGACATCTTCTGCATTGAGTCACAAAACCGTAAGTCAGCAAATGGACTTTTATGGAGTGTCAGAGTAAACGCTTCAAGAAACCATTTGCACATAAGTTTGGTAAAGTTAAAAAAGGCAAATTTAACAGTGTGTTATTTACAATATTATGTATAACAGCTTCCTTAATGACTATGTTGGACTACAAAGCTCATCTCAGCTAGTTTCTTTTTATCTGCAGGAGTTGATGGACTGTCATATCCCTCTCCCGCTCTGCCAACTGACAGCAACTTTGTGTCGCTCTTTAAACGATTCACCAGCTATATGTTCGGTTTAGAGAAAGTTAACCAGGCGTCCTCTGTAAAGCTCCAGACCTCGGGTGGATACCAGGTGAGGAGTAACTGCTTATAGCTCATGTAGCATCAGTAAGTTTGTCCACATCAAATCAGTCAGTGATTTTTTTTATTCTTACATAGTCCATGAGTACTTTAACATGTGAAGGTATGTTTAGTCCAGAACATGTGAGGAACTTGAACACTCAGTGCACTCCTTCATAGGTGAGTCTGAACATTTTCCTGTCTGTTCATTCTCTGCTGATGCTTCGGCTTCTCAGTACGGGGATGTGATTGTGACGGCGGCTGAACAGAGAGAGATCTTGCAGCTGCCAGCTCGCGGTGTCACTGCTGATTGTGTGGATAACAGTCCTGCAGGTAATGCCTTTGTACTTGTAAATCATAGAAATTAAAATGTATTCATTATTATGACATCATCACTTTTAACTATGAGTAGCGGTGTTTCCACTGACCACTGTGGATTTACCTGGACACTTGAAAAGAGAGGGGAATTAGTTTTTTCTGCAGCCTGTAAACTCACCACTTGATGTCACTCAATCCTATCCAGAGTCCTTTAATGTTGTAAACATTTGCAATTTGCAAACTACTCCCCATGTGGTGGTGAAACTGCAGCAGGTAATGCAAACTGGAAATGGAGGCTGTTTGCCTTCAAAATAAAAAGTTGGGGAGACCAAAACAAAATCTGTCTGGATATCTGTGGTGATGTTGACTGACCAAGTGTAAAGAATGAAATGAGGCAAAATTATCAACCTA
The DNA here is from genome assembly GCF_963576455.1 of Neolamprologus multifasciatus. Lineage (NCBI taxonomy): Eukaryota > Metazoa > Chordata > Actinopteri > Cichliformes > Cichlidae > Neolamprologus > Neolamprologus multifasciatus. The sequence goes on along the minus strand of NC_140440.1, from coordinate 12,891,948 downwards.
GAGAATTCAAAGACAACCCAAAAATCAAAGTGAAAAAGTAATGTGGCAAAAATTTCATTGCAGCATTTAAGAATATTTCTCAGAAGCTGGCATCGCCCGCGTGTGTTTGTATGCATGCCTGACAACGTCGGGGCGTGCTTGTAATGAAACAGTGGTTGGTGTCCTAGGGCAGCGGTCCCCAACCCCCGGGCCTCGAACCGGTACCGGGCCGTGAGTCGTTTGGTACCGGGCCGCGAGAGTTGAGGCTCGGGTGTGAAATGTATGATTTTCTTATCGTTATTTTGTTATCGTTTCTATCATTAACTCGGTTTTATGGTCTCTTCACGTGTGTTATGAATGAATCTTCTTTTTTTCGGTACCGGTACTAGTTTTATTTTGTTGTATTTATCCGCGACACCTTAAAGGCCGGTCCATGAAAATATTGTCGGGCATAAACTGGTCCGTGGCGCAAAAAAGGTTGGAGACCGCTGTCCTGGGGGATCTCCTTCCAGATCTTAACCTGGGCCTCACTGAGCTCCTGCACAGTCTGAGGTAAAACCTGGCCGTATGGGATGGACTGAAACATGAAGTAAAAAACAGGACTTACTGTATCATAGGGTGTGACGGTGGGTCCAAAGATTTCATCCTGGATTAAATCTTTCTCTACAATCAGGACGCCCTTGCCTCGCCTGTAGAGGTCTGTGCATCAATCCATTGATGTGCCTGTGCAGACCATCACTGACCCACCACCAAACCAGTCGTGCTGAACGATGTTACAGGCAGTATAATGTTCTCCAAAGCTTCTTTCATATCTATCACATGTGCCCAGCATAAACCTGTTCTACTGTGTGCAAAGCACTGGGCACCAGTGGTAGACCTGCCAATTCTGGTATTCTATGGCAACTCCCAGTCAGGATACAAGGCAGTGAGTGCAGATCCACTAGAGGACGTTGGGTCTCCAGGCCGCCGGAGACACAAAAAACCTTCTGGTAATGGCTCATATTGACACACCGTCCTGGTGGAGCTGGACTACTTCGGCAACCTCTGCAAGGTCCAGCCTGGTGTTATGAGTAGTGAGAATGACTGTAGTCCAATGCAGGACTAGTGAAAGAACAGTCACAAAACATGAGGAGGGAAAAACTGCCAGAGGCCTCCACATAAAAAACCCACACCTGTTTTGTCTCATTGTTGTCTTTAAGTGCACCTGTAATTTCGTTAACAGCAACTCTTTCTGCTCCTTAACTGGACAGATCAGTGTCCCATCTGGTTTAGTTGACTAGATGCCACAATCTGCTTAAAACGTGTTCCTTTCATGTTTTTGGAGCATTGTGATATTTAACCGCTCCCTTGTCATAAGGCGTCACCACAGTGGGTAGCTCTGCACTGTTTTCATTTGGCAGAGATGCAACCTCAAACGGGATTTGTGTCTCTGGCTGAAAAATGTGTTAACCACTACACTATGTAGCCTTTCTCTTTCTGTGTCAGTCTTTACTTATGCCCCGAATTTGCATATTTACTGTCACTTTCTTATTGAACAGCAGTTTCTTTGTTGACATCCTGTAAAGCTTTATGAAAAGGATGAGAGGCTTTTTCATCAGTATGAACGATGTTGTTTTAGCTTTCCTGGTTTGTTTGCAGCTTTCCTGAAGGATCAAAGCAGTCGGTGCTCCCGTCGCGTGGTCCTGGATCAGGACTGCGGCCGTCTGCCAGCCCTCAGCATGGACAGCTACACTGACACCCAGCTGTTTAGTGTGAGTCTCACATTTACTGAGCTACACACTGGTTGGCTCTTAAAAATCCACTCTTTAATACAGTGTGTTGTTGAAGTGAAGTTCACTATATGCCTAGGAATTATAATGTCATTGAATTTGAATTGCAACTAATGAACAGCATGCACACCTGTTTTGTGTTCCTTAACTATATATAGTTTAAATATAGATCATTAATTAAAAGGTTTAAAGTGAAATGTTTTGTGCTTGACAGGATATGAGCACAGATGCAGCTGTAAGTATCCTGACCTTTCTCTATTTGGTTAACTCTGAAACAGTTAGTGTGTTTATCAGAGTTAAACATACTAACTCATTTATCAGTTAACTGATAAGTTGAAAAAGATGAGGTCACAGACTCTTAAACGTGTTCATTAAAAACAGTGTAGATGTTATAAACAGTTAATCTGACAAAACAGAACCTGTATACATTAGCTTTGTGCATTTGTAATAGGCACTAAGTTTTTTTTTCTTTCTCAGAGATATTTTTATTAAATTGAAGCAACGAAAAAAAAGAGATACACACAGAATTCCCATATGGAAAAGATATATATATATATATAAATCTTATAAAGTTTGTATCTGTCTTGTGTGAAACTTGTATGAAAAGCATACAAGAGTGAAAACACATATATGATCCCTTGACAAATTATATAAATGAAACTTGTATGTTTTGGATACTAAAACAATATATGAAAGTAATGAGAAAGTGGCCACTTTCATGAGTAAATCATGTAAGTTTTTACTATTTCTTTTCCATATGGGTTATGACATGGCAAGCAAGTAGATTTCACAATGGTTGTTTGAGCTGACAGAACACAGATTAATGACACATTCACGTATCTTTTAATTGCTTGTGTCAGTGGCTCTGAGTTTTAAACATTTGTGTTTGTGTAAATATGTATTTGCAAGATTAGTTGATTAAGCAAAAAAGTTGTTTTTAGCTGTAGAAAGATTATTTTTGATGCTACCATTGCACCTAATTTCCAGCTGTTTCCATTAAAGCTACAGTCATGGTATAAAATATACCCTATGCAACTTCTAAGACTACAGATTGACTTTATAAAAAACTTTACCAAGTTTAAAATTAGGTAAATACAATATAAGATGAATTTAGCAAAAACCGAAAAATAATACATTTCATTTCATGATCTGAAACATGTGACAAATAATAAATATAACAATTTTTTTCATAGCACTGCAGCTCTTAAATTTCTGTGAGCATTGCAGGTTCTGACCTTGCGGTGAATTTGCTGGGGCATCCAGTATCTTGAATGTTTCCTCTTGTGACAAATATTTCAATTTTCGATTGTTTTGCCTTCATAACACGTCCCAGAATGATTTTTTTTTCTTCTTATCATCGTGTTAACAATCAGCTTAATCCTCTGGACGAGCAAAATGTCTTAATTTTTGTTAAATACATAATCAATACGGTATAATATGTAAAGTTTATTTATTTTAACCATGACTGTACACCGCTAAATTTGGTTTTGATGCCCACTAACATCCTTTAATGCACCAACTCAGTCATATTAATATAAAACCTGGCTCAGATAAACTCATATGTAATGCATAAAATAACCAGGTGATCAAATCTATGTTCAGAGTCATGCCAAACACCTTTAGGTAGACCAGGACATTTAGTAAGACACAGACAGCTGACAGCTTCTCCTGGTTGTGTCTCCTTTGATGTTGCTACATGTTGTAAGTTGCACAACACGGACAAACAAACTTGAGGTTAAGTGCTGCAACGCAGTAACAGGAACAGTGGCACAACTTTCTGCTCAGTTCCTAAAGAGCAACTAGCAATCACTTATTTTCACATTAACTTTCAGAACACAGTTGTGTTTTAGATTTTACTATTTACTGAGCAGTATTTGCAGCATGGTGTGCTGTTTACAAATGTTATGATGTTAGACAGCCGCTGGCGCATTCTGTATCGTAGTGCAGTCGTTTTAATGTGTCAGAAGTTCAGAAACACAGTTATAAAAAGTGTGAACAAACTGATGTGAGTCCCTGCTGTTGCTGGAGGTTGTTCCTGTGGTGGTGTCGTCAGTCATCCTACAGTCTGCAGATCACACTCAGACTGAGCTGAAGATCACAGGTGGAGAAAACATCAGTCCTGTTCTCATCAACCCCACCCTCTGTGGAAATGTGGTGCTGAAGGTGAGTCACTCACACTGGAGTTTATATACATACATATTTGACATCCATTAGCATACAATGTTGATTGAGTTACATAACATAGTATAATAAATATAGCATAAATATATTATACAGTGATACATCCTGTAATGTTGTTAATTTATGACATTTAGTTTGTTTTTTAATTAGACCTGTTGTTCCACTGAGTCATCCACTCCTGTAGAAAATATCACACCTGTCTGTGTTGACTTCTTTGCTGTGCTCTCCACAAACACAGAAGATTTTTTTATCTGAAAAGTAAAGTCTGCAGGTGTGACCACGTTTAAAATTGTGTGCAATAGTCAGAAATATCCTCTTCCTGTTTTCTCTTTTCTGGATGATGATTATCACGAGTCCGTGTAGCCTCACCTCTGTCAGTGCGCCCCAGGGTGGCTGTGGCTACAATGTAGCTGCCATCAGCATTGTGTGGATGGGTGTGTGAATGGGTGGATGACTGGTTGTGTAAAGCGCTTTGGGGTCCTTAGGGACTAGTAAAGCGCTATACAAATACAGGCCATTTACTCCACACAAACACACAGAGAGATGCAAAAGTCTGGACACACCCAGACATGCCTGTGCTGTCAGTTATATTTGGAGGTGGGACGTGAAAGTACATTGAGGCGATTCATCCACCTTGAATTGTCAGTGCCAATGTTAGTTAATATATGACACAAAATCATATTTAAAAAAAACAAAAACAAGAACAAGTCTAATTGCCACTGTCATATAAATCAGTATCCTCAGTTTATCCACAGATGTTATTTAAGGGAAAGTGATGGCACTCTAAGAATCCTGCATAGACGTCTCTGGGACAATGGTGCTGTCTCATAGCTGTCCCCAAAAACACAATCAGCTTTCCAAAAGGGAAACATCTTACACTTTTCCAGTGACGCGTGCACCTAATTGTATTTCCATGTCTGGTGCATTAAGATCATCTACTCAGTTACTCTTGGTGCAGCCTAGATCTCGGCTGAAGTCTAGAGGTGACCGGGCGTCTGGCTGCACCAGAGTTGTGGAATAACCTTCCGATTGTGATCCGGGCGTCTGATTCCATCCAATCTTTTAAATCACGGTTAAAAACCTATTTGTTTAATCTCGCCTTTCCTGCTTGTTAATGCTCGCACCTGACTTTTAGACATATTCTATTTTTTCTTATACATATTTTTATGGCTTGTGCTTTTATTATGTTTTTATTTTGATATGCATTTTATATTACCCCTGTGTATTAGTGGCATTGACCTGTGAGGATATTTGATACTTTGCTAAGGCCTTATAATACTCGTGTTACTTCTGTCTCTTATGTTAAGCACTTTGGTATACCGCTGGTTTTTAAATGTGCTCTATAAATAAAGATTGTTGTTGTTGTTGTTGGTGCCATTCCCTTACATCTAAATGAAGCAATCTAAGCAATACTACGTCTTTATTTGTTAACCACCCCGACACTTCTCCCTATTTAATAGTTATATGCAAAAATAAGTTAATTGAAAGTGTGTAATTAGAAGATTATGTCTCCTCAGGTTGTCTATGTGATAAAGTACAACCCACAGGGTAAGATAGAAAATGCAACGGTGTCTGTGGTGCTTGGATTTGTAACTGAAGCTGTGCTGCGTTTGGAACAGGAGTTTCAGGTCACGTACATCCAGGTAGTATGTTCAAACAAACCTATCTATGTGTAATGGTTTTTTCTCTGCGTGGGGAAATCAGTCACAAATGTGTTAGCCCCTCACAAAAACAGGCTAAAATGTGCTTATTTAAGTAGCGTGTGGGTGAGGCTGCTTTTCCAGAATTGTGTACATGAGATGATGATGTTAAGGATAAAAGTGGGATGTTTGAGTTTACCTGTACATGTCCTAATGATCTGAAACTTTGAGCATTTTAATGTGAACATTCACCACTGTATGTGACAGTAAATAAGGGAAGCAGAATAGGTTCAACACAGCTTGTAGTTGTATTACTTTGGAACCAAAAAGGTTTGACTTCAAAACTATGATTGCCAGCTTGTCTTCTGTCTCTGTGTTGTGTACTTCTGCAGCTATTTACTGGTAGAGATTAAATCAGGTGCTGAATGAGGGGATTTGTTGGTTTCACAGATTTGTTAGTTTTAATTGCTCTACATTACATGCAAGAAGTGTTTAGTAATTTAGGAAAACATGTTACTCGTTGACCATTCACTAAATCTGAGTAACGCTCTGTGTTTTGTGCCTCCTGAACAGGCAGATGGGGAGGACGTGAATGTCCACTACAGCGGAAATCCAGGTTATGTGGTCGGCCTGCCGCTCGTGTCTGGAACAAGAACAGCCGAATATCCTTTATCTGGATAAATGACCGATTCCCCTCATTGTTGTACTACTGCAGGCCCATTTCTGTTAGCGTAAAAACAAATAAATAAGATAACAATTTTTTTGTTAAAAAAATTTTTATAATAAAAGATTAAAACTATAAGTAAAAATAAATTTTTTGAAATATTAATTGGAAAATTTTAAGTATGAAAATTTGCTGCCAGATTTCAGACTGGCTTGTGGTTCAGACTTTCTAAAGGAAGAGCTTTTAGCTCAGTTTAGGTTTCGGACACTTTCTCTACTTTTAAGATAAAGAGAGATACGAAATATAGGCACGTGCTAGTTGAAAACGTTCCCAGGACAGTTCTCCATTATCCTTTTTCATTTCCCAGGCGTTTATGTGCCACTACTGCATGTCATAACTTTTGTTTTATCTCTCCTGTGTCTTTCTTTTTTAACATTTGTTCAGCGTCCATGGTCTCTCCATGCTCTTTACTATCAACCCCTAACTAGCCGTGGCAGAGAAGGATTTTGTTGGAACTTTCTGTTAAAAGAGGGTTGTAGCGACTTCCACAGTCGCTAGAGGCCGGGGATGGAGCCTGCCTATATGCCTGACGCGCTGTCAACTTTACGCAATAATGCGAGAGGTGGAATTGTTTGCTTTTTTTTTTTTTAAAGTGCTTTGAGAGTTTACAAAATAATGTGATCATCTCACGATTTGGACTCTTACAACATCACAGACTCTAATGCGGTGGTTCTTAACCTGGGTTCGATCGAACCCTAGGGGTTCGGTGAGTTGGTCTCAGGGGTTCGGCTGAGCCTCCGCCATGACATGCACGGCTCATTTTGTGCACCAGTAAAAAACATATTTTCTTGAATTTGAAAAAAATCTTATTTTATTTTTCACTAAAGAGGGGTTCAGTGAATGCGCATACGAAACTGGTGGGGCTCGGTACCTCCAAAAAGGTTAAGAACCACTGCTCTAATGTAACAAAGCAAAACATGTTGTTTTGCGCTCAACAAAAACTACGGCTACCCAGCCCTCCTCTCTGTCGAAATCAAAACCAGTGAATGACAGACTGACAACGCCCTCTTAATGTCACCGCTAGCACCCACATGACTCCCATTACACATCACCATAGCAACCAAACAAATGAAAACCCAGTGATCGTCAAAATTCAATACATTCAATTATGGCTCCTACAAAGGTTCTTCCTTCCCGCTATCACCGAGTGCTGCCCGTAGGGCATCATCTGATCGTGCACTGTTGTTGGCTCCTTAGCTGTGTGAAACACACAGAGACAATTGTTGTTGTAAACTGAAGCTCTATAAATTAAACTGATGAAAGACGTGTGATGTTTTGATGTTCTGTAAGAACTCGGATTTGTCCGTAACGTTCCTCTCCACTGGGATGGTCAGAAGCGTTGACCTCAGAGACACTCTGTCTCTGCTCCTCAGCACTGAGGACCAGGACTGTCTGCAGGGTCCACATCAGCGCTCACCTGTCCTCTTTGGTCAAGACTCTGTGTCTGGCTGCCTGTTAAGGCACATCATCCTCACATTTTATTTATCACACTTAATGTAACAAACGCTGTTTTTTCTTTAAAATTTCTGATGGCAACTTTGTTCGATCCTGCAGGTTGGAAGATGGTGTAAATTGCACTATTGTCTCGGAAGAGCTTCTAGGAGTTTTGAGAGTATTTAACTATCCTTATTATGTGGCTTCCTTTGGAAACTCCCGCCTGGACAATCTCCTGGACTGGGTGCCAATCACGACCAACTTCAATCCCACAGTGAGTGAGGTCAACCAAGGGGCACGGTATCTTATGATGATCACTGTCATTGCACTGAGTGATGAGTCAGATGATCTGAACAGAAGTGAATTCACTGTCAAACATCATGTTTTTGACTTGTAGGAAGCTCCAAGTTGCAGCATCCCATTATCGCTGCACTTAGAAATTAAATGGACCAATTACGGATCCTTCGTGAATCCTCAAGCACAGATTGTGAGCATCAAAGAAGTAATTCAGAGCAACACCAGCAGTTTGGTAAGACATCGTTTCTGTCGGAGCATTTATAGCAGAAAAAACTGCAGGCAGAGAGAATCATTTGTACTGTGTGTATTCTCACAGACCCTGCTGTCCAGAGGCAGCAGTGTCCTTCCAATCAGAAGCTCAGTGGCCTTCATCCCAGTATCTGCTGCTGCTCTTCCTGGTTACAGGGCCACACCTACCATCAATGCCAAACTGCCCTTTGACTTCTTCTTCCCTTTTGTTTGATCCAACTGCAGCTTTCACTTATTTAAGCTTCCCCATAAACACTGGTACAGTGAGTGGTCATCACTAGTACTGTTACTGGACCATCAGTCTGCAACTGTGTATTGTGTGAATAATGTACATCTGAGTTTTCCCTTTTTTATAATAAAATTTAATACATGGTTTCACATTCATTTCTCAGTTCTTGAACTCAATGGTTTAAATTTGTTCTAACAGATCATACAGAACTCCACAATCACATTAAGATGTAGTTTTAAGTTATTCTGTGTTTCACTTATTTACAGGTGTTTTAGGCTTTATGGCATGAAAATCACTAACATGTATATACTGGAAATTCATGATGCAAGTGCAGTCCCTTACTTTGTCTCCATCACCACAAGGACAGGAATGATGACATTAAATCTCAGTGCAGTTAGTAATAAACCATTAAATGTTCTGTAGCATGTGGGTACAAGTAGCTCTGCAGCAGCGAGCTTGTTGAGTTAGACGTCTATGCCGTGCTTCTTGAGGAGGGCTTTCAGGTTGTCGTTCTCTTGTGCCTGCAAACACAGACAAGAATCACCTCGTTACTCACTGTAAGCCTTCGCGTCACATACTTAATCCTTCTGAGTAACAATACGAAGACTTTCAAAGTGGATCATACAACAAGGAGTGAAGCCTAAATTGCTAAATAACAGACATCTTTCTGTATTACTGCTGTGAAATTTACAAAACGGACAAAAAGTGAAATAATTAAGTTATAATAAATATATCTGATATTCGCCGTGGCACAGAATAAGTCACCACTCCCTCAACAAGAAAGGAAATAACAGACAACAGCACTGGTTTTGTTTATAGATGCATTTGAATATATACTGTGTATATAATTTATGTATTTTTTACTTAATTTTAATTTTATTGAGCGTCTGTATCGTCTTAGCTGTTTCACTGCTACAATGAGGATTCTGATACTGACCTAATGTGCAGTCAGCAAAATGACAGTTTTGCAGCTCTGCCTTCTACTGCCTGAAATCCAAAGCAGGACTGAGCGTGTTGTGAACGATCTGCCATCATTACTGCACAGTTTTTGTGGAATTCCAGGCCTAAAGATTTCCCCCACTGGGACTGTCCATTTGGGAACTTGGTGTTTTAATTTGTTTTAAGAGGCAAGCTAACTAAGGATAATGTTATCCTACTGTAACTGTGAGCTCATTAACGTTAAAAAACAGAATCAAAGAGTGACTAAAACTCTAAAACTAGACTAAAACTAAACAAAGCTTTAAAAAGAAAAGGTCAACGTTTGCTTTCGTTATGAGTTTGGCTCATATTGGTTCACTTTAGCTCCCTAATAATGTTACTAAGAGTCCCCTCTCTGTCCTCACCAGGAGTGAATCTAAACTATGAAGTTTTTCTGACTTTGCCACACGTCTGGAAAACTCTCGAAGTTGAATCCTGAAGCAGTGAATGAGGCGACATCTCTACTAAGAACCTGAGTGACCTCGTCCTCAAGGTCAAGGTCAGATTTTGTGAACACAAGAACGAGGCCAAGTAGCACGAGGGCATCCACTAAAACTCTCAGACAAGCTTGTAGCCCAGTGACATTAACCAATCAAGGTCAGAGGTCAGTTTTTCTGAAAATCTGAGGATTTTTGAATTTATACCATAGGTGCATCTACTAGGAGGCTGAGGAATGACACCAGTATTTTTATGGTCAGGAAGTGCGTCACTGGGACCTCGTTCTCTAGATAACGAGGTCCCAGAAAAGAAACTGACTTTTCGGTAACCAGGCAGTAATCTGTAATCTCTGCAGGGGTGAAAGATTCCTGACACACTAAGCATCTCACAAGACATAAGTAGTCCAAGCCTGCCATTAGCAGCAGTAATCTTCATGAATATTTGACATCACCAGTTTATCACTGCGCTCCTGTAGCTCAGTGACTCTTTGAACCAGGTGGTCATAGCTTTCCTTCAGCTTGTGAATCTTCTGGTCTGCACGGGTCTTCACTGACACTAGGATCCCTACAACAAAATAAGAAATGGTCAACATTTTTAAACTTTGCCCTGCTAATCATGACATTTGGGACTTAACATCAGTCATTTTGATCTCATATAAAAACAAAAAACAAAACCTGAAAATACAACAATGTGAAAAAAATCTAATGTATTTTATATTCCCAATCTGCTTTGCAGCAAGATAAAAATGTATTCTGTTAGCAATTTGAACATGAATGTAACCAAGGAAGACAGAAATGAAGACGATCATAAAAGAGAGGAGGCAAGAGGAACTCAGAGACATGTTGTTGCATCATTGATGAGCTGATTAAATAATCAGAGCCATGACCGTTGGTTTATCATTTCATCCATTTCCTGTGAACACTACAGAGTGGCACTGACCGTTGATAATCCTGGCTACCCTCCAGAGTCGGAGCAGGATCAGAAGACCTATCCCATCAAAGGCGTCCTCGTGGAAGATGAAGACAATGTCCAAGATGAAAGACACTATCACCACAAAACCATCAAACACCTCAAATTTGTGCAGGAAGAATTCCAAGCGGTATGCAAACATCTTCCCAGCCAGCTCCAACATGAAGAAGGTGAGAATAGCCAAGCTCAGGTAGTGAAAAACCTGAAAAACACATAACGGTGTAGTAAAATCTCAGTGATACCCACGGGATGTTTCTTAGACTGTGAAGGAAAGTTGCTTGCCTCTGGAGCAATGTGGCCATGCTCGAGCTTGATGACAGCCAGATCTATGAGCAACTCAGCCAAGACAAAGATGGCGTCCAGGATCACCAAACACACAACCAACACCTGCAAGCAGAGACAGTTATAATGTCAACTTCTATTAGAGTTTTCAAAGTAAAAGAAAAAACTGATGGAAGGTACTTGAGCTCAAAACCAGTTGTAGTTGAACTAAATCTAACATCTGACATTGTGAAGAAAATAAGGTCCTCTTGCTTTAAACTTTCTTGTCTTTTGCTGCATTTTATTGAGGAAAAATATGGAACAATAGCTGAGTTATAAACTGCTACAGTTACAATGACGCTATTTCTGCATAGCCCATTGAATACCTGTGTTTCACTGTTCTATGGCATAATCCAGTCAATATTCAAAAGAGGACGAGGAATCCTCTGAAACACTTGTTATGGGTTGGAAACTGTGGACGATTCAGCCAGGGATCAAACCACCAAGCTTCTGATTAGAAGATGACCTGCTCTACCTCCTGAGCTAAAATCACCCCACTGGTCAGAACAAAACTTCGATAAAGGCACGTAAACGAGAACGAACAGTTTGTAGGGCTGGGGGAACCTATATAGATGAGAACCATAAGGAGCGTGTATGGAGGCGTGGTCAGACTCCTGAAATTCTGTTCCTCTAAATCTCCAACACAATAGCAGCCGCTTTAAAAGCTGTCCAGACATGACTGAGATGATGATCTCGAACAGAAGCTCAACCAAATTTACACGACATACATTTTTTTATTTTTATGGACTTTTAATCGTTTGCCCACCCTTATATTCTTCTGTCATTGTAATAGCTGAGTAGCTTTGGCAGACTGGAAGGCTCAGATAACAGTTTCTTTGGTACATTTTCTGAAAAGACGACAGCGACATACCTGGAAACGTTCTGAGCTGTACAGCCTCTTGAATGAATCCCTAAATGTTAACGTAACTGGAAGCTGTGCCGTAGCCGGACTCAACTCCTCGCTGGAAACGTGCAGTTCTTCCTCGTCGCTCTGGACCACATGCTGGTCCCCCACAGCAGTGAAATGCTTCAGGTACCGAGACATGATGGCAGGTTGAGGGATGAAGAGAGAGGACCACGTCCCACTTCAGCGCACCTTGGAGAGAAGAACACGAGTGTGCATTTCACTTTAAAGCCATGAAGTGTGGAGCCATAAACCGACGTTTTGCAAGCTGTAGTTCATAAAGTTGAGCAATGTTGCAGGTTCCACTTAAGACCAAAGATGGCATATGTTCAAAACGCTGTATACCTTCTCTACAGATTTCTCCATGTTAGTCAATCCCAGTTTACTTCTCCTTTTTTAGTATTTGCAACATGCTACTGACAAACCAACCTTTTAGTATAGCATACAAAGGAGGCTGAGGAGTTGCTTACTCAATAGATCTGGAAGGAAAAGTCATAAGACTGGTTTGGTTATCATGAAAATCCATCCTATCAAAATGTCATGATATCCAGACTGAAGGGCTGTTGAGCCCAGAGCTCCACAGGCTGATGTATAGATTACGAACCAGCTATGGGTGCTCTGTTCTTAAACGATAATCAAGTGACAGAAGCACCAAACCCCAGACATGTTTCATTAACTGCAGAGCTAATAATAGTACATCTTACATCTTGAATTTACTACAAACAGTTCCGCAAAGGTAAATGTTAATTTCAGCTACTACTAACACACTTTTTCATATGCGTTCATCTGTGATGTGATGGAAGATGTGCAGCAGAACACGGATTTTTCGAGCCTTACTCTGACGCAAATGGTCATTTTACAGGCGTTTTTAACTATCCTGGTGTAGCACTTAAAAGTACAAGAAGTCAGAAAGTGAGCGTAAAATTTCCGAGATTCTGCAGCACTGAGCGCAGCTTTGTCGCTTCAGGTCTGCTGGATTTTTCTGTTTATGCGTCTCCGACGTTGGCAGGAGGCTGAAACTCGTGATAGACGCGTCCATCCCTTTTACTTTTGCCAAGTAAGCATTTTATACTGAGCACAGCGCAGGCCGGACTCTGCTCAGCGGAAGCTGTTATTAGGTTTACACGAATAAACGGTGACAGCAGCTTACCTTCACCTTCACCTTCTCCTTTGGCGCTTTCAACGCTCCTCTCAGAGAAAGTTACTCGGCGTCAAAAAAAAAAAACCCCTAAAGAACCTCAAAACTCCGCCTCCGTCTTCAGACCTTCCTCCGCCCGCTTCTGTCCACCTACCCGCCCCCGCCCGTTTTTTTATTTGTTTTGCTTTATTTTGTTATCAAACGTTTATTTCATTACAGCCCATTTCATAAAGCTATACAAATCTTTTTTGAGCAAAATTGAAATATTGCTGACAAAAAGCTCTAGATGAGCTGCCCCTTTCCCCGCTTGCGTTGTTGCTCTAATTTTCTTTCTCCTCCATAATAGCAGCACTGAGCGTTATGTTCGAATATATGTGCTGATTGATTGATTTCCTTTGGTTTATTTATATTCATTATCTACGCGTTTCATTTAAACATTTATTTAAATCATCCTTGATAGTGATGATATAGATCAGTGGTTTCCAAACTTTTTTCGCTGGGCCCCCCTTTGTTTTACAGAAAAATGTTCGCGCACCCACCCCTCTGCGCGCACACGCACGCACTAACACATCCTCCAACCACACACGCCCATATTTTGCTCAATTGCGGTTTATTTCACACCTCAAACATTTAGTAAACAATTAAGCAAATACAAAACGCAGCTGTTTCATCCACATAAACGGCGTTTCGAATCACCGAAAACTGAGATTTTTTAAAACTCATTTTTTGCTTTTATGTGTGGACAGGAATACAGAGTTCATCATGCAACATCAAAGATATGTGCCTTTTTTCACGTCAGCTGTGCGCCACGTTATTGCAGAATGGCAGATAAACAGTATTTTGTCTCTATCTTCAGGTTTTACACGCTTACATATAAACATGCAGTTACTGTCCCTCCATTTACAAAGGCAGAGGCATCACAGTGTGATTATTTTACTGTAGTTGTTTTTTTCCTGTGTAATAATATTCAACATTGCTGTCAATAAATTAAAAAAAAAAAAAACGCCTTTCTGTGCAAAATGGGTTCAAAAGCAGAAACAGCTGTGAGATCCTGTTTGTCTGTGATTTAGACAGGGGGAACAAATCGTGGCAGGATCAGCCTGATGTTATTTGTATCCCACTGTAACTTTACTGTATAAAGAGCAAACATCTCCAACATGTCAGGAGTAGTTAGTCATTACAACAAGTGTTTGTGAACTAAAGATCAAGAATGTGGGATCCTGTTTGTCCGTGATTTAAACAGCCCAGCGCCGCTCCCGATGAAGGAAAGACCAATCCTGCAGGGAGACCTACCTCAGCACTTGTGCAGGTGAAGCCAAAGGGAAGATTTACTTCACCATATTTTCTAGTCTTTGGCTTAGAATGAAGTTGGTTTGGAAACATATTCAGCGATGCTTCATTTCCTGCTTTGTGTTTCTGTGGGCGCCGTGCTAGCAGTGTCCAAGCATTGGTTTTTTCTTTTTTTTCCCTTTTCATGCCGCCCCTGCAATGGCTCTGCGCCCCCCCTAGGGGGCGGGCCGCACACTTTGGGAAGGTCTGATATAGATAATGATACAGTACCCTGTAACAGGTACCTTACAGTCCACACCGCAACTATTAAAGCATTTTGAATTATTATTCTTTAACGTGTTTTGGTTCTATTACCATTTTTATACTGAAAATACCCTGAACTGGTAAAAGTCTTCTGCCTTTGGTTAGGTATCAGTTTATCTTATCCAGGTAACTTTGGGGTTGAGCATGGGCTCGCTTCTTACAAGTGTACATTGGTAAGCTTCAAACATCCAGTTTTGAGAACAACAGACATGAACTCACCACTGAAAAATCATTTTTGCATCATTTTTCACTTCCTACCTCTGCAGGTGTGTTCTGCTGTGTAGCTCTCTTTGAATTTCTTGATGATAGGTCTGCCTTTAGTGCTGCACACTTGGAAATGTTGTGATAACTTTGCAAATCCTTCTGCTCTGTGAGCATCAAAAACTTTTTTTTCTCAAGTCTAAACTGAGTTTGGACTTGGGTTTTTTTTTTGTTTGTTTTGGGGCATGATACTTTCTCCGTGACAGCTCAAAGCCATGCTGAAGTGGAAGATAACCCTCAGTTTCAACTTGATTTTCAAGCTTTGACCATTACAGTGTTAAAGCTGGTCATTGCACTGCAGTGGTTTGTGCTAAGCCTCAATAAAAAGGTAAATTCTTCAGGGGGCCAATAATACTGAGCCTGATCATTTTTTTTTGTCCTGAAATTATTCTGTTATTGTGCGCAAATAGAAATGTCTCATGCTTTCTAAAGAAAACTAGTATGTTTAGATTATATATATATATATATATATATATATATATATATATATATATATATATATATATATATATATATATATATATATATATATGGATATATATATATATATATATATATATATATATATGGATATCTACAATGATGACCTGGCTTTTGTTCTTACAGTTTTCTCTGAAATATCTGATTTTATTGCAAATTCAAAAATCATTTTTGGAAATTTTAACACTGAATTAAACATTTAGTAAATCACTCAAGTAGATCAGCAACTCTAAGGCATGTAGCATACATCAAAAGAAAGGAAAAGAAAATATGAAGGATTTTGGTCTTGGCGACGGGGACTCAAAAATGTAAAAAACATGGATTGTATTTTTTTTCTCTGCCATACATCAATCATTTGTTTTCCTACAAGCAATTCTATTGTTGAAAAAAAAAGAAACTTACAGAAAATATTCTATCATTATGTTTCCATATACAGAACCCATTTTAAATCACACATGGCTGTTTAATAACCCCCAGATATGACAGATTTATAAAGACTTGGCTAACTTTATTCAAACAAATGATCTTTACCTCTAGAAAGAGGTAAAGATAAAAGATAAAAAAAATCATTAACTTCTCATAAAATAAAAAAAACAGGAAAAAATTGGAACACAATGTTGAGTGAAAAATTGAACGACTAACAGACACACAACAAATCCAAACGAACAAACACTGAAATAACTGCAAAATTATGACTAAATAATATTTTATCTAAAAAGGCAGAATTTTTGCTATAAGAAACTTTAATATAATAAATTTAAATACAGTATTGAATCAAGCAAATCAGTCACATTTCTGGACAACACTGTTAATTCAATTTACATTTATTTATATGGTGTGAACTCACAACAGTCACTTTAAGGCATTGGATTGTAAGGTAAATACCCTACAATAACAACAATAACAATAACAACAACAACAACCTCTTTGAGCAAACGGGAAGTAAAAACTTTTAACAAGAAGCTCCGGCAGAACCAGGCTCACGGACGGGCAGCCAGGAAGACAAGACAAACAACACACTGTAGAAGAGAGCCAAAGATTAATAACTAATGATTAAATGCAGAGTTGAGTATAAAAAAAACAGTGAAAAATAATTAGTTCTCTATTCATAAAAGCTGGCCCTTTTAGTTATGGACACACAAAACCAAATGTTCAATAGTCATATTCAATAGACAGCTCAGCTCCTCTCTTCACTTTTTTTTTTTTTTTTTTTTTTTTTTTTTTTGCCTGTCCCATTTGGTTCTTTAGCCGTCAGAATTGTTGTCTGAAGACCAACAAGGATACACAATGGATTTATTTTGCCAAATGGATCATCATGGCATTGCCGTATTGGTCCATTTGATCGACCTTTGTTTTTATTATTTATTTTATTTTCAGTTGTTACAGACGGGACAGACATGAGTGAGGGATAGGAAAGGGAGAAAGAAAGAGGAAGGAAAAGAAAAACAGAAGGGGAGAGGGACAGTGAGAAAAGGGGGGAAGAAAAAATATCTCCGGGATCACCTGTTGAGAGAAAAAGAAAAGAAAACAAGCAAAAAAAACAAAACAAAGCAACATACTATACACAACACCATCGCATTAATCTAGCTAAGTGTAAACAGCAGTAAATACTAAATATTGAATGTTGTTGTGCAGCACAGACAGCGCACAATGTGCTTTGAAGTAGCAGCCAAGAAAGGTGTGATTTAAGTCTACGAACAGTGAACACCCATGTGCACACCTGTGTGGATCGGCGCGCTTGTATTCAAATGGTTTCCCCATGTAATGATCTGCTAGAGGATGTAGAGAGCCATAGCCCTGTCCCCCAGGGCATGAAGCAGGCATGGAGGAGATCCAGGCCCCAGACATCCAGAGGCCCCAGAGTGCAAGAGCCCAAGGAGGACCACTGGAGGGGCATCCGTGCCACCTTCATGGGAAGGGCTGAGGATCCCCAGACGAGGGGTCACCCAGTAGCCACCGGGCAGAAGCTAGAGGGGGCTGCACCGGCGTGCCCGCCGGCTCCGCCGGCAGCCAGCTGTGCCAGAGTGAACCGAGCCGCAGGCACAGAGGCCGGAGGCCCGAGGGCCCCCCGCGCCCCGGAAGAGGCCTGACCGAGCAGCAGGCGCCAGGCCCCGCCAAGTAGCCACTGGGAGTGAGCTGGCACATGACCTGAGCGCCCAGCCCCGGACACCAAGAACCAACAATGCACCGACCCCTGAGGGCATCAGTCACCGGCAGGGAGTGTGGTGAGGGGAGATAGGCCTCCACACTTTGGAGGGCCTGGGAGTTCCCAGAGAGGTGAAGTCTAAGACCCGACCTGACATATAGACACAGACAAACAGGCACACACAGACACAGACATGCATTACCACCCTCATGCACACATATACAAACACTCAGCACTCACCCAACGTAGGAATAAACCCGGATATGTAAATGGACATGTACACACAATCACACTCCCCAAACATACTCTATACCCCGGGTCCAGGTATCCTCACCCCCAGAGATGGAAACGGCACCCAGACCCAAGAGATGTTACCCTTCCCTCCGGGGTGGAGGCAAGCAGACCGCCCCAGGCTCCGCGGCAGCAGGGAGGCCAATCGGACAGCCAGCATCTCTTCCCAGCCCCCCCGCCCCGATGGCTAGCAGAGAACGGGGGTGTGTTAAGACCCCATACCTCCCTCCGCCCGCTCAAGTGTAGTGTTGCTGCGTGTTGCTCTAAAGTGTATTTAAAACAAGGGAGAGCATGGTGCTGCTGCCAGAGAGCAGCAGGTGTTAGCACGGCCCCTCCCGAGAACCCTCAATGTCTACATGGATTTAAAATTGAGAGGTGGGCACCGGCGCCAGAGGTAGGTTTGAATACACAGACCGTCTACTGGACACCGTTAACGTGCCCACCCTCAAGGCCCTATATATATATATATATATATATACACATACATACACATACACACATACATACATACAGACAGACATGAACTCACCACTGAAAAATCATTTTTGCATCATTTTTCACTTCCTACCTCTGCAGGTGTGTTCTGCTGTGTAGCTCTCTTTGAATTTCTTGATGATAGGTCTGCCTTTAGTGCTGCACACTTGGAAATGTTGTGATAACTTTGCAAATCCTTCTGCTCTGTGAGCATCAAAAACTTTTTTTTCTCAAGTCTAAACTGAGTTTGGACTTGGGTTTTTTGTTTGTTTGTTTTGGGGCATGATACTTTCTCTGTGACAGCTCAAAGCCATGCTGAAGTGGAAGATAACCCTCAGTTTCAACTTGATTTTCAAGCTTTGACCATTACAGTGTTAAAGCTGGTCATTGCACTGCAGTGGTTTGTGCTAAGCCTCAATAAAAAGGTAAATTCTTCAGGGGGCCAATAATACTGAGCCTGATCATTTTTTTTTGTCCTGAAATTATTCTGTTATTGTGCGCAAATAGAAATGTCTCATGCTTTCTAAAGAAAACTAGTATGTTTAGATTATATATATATATATATATATATATATATATATATATATATATATATATATATATATATATATATATATATATATATATATATATATATGGATATCTACAATGATGACCTGGCTTTTGTTCTTACAGTTTTCTCTGAAATATCTGATTTTATTGCAAATTCAAAAATCATTTTTGGAAATTTTAACACTGAATTAAACATTTAGTAAATCACTCAAGTAGATCAGCAACTCTAAGGCATGTAGCATACATCAAAAGAAAGGAAAAGAAAATATGAAGGATTTTGGTCTTGGCGACGGGGACTCAAAAATGTAAAAAACATGGATTGTATTTTTTTTCTCTGCCATACATCAATCATTTGTTTTCCTACAAGCAATTCTATTGTTGAAAAAAAAAGAAACTTACAGAAAATATTCTATCATTATGTTTCCATATACAGAACCCATTTTAAATCACACATGGCTGTTTAATAACCCCCAGATATGACAGGTTTATAAAGACTTGGCTAACTTTATTCAAACAAATGATCTTTACCTCTAGAAAGAGGTAAAGATAAAAGATAAAAAAATCATTAACTTCTCATAAAATAAAAAAAACAGGAAAAAATTGGAACACAATGTTGAGTGAAAAATTGAACGACTAACAGACACACAACAAATCCAAACGAACAAACACTGAAATAACTGCAAAATTATGACTAAATAATATTTTATCTAAAAAGGCAGAATTTTTGCTATAAGAAACTTTAATATAATAAATTTAAATACAGTATTGAATCAAGCAAATCAGTCACATTTCTGGACAACACTGTTAATTCAATTTACATTTATTTATATGGTGTGAACTCACAACAGTCACTTTAAGGCATTGGATTGTAAGGTAAATACCCTACAATAACAACAATAACAACAACAATAACAACAACAACAACCTCTTTGAGCAAACGGGAAGTAAAAACTTTTAACAAGAAGCTCCGGCAGAACCAGGCTCACGGACGGGCAGCCAGGAAGACAAGACAACACACTGTAGAAGAGAGCCAAAGATTAATAACTAATGATTAAATGTTGAGTATAAAAAAAACAGTGAAAAATAATTAGTTCTCTATTCATAAAAGCTGGCCCTTTTAGTTATGGACACACAAAACCAAATGTTCAATAGTCATATTCAATAGACAGCTCAGCTCCTCTTCACTTTCTATAAGTGTCTAAAACAAACTGCATATCTGGTGCCACATGCACTTAGGGACATGTTTGAAACATGCTGTTCAATTTGATACAAACTGATTTGCACAGAAGTCCAATAACCAAACACCATTTGGGTTCAGATCAGGAAGCTGTTGCTCCAGTCACACTGCTAAATGAAACTTTTAATAACAGGCAGAGTATGACAACAGTTACTGTGTTGATAGGAGTTATGTGGGTTAGTTCAGCTTCACCACTAGGGGGCAGTCTAAACCAAATTGTGATATATACTGTTTTACATGCATGGATGTGAGCCACGTTAAAAAGAAAGAAGCTTGCTCACTACTACTGATGTTTTATTAAAAACACGACAGTTACCATACGGAACAAGCTCAAATAAGTTGCATTAAATAATCAGTCTAGATTATCACTAACAAACCTGCTAGCAGCAGCTGCCAATGTTAATTTTAACCCAGAGTAGTGTAGTTACATTGGTTTCAAAATGTGGTTGTAGATATGAAGGTTTTAAATTCAAACTATATTAAAACAGCTTAAAAAAAAGTTATGATCACTACTATAACACTATACAGATAATTATCTTTGATTTAATCAGAGTTCTGCCTTTGCCAGCATGTAGTCCAGTTGGTTTTATGGTTAGTTTACTGGGGGGTGAACACAGCTGTGCCAGAGTTTGTTTTCCTCCCCCTACAACTGCAGTATTCAGGAACCTTCAAATATAAATTGATCACAAACATCAAATGTCTTGTTCCAGTTAGGCATTTATAAAAGCAACGACACATTTCCAGTTCAGTTTATTCACCTTTTAAAGAGGAAGCTTGAAAACACACAAAGTAGGGACAAAAAGGTTTAAGTACATTTCTCAAATAAAGATGATTCCATCACATCAGGCCAATGAAACAGACAGATGACAAATGTTGAGCCAAAATGAGGAACAATCATGCATTTGTCTATTATTTAGCCTCTTGTACAATAATGCTTGTACCATTGTATAGTCAGACTTCAGCACCACTTCTTGCTGTTTTTATTATGACCCCAAATGAGTGATGCCATAAACTTGCAGTAAAGAGTTTCCTAGAAAGCCGTTTCTCATAATCTGCAAACCTCACAGTTGACATTTGTGGCTTTCAGACAGAACGTTGGTTTAAGGGATTTCAGCATTTGCTTCATTTTTCCAAACAGAATTTACAGCCATCTTTTCTCTTCAACCTCAGAATTATCCAACTCAAAATGTACACTTGCTGTACTCCAGTGTAAAATGTGTTCAATATGACCCATTGATGCTGCTGCTTAGATTAAAGACATTAAAAAACAAAGATTTTGATAGATCTGGTTTTAAACCTTCAAATGAGGGATTAGAAACAAAAATATAAAATAAAACCCTCGTCTTGAAATCTAAAGCCCCTGTGAGGTCGAGGTATGCAGACAGAACTCCACATCCTGACATTTGCCGAAACTGGTCGATGTAGCCAAGACAGCAGTTGCATCCAAGTCCTCCAAAACTGCCTGTCAGGATCCCTGTCGACACAAAACCAAAGCACAAGTATTACTATTATTATTCAATCTGCACAGTGAAGGTAACTGAACTATTACCACAGCATGTTTCAGGCCTTCAGTCAGGTTCTGGTAAATTGTTTTTACTGAAACCTGTGCCAAAGGCCTGACTTTCTCTCCCAATACTAAGATTCTCCAGCAGAGATGAGCCAGTCTCTGTCAGAGCAGTACAAGATTGGGTTCACACCATTTCTCCACATCCTTCATGCACATCACACATGCCTACAGTCAGCATGAGCTCCTTGCAGCATAGTGTTATTATTCACTAATCAGTGCATACAGGGCAAAAACTTAAATACAAGTAAAAGTTGTCGGTGAGACCCACCTTCAGTCTGTAGATATCAGCACCACAGATCCTCTGCCTGCAACACAACCACAACCACTATTATCTCATCTATTCGCAACAGCCTTCATGCTCAGCACCAGGCTAGTTACACCAGGAATGACAAAGATGTGAACACGACAAGACTGCTTAATAGTTCAATGCAGAACAACTGAATTAAATTTACCTTTACGCCTAAAGACGAGCAGTGTGCAGTTCTATTCCATCGCCAACACTCAGCCTTCATGTTTGTTTAACACTGGGTGACAGCACATCTGCAAGAGAAAACACAAGTCCAACATCAGGAGAGTTTTCAAGATGACAATTTGTAGGTGTTCACATTTAAGGCGTTTTTAATTCGTCTGCATCTTCAGACTCAAGACAAAAATCATACATCATCATCATCTGAGAAGGGATCCACTTTAAAGTGAGAACTAATGCAATGGCATAAACCAAATTCACATCAAGCCCCATTTTCTAAACTGAAGTCAGGGAGCGCACAAACGTGCCAATTTATTCTTATGTTGTCACGGTTACTTCTGCTAGCAGACTTATGTGGCAGCATATTTGTGAGAACAATGGAGAAATATGTAGATCTATTTTGAAACAGACAGTTGCAAAGGGAATCCCCCCCCCCCCAGAAAAAAATCTCATTACAAAAAATGTAAAGTTTATCTAGTTTAAACACTTTCACTTGGCACTTTCCTTGCCCATGTCATTCAGTACTATAAAAGCTATAAACAGAATTAGGCAAAGGGGAAAAGACTTTGTTGTCTTGAACAGACATGCCCCCACAGATTTTTTAATTGACTGGCTTTTATATAGCTGTTAATAGCCAATAAAGCACTTTCTAATTGATCATTTAGTTTTTCTTGGAAATGTTTTATTCGCAAAAGCAGATTTCTCACAGTTAAGCCTTAACCGTAACACTTTAAATCTAAAAGACTGACCAGCTAAAGTCACTGCCTGTGGTGTCCGTTCCACAGTAACAACATGGCGGGGCCGCAGAGGTGTCCACTGCAGCCGGTCCATCTGAACCCACTGGGAAAAAGAAGCGAAACCAGTTAAAAACGTCCGGCATGAGAAGTACTGAGTGGTAAGAGCAGACATCCGTCATTGTTTAATTCATTCTGCACCGCCCTGCTGCTCCGTCTTTTTCGCCGACATGTGTTTGCGCGTGCGCAGTGTGAGAAGCTGCGGTGACACTCATTTCAAACCTGTTTGAGATCCTCCCGACCAAGCGATTGATGATCGGGAGCTGGTCGTGAGGCGTTAATCGCTTCTCGTTACCCCACGTATACTACACGATGCACGACGAAGGCCAAAATCGGGCCGATCGTCGAAACGGTCGCACTACTGAAAAATCGGCTCAAAATGGGCCAAAAATCGCACAGTGTGAGCCCAGCTTAACGTCGCTCCTCGCACAGGAGTAGCCCACAGACTGGTTGTTGCACATATTTTTTGATGCTGTCTCCCATCAAGCGCCCACAAGTAAACGCGGACTGCCATTGCACTACACCCGCTCTGCGTCATAAAACTTTCGAGTCCTGTTTTAACACAAATTTGTCGCATGGATAAATTACACTCGCGTTAGTCTTTTTCCTTGTCAAAGCACGCACGGGCCTCTACTGATCAGCCCTCACCATACTGAAGTTCCCTCCTTCTGCACCACATCTTCCTGCTGACTGAGAGGCAGACCACACGTCTTGTGTCAATTTATTAAGCGCGGATACCGCTGTGCATTGTGGGACAGGAAGCTCTTCCAACTGTTTTTTTTTTAACCTTTATTGAAAGAAATGATCATATACAAGAGAAGTCAAGGAAACAGACCAGTATTGAAACAATTTATATTATAATGTTGATGAAGCAAGTCGTTTTAACTTTAAAGGGAGAAAATAAAATATCTCGGGTATAATAATAAGGAACATGGGCCTTTTGACACAGGCAGGAATATTCAGAATAGCAAGTACTTTGTGATTTTACAGTATAGTACAGCAGTTTTTTATTTATATTAGAAATAAGCCTAAGTGACTTAAAATTATGACAAAAGTAATTCAAGAAGACGGTAAACAGAGGAGAGGTATTTTTTCCACTTACATGAATGAATAGAATACTTACATAACACTATTACAAAATCGACAACATCTGAGATTTTAGAATCCAGATTGTCCATAAAGTAAAGAACAACCTTCGATGTGAAAGAAGGTATATTGGAAACCCAACAGTGTATTTCAAACCAAAGAGCATTAACATACTGACATTTGAAAAATAGATGTTCTAATGTTTCTGCATCAGAAGAACAGAAAACACGAGTTGGACTCTAAATTAAACCTTTTATACAGGAATTCTCCAACTGGATAAATGTGAATACTTTAAAGTATTTGCGATAAGATTTAACAACGGTATGTTTATCGCTTTACAAGCCTTATAATTATTAAATGAAACGTCATTTTTATATTTATCAATAAATTCTTCGTAACATAGCAAGTTTCCGTTTTTGTCAAGAAGATCAAAAATAAAACATACAACCCTATCATACCCGTTGGATTTAAATAAAGACTTCTTATTGACGACTATAACCCTGTAATTCCACATCACAGAATTGTGAAGTGAAAAATTGTGGGTGAAAATTAGTTTCCCAAAATCCAAAGCAAGCTTATAGAAACTACACAACTTAAGAGGAATCTTAGAAAATCGCATTTGAGCAAAAAATCTAACCCCGACCTTATTAAAGAGTTTGTTTGGAATATGGTAGCACATAGATTGAGGATAGGAAATGCAATCATTTAACCATGTGAGCCTGAATGCAGCAATAATGGATTCAAAGTCTAAAGCTTTTAAGCCCCCATTTTCATAGTCTTTAACCAGTTGTGATTTGCATATATAATGCGTTTTATTTTTCCAGATAAAGCTGAATATAATAATCATTTTTGGAGATGTAAAAATTGAATAACAGGGGTATATGAGTCTTGAAAGTCCTTCTGCTTTAGACAGTAAGATATGACCTAATATGGATAAATCATTAATCATTAATCTAGCAGTTATGTTATTAACCTCTCGATCATTAATATTTTTACTGATTATTAAACCAAGGTATTTTACCTCCTCTTTTACTGGAATATTGTTAATAATTAGGGATGGGTACCGGTGTCCGGTGCCATGATGGCACCGGTTCTGACATAAACGGTAGTAACCAGACCGAAAAGCAGCGCACATTTCGGTGCTTTATTTCGGTGCTTTTTTTTCCTGAGCTGTGATACACTTTAGATTCTAGCCAATCATTTTACGTTTCCGAGGATAGTAGGCGGGGCCAGGTGCGTACGTTCTTTTAGAGCAGAGCTACAGATTAAAATGCCCAAGACCAAGCGGTCAAAAGTCTGGCTGTACTTCACAGCAAAATATGCAAACTCAGCAGCCTGCAACAAGTGCTTTAAGCTGATACTGTGACACTGTCAAAGGAGGTAACACCTCAAATCTGATGAAACACCTGGCGACATAGCGGTTTTTTTTAAAGCCGAGAAATGCGCCGTATTTGATAGCTTGCTGCGAGACCTCACACCGAGCACATCTACTGCGCGTGTGGTGCCTGTTAACGGACCCGGAGCCCTGCTAGTGTAGCAGAAATGATGACGGATATTGATGGCAGCAGCAGCCGTTCTTCTCTGCGTGAGTAGCTTAATGTTGTTCGTGTGTAATTTACGTTGAGTAGGCTAACCACGTTATTACATTAATGCATGTAAGGTGAACTAGCAAACATCATCATAGCTACATGCGGCTGTCTTCTTGTTTGATGGCAGATACTCCCTTCACCCTGGCCAAAAAGGCTAAAATGACCAAAGAAAAAGTGGAAAACAGTTAAACATGAGAGGTTTTTGGACAAAGTTTGTGTTTTTTCCATTGTTTAAGCACTGCTTCCAGCCAAGAGTGATACCATATATGCCCCATAGCTGCAGAAAAGGCTAACATTGTTATCTTTTTACAAAAAAACAGCTAAACATGAGAGGTTTTTGGACCAATTTTGTGTTCTCCATTCTTTAAGCACCGGTTTGAGCACCGTTTAAGCACCGGCACCGTTTCAAAAGTACCGGTTTGGCACCGGTATCGGATAAAACCTAAACGATACCCATCCCTATTAATAATACTTTGATTACAGCTGTGCACAGCTAAGATTTCACATTTTTTAAGATTTAGTGTTAAGCCGGATGCTTTTGAGAATGAAAGGATTTTATTAATTGCAATAGAGACCATATTTATATTCTTTAGAAATAAGGCAGTGTCATCAGAAAATTGACTAATTTTAAATTCTTTATCAAGAATGTTTACGCCTTCCAGATCTGAAGGGAGTTTGATATAAATGGCAAGCATTTCTGTTGCAACAATAAACAAAAACGGGCTAATAGGGCATCCCTGTCAAAGGCCACGATTAATTTTAAAACGATTAGAAAACCCGTGATTGAGTGCAATACTACTTCTTATATCTCTGTACAACATTTTCACTACACTAACAAATCTGGGACCAAACCCCACAGCCTCCAGAGCTTTAAATAAAAAATTATGCTTCTAAGAATCAAAAGCTTTAAAGAAATCAAGAAATATAATAAGGCTATCATCGATTAAATAATTGTAATCCAACATATCTAATACTAAACGGGTATGATGATGAATGTGACCTTTTATAAAGGCTGACTGTGTCTCATCTATTATTTGAGTTATTCCTGTTTTTAATCTGTTGGCATAGACATGAGCTAACAATTTATAATCACAGCAAAGAAGTGTGATTGGTCTCCAATTATCTAAAAGGATAGAGCCCTTGTTTGGTTTAGGAAGTAAAGAAATTATTTCTCCTTTCATAGTTGGAGAGCATCTGATTATTTATACATTCATTAAATACCTGGGATGGAAAGGTGCTGCGCC
Organism: Neolamprologus multifasciatus; assembly: GCF_963576455.1. Classification (NCBI taxonomy): domain Eukaryota; kingdom Metazoa; phylum Chordata; class Actinopteri; order Cichliformes; family Cichlidae; genus Neolamprologus; species Neolamprologus multifasciatus. Next base: position 12,864,918 of record NC_140440.1, on the reverse strand, counting down.
TAACTGGAGGGCAGACTAACTGTGTATATGAAGAGCAGCGCCGCCCTAGGCCACAGTAACAAACAACAGCAACAGAACCTGAAAAGTCAGCGCCACCTGCTGGTCAGGCTCAGAACAATGTGGATCATAAAGATGAGGAGGAAAAGGAAGGAGAAGAAGAGCAGCCTGGTGCAGCAGGAGCAACAGGCAACAACTGCTCACACTGTCAAACCAAAACACCAGACAATTATATCCACGCTCTTTGGTTCTGTCCACCAGTTCAGAAGTTTTGACGCGAGATATGTGAAGACTTATCGAAGTGTCTGAAATGTAACATTCCAACTTCCCCTTTAGTGTGTTTGTTGGGCAGCTTAGATAATGTCACTACAGATAAGAATATAGCCCATATGGTTTTCACTGCCCTATGCATCGCCAAGAAAACAGTCCACATGAACTGGAAAAATAAAAATAATCCAGCGAGAAGCAGGGACCATTCCAGGCACAGCTGACAGCCCAGGCAGTGGTTGAGGTCAAGGGTCGTGCCATTTGGGGTCCTGCTAGTCATCATGAGGAGATTTTTTTTGAAGAACAGTAAAATCCCCAAAATACTGGAAGACATTCTGCGGTGACGTTGAGGAAGATGACAGGGGTGTACGACGTGCTCTGCCCCCTTCAACCTACAGCTGCGTTGGAGCGGAAGAGAGATCAGCGATGGAATTATGACTCTTTAAACACCGCAGACACAAGGAGCCCGGACCCTGATTAAAACTGACTGACAAATAACTTGTGCACATTTTTATGACAGTGAGACAGTTTCTTTAGTGTGCAGTAGATCCTCATTCTTCTCAGTAAAAGCAAAGGACATGAACAAAAGAGGATGAGAGAGAATAGCCAAGTAAGGGTGCACAGTGTGAACTTCTTCAAGTGTACAACAGTGTGGATGTGATACAGAACAGAGGAAATAAATACTGTTATGAATGTGGTTCTTAATGGATGGAGGAATTAAGGTTGGAAGTGTATTCTGATTCTAAGACTGGTCACATTGTTTTTTGGGGGGTGTCTACTTCACACCACAGTATTCGAGCAGTTAAACACATGGCAGTGGGGGAAGCATTCGCACTGGGAGAATCTTACAGGTATTGGAGTCTGTTGTGCTTCTTTTGGCCATGGAGGAAGGAAACTTAGTTCTGCCCCAGGATGAAGGCGAGGTGTGATGTGATCTCTCAGTGGAGAGATCAAGAGGGGTATTGTTAAGATTAATAGATTGCTTAACTAGCAGGACAAAGTAGCATGTAGTAACTGAAGGAGTCATCACAGCCAATCAGTTCTCAGGGAAATGGAACATCACATAAATATTTCTCTTCTTTGATTTTCATCAATATATTTCCTTTGATATATTTTCTGTCAATATGCATGTTCTTTTTGTTTTCATATTATAATTTATATTTAATTGTGTTGTGTTTTGCAGTGTTTTGTGTTGTTTCACTTTAAATTTGTTTAAAAGGAAAAAGCTGAAAATTTAAATAGTTAAAAGTTGAAATGTGAATAGTTGATTTTTGTATTATATGATTTATTTATTACATTTTATGTGGAGTGAATAACTAAAAGTATATTTACGGTGGCCCCTACAGACAAAACACGTACAAACTCCAAAACACGTAAAAACTCAGAAGCACATAAAAACTCAAAACACGTACAAAAGACAACAGAAGTGCTCCAGGATGCTAGGGGCAGTGTTGAGGTTTTGTTACCTAGTGGCTACACAAGCCAGCAAGTACCAACAACCGGATTTGGTGTGTGGTAGTAACAGGTAAATGAACATTTTTTTTTTAAAAATTATTTGACTATATATGAATGCTTGCGTATAAATACACAAACAATACACATATACTTTCATGCTTTCAATTGTGTAATTTAAGTGATCTAGGTAGCTCTGTTTTGGAAGTTCAGTTCATGCTAGAAATGTGTTTTGGAGTTTGTACGTGTTTTGTCTCTAGGGGCCACCGCATATATTTATATATAAGCATATATAAATAAAACCACTTTTTTTTACATTAGTAATTCCTTTTGTGCATAATTTTATATTATTGTTAATAATAAATTAATTAAAGCAACAAAAAAACCTGAAGAGCCGGTTCTCTAAAAAGAGCCGGAAATCCCATCACTACTGGCGTGGCCTCTTCAGGGACTCCGGGATGGCCAGTTCCACCGCCGATGGACCGTCCTGGGACCCGTCCCTCGTCCGCCTCGGAGCTGTCCTCCTCTGTGGGCCTGTAAAACACAGCACAAAACACCACAAAGAAATGAGAAGGCTGCTACTAGATTTTCATTTTCAACATTGAAAAAAAACAGGATATAAACAGATTGGCTGTAGATATTTAGTAAAGGCAATCACAAGGGAATCCAAGCGAGTAAAAAGTTATCAGTGCTTGCTGTACATCTGATGCTACAATTACATACCTGTGGTTGCAGCAGCAGGAGCAGAGGGACCAGGGGGAGCCAGGAGAAGCAACAGGGGATGCTCTGCTGCAGAATATTGTCTTGACTCTTTCAAGATAATATTAAATGTTAACAGGTTTTAAACAATAGTTAAAGAGAAAGTATATACAGTGGTCCCTTATTTATTGCAGCAGGGGTTCTCAGAATAACTAGGCCCTCGCCATGCACTTTATACACTTTTTTTCACACACACATGAATATTACTCACAGTTCTCACAAGTTGATTCTCAAAGTGCAAACCTTTGTAGATTGCAAAATGTAAAAGTATTATTATTCCAGACCCCAGTCGGACGGCCACTCCTCCCAGCCCCCCCGCCCCAACAGGCAACAGAGAACAGGGGGGTGTGAAGACTCCAAACCTCCCTCCGCCCGCTCATATGTAGTGTTGATGCATGTGTGTTCTAAGGAGCATTTAAAACCCAGGAGGGCATGGAGCTACCTGCCAGAGAGCAGCAGGTAAGCGCATAGCCCCTCCTGATAGCCCTCAGTGTCTACGTGTATTTAAAAATGAGAGGTGGGCAACGGCGCCAGGGGTGAGGTTGTACACCCTGATGGTCTTGTGGATGCCGTGTAGCGTGCCCACCCCCAAGGTCCTATATGTATGTGTTATGAGAGTGTGAGTAATGTGAATGTTTTAGTTGTGGGATAAAAGAGGCAAGTGGCTCCTCCCTGGGGCCAGCTTCCCCACTGACCCCAGTAGGCACCCTCATACCCCCATACAGCGACAATAGTTTCAATGTAGTGCAAATTTTGCACGGCAGCTGAAAAACGAGCACTAAAATGGTAAAAGCAAAAATCCCTATTTTGACGTCACAAAATACAAAGAAGAGGTTTGTTTTTCTAACAAACAAATGTTTTCTGTCAATGATTCCTGCAAGGACGACCATGTATGTGTGTTAAAATCACAGCTGGGAATAACGTTTAGGCCAGTGAAGGCCACAGAAGTCGCCGCCCTTCTGTCGGAGTCGGAGAGGTTTTTTGACTGGTCACCTAATGTGAGACAAAAGAATCGGCTGTGACAGTCTTTGTCTTACGTGTCTGTAAAAATTTAGTTTGGTCTTAACATTACTGCAGAGATTTACCAGAGATGTGCAGAGCACTGCAGGAGAGTTGTTCACAGCAGGCAATTTAAAATTATGCAATCCATACATTATTAGTAAAACTCCTGTTATGACATATTTTTCAATATTTTTTACAAATTGCGTTATTAAAGTATTTAGCAAAGTATACTGTAGCAAACCTTTTGAGGAATGCACCTAGGACTAGAAGACAGAAGTAAATTAAAATTCTCATAAAAATTTCAAACAAAGTATAACCAACTAAAATATGTTTTGAACTGAGACCTAGTGTAACTCTAATTGGTTTTAATCTGATTTAGCTTAATAAAAGCTCTCACCACCTGCAACAGCCATAGGCAGTATGCAACATATATGCAGGGTGATAAACACTCCAAAAATGCTGTCCTTTTTTGTGAATAGTTGTTGTTGTTATTGTTGTTATTGTTGTTCAGTTCAACAAAATTGTGGGCAGTCCACACCAACTGTGCATCGTGTAAACATATAACTTGTTGGTCAGCAAGAATTAATAAGACAAGAGGACTGTATATGACAAGAGGAATATATACAAACTAGAGAAATATCAAACAGGAAGAAGGCACACAATAGAGGACAGAGTACACGGTTCATGGAGATGGGAGTGGCACGCCTGAGCTAAGGTTTGATTTATTACAAGAATTTATCAACTCACCAGCAGGTGGAAGCAGAGTGTCTGTCATTACTTGATCAACATGCTGGGGCTGCAATGCTGCATTTATTCTACATTGACTTAAATATTTCAACTAATCATAATGAAACAAAGTGCTATAAAGAAATTAGTATTTCATTTAAAAATAAAAACTGCATCGAACTGCTGGGCTAATACTTCTGACAAAGTACTATTCAGGTTTCAGAGCTCATCACAGCACAGAAACAGCTTTAGTGAAGGTTACAAATGATCTTCTTCTGGCCTTTGACAGTGGAGTCATCTCTGTGCTTGTCCTGCTAAACCTCAATGCATGAAGTCAGATAAAACACACCAATTAGTTAAGCTGCAGGAATATCTTAATAAAGACCTGGAAGGCCTCTAATTTTTGCTTCTAAATTCAGATAAAACTGAAAATCTTAGAAATATGATATCTAACAGGATTCTTACTCTGGATGGCATTACCTCCAGTAACACTGTGAGAACACCTTTCATTTAGGACCAGGATATGTCCTTCAATGCATATACAAGACTACTTTATTCCATTTGCGTTGTATCTCTAAAATTAGAAATATCTTGTCTCAGACTATTGCTGAAAAACTAGTTCATGCATTTATCCGGTCGTAAAGTCTGACGTCACTAGCCGTGTCTGGGCCTAAACTCCGCTGCAGGTCCATATATCAAACGATCACTATGGCATTACTGAGAGTTGAAAAACTGTCTAAAGTCTTTCATCTTTAATAAAATGATCAGCGTTCTGCTCTACCAGGTGTAACAATTGAGTTTAACATCCAGGCATCCATGAAAACGGAATTTATGACATTTAACGGAGTTAGAAGTTAGCAGGAAGTTAGCTCGCTAGCTTCTATCTAAATACAATATAGCATGTCCTCACTGGTTTTGGAAACAAATTCAAACGTACAGCTCTGTTATCACTTCCAACATAAATGAAGACAGAAAACTAAACAGCAGTGACGTTTGTTTGTCATTAGTTTGGCTAGCTGGTATATAATGATGTGCTACGTGACCGCTAGCGACACAGCTATGTTAGCATAATATAAACAAGCTAACTTTTTTTCCACTCGATAAAAGTTAACGTGAGTGTTCTCAGTTGTCAGGAACAAATGTAATCGCATGGCAGGATGCTGTAAAAGGACCAAACTTCAGCCAGGAGAACAACTGAGATAATCCATCCACAATACGAGGTTAGTCATTTATATACTGCTGCATGGGCTGGGCTGTAGCTACATCCTAAGGTTTTAAAAACTGAGCTTAAATAAATGATTAGCGGTAATCAAAGCCGAGGGAGGTCAACAGTGATCACTGACTGTTTTAGGAGCTTTTTGAGATTAAATAGAAGAAAATACAAAACATTAAACATGTTAACAACACAAAAGCCATATTAAACGCAGACTACTTTAGGCCCGGAAGTAGGATTCGTCACATCATCATTTAACGACCGGATTGTTTCTGGGCTAGACTGCACTGTAATGTTTTGTTCATTTAACAACCAGCAACACACAAAAAATGCATGAAAAATTCAGCAGCAGTTTGTGTGATCCGAACAAGGCGTGAATCCACTGAGAGGCATCTTTTTCTAGCAGTTTGCATAAATAGTATATGCATATGCTTCACTTGTGATATAAAAATAGTTTTATGAGAATTTCCATTGTAGCAGTGTGGTTTTCTTGTGTAATTGATCGTGCCTGCTCGAATCATTCATGTTTCGTCCTGCACATTGTGGTATTTGCTCACAATGATGTGGTTTAAAAGCTTCTACTTTAAAAAGAAGCATTTAGCATTTAGTTTTAAAAGTTGTAGTTGTATATTTTAAAGGTTATTTTTGTACAAATCTAGATTAATCGTAACAAAATGAGGCCACTTTCAGGAAGGAAGGTCTAAAAACTATTGACAGCTTCAGCTAAAAATAGTCTGCGGCAGCTTGTTTTGAACTAGTTACACGTCCTGTTGATGCCCAAATGCATATGCATTCTGAGTAAACAGGGTTGGTAGGGCGTTGAAAGCAGAAAAGTAGCCAGCCATAGTTTGCATCTTGCATGTGGCTTTGCTTGTTCTTTCACAAGCACTGATAATGGGACATACCACAATGCTGGAAAGTGAAAAAGTACAAGACTTTGATTCAGTCCCTGATTCAGTCAAACTATTTTTAGATAGTTGCCTCGTCACTGGTAATTATTAGCTTGTAAAGTTCAGTGTTTCCACCTATAAACATACATAAGGTCTGAGAAGTTTTGGAGAATCTTGATTACACGAGAATCTGGAGAAGTACCAAGGACTCTGAGAAGAGCTTGAGAAGATGTGGAGGGTGAAGGTAACAGTGGTCCCAGTGGTAATTGGACCACTAGGTGCAGTGACTCCCAAGCTAGGCCAGTGGCTCCAGCAGATCCCAGCAACAACACTGTAGATCTTTGTCCAGAAGAGCGCAGTACTAGGAACAGCTAAGATACTGCACAGGACCCTCAAGTTCCCAGTCCTCTGGTAGAGGACCTGAGCTTGAAGGGCAAACCGCCTGAAGGGGCAACAGGGGATTTTTTTTCCAAATACTAGGCTGCATACAGCACGCAGTGAACCAGTGTGCTTCTGTTTTGATGTCTTTTGAATTTTTCCTTCATCGTGTCACACCTCTGTGAAAGGTTTCACCTTCCCTGTCCTTTGAATGTAAAGTTAATGTTTTATATGATTTTGTATTTAATCAGCATGTCAACAAAAAAACAAGGTAACAGCTTACAAAAAAAGAACAATTTTCATTCATCTTATAGACAAAATTACATACGTTACAACAGAGATCTTGAAAATACTGAAAGTATGATAGAAATAAAAGACTCTGCAGGTGACTTCAAGTCCTTATTTGCAAATGAACTGAGTGAAGAGCAAACTACTTTGATAGTAAATTAAGCCCAATAGCAAAAGCACAATAAAACAGACAGATAGACAGGACACCACAATAAAGACTTTTGTTCAGTATTTTTCAGGTCATTGCATGTTTGATTATGAGTAGGTGTCTGCTAAGCTCTGATATACAGAAAACTAATTCAGTGCATCAGCACTGGCAGCACAGTATTAGTGAAGCCAGTGAAGGTGTAGTTGTAGCAACCAAAACTACTTTAATGGCTTGTGCAACAAAAATACTTGGTTATGGTTAAAAAATTATCTTAGTTTGTCTACTCAGATATGAAACAAATTATGTAACATTTGTGTGCAGGGAGATAAAGTGTGTGGCAATGCGACTGGGGCTGGTTTCACTTAATGTCATGTAAAATGGAAAATGTGACTTATTATTTAGGGTACAATAACTTGAATAAGAAATAACTTAATAGCAGATAATTAAAAAAAAAAAGATGGATGGTTCGATTTGTAGCACACCAAGCTGCACACAGCATACACTTCCTGCAGTCAGCTTTAATCAAAACAATGAGTGTACGTCTGTGGTGGCCTCTTTTCATATTTTCCCTCATTATTTCTCACCTCACAGAGAATTACTCAATAAACATCTTCTACCGTAAGTACTTGCCTACAATATCATGTCATGACAAAGGAAAAAAAACCCTGTCTGTTGGTCATTCATGTTTCAAAGTGTTTTTGGCACTTACATTTTTTTCAAACGGTTGGTAAAACTTTTAGTTTTTAAACTCTATTTTTTGTGTAAACAGAAAACAGAGTTCAGAATAAAGTTTACGTTACGTTGTATTATCTCTCTGTAAAAGTAGAGCTAACAGGTGATCCATGCCAGTTTTGTCTATCATCATTTATTTTTTAACAGACTGACAAGGACCTAAATGAACTTCACAATTTTTTTTAACATTTACATTTACAAAACAATTAAATGTAACAATTTGAAGCTCAAAGGTAAAGACTAGCAGATCAAGTAGAGTATAATAAAAATTATGGAATTACATTACAATTCTCAAAAAAGCAAAAGTGTAACACGACATAACTTGTGTTAGCGAAAGCAGAGTGCTTTTTTGTTCTGTCGCCAGCTTGCAATAATGTGTTTGCCTCTAAATATGTAAATGGTTTGCAAGTTTTTACAGGAAGTGCATTTTGTGCTTCAGCCAATCACTGTGATTTCCACTTTGTAAACCTTAATCAGCTCATGACTAAATCTTCCTTTGAGTGTTATTTTGCTTGTTATTGCTGTCTTGGTTTCCATGAATATATACTAGAGGGCTTCGCGTGGTAGTTTTGAGCCCTCTAAAATTGATGTGAGTTAGATAATTAGGTGATCATTGTGTGGATATGCAATATGATGTATCATTAGCTGCTGACAGCTCAAAATACTTTATATAAACATTATAATGTTCTTACGTCTCACAGTCCACAGTGGTTGGAAATCTATAAACCAGATTTGTAGTTTAAAGCTTACAAGAATTATTGCAGGTTCCTTTTGCCTCTGCTACTTGTGCTTTTTGTTCTTTCTCTTCGCATAAAAATCATAAATGTATGAACTAATGTTCATGAAGATTTATTACTGAGACACTGTACATCTTGGAAATTGAGTCAAAAAGTGTTTTTTGTTTTTAGCTTTTCCTGAGTTTCTACTTCTGAAACTCAAAATTCATGCAGTGAATGAAAACTATTTAAATGAAACTTTAATACTGTGACCTCACTCACAGTGAGATATGTACATTATTGTGCCATTATATAATTAGAATGTTAATAGTATTAATGTGTGTGTGTGTGTGTGTGTGTGTATATATATATATATATATATATATATATATATATATATATATATATACACACACACACACACACAAATATATGTACAAAATGCTGGACAAAATCCCAAGCAACTGACTTATTTTACTATTTACTGAACTGTAACCTCAGTTTGAAGTTCTTAGCTGACCGGACTAGTACCCGGTGTGGTTGATATATGTGCAAATGCTCCATTAGCTATTTATTTATGTATTCACAGTGTAGCCAAACGACAAAAGTTGAAAAGTCAATTAAATGCATGACGAGGGATGGGTATCATTAAGGTTTTATCCGATACCGGTGCCAAACCGGTACTTTTGAAACAGTGCCGGTGCTTAAACGGTGCTCGAACCGGTGCTTAAAGAATGGAGAACACAAAATTGGTCCAAAAACCTCTCATGTTCAGCTGTTTTTTTGTAAAAAGATAACAATGTTAGCCTTTTCTGCAGCTATAGGGCATATATGGTATCACTCTTGGCTGGAAGCAGTGCTTAAACAATGGAAAAAACACCAACTTTGTCCAAAAACCTCTCATGTTGAACTGTTTTCCACTTTTTCTTTGGTCATTTTAGCCTTTTTGGCCAGGGTGAAGGGAGGATCTGCCATCAAACAAGAAGACAGCCGCATGTAACTACAACGGTGTTTGCTAGTTCACCTTACATGCATTAATGTAATAACGTGGTTAGCCTACTCAACGTAAATTACACACGAACAACATTAAGCTACTCACGCAGAGAAGAACGAGAGCAGCATCCAATCAGGACAGAGGAGGTGGACCCTAGACAAAACACAAGGAGTTAGTTGAAAGAAGAAAACCAACATCCTCCTGGGGGATGTAACAGTTAGTAAAAGCACTGTGCTGAATAATGTTGTTTGTTCTATCACCAGCTTTTAGTATAAAAAAAAGGCTAAAGTATGAGTTAATTATTGGTTTACCTTAATTATACAAGATTAATAAAAAACAACTACAGCTAAAGGCTATTTGACTTTTCTTTTATATACTGATGGAGTCGTGCTGAACGTGAACCGTATTTAGCATCATGTGCTTAAAATGACAAATTTGAAATTACAAACAAACTAAAATTGTTTGATGATTAGCGCCTAGATTCACTGTAAATGGTTTGGGAAATGTTACAGGAAGTGCATTTTTTTGCGTCAGCCAATCAGTACAACGTTGACTTTGCAAACTGTAATCAGCTTGTCACAAAATCTTCCTTTGAGTGGGTAGACATCAGTTGTGCAAGAGAAGGCTGAGGTAACACAATGATCGGCAGACTGGTTTCTTTGATTCTTCTAAGTACACTGTGTGAGTTTACTTCTTCTACACTGCCAGATGTATCATTGTAAAAAAATATAAAACAAAATATATATTAGGCTTTGTAATATTCTACATTCTAACTGTTACTGTTTGTCTCTTTTCTTTAGCTGTGATGGAAATGAATGAAGTTCCTCAGCAGATCTCTGTAACTGTGGTTAAACCTGGAGATAATGTGACTCTGACATGTGTCGCCTTTGAACAACGAGGGTTGTTTTACTGGTTTAAGCTGAATTTTGGATATATGATTCAAACAGTTACTAACGGAAATTTACAAACTGTTCCCTCCAATGGACAATCTAACAACTCAAGATTCAGTGCCACAAAAGAGAGTAATGTGCTTTCTCTTACCATAAGAAATGTAAGCAAAGAAGATGAAGCAACATACTTCTGTCAAGCAGGATTATCACAGAGTATTAGCTTTATTAATGGCACAATTGTGGCAGTGAATGGTAAAGCATTTTCATTTCATCGTTTATATCACAACTGTGTCTAAACCCAAACAATTACAATTAATACCATTAAATGTCTTTTTGCGAATCACACAGATCCTAAAACCCAGCAGAAATCTATCACCGTGAAACAAACTCCAGATGTGGAGTCAGTCAATCTGAGCGAGCCAAAGACTCTACAGTGTTCACCCCTGTCTAAGGACAAAAATGGCAAACATCAGTCCCCAAATGAAGACAAAGTGCACTGGTTTAAAGGTGCATCAGACGTCCATCCAGGCGTCATTTACCACGGCAGTCTCAGAAATAAAGAGGATGGGAGATGTGACTACAGTTTGTCCAAAACTATAACAAACTCACCTGATGCTGGGACGTACTACTGTGCTCTGGTCACATGTGGAGAGATCCTGTTTGGTAAAAGAACTAAAGTGGAGATAGGTATGTTTTTAAAGTATTATTAACATCTTTATTAATCATTTATAATTCCTGTGAGTTTGTTCATGGATAAACAAGATATATTCTCAGGCCTCTAAAATGAATTTGAGTTAGATCGACTAGAAGTATTAACAGCTCAAAATACTTCAACATAAGATAACCTGATACTGAGTGGGTTATGTATACAGCTTGTGTTACTAAGGTTATACTGCCAGGTTCATAATAAACTCACTTAAGGTTAGCATAGCATGCCAACCCATTAATTTTAATTCATTCTTGTGTGTAAAGAATAAAAAGTGCATTTGAGGTTGCTGAGAATAAATGTTGTCTGCACCCATTTAGTCATTAACTGCAGTTTTTAAAAATTACCATTGAACTTGTGATATGTAAACTATTGCTGGATGCATAAAAAATGATAAACATCTATTTTACCTTATGATAATTTATCATCAAAGGAAATTCAATCAAGTAGTTGCAGTCTTAGATGCTTTATGCTTTGTTTTTAGCTTTTCCTGACACAAGTCTTTGCTTCCTAAATACAGAGATGTTAAGTGTCTGCTGCGATGTTTTCTCCTTCCAGAGTTCCCAGTCGTTACTGTGCTTGGGGCACTGTTGACCTGCTCTGTGCTTGTGAATTTTGCCATGTTCACGAGGTTAATTCTGTCTGGTGAAAATCTGTGCAAAGGTAATTTATACATACATAGGTATATATATATATACACCAATGAGCTATATTACTTAGCTCATTGGTTTTCACCATAATATGAATTCTAACAGCTGTCAAATACGGCTGTCAGCTGTGTACCAACCTGACTTCTGCACAACACAACTGATGGACCCATCCCCATTAGGGTGGATGAGGTTCGCCCTGAGTTCCATGAGGGCTTTGGATGTTGTAGAGCAGGGGTCCCCAATCCCAGTCCACGAGGGCCGGTGTCCCTACAGGTTTTAGATCTCACCCTGGGTCAACACACCTGAATCACATGATTAGTTCATTACCAGGCCTCTGGAGAAGTTCAAGACATGTTGAGAAGGTAATTTATCCATTTAAATCAGCTGTGATGGATCAAGGACACCTGCAGGGACACCGGCCCTCGTGGACTGGGTTTGGGGACCCCTGTTGTAGAGCTATTTTGGTTGACACGTCTCTACAATGTTGTGTGGAGATCAAGGGTGGTACTTCTGAATTGGCAGACTGGGGTGGTGGTTCCCATTTTTAAGAAGGGGGGCCGGAGGGTGTGTTCCAACTATAGGGGCATCATACTCCTCAGCCTCCCTGGAAAAGTCTATGCCAGACAGCTGGAGAGTCCGTCCGTTTGTTGAACCTTGGATACAGGAGGAACAATGCGGTTTTTGTCCCGGTTGTGGAACACTGGACCAGCTCTTTACCCTCTCGAGGATACTCGAGGGTGCATGGGAATTTGCCCTACCAGTCTACATGTGTTTTGTGGACTTGGAGAAGGCATTTGACTGTGTCCTTTGCAGTATCCTGTGGGAGGTGCTTCGGGAGTATGGGGTATCTGGCCCATTGCTATGCGCCATTTGATCCTTATACAACCGTTGCAAGAGCCTGGTCCGGATAGCCAGCAAAAAGTCAGACTCATTTCCGGTGGGTGATGGACTGAGGGCTATCCTTTGTCAGTCTGTTCATAACTTTTATGGACAGGATTTCTAGGCTTAGCCAAGTGGTGGAAGGCTTTCACTTGGGTGGTCTCAGAATCTCATCTCTGCTTTTAGCGGATGATGAAACCAAGTGTGAAGAGGTTGGAATGAGAATCAGGACCTCCAAATCTGAGGTCATGTTCCTCAACCAGAAAAGGGTGGAGTGCCAACTCCGGATCAGGGACAAGTTCCTGCCCCAAGTGGAACAGTGTAAGTATCTCGGGGTCTTGTTCACGAGTGATGGGAGAATGGAGCCGGAGATCGACAGACGGATTGGTGCTGCCAGTCCATCGTGCTGAATGTAAAACCAAAGCTCTCAATTTACCGGTCGATCTACGTCCCTACCTACCCTCCTACCCTCACTTATGGTCACAAGCTGTGGGTAGTGACCGAAAGAATGAGATTGCAGATACAAGCGGCAGAAATGAATTTCCCTCAAAGGGTGGCTGTCCTCTCCCATAGAGATGGGGTGAGAAGTTCAGCCATCTGGGACGGGGTCAGATTAGAACAGCTGCTCCTCCACATTGAAAGGAGCCAGTTGAGGTGGTTCGTGCATCTGACAAGGATGCCTCCTGGGTAAGGTGTTCCGGGCATGTCCCACCGGGATGAGGCCCAGGGGCAGACCCAGGACATGCTGGAGAGATTATATCTCTCAGCTGGCCTTGGAACGCCTGGGTGTTCACCCGGACAGACTGGAGAAGGTGGCTGGGGAGGTCTGGGCTTCTCTGCTTAAGCTGCTGCCCCCGCGACTCAGCTTCAGATAAGTGGAAGAAGATGGATGGAAGTTTTTACTTCTGGAAAAGAGACCAATGATATTTTAAACCAATGAGTCATGTTAAATAAAATGTGTGGATTTTCAGCATATTTCTGTATGATGTTTCTGTTGTGTGGGGTGAACTGTTAAAATTCACCTCTGTCAGAAATTTTAATTTTAAATCAATTCCTAGCCGTTCATGGAAATTTTCCGGACTAATTTTCTTTTTCTAAAACTATTGTTAGCATTTTCACAACAATTCTGCATAGAAATAAACCAAAACAAAAATTGGCAGTGGGAAATGCTCAAACAATTGGTTCTTGATTTTGACGTGACAAGCACTTAAAATAATCCTTCTTCTTTTTATGAATAGGAAAAGTACCAGTCTTTAATGATGTTGGACAAGAAAGATCACCTGCCAACCAAATAAGTGATGAGGTACACACACACACACACACCCCTATAACAATCTATCTATAATGAAATGCATGACTTGACTTTGATCATAATATTGGATAGGTTGAAACACACAGAATGAGGAAGCTAAAGATTTTGTAAAAGAAATAGAAAGCAGTTTGATGTTGTGAAATACAAGAAAGGGCAAAAAAAGAAAACCTAGAAAAACTAGATTTGATCTGAAAAGTAGGTGTCAAATGATGGTCTAGTAATCAATCACATCTGACATCCCACCTAGAAGTCCTTTAAAGTAAACAATGACATGTTTACTTTAGTGTAATATCTCTACTTTAGATGTGTGTTTTCATGATCGTAACTAGAGAATGGTTATGAAACAGCTGCAGTTACCATTGCATAGAAACATGAAGTCATGTCAAACAAGACTGTTGCCTAAAGACAAACAATAAAAAAAAAATGTCTGTGCATTCTTCTCTGTGTTGTTTGTGTTTAAAAATATTTTCAAAAGTTTGTTCATTTCTGTTAATAATTTACAGGAGGGTGAAGAAGTAGAATTAAACTACGTGGCTCTGGATTTCCCCTCAAGAAAATCTTCAAGATGGAAGAGTAAGAAGGAGTCCCCAGAGTGCACCATATACTCTGGCATCAGAGAGAGCCAGTAAAAGGCTGTCCCCATGAAAAAGGCAGAGTGTTTTTTTTTTGTTGTTTTATTGCCATAAGTCAAATTGTTTTAATTGCCTTTATGAGGATTTTTTGCCAGGATTCTTGTTCATGTACTCTAGACTGATTAAATAGGTAGAGTTGTTACCATATATATGCAATGTATGTTTATTGTGTGGCAGACTGGTAGCTGTGCAAAAAGATGTTTTTTTTAGTCTTTATACAGCATGTTTGTACTTTATGGTCTTGTAACCTCTTACTTCTTTGCTTGTTATACCTAAAGCTAAATAGCATCATGCTTATCTGCTCACTGTGGAAATACATTTATAAAAAACAATTATGGCAATAAAAAATATTGATTGTATCCACCATTGGGTTTGTTATTCAAAAAAGTGATGCATTACACATTACTGGTTATTTTTCTTAAAAGTAATGTAGTATATTACTTATTTACTACTTGAAACTGAATGGCATGGTCAGATAAATACAAAATATTTAACTACATAAAAAGGTCTTGATGCATGCTCAATTATTCAGGTAAGTAAATCTCCAAAAGTTGATTCTGTTTATCTGGACGTAGTGTTTTCAGTGGAGGAAACGTTTCATCACTCATCCAAGTGACTTCTTCAGTCTCAGCTGACTGCAGGTTTTCCCAATCTTATACAGTACACTACAGTACGTTTGCATAATAACCGAAACCAGCCCACTGAAGCCCATTAATCAGTGGTCTTTGATCAGTGGCTGTTGATGAATGTTCAGGAGAGTTTGCATAATTATGATGAAGGAACTGACCTCCCAACCCATTGTTCATTCAGTGAGCTGGTTTCAGTCTGTATGCAAATGTGCTGTTTATAAGACAGTGACCAAAATATTAAATTTTTTTGTGCTGGAATGTGCAGAAAATAGGTTTAAATGTTAAACTCATTTCTTCCAGTCAGAGAATGGTGCATATAATTTAATTTTTACTTGATGCATAAAGTCAAAAGATTAAAACTCATAAAACAAGTTACAAAAAAGAGACTTTTCCATTTGATTACATTTTGTATGATGGATTTTGCAGAAAAAGTAGAATTGGGCTGAAAGATCTATCACTTTATCACCTATTCAGGTTGTAAATCGTGTTTTTAAAAAGTAACTAAGTAACTAAGTAATTAATTACTTATGAAAAGATGTAATCAGTATCAGTAACGGGATTACTTTTTTGGGGAAGTAATCAGTAATTAGTTATTGATTACTTTTTTCAAGTAACTTGACCAACACTGGTTACAATACATAGCTTTTGGTTAAGTATAGATAGTTTGACGATTAGGAATCTGCCCTCTGAATCTATAACTGTATCGAGTACTGTGAAATTAATATTTTTATGTATTAGAATTGCTACTCAGACTTTTTATCTGATTTAGTTCTCAGCTCAGATAAAATAATTATTGTGGGTGATTTTAACATCCATGTAGATGTTAAAAATGACAGCCTCAACATGGCATTTAATCTGTTATTCGACTCAATTGGCTTCTCTCAAAATGTAAAAGAACCCACCCACCACTTTAATCACACTCTAGATCTTGTTTTAACATATGGCATAGAAACTGAACATTTAACAGTGTTTCCTGAAAACCATCTCCTGTCTGATCATTTCCTGATAACATTTACATTTACAATAATTGATTACGCAGCAGTGGAGAGTAGACTTTATCACAGTAGATGTCTTTCTGAAAGCACTGTAACTCAGTTTAAGAATATAATCCACCCACTGTTATCATCATCAATGCCCTGTACCAACACAGAGCAGAGCAGCTACCTGAACGCAACCCCAACAGAGGTCGATCATCTTGTTAATAATTTTACCTCCTCACTACGTACGACTCTGGATACTGTAGCTCCAGTGAAAACTAAGGTCTCTAATCAGAAGTACCTGACCCCGTGGTATAATTCTCAAACACGTACCCTAAAGCAGATGACTTGTAAGCTGGAGAGGAAATGGCGTGTCACAAATTTAGAAGATCATCATTTAGCATGGAAAAATAGTCTGTTGCTTTATAAGAAAGCCCTCCGCAAAGCCAGAACATCTTACTATTCATCACTGATTGAAGAAAATAAGAACAACCCCAGGTTTCTCTTCAGCACTGTAGCCAGGCTGACAAAAAGTCAGAGCTCTGTTGAGCCAACCATCCCTTTAACGTTAACTAGTAATGACTTCATGAACTTCTTCACAAATAAAATTTTTTGAGAAAAAATTACCAATAATCCTCCCACAGATGTAATATTATCTACAGCTACTCTTAGTACCATTGATGTTAAGTTAGACTCTTTTTCTTCAATTGATCTTTCTGAGTTAACTTCAATAATTACTTCCTCCAAACCATCAACGTGTCTTTTAGACCCCATTCCTACAAAACTGCTCAAAGAAGTCCTGCCATTAATTAATTCTTCGATCTTAAATATGATCAACCTATCTCTAATAATCGGCTATGTACCACAGGCCTTCAAGCTGGCTGTAGTTAAAGCTTTTCTCAAAAAGCATCTCTAGACCCAGCAGTCTTAGCTAATTATAGGCCAATCTCCAACCTTCCTTTCATATCAAACATCCTTGAAAGAGTAGTTGTCAAACAGCTAACAGATCATCTGCAGAGGAATGGTTTATTTGAAGAGTTTCAGTCAGGTTTCAGAGTTCATCACAGCACAGAAACAGCTTTAGTGAAGGTTACAAATGATCTTCTTATGGCCTCTGACAGTGGACTCATCTCTGTGCTTGTCCTGCTAGACCTCAGTGCAGCATTCGATACTGTTGACCATAATATCCTATTAGAGCGATTAGAACATGCTGTAGGTATTACAGGTACTGCACTGCAGTGGTTTGTATCATATCTATCTAATAGACTCCAATTTGTGCATGTAAATGGAGAGTCCTCTTCACACACTGAGGTTAATTATGGAGTTCCACAGGGTTCAGTGCTAGGACCAATTCTGTTTACATTATACATGCTTCCCTTAGGCAGCATCATTAGAAGACATAGCATACATTTTCACTGCTATGCAGATGACACCCAGCTCTATCTGTCTATGAAGCCAGATAACACACACCAATGAGTTAAACTGCAGGAATGTCTTAAAGACATAAAGACCTGGATGGGCACTAACTTTCTGCTTCTTAATTCAGATCAAACTGAGGTTATTGTACTCGCGCTGAAAAGCTTAGAAATATGGTATCTAAGCAGATTCTTACTCTGGATGGCATTACCTTGGCCTCCAGTAACACTGTGAGGAACCTTGGAGTCATTTTTGACCAGGACATGTCCTTCAACGCACATATTAAACAAATATGTAAGACTGCTTTCTTCCATTTGTGCAACATCTCTAAAATTAGAAATATCCTGTCTCAGAGTCACACTGAAAAACTAGTTCATGCATTTATTACTTCCCGGCTGGACGACTGCAATTCATTATTATCAGGATGTTCTAAAAACTCCCTGAAAAGCCTTCAGCTAATCCAAAATGCTGCAGCAAGAGTCCTGACAGGGACTAGAAAGAGAGAGCAGATTTCTCCTGTTTTGGCTTCCCTTCATTGGCTTCCTGTTAAATCCAGAATTCAAAATCCTGCTCCTCACATACAAGGTCTTAAATAATCAGGCCCCATCTTATCTTAATGACCTTGTAGTACCATATCACCCTATTAGAGCACTTCGCTCTTGCTCTGCAGGCCTACTTGTTGTTCCTAGAGTATTTAAAAGTAGAATGGGAGGCAGAGCCTTCAGTTTTCAGGCCCGTCTTCTGTGGAACCAGCTTCCAGTTTGGATTCGGGAGACAGACACTATCTCTACTTTCAAGATTAGGCTTAAAACTTTCCTTTTTGCTAAAGCATATAGTTAGGGCTGGACCAGGTGACCCTGTATCCTCCCTTAGTTATGCTGCAATAGACGTAGGCTGCCGGGGATTCCCATGATGCATTGGGTTTTTCCTTTCCAGTCACCTTTCTCACTCATTATGTGTTAACAGACCTCTCTGCATTGAATCATATCTGTTATTAACCTCTGTCTCTCTTCCACAGCATGTCTTTATCCTGTCTTCCTTCTCTCACCCCAACCGGTCGCAGCAGATGGACCCGCCCCTCCCTGAGCCTGGTTCTGCTGGAGGTTTCTTTCTGTTGAAAGGGAGTTTTTCCTTCCCACTGTCCCCAAAGTGCTGCTCATAGGGGGTCATATGATTGTTGGGTTTTTCTCTGTATCTATGAAGCGCCTTGAGGCGACTTTTGTTGTGATTTGCCGCTATATAAATAAAGTTGAATTGAATTGAATTGAATTGAATTGAACTACTTTCCCCTTAGCATAAAAAAAGATTACAATGTGCACAAAAACTTTTCAGGATTTTGTAGATTTCATTTAATGTCAGTGTCACAGAAACATGGGCTTTTTGAAGATATATTGCTCATCATTTAGAATAGAATAGAATAGAATAATCCTTTAATTGTCCCACAAGGGGAAATTTGGTTGTAACAGCAGCCAAAAAGACACATATACAAACAAACAGTACAGAGGACACGGAACAGAAACATATACAATTTTTCTTACATATTTACATTAAGGACAATGGTTACCATATACAGAGAGTACTGTACAGTTATTAAATTAAATAAAAATAACTACAGTTAAGAGGCTGATAGGTTTGTAGCTTAAACCTATTCGCTGGAACGTTGAAGACAATATAATTACACAGCAAAGCAAGACACGAGTAGGTAAAGTTCTTCATGTTTCTCGTGCACGGGAGAGAACTGGACAAACGCCGTTCCTTCGCTTGAACCCAGTCGCTCTCGTCCGCTCCCCCGTAACACTGCTCTTTTATTGAGGTTACATGAATATACATAGGTTCATTAACATATGACGTCTACATACAAACAAAGAGTACCTTGCCTGTGTGTGTGTGTGTGTGTGTGTGGTCAGAGTGTGACCCCATAAATGACTTCCCTAAACCTGCTGGTCTGGAACAGATATAGCTACGTTTATCCTACCATAAAACAATAGGACAAGGTACGACCTCTCCCATGCTCCCAGAGTGCTCTGGAATGCACACAAAGTTTGCAGACTATTAAGGATCAAACCTCTACCAATCTAAAACTAATTATAAAACTCTAAGCATATATAAGTAGATATTTCTAAGCATAAATGATAATCAACAATACAAAACCTGACAGAGGCTAACCAGGTTGTAGTGCGAATCAGTTAATTAACTTATTGCAGTTACAGCGCAGATGTAAACATCTATGTTTGTTGGGAGCAGTTCAGATTGTACAGTCTGACAGCTGCAGGGAGGAAGGACCTGCAGAAACGCTCCTTCATGCATCGAGGATGCAGCAGTCTGTCACTGAAGCAGCTCTGCAGTTCAGCAGCATTTACATGCATGGGCTGGGAGACTCTGTCCATCAGAGATGTTATTTTGGCCAGAGTCCTTCTGTCTCCCACCACCTGCACTGGGTCCAGGGTGCATCCCAGAACAGAGCTGGCCTTCCTGATGAGTTTATCCAACCTCTTCCTCTCAGCTGCCGATAAACTGCTCCAACATACAACACTGTAAAAAATGACAGATGCCACCACAGAGTCATAGAAGGTCTTTAAAAGCGCTCCCTGGACTCCAACTGACCTCAGCCGCCTCAGCAGGTTGAGTCTGCTCTGACCCTTCCTGTAAAGAGCATCAGTGTTGTGGCTCCAGTCCAGTTTATTATTCAGGTGAACACCCAGGTACCTATAAGAGTCCACTATCTCAATGTCCACTCCCTGGATGTTCACCGGTGTCAGTGTGGTGGGTCAGTGTCTCCGGAAGTCCACCACCAACTCCTTGGTTTTCCCGGCGTTGATCAGCAGGTGGTTCTGCTGACATCAGTCAACAAAGTCCAGAGTCCACTGTCTGTACTCTGAGTCGTCCTCACCTGTGACGAGGCCGACTATGGCAGAGTCGTCAGAGAACTGCTGTAGGTGGCAGCGTGGGGAGTTGATGGAGAAGTCTGCAGTGTAGAGGGTGAATTTCAGGAACCTTTTTACAGCACGCCCGCAGACCTGTGCTCAACAGTTCCAACTGTGACTTTATCTTTCTGTCTTATTAAACATGAGCCTTCAAGGTTTCAGACCAAATGGACTCTTTATCTGAGAGTTCACATTACGGTGCACGCACCCTTCACATAAGTACACTCGGTGGGACTGTTGGACTGTTTGTTGCTCTGTAAGTGACTCATTGTGAAGATGATGTCCAAACTCAAATGTGCATGTGGAGTTAGAATATGAAATTCAACACAAAAGAAGTAGATATTGGAGTCATAGAGATCATATTTAGATTTTTTTTTTCCTATTTTGATCTTCAGATTTTGTCTCATAATATGAACAATGAATGAAATCTTTTAGGAGGTGAAGCTGAAGGATGAAGAGGAGAAAATCTGGGATATCAGAAAACTTCCAGGATATCTGTTCAATTTAGGTCCTGTTTGATTCCCGGTAGAATGAAGCATTGTGTCATCCTCAGACAGATGAGGCACACAGACATGGAAGGCTCTGATCCTGTAGCACCTCCACAACCAATAGGAAAAACCACATCCTGTCCAGATTCGCACCTTCCAGAAACGCCCTCCATACTTTCAGGAAAGGAAATAGTTTCTAGCACTGTTTTCTGTTCTCACAGGGTGTCTGTTAAAATCAATGCTGAATAGGTTTTATTAGTTACTCATGTGATGATGACTGCTGGTGAGCTGCTGCATCGATCAGCAGGTCCTGGGGACAGCAATGTAGTCCTGAAGAGTGAAAGAGAATGATGAGAGGGAATCGACAGACATTAAGGAGACTTACAGGGTGATCTGGGTCAAAGCTAGTGCAGAAAAAAGCTCATTACTGTGTTGGAGGTAGTTTGCATTTCATCAGTGTAAGGATTAGATATAGTAATATTGGAGGTTGATTTAATGAGGTCGGGGGGGGGGGGCAGTGAGGGTTACCACAGGTCAGGTGCAAAATAAGAAACCAACAAAAAGAATTCTGGGAAATGTGATGGGTTTAATGGTTCCTTGGAAAAAGGATTTGGTGGAGAAAATCCACTCTTATTTTTAACAGGTGAGGCTTAAACAAACTGCATGTTTGTACCTGCATCTAAAGTGCTGCAGGAATGTGACTTTAAACGAGCTGGGCCAAACATGTTGTTAACAAAGAGGGCGGATCTCTCTTCTTTGTTCTTCGTCTGCCCGAGACACCAACCGTCATAACAAGAGGAAAACAGGCAACGGAACAGAAAGCAAAACATTTGCACAAAGATGGCTTTGCTTGTGACAGCTGGTTATTTTTGAGACGTTATCTCTGGTGTGTCTCTGTTTTTCACGTCTGTCTCTGTTTCTCACGAAGTGCACAATCCTCTGCTTTACATGACTGTAAATAAGTAATACTGTGCATCAGTGATCCTCCTATTGTAAAACAGGAACGTACAGGCCCAGATTCTTTTACGGATTAATACTGTGCAGAACATTGATGCAGTAAAAATCACTCACCAACCATCGTGTTAAATTACACTTTAATTTAATTCTAAGGCTTTATAAAACATGACAGAATTGGCCATGTCCCACAGGCCTTCAAGCTGGCTGTAGTTCAACCGTCTTGACCCAGCAGTCTTAGTTTATTATAGGCCAATCTCTAACCTTTGTTTTATCTAAAAAATCTTGAAAGAGTAGTTGTCAAACAGCTAACAGATCATCTGCAGAGGAATGCCTTATCCGAGTTTCCGTCGGGTTACATAGCTCAACACAACATCACATTAAATCTGTGAGTTCACTGTGATCACTGATAGAGACTCAGATGGTTTGAGCATGTTGATGAACTCAGAGTTTCTCTCATCTGCATTCTGTCTGTTAAACTTTAGCTTGTTGTATATTTTTTTCTGTTTCCTCTGTCACCTGAAACTTTTGCGGAAAAGTAAATGTAGGATGTTTTTCCCTTAAAATAAAAACTCCAAAACTAATGCAAACTTTCCCCTTAGCTTAAAAAAAGATTACAATGTGCACAAAAACTGTTCAGGATTTTGTAGATTTCATTAAATGTCAGTGTCACAGAAACATGGGCTTTTTTAAGATACAGTGGGGCAAAAAAGTATTTAGTCAGCCACCGATTGTGCAAGTTCCCCCACTTAAAATGATGACAGAGGTCAGTAATTTGCACCAGAGGTACACTTCAACTGTGAGAGACAGAATGTGAAAAAAAATCCATGAATTCACATGGTAGGATTTGTAAAGAATTTATTCGTAAATCAGGGTGGAAAATAAGTATTTGGTCAATAACAAAAATACAACTCAATACTTTGTAACATAACCTTTGTTGGCAATAACAGAGGTCAAACGTTTACTATAGGTCTTTACCAGGTTTGCACACACAGTAGCTGGTATTTTGGCCCATTCCTCCATGCAGATCTTCTCAAGAGCAGTGATGTTTTGGGGCTGTCGCCGAGCAACACGGACTTTCAACTCCCGCCACAGATTTTCTATGGGGTTGAGGTCTGGAGACTGGCTAGGCCACTCCAGGACTTTCAAATGCTTCTTACGGAGCCACTCCTTTGTTGCCCGGGCGGTGTGTTTTGGATCATTGTCATGTTGGAAGACCCAGCCTTGTTTCATCTTCAAAGTTCTCACTGATGGAAGGAGGTTTTGGCTCAAAATCTCACGATACTTGGCCCCATTCATTCTGTCCTTAACACGGATCAGTCGTCCTGTCCCCTTGGCCGAAAAACAGCCCCATAGCATGATGTTTCCACCCCCATGCTTCACAGTAGGTATGGTGTTCTTGGGATGCAACTCAGTATTCTTCTTCCTCCAAACACGACGAGTTGAGTTTATACCAAAAAGTTCTACTTTGGTTTCATCTGACCACATGACATTCTCCCAATCCTCTGCTGTATCATCCATGTGCTCTCTGGCAAACTTCAGACGGGCCTGGACATGCACTGGCTTCAGCAGCGGAACACGTCTGGCACTGCGGGATTTGATTCCCTGCCGTTGTAGTGTGTTACTGATGGTGACCTTTGTTACTTTGGTCCCAGCTCTCTGCAGGTCATTCACCAGATCCCCCCGTGTGGTTCTGGGATCTTTGCTCACCGTTCTCATGATCATTTTGACCCCACGGGATGAGATCTTGCGTGGAGCCCCAGATCGAGGGAGATTATCAGTGGTCTTGTATGTCTTCCATTTTCTGATGATTGCTCCCACAGTTGATTTTTTCACACCAAGCTGCTTGCCTATTGTCAGTGTTGGGGAGTAACGGAATACATGTACCGCCGTTACGTATTTAAAATACAAAATATGAGTAACTGTATTCCGTTACAGTTACCGTTTAAAAAGGTGGTATTTCGAATACAGTTACTTTGTTGAAATAAATGGATTACACGGCGGTACTTTCCTGTTTCATATTGTGGCGGGTCAGGACTGTTTGGGTTTTGTTTGACAGCTACGTTCTGTTGTTCCAGGCGGCAGCGTTACGGTTGCCATGGTTACAGGGTGACGCTCTCTCTCTGCGTGTTTCCTGGGTGAGAAAGCGCCTGTTGTTGTTGTGCTAAGCTAATAGGCAGAATGCTACAGGTATAGCTCTAAAGAATGTAGCATCATAGGCAGTGTAGTCCGTGCTGCAGGGAGAATGGACTGTCATACCCGTTATGTGTCTGTGAGCGAGGGAGGGAGAAAAAGGAAAAGTACGAGCTGTCATCGAGCAAAAACGGGAGCTGGAAGCATGTAAATATAATAATAACCACTGCAGCCAAGAAGAGAGCCTGACGAGCCCAGTTGTAAGTAAGCTATTAAGACTCGACTGTACACCGTGTTCGTGTTTTCCTCCAAAAATAATAAGTTCTGTTGGAGCAGCCTTTCAACGCCTCTCTCTGTCTCTCGCAAGCAAAGTTGACCCAGACAACAAAGTAAAGCTAGTTTTCGCTACGAGCCCGACACAGAACCCAACGTATTAGTCAGAGGTCCCTTTACTACGGTTCGGAGCCGCGGACCTTCAGTAACAGTAATAAATCACAGCAATAGTTCATTCACATAGTTGTAAACAGCATGATAATATATTAAGTAATCCAAAGTATTCAGAATACGTTACTCTCATTGAGTAACGTAACGGAATACGTTACAGAATACATTTTGGGGCATGTAATCTGTAATCTGTAATGGAATACATTTTAAAAGTAACCTTCCCAACACTGCCTATTGTAGATTCACTCTTCCCAGTCTGGTGCAGGTCTACAATTCTTTTCCTGGTGTGCTTCGAAAGCTCTTTGGTCTTGGCCATGGCGGAGTTTGGAGTCTGACTGGTTGAGGCTGTGGACAGGTGTCTTTTATACAGATGATGAGGTCAAACAGGTGCCATTCATACAGGTAACGAGTGGGGGACAGAAAAGCTTCTTACAGAAGACGTTACAGGTCTGTGAGAGCCAGGGATTTTCCTTGTTTGAGGTGACCAAATACTTATTTTCCACCCTGATTTACGAATAAATTCTTTACAATTCCTACCATGTGAATTCATGGATTTTTTTTTCACATTCTGTCTCTCACAGTTGAAGTGTACCTCTGGTGCAAATTACTGACCTCTGTCATCATTTTAAGTGGGGGAACTTGCACAATCGGTGGCTGACTAAATACTTTTTTGCCCCACTGTATATTGCTCACCTTTTCAGGAACCTTTTTACAGCACGCCTACAGACCTGTGCTCAACAGTTCAACTGTGACTTTATCTTTCTGTCTTATTAAACATGAGCCTTCAAGGTTTCAGACCATAAGTGACTCAATGTGAAGATGATGTCCAAACTCAAATGTGCATGTGGAGTTAGAATATGAAATTCAACACAAAAGAAGTAGATATTGGAGTCATAGTGATCATATTTAGAATTTTTTTTTCCTATTTTGATCTTCAGATTTTGTCTCATAATATGAACAATGAATGAAATCTTTTAGGAGGTGAAGCTGAAGGATGAAGAGGAGAAAATCTGGGATATCAGAAAACTTCCAGGATATCTGTTCAATTTAGGTCCTGTTTGATTCCCGGTAGAATGAAGCATTGTGTCATCCTCAGACAGATGAGGCACACGTAGACATGGAAGGCTCTGATCCTGTAGCACCTCCACAACCAATAGGAAAAACCACATCCTGTCCAGATTCGCACCTTCCAGAAACGCCCTCCGTACTTTCAGGAAAGGAAATAGTTTCTAGCACTGTTTTCTGTTCTCACAGGGTGTCTGTTAAAATCAATGCTGAATAGGTTTTATTAGATACTCATGTGATGATGACTGCTGGTGAGCTGCTGCATCGATCAGCAGGTCCTGGGGACAGCAATGTAAAGTCCTGAAGAGTGAAAGAGAATGATGAGAGGGAATCGACAGACATTAAGGAGACTTACAGGGTGATCTGGGACAAAGCTAGTGCAGAATAAAGCTCATTACTGTGTTGGCGGCAGTTTGCATTTCATCAGTGTAAGGATTAGATATAGTAATATTGGAGGTTGATTTAATGAGGTGGGTGGGTGGGTGGGGGGGCGGGGGGGGGGCAGTGAGGGTTACTACAGGTCAGGTGCAGAATAAGAAACCAACAAAAAGAATTCTGGGAAATGTGATGTGATGTTGCGTGGAGATCAGGGGCAGTACCCCTGGACTGGCAGACCGGGGTGGTGGTCCCCATCTTTAAGAAGGGAGACCGGAGGGTGTGTTCCAACTACAGGGGGATCACACTCCTCAGCCTCCCTGGGAAAGTCTATGCCAGGGTGCTGGAAAGGAGAGTTCGTCTGCTAGTCGAACCTCTGATGCAGGAGGAACAATGCAGTTTTCGTCCTGGTCGCGGAACACTGGACCAGCTCTTTATCCTCTCAAGGATACTTGAGGGTGCATGGGAGTTTGCCCAACCAGTCTACATGTGTTTTGTGGACTTGGAGAAGGCATTCGACCATGTCCCTCGGGGTGTCCTGTGGGAGGTGTGGCGGGAGTATGGGGTGTCTGGTCCATTGCTACGGGCCATTTGATCCCTATACAACCATTGCAAGAGCTTGGTTCGCATTGCCGGCAATAAGTCGGACTCGTTCCCGGTGGGTGATGGGCTCCGCCAGGGCTGCCCTTTGTCACCGGTTCTGTTCATAATTTTTATGGACAGGATTTCTAGGCGCAGCCAAGTGGCGGAGGGCTTTCGCTTTGGTGGCCTCAGAATCTCATCTCTGATTTTTGCGGATGATGTGGTTCTGTTGGCTTCATCGGGTGAGGGCCTCCAGCTCGCACTGGAGCGGTTCGCAGCCGAGTGTGAAGCAGCGGGAATGAGGATCAGCACCTCCAAATCTGAGGCCATGGTTCTCAGCCGGAAAAGGGTGGAGTGCCCACTCCGGGTCGGGGATGAGGTCCTGCCCCAAGTGGAGGAGTTCAAGTATCTCGGGGTCTTGTTCACGAGTGATGGGAGAAGGGAGCCGGAGATCGACAGACGGATTGGGGCTGCAGCTGCAGTAATGCAGACGCTGCACCGGTCCGTCGTGGTGAAGAGGGAGCTGAGTGTAAAAGCGAAGCTCTCAATTTACAGGTCGATCTACGTCCCTACCCTCACCTATGGCCACGAGCTGTGGGTAGTGACCGAAAGAACGAGATCGCGGATACAAGCGGCAGAAATGAGCTTCCTCCGAAGGGTGGCTGGCCTCTCCCTTAGAGATAGGGTGAGAAGTTTGGCCATCCGGGAGGGGCTCAGAGTAGAGCCGCTGCTGCTCCACATCGAAAGGAGGCAGCTGAGGTGGTTTGGGCATCTGACAAGGATGCCTCCTGGGCGCCTCCTGGGTGAGGTGTTCCGGGCATGTCCCACCGGGAGGAGGCCCCGGGGCAGACCCAGGACACGCTGGAGAGATTATATCGCTCGGCTGGCCTGGGAACGCCTTGGTGTTCCCCCGGACAAGCTGGAGGAGGTGGCTGGGGAGAGGGAGGTCTGGGCCTCTCTGCTTAGGCTGCTGTCCCCGCGACCCGGCCTTGGATAAAGCGGATGAAGATGGATGGATGGAAATGTGATGATTTTAATGGTTCCTTGGAAAAAGGATTTGGTGGAGAAAATCCACTCACATTTTTAACAGTTGAGGCTTAAACAAACTGCATGTTTGTACCTGCATCTAAAGTGCTGCAGGAATGTGACTTTAAACGAGCTGGACCAAACATGTTGTTAACAAAGAGAGCGGATCTCTCTTCTTTGTTCTTCGTCTGCCCGAGACAGCAACCGTCATAAAAAGAGGAAAACAGGCAACGGAACAGAAAGCAAAACATTTGCACGAAGATGGCTTTGCTTGTGACAGCTGGTTATTTGTGAGACGTAATCTCTGGTGTGTCTCTGTTTTTCACGTCTGTCTCTGTTTCTCACGAAGTGCACAATCCTCTGCTTTACATGACTGTAAACAAGTAATACTGTGTATCAGTGATCCTCCTATTGTAAAACAGGAACGTACAGGCCCAGATTTTTTTATGGATTAATACTGTGCAGAACATTGATGCAGTACAAATCACCCAACAACCATCGTGTTAAATTACACTTTAATTTAATTCTAAGGCTTTATAAAACATGACAGAATTGGCTATGTCCCACAGGCCTTCAAGCTGGCTGTAGTTCAACCGTCTTGACCCAGCAGTCTTAGTTTATTATAGGCCAATCTCTAACCTTTGTTTTATCTAAAAAATCTTGAAAGAGTAGCTGTCAAACAGCTAACAGACCATCTGCAGAGGAATGCCTTATCTGAGTTTCCGTCGGGTTACATAGCTCAACACAACATCACATTAAATCTGTGAGTTCACTGTGATCACTGATAGAGACTCAGATGGTTTGAGCATGTTGATGAACTCAGAGTTTCTCTCATCTGCATTCTGTCTGTTAAACTTTAGCTTGTTGTATATTTTTTTCTGTTTCCTCTGTCACCTGAAACTTTTGCTGAAAAGTAAATGTAGGATTTTTTTCCCTTAAAATAAAAACTCCAAAACTAATGCAAACTAGTGTCAGTGACAAACAGTGAGGGTTACTACAGGTCAGGTGCAAAATAAGAAACCAACAAAAACAATTCTGGGAAATGTGATGGTTTTAATGGTTCCTTGGAAAAAAGGATTTGGTGGAGAAAATCCACTCACATTTTTAACAGGTGAGGCTTAACCCTTTCAAGCCGGTCGGAGTGGGCACGCTCCGTTTTGCGTAACTATTTTTAAATCCCTGTAGAACCGGAACCGCGTAAGCTAGCGCAATAATTTAAATAAATTAATAAAAACAAAAAAACAAAAAAAATTGCTTAATATATTATCATGCTGTTTACAACTACATGAATGTACTATTGTTGTGTGATTTATTACTATTACTGAAAGTTACTCGCCATACCAATACCAACTAGAT
Source organism: Neolamprologus multifasciatus (assembly GCF_963576455.1). Lineage (NCBI taxonomy): Eukaryota > Metazoa > Chordata > Actinopteri > Cichliformes > Cichlidae > Neolamprologus > Neolamprologus multifasciatus. Next base: position 12,835,918 of record NC_140440.1, on the reverse strand, counting down.
TTTCAAAATCTTAATATAAAATGAGTAATAGTAGGGTGGACATTAGGTAAGTTTGCACTATCTGCAGTACTCTTGTATACAAAGCCATTTTTATTGTAATCAGTAATATGTTTTCTTTTTGTCTGCTCTTAGAACTGCAAATGATTATTTGCACCTAGCAGAATGTAATGCAGCCTTCAGTAACAGTAATAAATTACACAGCAATAGTACATCAAAGATACTGACGTGCCACATAACCACAACTAGCTACCACCTGCCCGTGCACTGCTGTCTCTGGATCCACTTTGTAACTGATGCCACCAACATTAATAGGACAGTAAGAGTCACAAAGTTAAATAGGTGTGGGCCACTGCTGGCGCTGGCGTTCAAGTATTATGAAAAAAAGGAACAAACAAACAATAAATCACCCACTAATAATTCCTAAACTGTAGTGTTTTTCTTGTTTGTTTGTTTTATTTCAAATATTGTATAACAAGACAAAACTGCAAATTTGAATGCATTTTTTTCTCACTCTTAACTGAAGCTTTTCATTAAACTACCAAATAAAAGAAATTGGAAATTGATTTTTTTTTTCTTTCTTATACCTTATTGTATAAAACAAAACAGGTAAGTGAGCAAAGATCATCAAAATAGATGTAAAATATATATTTGATAACTTATTAAATGATGAATACCCTCCAGAGAGGAAAGTAAGCAGGAAGAGTTAAAGTAAAATAATGGCACCTTTCCCTAGTGTAATTTCCAAAGAAGTTCATAATTCTGTATAAAAAAGACAAATGTTGACAACACGTGTCAACATTTGAAAGTGTGTAATTCATACATGTAGAACTTTAGGGTCAGTTTTAGTTTAATGACTGAGAAATCTGCAGGCTTATGTAAAACCAGCTTGTCATTGTAGTTTCTCAGCATATGTACAGTATATGCTGCAAGTACTCTGTGAGGGCAGAGGGGCTGTCCCTTCTTCTTATGGTGTATAAAGTCTGTGGGCACTGACTCACCTCTTCTCTTTCTGCCTCCTCAGATATCACAGAGCCTGAAGCCGACAACACAGGTAAGACGATGGATTAGTTTAAATATCATAAATATCCTAATCAACTTTAAACTCTATCCAGAACCAACTTGATAGAAAAAATATTTGTAACTAATATTCATTGATATTTTTAAAATGAATTATTGTTTCATAATTGAGGTAAGTTTTTTCTTCAGTAACACTAAAATGTAAACTTTTCAGGAGTTTTGGAAATTCACCCGTGGTTTGGCTGATTAACTCTAGCAGTGATTCACAATATACACACATCCTGTCCAGTTTAATTTCAAAAACTAGAATTCATTTTAGTTTATAGTTTCAAATGTCTTGAAATACAGTAAGAATTCAGAGACTCACTTCAGATTAAAGGACAGGGTTTCCAACAAGACTTCAGTAAACTTTTGTGGAGGGAACTTTTCTTCCACAACAATTGATAAAACACTTATTTCTTCTCTCTCTCTCTCTCTCTCTCTCTCTCTCTCTCTCTCTCTCTCTCTCTCTCGCTTTATCTAACCCAGACAGCAGCACTGATTTCAAGCTTCCTGGGTGGACACCTCTGTAACAATCATCACCATGGCAACACAGTGAGTGAAATGTTTAACCATTAAAACAAAAGGAAGTTATCTAAATATGAAATGTTATAAATATTATAACATTATAACAAAGATACAAATTAAAATTCAATTTTGACTAAGGTGTCTCTCTTGTGTAGACACAACGCTGGTTCATGACTTAAATGTCAAGGTTTTAGCAAGGTGAGGACCAAAATGCAGAGCCCACAGAGCCCATATGGAAAAGAAATAGTAAAAACTTAAAAAAGACTTGCATAAGATGTGGCCTACTTCATATAGTGAATCATATCAGGCTTATATGATTTACTCGTGAAAGTGGTCACTTTCTCATTACTTTCATATATTGTTTTAGTAAGTATCCAAAACATAAAAGTTTCATTTATATAATTTTTCAAGGGATCTTATATCTGTTTTCACTCTTGCATGCTTTTCATACAAGTTTCACACAAGACAGATACAAACTTTATAAGATTTATATATATCTTTTCCATATGGGAAATCCTGGAATAAAATAGATTATGATCTACCAATTGAATAGTCAGAGGTAGCATACTCTAAAACTGAAACAGAATCAGTCAATTAGAGCAGAAGCTCTGCTTCCTGTCCATTAAGTAGTGAAACCTCCGGCAGAACCAGGCTCAGGCTATACTAACGCAGCTGTATTCTAAACACTAGCTGGCTGTTATAAATGTTTGTCTTTATGTGATAAGTGATTATCATTAGAAAACAAACAAAATCCGATTAACATCTGATCTTTGTGTTTTTTGTTAAATAAACAGCACATGAGTATACACAGTTTTTAAAAAAGATTTAAAGAGAATACGTTTGTGTTTCCATCATGTAGTTACTTTCAACTGTACAGGGCTTGTTAGACACTATGAAATGCTTCATGCAGACCTCTGCGTGTTAGATAATTGTCATTGTGAATATTATTCACGAGTCTAAAAAGGCAGTCAAGCTGCTGTCTCAGAGCCCTGTACCACTCCCTCCACACACACCCTCCAACATGGTGACCAAAAAAAACAGATTGTGTATAGTTGGTGGAAAATCATTTGGAAAACATTTTCCAAATGTTTGCTGGTGTTACACTGGCCTTGTCTTTAGAGATAGAGTGAGGAGTTCAGTCATCCAAGAGAGTCTAAGACTGGAGCCGCTACTCCTTCATTTCGAAATTCTATACAATATGTATATACTGCCTATTTAACTTCTTTCAACTTGAAGAGCAAAGTTAATGGAAGTCAAATTCCATGTTTGCTTGTACAAACTTGGCCAAATAAAGATGATTCTAATTCTGACATTTTTGCTTTTGTATGTATTTTTCAGCATAGCTTACATTTTCATTATCACATCATAAATTTTCTAAAAAGGTTCCATTGTATTTACAGTAATGTTTCCAAAACACAGAACCATGGTTATTAGTTGGCTCCAATCTATTTTTTGTGGTGTAGGACTTATATTCAATTCAGTTCAATTCAATTACATTTTATTTATATAGCGCCAAATCACAACAACAGTCGCCTCAAGGTGCTTTATATTGCACAGGTGATCCTACAATAATACATATGGAGAAAAACCCAACAATCATATGACCCCCCTATGAGCAAGTACTTTGGCGACAGTGGGAAGGAAAAACTCTCTTTTAACAGGAAGAAACCTCCGGCAGAACCAGGCTCAGGGAGGGGCGGGGCCATCTGCTGTGATTGGTTGGGGTGAGAGAAGGAAGACAGGATAAAAGACATGCTGTGGAAGAGAGACAGAGATTAATGACAACTAATGATTCAATGCAGAGAGGTCTGTTAACACATACTGAGTGATAAAGGTGACTGGAAAGGAAAAACTCAATGCATCATGGGAATCCCCCGGCAGCCTACGTCTATTGCAGCATAACTAAGGGAGGATTCAGGGTCACCTGGTCCAGCCCTAACTATATGCTTTAGCAAAAAGGAAAGTTTGAAGCCTAATCTTAAAAGTAGAGATAGTGTCTGTCTCCTGAATCCAAACTGGAAGCTGGTTCCACAGAAGAGGGGCCTGAAAACTGAAGGCTCTGCCTCCCATTCTACTTTTAAATACTCTAGGAACAACAAGTAGGCCTGCAGAGCGAGAGCGAAGTGCTCTAATAGGGTGATATGGTACTACAAGGTCATTAAGATAAGATGGGGCCTGATTATTTAAGACCTTGTATGTGAGGAGCAGGATTTTGAATTCAATTCTGGATTTAACAGGAAGCCAATGAAGGGAAGCCAAAACAGGAGAAATCTGCTCTCTCTTTCTAGTCCCTGTCAGGACTCTTGCTGCAGCATTTTGGATTAACTGAAGGCTTTTCAGGGAGTTTTTAGGACATCCTAATAATAATGAATTACAGTCGTCCAGCCTGGAAGTAATAAATGCATGAACTAGTTTTTCAGCAGCACTCTGAGACAGGATATTTCTAATTTTAGAGATGTTGCGCAAATGGAAGAAAGCAGTTCTACATATTTGTTTAATATGTGCATTGAAGGACATGTCCTGGTCAAAAATTATCAAGAGTAAACTTATGATGAAGGATCGGCACACAAAGTTTTGCTGATACCACGTTAAATGAAATGTTGGTGATTGGTACCTGTGGGAAATGATGGAATGAAAGTCATGTGGAAAGTAACAAATGAATCAAACACACAGATGGCTGGAAAGGAAAGGGAAGTTCTTAAAATAAAATTGATTTTTCATCACGAGTCAGCGAGACTTTAATTTAAATGTTTGGAAAACTTAAAGATGATGAGAACTATTTGTATCTGTAAAAGTAAAACTTGCAATATGAGGAAGTTTCTAGTTTCATTTGTACTGAAACTGTTCTTCTCTGTTTGTAGATGTGTGTTCAGTAGAAAGCATTCTGTGTTTTTACAAATGAGAAGTTCATCTGAGTTTGAGCCGAGTTCCTCGATTGACATGGAAGTTAGAGTAAACCTGCTCAGTGTTCTCGGGTGTGCTTGGCTTCTGCCTCCTGCAAGCCTGGAGAAACTTAACAGGACAGATCAGACTGACTGGATTGATCCACTGTGATGGCTTTTTTCCTCAGCTACAAACATGTGTTCAGCACCTTACAGCCTACATACTGAGCAGCAGAACGAGCCACACCACCCCAGTGTTGGTACAAGCAACACCAGAATATACAATGAAACAGTTCTTAGTCTGATTCTAAGGTTTTCAAATGACAGCACATCATCACCATGCTCACAGTGTTACTGGAGGCCAAGGTAATGCCATCCAGAGTAAGAATTTGCTTAGATACCATATTTCTAAGATTTTCAGGGCCGAGTACAATAACCTCAGTTTGATCTGAATAAAGAAGCAGAAAGTTAGCGGCCATCCAGGTCTTTATGTCTTTAAGACATTCCTGCAGTTTAACTCATTGGTGTGTGTTATCTGGCTTCCAGGACAGATAGAGCTGGGTGTCATCTGCATAGCAGTGAAAATGTATGCTATGTCTTCTAATGATGCTGCCTAAGGGAAGCATGTATAATGTAAACAGAATTGGTCCTAGCACTGAACCCTGTGGAACTCCATAATTGTGTGTGAAGAGGACTCTCCATTTACATGCACAAATTGGAGTCTATTAGATAGATATGATACAAACCACTGCAGCGCAGTACCTGTAATGCCTACAGCATGTTCGCTCTAATAGGATATTATGGTCGACAGTATCGAACGCTGCACTGAGGTCTAGCAGGACAAGCACAGAGATGAGTCCACTGTCAGAGGCCATAAGAAGATCATTTGTAACCTTCACTAAAGCTGTTTCTGTGCTGTGATGAACTCTGAAACCTGACTGAAACTCTTCAAATAAACCATTCCTCTGCAGATGATCTGTTAGCTGTTTGACAACTACTCTTTCAAGGATTTTTGATATGAAAGGAAGGTTGGAGATTGGCCTATAATTAGCTAAGACTGCTGGGTCTAGAGATACTTTTATTAAACAAATATGTAAGACTGCGTTCTTCCATTTACGCAACATCTCTAAAATTAGAAATATCCTGTCTCAGAGTGACGCTGAAAAACTAGTTCATGCATTTAATACTTCTAGGCTGGACTACTGCAATTCATTATTATCAGGATGTCCAAAAAACTCACTGAAAAGCCTTCAGCTAATCCAAAATGCTGCAGCAAGAGTACTGACAGGGACTAGAAAGAGAGAGCATATTTCTCCTGCTTTGGCTTCCCTTCATTGGCTTCCTGTTAAATCCAGAATTGAATTCAAAATCCTGCTCCTCACATACAAGGTCTTAAATAATCAGGCCCCATCTTATCTTAATGACCTTGTAGTACCATATCACCCTATTAGAGCACTTCGCTCCCGCTCTGCAGGCCTACTTGTTGTTCCTAGAGTATTTAAAAGTAGAATGGGAGGGAGAGCCTTCAGTTTTCAGGCCCCTCTTCTGTGGAACCAGCTTCCAGTTTGGATTCAGGAGACAGACACTATCTCTACTTTTAAGATTAGGCTTAAAACTCTCCTTTTTGCTAAAGCATATAGTTAGGGCTGGACCAGGTGACCCTGAATCCTCCCTTAGTTATGCTGCAATAGATGTAGGCTGCCGGGGGATTCCCATGATGCATTGAGTTTTTCCTTTCCAGTCACCTTTCTCGCTCTCTATGTATTAACAGACCTCTCTGTATTGAATCATATCTGTTATTAACCTCTGTCTCTCTTCCACAGCATGTCTTTTATCCTGTCTTCCTTCTCTCACCCCAACCAATCACAGCAGATGGCCGCCCCTCCCTGAGCCTGATTCTGCTGGAGGTTTCTTCCTGTTAAAAGGGAGTTTTTCCTTCCCACTGTCGCCAAAGTGCTTGCTCATAGGGGGTCATATGATTGTTGGGTTTTTCTCTGTATCTATGAAGCGCCTTGAGGCGACTTTTGTTGTGATTTGGCGCTATATAAATAAAATTGAATTGAATTGAATTGAGTAAAGCTTTAACTACAGCCAGCTTGAAGGCCTGCGGTACATAGCTAATTATTAGAGATAGGTTGATCATATTTAAGATTGAAGCATTAATTAATGGCAGGACTTCTTTGAGCAGTTTTGTAGGAATGGGGTCTAAAAGACACGTTGATGGTTTGGAGGAAGTAATTATTGAAGTTAACTCAGAAAGATCAATTGGAGAAAAAGAGTCTAACTTAACATCAATGGTACTAAGAGTAGCTTTAGATAATATTACATCTGTGGGATGATTATTGGTATTTTTTTCTCTAATGATAAAAATTTTATTTGTGAAGAAGTTCATGAAGTCATTACTAGTTAACGTTGAAGGGATGGTTGGCTCAAAAGAGCTCTGACTTTTTGCCAGCCTGGCTACAGTGCTGAAGAGAAACCTGGGGTTGTTCTTATTTTCTTCAATCAGTGATGAATAGTAAGATGTTCTGGCTTTGCGGAGGGCTTTCTTATAAAGCAACAAACTATTTCTCCATGCTAAATGATGATCCTCTAAATTTGTGACACGCCATTTCCTCTCCAGCTTACAAGTCATCTGCTTTAGGGTACGTGTTTGATAATTACACCACGGAGTCAGGTACTAGAGACCTTAGTTTTCACTGGAGCTACAGTATCCAGAGTCGTATGTAGTAGTGAGGAGGTGAAATTATTAACAAGATAATCGACCTCTGTTGGAGTAGCGTTCAGATAGCTGCTCTGCTCTGTGTTGGTACAGGGCATTGACGATGATAACAGTGGGTGGATTATATTCTTAAACTTAGTTACATCACTTTCAGAAAGACATCTACTTTGATAAAGTCTACTCTCCACTGCTGTGTAATCAATTATTGTAAATGTAAATGTTATTAGGAAATGATCAGACAGGAGAGGGTTTTCAGGAAACACTGTTAAATGTTCAGTTTCTATGCCATATGTTAAAACAAGATCTGTGTGATTAAAGTGGTGGGTGGGTTCTTTTACATTTTGAGAGAAGCCAATTGAGTCTAATAACAGATTAAATGCCATGTTGAGGCTGTCATTTTTAGCATCTACATGGATGTTAAAATCACCCACAATAATTATTTTATCTGAGCTCAGAACTAAATCAGATAAAAAGTCTGAGAAATCAGACAGAAACTCTGTGTAAGGCCCAGGTGGACGATATATGATAACAAGTAAGACTGGTTTCTGAGTTTTACAGCTGGGGTGGACGAGGCTAAGCATCAGGCTTTCAAATGAATTAAAAGTCTGTCTGGGTCTTTGGTTGATTAATAGGCTGGTGTGAAAAATTGCTGCCACACCTCCCCCTCGGCCTGTGCTTCGAGATTTCTGGTAGTTAGAATGACTCGGGGATGTTGATTCATTTAAACATAATCATCCTGCTGCAACCAGGTTTCTGTAAGGCAGAGTAAATCAATTTGTTGATCAATTATTAAGTCATGTACTAACAGAGACTTGGAGGAGAGAGACCTAATATTTAATAATCCACATTTCACTGTTTTACTCGTTGGTTCAGATGTGGATACTGTATTTTTCTTTCTTTGTAATTGTTTATGTTTAAGTTGTTTGTTGCTGGTTTTTAGTTTGTTTTTTGGCTGTTTGGGAGCTGACACAGTCTCTAAGGAGATGGGTTTTGGGGGATAACAGGAGGAGAGAAGCTGCAGAGAGGCGTGTAAGACTGCAACTCTGCTTCCTGGTCCCAACTCTGGATAGTCATATTTTGGGGGGTTTAATAAATTTGTCCATATTTCTGGAAATGAGAGCTGCTCCATCTGCAAATTCAGAATTTCATAATTATTAGAATCAATAGTAATTTAAAGATAAAATGTGTAAGTGACATTTAAATTTTTTTCTATAGGAAGAATAACATCTCATCTAAATACAAGGACATCATCTCCAGAGTTGTGATCTCATCAAAATCTCTTGCTGTCTACCAGCTGAGAACAAAAAAAGAGAAGACTGGGCCTTTGACAAGAATGACAGTTGGAGTAAAAAATACAGACAAGACAAATAAAACCATCTTACTTTTGGGTGAAACAGGAACAGGAAAATCTACTCTGATTAACGCTCTGATCAACTACACCATGGGAGTGAAGTGGGATGATGAAGTCTGGTTTCAGATTGTAGAGGAGAAGAAGAGAAGTCAGACAGAAAATCAAACATCAGATGTAATTGTGTACGAGATCTTTGGTTTTGAAGATGAAACTCTGCCCTACTCTCTGACCATCATCGATACTCCTGGATATGGAAATATCATGGGGACCAAAAAGGATGACGTCATCAATCAAAAGTTATTGGACTTGTTTCGTTTAGAGGGTGGAGTTCATGAAGTTCATGCAGTGGGTCTAGTGATGAAGGCGAGCGATAATCAACTGAATGACCGACTGATGTTTGTCTTTGATTCACTAATGTCTCTGTTTGGAGAAGACCTGGAGAAAAACATTGTTGCCCTCATCACATACTCAGATGGAATGCCACCTAAAAATGTTCTAACAGCTCTCGAACATCAGAAGATAAAATGTGCTAAAACTGAAAAGAATCAATCTCTTTATTTTCTTTTTAATAACCAGCAGAACAAAGAGAGAACAGATGAAAATGAGTTTGGTTTGGAGACAGCCTGGAGAGTAACAGAGAGAGGAGTACGTCAGTTCACAGACTTCCTAGAAGAAAGTGAAGCTCAAAAGCTGGAGACAACATTTGAAGATCTGAATGAACGCATCATACTAACAGCCTGCATCCAAAACCTGCAAGACAGAATGAAGTTTATTGATGTAAAACAAAGAGAAATAAAAAATACTCAAGAAGCTCTGAAGAAACCTGAAGAGAAGAAGATGATAGAAGACTTCACTCCACGTGTTGCTGAGGTCTTCAAACATAAAGAACCTATCAGAGGTGGAACATGTGGGCTGGAAGCAGCTGTCTGCTGTACAGTCTGTGAGGAGAACTGTCACTATCCTGGATGCACATTTAGCTGGAAACCTGAAAACTGCAAGGTCATGAAAGATGGTCACTGCACTGTTTGTACCAAAAAGTGTCCTCCATTAGATCATGTAAGAGAAAAGTGGAGGTATGTGACCAGGTTAAGGGATGCAGAGAAGAAGAGAGTGTTTGAATTTAATAAAACTGAACCTAGGGTGACCATTTTGAATAATCTGGAAAAGGAAATGAACAAACTGGCAACAGAAAAGTTACAGCTACTGGATGAAGCTTACCAACATGTGGTCAGACTGGATCAGATGGACCTGAATGTTAATTCAGTAAACACTTCTGTACACTTGGACTTTCTGATCAAAAAGATGAAGGAGAAAGAAGAGAGAGAGAAGATCCAGAAACTGGAAGAGATTGAAAGCCAAGTCGATGAAGAAACCAGAGCAGCTCTGCAACACAGGTATGTTAAACTGCTAAACAGATGTGCAGATAATAAGGTCTAGTTATGAAGTCATGTAATCTAGTGCACTGCCTACAATAACAAGCATCTTACCAGGTAACTACCACGTTAAAGGTAGATGACTCAGTTGACTGAGATTTATTCACTATCATATCTGCCCTCATCTCAAAAATTAGATGTCACATCTCAAGGGGTTTATCCTGATTAATAAATGTGAGAATTATAAGGTCATAGAAGAGAAGTGTGGCTTATTTGTGACTTCACAGAGTCTTTAATGCAACTCAACAACAAGACCAGGCACCTACTTGTGACTAAACACTAGAGCTGGGCGATAGAACGATAACGATATGTATTGCGAAATAACTTTTTCTCGATAGAAAAATGAAACTATTGCGATAGACCTCATCTCTCTCTCTCTTCCTCTCTTATGAAAAAAATGAATAGCCAATACAAATTAAGTAGCGCAGAGCCGAACCAATCACAGCCACAGTGTCACGTCACCTAACTTGTTACGCACAGGTCAAGTGTCAAGCCGCACATGTGTATTTATTTGGGAAGCAGCTAGCCACCGTGCCGGCCGGTTAATGGAGGAAATGAGTGTGCCGACTAGAGAAAAATCAACCGAGAGCTTGGGTGACCAGGTTATCGAAGAGAACACAGATGACGGTTCCAATGCCGGAGAGATTGTTGAAAGGAAAGGCCAGAGAAGTTCCGTAGTGTGGAGGTATTTCGGCTATTTGAAGTCTGACAAAAAACAGAGTAACGTGCACTGTAAATTGTGCCGAAAGCATGTTCCCACAAAGTCTGGAAATACAACAAACCTTTTTTATCACCTGAAGCAGTGCCTCCCACTAGAGCACGCTCAATCTCTGACTGAAAGCGCTAATTCGTCATCGAAAACAACCAGGGGAATACCTGCGAAGCAGCAACAGTCAATTGAGTCGGCTTTCTCCAGCATCTTACCATATGACAAAAAAGCTAAGAGACATAGCAACATAACGAATGCCATAGCTTACTGTCTTGCTAAAGACATGCTACCAATAAACACGGTCGAAAATGAAGGATTCAAGCAGCTAATTAAGGTAATGGATCCTCATTACCAACTCCCTGGACATAAACATTTCTCAGACAGCGCTTCCAAAGCAATATTAAATAAGTTAGTCAATTTTGTCTCTTCTTCTTTAAAATAAACTAAGATTTATTTTTAGAATTAATATTTTGTTTCTAAGTGGAACTGGCAATTTAGTAGTCTGTTTTGTTCTATTTTGAAACTTAAACACTTTAGCGGCTACCTTTTGTATAGTTTGTAATATTTGCCTTTATTTTGCCTAAACTGAAGCCTCATTTTAAGTACATCTGCCCTGTTGAACTTATTATGGGAAATAAATATTTAAATCAAAATCAAAACAAGCTGCTCATTATTTCACATTTTACTTGTGAGCAACAGCACATTTAAATCTTACATATATAGTCATTTGGCTTATATCGTGATATATATCATTATCGCCTGAAATAAATAAATAAATAATAAATAAATAAATTTTTATTTATATAGCACCTTTCAAGACAGAATCACAAAGTGCTGCACATGAGATTAGAAGTCATAAAAAAGATTTAAAAGGAGAAAATAAAACAGGCAAAAAATTAACCAAAAGCAGTTTTAAAAAGGTGAGTTTTGAGTTGTTTTTTATAAACAGCTACTGAGTCCACAGTTTTTAATGTTTGGGGGAGAGACTTCCACAGTCTAGGGGCCACAGTGGCAAAAGCTCTGTCACCCTTAGTCCTCCTCTTAGTATTTTTTAAAGCAAGTAAGCCCTGATCAGATGACCTCAAAGACCTGCTAGGGACATAGGGCTGTGGCAGATCAAAGATGTAGGCTGGTGCCAGTCCGTGCACAGCTCCCTAGGTCAAGACCAGGATCTTAAAATCGACTCTAAATTTAACAGGAAGCCAGTGTAACTGAGATAACAACGGTGTCACATGTGAGTACTTGGAGGATTTTGTCAAAAGCCTAGCTGTAGCGTTTTGCACAACCTGCAGATGATCCAGAGAACCTTTGCTTAGACACATAAACAGCGAATTACAATAATCCAAGCGTGACGAAATAAATGCATGTTATAGCAATCTCCAGTTCAGAGCGAGATAAAATCAGGCTAAAATGAAAAAAACATATCGTGATATGAAAAAATCTTATATCGCCCAGCTCTACACATGTACTTTTAAAAGTTTGACAAAATAATAATATTGATAGTGTCCCCCTCACCTGTTGCTCAGCTGTAATCTGATCCTAGACCTGTGGTTTTCAAGTTTGTTGTGCCAAAGAAACCAAAGGAAAAACCAACATGTAAAGCCACATCTGTATTTATATCTATCATCAGATTTTATTTTTCATTTCATTGTTTTTCATCTAAATTAAAGGCACTTATACATCCCAGTTACAGAAGCTGGAATCAGTAAAGTATGTGCTTCCACTCCATTAGCATATACCAAATCTCAGTGCCAGTATCAGCCACTTTAACTTAATCCAGCAATGAGACTCTCTGGCAAATATTAGCATGGCAGGACTCTTGTTTTTCTGATGATATCACTGGTCCAGCTTAACTTCTGAGACCATTAGTTATTAGCTAGTTACAATGCTATCACTTCTTTGTAGTATCTTCTACACTGGTGATTAGTCGGCATGTGTTCCGGAATGGATCTGTTTCTCTGTTTATTAACCTGTTAGATCTTTGACATGTTACATTTTCATCATTCCTACCATCCAACAACTTTTTTCACCATTGTGATGACAAAATCAAATCAAATCAACTTCAATTTAATGCAATTACATTTTAGTTATATAGAAACAAATCACAAAAACTGTTGCCTCAAGGTGCTTAATATTGTAAGGTAAAGACCTTACAATAATACAGACAACAATACAAAATTAATACAAAGGCACGTGCAAAATCACATTGTTCCATATGTGTACATATGTCACAACATGACACATAACAGAATATAAGATTTCCAAATGAGTGGTTGTGAGAGTATAAACAGAAAAATGAGCTCAAATTGGCAATAAAATAGTTTCATTTTACAGTAAGTGATCAATTAAGTAATGCATCATATGAAAATAAGAAACAGAAAAATCTGTACTTTCTCCTACAGGATCAATCTCATCTCACCACCATATGAGGATATTTCATCAGACAGCTTTCTGATCTGTTCAGGACCTCCTGCTGTCTACCAGCTGAGGCCAAAAAAACAGAAGTTTGGAACTCTGACAAGAATGACTCTTGGTGAAAAAGATTTTAATAAGATAAATAAAACCATCCTACTCGTGGGTGAAACAGGAGGGGGGAAATCCACTCTGATCAACACTTTGATCAACTACACCATGGGAGTGAAGTGGGAGGATGAAGTCTGGTTTCAGATCGTAGAGGAAGAGAAGAGAAGTCAGGCAGAAAGTCAGACATCAGATGTGATCGTGTACGAGATCTTTGGCTTTGAAAATCAAATTCTGCCATACTCTCTGACCATCATCGATACTCCTGGATATGGAGACACCAGAGGGACTGATCGTGATAACATCATTGGTGAAAGATTATTGGACTTGTTTCGGTCAGAGGATGGGGTTCATGAAATTAATTCAGTGGGTCTGGTGATGAAGGCGACAGATAATCGACTGAGTGACCGGCAGAGTTATATCTTTAACTCAGTGATTTCTCTGTTTGGAAAAAATGTGGAGAAAAGCATCGTAGCTCTGATCACACACTCAGATGGAATGCCACCTGAAAATGCTCTTGAAGCGCTTGAAGCTGCAAGCATTGAATGTGCCAGAAATGAGAAGAATGAGCCTGTTCACTTTCTGTTTGATAACCAACAGAGCAAAGAGAGAAGGGAATCATATGAGAATTCTTTAATAAAGTCATGGGACTTAACAAAGAAACAAATGGGGGATTTTTTAACTTTTCTTACAAGTTGTGGACCTCAAAGACTGATGAAAACCAAAAAAGTGTTGAAGAAACGCATCAAACTGAAAGCCAGCATCCAAAACCTGAAAGAGAGAATCAACCTGATTGAACTGAAACAGACAGAAATCAGACAGATTCAAGAAGGTCTGAAGAAACATAAGGAAACCATGAATGCGAACGAGAACTTCACTGTTGAAGTTGATGAGGTCTGCACAGAAAAAGAAGATATCAAAGGTGGGATGTGGGGGTTTTTTTATGAGGGAGCCCTGTGCTGTACAGTCTGTATGGAGAACTGTCACTATCCTGGATGCAGTGTGTCCTGGTATCCTTCACACTGTGAGGTCATTAAAGATGACAGCTGCACTGTTTGTATCAGGAAGTGTTCTGCATCAAAACATGTGAAAGAAAAGTGGAGATATGTGAACAAGACCAAAAAAGTTAAGAAGACGATGGAAGAAATGAAAGTGAAGTATGAGACAAATAAAAACGAAAGTCAGAACTTGCAAAGCCTTTTGGAAAATCTTGAAAAGGAAATGAACCGACTGACAGCAGATAAGTCACAGTTACTGGATGAGTCCTACCAACATTTCCTCAGACTGGAAGAACTAGCTCTGAAAATTGATTCAGAGTCCACTACTGTCCACCTGGACTTCCTGATTGAGAAGATGAAGGAGAAAGGAGACACAGACAAGGTCCAGAAACTGGAGGAGATGAGAAGAAGAGTGGATGAAAGAACCAGAGGAGCTCTGAAATAAACTAATAACATTTGAGAGGAGTGAAGAGAAGAAAAAAAATTATTCTGACTCTATGAACATGAAAAACTTATTTTGTTGTATTTGATGTAAGATTATTTTAATACTGTCAGAAAAATTTGCTGGAGAAAGAATTTTCTCAAATGTGTAAAGCTAAATATGTCCTTTAAAAAAAATGTTATTTTATCTTATATAATTTACTCATAGAAATTTAGAACTTTAGAATTCAGCTGTGCTTCAAGCCAAGTGGAAACATTTGGATTCTTTCATGTTGGACTTCATTTGTTCAAATTCTCTATATTCTGTTCATCCACATGAAATCGTCTCCTGCTTGATGCACTTTTCTGTCAGTCCTCAATAAAATCTCTGCTTTGTTCAGTCAAGTTTGCTCAGAGTGTCTTCACTGGATCATCAGCTGATTTTTTTTTTCAGAACTGAGATTTCATTCAAATATCAAAACAAATATCAGAAAAATCCGGATGGTAATTCAGGATGTATGTTGGCCTGCTGGCTTTGTTAGCAGATCGGAAAGAGAACCATTCACAGGGAGTTGGGGAATGGCTGCAATCACAGCATTGTAAGATGGTGACAGATGTACCCTTAGGCCCCCTCCTTGATTCAGAGATGGTCTTTCCCTTTTCACGTAAATGGCCTCCTTGACTCTGCGCTCAAACCAGCGTTCCTCCCTGTCCAGGATGTTACATCCTCATCCTTGAAAGAGTGTCCACTGGCCTGTGGGTGTAAATAGACTGCAGAGTCCTGACGAAGTAGCTCTTCTGTGTTGTGCCATCTGCTTCATTAGAGGTTGTTTGGTTTCCCTGATGTATAAATCCTGGCAATCCTCCTGGCACTTAACAGCTACACTATGTTACTCTGTTTATGTCGGGGGACACGATCCTTGGGGTGGACCAATTTTTGGCACAGTGTCTTTTGGTGTTTAAAAGCCACAGAGACCCGGTGTTTAGAAAAAATGTGTCTCAACTGTTCCGATACTCCTGACACGTACAGGATAACTACAGGTTTTTGCTTTGTCAGTGGTTGTCCTTCTCTCTTGAATCGGCTGGAGCTTCTTTTTGGCGCCTTCCCATCTTTGACAAAAGTCCATCTGGGATAACCACATTTACTCAGGGGCTTCTTGATTTGACGTTCTTCTGCTTCCCTGTCCGCTGTGTCTGTGGGGATGGTGTTCGCTCTGTGTTGTAATGTCAACTCTCTGTGAATGGTACTCATGGCCATTGATCAGTGGTCTTTGATCAATGTTCATGAGAGTTTGCATAATTATGATGAAGGAACTGACCTCCCAACCCATTGTTCATTCAGTGGGCTCGTTTCAGTCTGTATGCAAATGTGCTGTTTGTAAGACAGTGACCTGTAGTCAGCTGAGACTGAAGAAGTCACTTGGATGAGTGAAGAAACGTTTCTCCCACTGAAAACCTTACGTCCAGATGAACAGAATCTACTTTTGGGGATACATAAAAATTCAAATCAAATTTGATCTTGAAAAAAAATGTCAAAACATCATATTGTGTAATATCTCATATCAAAAGGCGCCAAAAAGTTTAACATAATCACACACTGCTTGAATAGATCTTAAATTGAGAAATATCAGAAATATTTCACTTCTGAAATAAAAGTTGGTCTATGAGAGTTTCCATTGTAGCAACGTGGTTTCCTTCATTGTTTGTACAAGGAAAGAAATGTGATTGCGCTATCCTCCACATTGTCGTCAAGTTTTTTGCTTATCAAAGTCAAGAGTCTAAGGACCTCAAGGACATTTGTGGTAAGTTTAAATTGCCATCTCTGACTTGGTTTAACTTAAATTGTGTGTAGAAATCAAAGGTTGTACAGTTTAACCACCTGTGTGGTTGTTAGGTCTGAATATTGTTTTTTAGTCCCCCACACTCACCTTAAAGGAAACCAAACAACATCCATCGTGGTTTCTAATACTTGACACGTCTTTTTTCTTAGCTCCTCAGTCACACAAGTCAGATATCTGGTGGTCTGTAAACCTCATTCAGAGAAAGCGACAGTAAGATTAAATCACACAAATCTAAATACAACATATTTAACCTCATGTATCATAAAAACTTTCCCTCAACGGAGAATTATTTTTAACTTTGAAACAGTTGTAGTTGTGTGCCTAAAAAGTGTTTTTGTACAACGTTACATTACTTGAAACAAAATGAGGCCATATTCAGGAAGGAAGGTCTAGAACTATCGACAGCTTTAGGTAAAAAGAGCCTGTGGTGAGTTCTTATGAACTAGATTCATGTCCTGTTGATGCCCAGATGCATTCTGAGTGAACAGGCTTGTTGGGGTGTGGGAAGCACCGAAGTAGCCACTCACAGCTTGCATCTTGCAGTCCACATGTGGCTGTGCTTGTTTTTTCACAAACACTGATACTGGCACATACCGCAATACTTGAAAATGAAAAAGTACAGGACTCCTGCTGATTCAGCTGCCTGTGCACCGCCGATGTGATCGCTTTTAATGATCACTGCTTCCACACATAAAATCTTAGGTCAGGTCACGATCAGATTGTGCTGTTACAAAATCTTTTTCTCTTTCATTTTTTAAAAAACACACTTTGATGCTAGAATACTTTTGCACTTGCATGCCAGTATTGGACTCTTGTTTCTGGCTCAGTATGTACTTTGCACCAGCTCTGCCTGCAGTGGTCTCAGTTGTGTTCACATAATACGCAGCTTTAAGCTTTAATTCCCCACAGAGCTGTTTAGAACTTTCTAATGTCCGATATTGCTCACACGATTGAAATAATAGTATTTTTTTATACCTTTTATATTTAGTAATATGAGGATAATATACTTTTTCATACACTTATACTTAGCAGTATCAATAATCCTGTAAACATACATGGCAGACCCAGTGGCATTTTGATCCTTTTTATTTTACCAGTTGCCGTACACACACACAGAGCTACAGCTCTCCCGCTGCCAGCTCAACATAATAGCAACCAAATTCGCCAAAAACTCTAAACTTTTAAGCCGGCGTGGCGTGATCGCAGATGCTGCTCAGGTGGGTCAATCGCACCTGGAGCAACAAATAATTTGGATCATCCGAATTATACACTTTGATTAAAAGTCATTTTAAGAGCAATGGAATATAAATCCCTATTTCATGTTTTACATGAAACAGCAGAGAAACAAAAAATATAGATCAGTTAAAATTTTCTTATATTGATCGCCATGGAAACAAGAAGTAAAGCCTCAGAAATCAGTTGTAATGCTTCGTGAGAGGAATGCAAAATTTTTCTATTACAGAGAGAAAATCCAGGCTTTGCTGTCAGAATCACACAATTTCAGCTATGCATGGAAAAAAATCTGTCAATAACAGGTCACAGTAACTTGGAAAATATGTAGCACTAATTAAAGAAATCTGATTTGTAGGATGTTAATCTGCACACAGCTTAACATCCTACAAAGACAAGACAATGAGTACGTGTCTGTTGTGGCCTCTTTTCATGTTTCCCCTCATTATTTCTCACCTTGCAGAAAATTACTCAGAAAGCTGCATGTTCTTCTGCTGTGAGTACTTGCCTTCAACGTCATGTCATAAAACAAACAAACAAACCCCCCACAAAAAATAGTGTTTGTTCATCTCATCTCATTGATTATGACTATTATTAATTCTGGGTTTATTTATCGTTATTGTCACGGGGTGCCGAGGCAGGCCGTGTGAGAATATAAACGGACCCAAGATGCAGACTGCTTAAGTTGTGAGCGAGCTTTATTAACAAAAGGGTGAAACAAACAGGGACGAGGAGGAAGAAAACCAAAACCTAAGAATAAACTAAACCTGAAACCTTGAGTCGAGAAACGGAGATGCAGGGAGAATACACGAGAACATGGAGGGGAACAACACAGACGAACCAGCAACGACTAAGACAGAAGACACGACTGTTGCGAACTGGTATGTTTACGTGTGTGTTTTGTGCAGGTGTTATGTCCCATGTTAATTTAGCTGTGCCAGGGCCCTGCTTCGATTGGTGCATGGATACGCTGCAACGATGTGACTGGTTCCAGCTGGAGGACCCGCCCATTATAAGGAGTCTGGAGTGCTACAGCGAAAGAGGTCTTCGGGTTTCTCCTCACGGCCCAGCAGTCTTCCCGTGGCAGCCGCTGGCTGCAGTGCTTTTTTGAGAGTTGTGAAAGTGGAGTGGGTAGGGGTGAGCTGCCGTTTTCTTTTGATCACCCGTTTTTCTCCTGTTTTGTGTTAGTTAAGGAGGTTAGACTCTGTTTTTATTTTTGACTTTGTTTTGGTGAGGTCAGGGGTGCGGGATTTGTTTAGATCTGTTTTGTTTATTGTTTTGGCCTTGGCTCACCCTGAAGCGTTGACACTCCCGTTTTGGTTCCTTTATTTTTCACATTGTAAATAAATCACAGTGAAACTGAAGGATTTGTCTCTTGTGGCTGCTTGGGTCTTGGGGGGGATGCGAGGGCCTCACTCGTGTTACTGCCTGGCCCTAGACGGGTCGTAACATGAATTGGGGGCTCGTCCTCTGCCCTTTTCTGTGGTTTTCGTGTGTTTTAGTCTGTTTGGCAGTTTTCTTGGTGTGGGGATAGTTGGTGTGTGGGATTATGGAGTTTTCTTTGGATGAGTTTGTTACCTCGCCTTCATGGGATAAAATAGTGAAGTGCAGGAAAGCGGATTTGCTAATTATTGCTAGTTTTTATGATGTTCAACTGTCCTATAGTGCCCGTAAAGCGGAGGTTAAGGACGCTTTGTGTGCAGGGCTGGTGGAGCGAGGCATCCTTGCTGCCCCGAAGGCAGCTGTTGAGCAGCCTGGCGGCGGAGGGGTGAAGGTGGCTCTGGAGGCTGAGCCGGAGCCGGATGCCAAAGGGCCTGTAAACGTGCTCCCGGCTGAGGTGGACTCTGATGCAGCTGATTTGGAGTCTGAAGCAGCTGAGTCTGGTACGGCCGGGGAACCCCTGGCGGGGCGGTCTACGGAGGATCTCCGTTTGACCCTCCGTATAAGGGAGGTGGAAACCCGCGCTAAAGAGCTTGAGGTACAAGCAATGCACCTCCGTGTCAGAGCTTTGGAGCTGGAGCGAAAGCCCTCCACATCTGCCTGTAGTCATCCTAGTACATCCACCGCTGTCTCAACGGGTTTTGACATCACTAAGCACGTTAAACTGGTTCCCCCATTTCGTGAGGCCGAAGTGGACTCCTATTTTAATGCTTTTGAGCGTATAGCGGCCGCGTTAAGCTGGCCGAAGGAGTTTTGGCCACTGCTATTGCAATGCAAATTGGTCGGCAAAGCCCAGGAAGTGTGTACCAGTTTATCAATTGAAGATAGCCTGGATTATGACATTATGAAGAAGACTGTGTTGCAGGCATATGAGCTTGTCCCAGAAGCCTACCGTCAGAAATTTAGGAAGTGTGAAAAAACTGCCAATCAGACATTTGTGGAGTTTGCCCGCGAAAAGAGTCGCTTGTTTGAACGATGGTTGCAGGCCAGTAAAGTGAAGGATCTTGAGGGGCTGAAAGAGCTTCTTTTGTTAGAAGAATTCAAAAAATGTTTGCCGGACCAAGTAGTCATTTACCTGAATGAGCAAAAGGTGACGTCACTTGCTAAAGCGGCAGTGATGGCTGATGAGTTTACTCTCACTCACAAAACTATATTTTCAGCCGCTGTCGCACAAAATATCAGGGTGGGACAGGAGAGGAAGATAAGATCACCAAAGGTAGGACTGAAGGATAGACAGGAGGATGGTGGTAATCGCGACTGTTTTTATTGTCGCGAACCCGGACATCTGATCGCTGCCTGTCCTGCGCTCCGGAGGAAGGAGCAGCGCAAAGGCTCTAAAACTCCAGCCGGCGTAGGTCTTATTAAAGTTGTCCCTTCGCCTAAAATGCATTCCACCCGTGATTTGCACCATGCGGATGCTGAAATAGAGCCACGTTTTAAACCATTTATCACCAAAGGCTTTGTTTCTGTGACGGGAGAAGAGAGGGATAAAGTGCCTGTTACTATTCTTCGGGACACAGGTGCGCATCAGTCATTTATGTTGGACAGAGTACTGCCATTGTCAGATAAAACTGCTTGTGATTCAGATGTGTTAGTTTGGGGAATTAAGATGAGCGTTCTTCGGGCGCCGCTACATAAGGTGCATTTGCATTCGCCCGTAATAACGGGGCATGTTAAAGTTGCCGTGAGTTCCCAGTTGCCTATCAAAGGGGTTTCATTTATTCTGGGAAATGACTTGGCTGGTGGGACAGTTTTTCCCCCGCCTGAAGTGGTGGAAACGCCTGTTGCTTCTGTTACTGATGCTGCCACCCCTATATCCAGTATGTTTCCTGTTTGTGCTATTACTCGTGCGCAATCGCGCAAATTTGACGACGTTGTGAATGTCGCTGACACCTTTATGGCGACGCTAGATGAAAGAAAGTTCCCCAGCTGTGAGAGTGGCAGAATAAGAAGCGGCAATGATGTGACAAAACTGATGCCAGAGTTGGATGAAAAGTTGAATAGGGATGCACTGATAACCGCTCAGCGGAAGGACTCATCACTGGCTCCTTGTTTTATATCCGCAGCCGCGAGTGCAGAAAGTAAACCCCCCACTTCTTTTTTTGTGCAAGACGGAGTTCTTATGAGAAGGTGGTCCCCTGACCATAGTGGTTTGCCTGGTGCTACGCAGGTGGTGGTGCCGAAGCCACATCGAGGGCAGGTGCTTAGCTTAGCGCATGATGCCAGCATGGCTGGACATCTCGGGGTGAACAAAACTTATCATCGGGTGTTGCGCAACTTCTTTTGGCCAGGGCTGAAAGCTGATGTGGTGGCATATTGCCGTACCTGTACTACATGTCAGATGGCGGGGAAACCTAACAGACCAATCCCACCTGCTCCGTTACATCCTATTCCAGTAATAGGTGAGCCGTTTGAAAAAGTAATATTGGATTGTGTGGGTCCCCTGCCAAAAACTAAATCCGGACACCAATACATACTTACAATAATGTGTTCAGCAACAAGGTTCCCGGAGGCAATCCCACTACGCACGCTGAAAGCAAAACCGGTAATAAAAGCACTAATTAAGTTTTTCTCTACTTTCGGGCTTCCAAAGGTTATTCAAACAGACCAAGGAACGAATTTTACTTCAAAAGTGTTTGCACAGGTTGTGGAGGAGTTGCACATAAAACATGTAAAATCCAGTCCATACCACCCGGAAAGTCAAGGTGCTCTGGAGAGATTCCATCAAACCCTCAAGGCTATGCTGCGCAAGTTCTGCGCAGAGTCGGGTAGAGAATGGGACGAGGGTCTGCCGCTATTGTTATTTGCCGTCAGGGAGACCACTCAGGAATCCTTGGGATTCAGTCCGATGGATCTGGTGTTTGGACATGTGGTCCGCGGTCCCCTCCGGCTTCTGAAGGAGAAGTGGTTATCAGAAACTTCTGAAACTCAGCATAATGTCTTGGATTATGTTAGCGGACTTCGGGAAAAACTCCACCTTGCATGTCAGTTAGCTCGAGAAAATCTGTCACATACGCAGGCCAAAATGAAAGCTCGCTATGATAAAAAGGCTGTTTGCAGAAGTTTCCAGCCGGGCGAGAAAGTGTTGGTGTTGCTGCCTGTGGTAGGGTCCAGTTTGTTAGCCCGGTTCGCTGGCCCATATGTGGTGGAACAGAAACTCAGTGACAACAATTATGTGATCCAGACCCCAGACCGTCGGAGAAAGTCTAGGGTTTGTCATATTAATATGTTAAAATCGTATCACTCGAGGAGCCCTTCGGGTGCGCCATCTCCAGTGTGCGCCGCTAGTGTTGTTTCTCCTTATGAACCCTCTGATGACGGACTGCTCCAGAAAGTGAAGCGCTGGGTAGCGGCCGGTTGAAAAATTCGGAGATCTTAAATGATTTAGACACCTATTTAGCCCACCTATCTGAGCCCACTCGAGCTGACATCACTGATCTGATAGAGAATAATTTATCACTTTTTTCTGATCATCCTCGTCAAACTGCTGTCCTGTGCCACGACATTGACGTGGCAGGACATAAACCGATCAAGCAGCATGCCTATCGAGTGAACCCTGTGAAAAGAGCGATAATGCAGAATGAAGTTGACTATCTCTTAGAACACGGTTTAGCCATTCCGAGCGCCAGCGCATGGAGTTCGCCGTGTGTGCTGGTAACCAAACTTGATCTGTTAAAAGGTTACTGGCAAGTACCTTTAACTCCCAGAGCATCTGAGATATCTGCTTTTGTCACGCCAGATCATTTTCTCCAGTACACGGTTATGCCGTTTGGGTTGCGTAATGCACCCGCTACTTTCCAGCGTCTTATGGCCAAAGTACTGGCAGGCGTGAATAACTGCGATGCCTACTTGGATGATGTTGTCATTTACTCATCCACCTGGTCTGACCACTTACAAACCCTCTCTCTCGTTTTCAGCCGTTTTCAGAAAGCCTCGCTTACGCTAAACCTAGCCAAATGTGAATTTGGCAGAGCCACCATCACATATCTAGGAAAACAGGTGGGTCAGGGACAAGTACTGCCGGTGACTGCGAAAATACAGGCGATCGTTGAGTTTCCAGTCCCACAAACGAGAAGGGCGCTGCGCCGATTTCTGGGAATGTGTGGTTATTACAGAGGTTTTTGTAAGAACTTTGCCACTGTTGTTGTTCCTCTCACCGATTTGATCAGTCCGGTGAAGCCTTTTGTGTGGACGCCTGTGTGTCAGACTGCTTTCGAGTCTGCGAAAGCATTACTGTGCAGTTCCCCTGTTCTTACGGCACCTAACTTCATGTCCCCTTTCAAGCTCGAGGTTGACGCTAGTGCGTCTGGTGCAGGAGCTGTCCTTATGCAGGAAGACCATCGCGGCGTGGATCGCCCTATTTGTTATTTTTCAAAAAAGTTCAACAAACATCAGATTAACTACAGCACTATTGAAAAGGAAGCCCTTGCCTTGTTGTTAGCCCTGCAGCATTTCGAGGTGTATATCGGATCCAGCTCTATCCCTGTTCAAGTATTCACTGACCACAATCCATTGGTGTTTCTCTCCCAGATGCAAAACTCAAATCAGAGACTTATGCGTTGGTCCCTTCTTTTGCAAGATTTTAACCTGCATATCAAACATAAGAAAGGAACGGAAAACGTCATCGCTGACGCCCTGTCGAGAGCAATTTCATAGTTTGGGAATTAAACAATGGGAGGGTTGTTTAATTCTTATGGAAGGGGGTGTTACGAACTGGTATGTTTACGTGTGTGTTTTGTGCAGGTGTTATGTCCCATGTTAATTTAGCTGTGCCAGGGCCCTGCTTCGATTGGTGCATGGATACGCTGCAACGATGTGACTGGTTCCAGCTGGAGGACCCGCCCATTATAAGGAGTCTGGAGTGCTACAGCGAAAGAGGTCTTCGGGTTTCTCCTCACGGCCCAGCAGTCTTCCCGTGGCAGCCGCTGGCTGCAGTGCTTTTTTGAGAGTTGTGAAAGTGGAGTGGGTAGGGGTGAGCTGCCGTTTTCTTTTGATCACCCGTTTTTCTCCTGTTTTGTGTTAGTTAAGGAGGTTAGACTCTGTTTTTATTTTTGACTTTGTTTTGGTGAGGTCAGGGGTGCGGGATTTGTTTAGATCTGTTTTGTTTATTGTTTTGGCCTTGGCTCACCCTGAAGCGTTGACACTCCCGTTTTGGTTCCTTTATTTTTCACATTGTAAATAAATCACAGTGAAACTGAAGGATTTGTCTCTTGTGGCTGCTTGGGTCTTGGGGGGGATGCGAGGGCCTCACTCGTGTTACTGCCTGGCCCTAGACGGGTCGTAACACGACTTAAAAACACTCAGAGAAACACAGGGAGATTACACACAGGTGGGAGTGATTAACGTGACGAGACTAGGGAGGCGAACTGAAAACACCCACACGAGACGCAGACCTTCACAATAAAACAGGAACTTACACATGCAAGGACACAGACTAAGAAACGTGGACTTGATACAGGAACACACGGGCAGAACAGAGTAAACACTAAACAGAGGAAGAACAGAACCAACAATCACACTAATAGAAAACACAAAACGCTGGGTCAAAAGGACCCAGGACCATGACAGTTATGACTTCTAGTGTAATGGTTTCTGTTTTGTACTTCCAGCACTCAAAATTTTCTCTGTTCTATAAATTCTAGTTCTTAAGTTTAGCTCCGGTTTATTTTGAAGGTCTTGTTGCCACATTTCTACGTGTTTTGTTTCCACTTGCCTGTTGTGGCAGCTGTTTTCCCAGTTACCCTCCAGTGTATTTAGGTCTTGTGTCTCTTACTGTTAGTTGTCTGGTGGTCTGCTTATGCTCTCCCCCTTAGTCATAGCCACAGTAGTATAGTATCATAGTCATATCAAAGTCACAGTTCAGTTTTGTTCCTGTAATCATTCAGGAGATAAATAAATGATTCGCTGTTGGTTCGCACCTCTGCTCCATTTCCCTCTGTGTCTGCATTTGGTTCCACAGCTCACTCTCTTCGCACAATTTGCCTCCAACATATATATATATAATATAAATTTACTTTTATATTTATGTTAGTAAAAGCACTGTGCTGAATAATGTTGTTTGTTCTATCACCAGCTTTTAGTATAAAAAAAGGCTAAAGTATGAGTTAATTATTGGTTTACCTTAATTATACAAGATTAATAAAAAACAACTACAGCTAAAGGCTGTTTGACTTTTCTTTTATATACTGATGGAGTCGTGCTGAACGTGAACCATATTTAGCTTCATGTGCTTAAAATGACAAATTTAAAATTACAAACAAACTAAAATTGTGGTTTGGTAAATTTTACAGGAAGTGCATTTTTTTGCCTCAGCCAATCACTGTGATGTCGACTTTGCAAACTGTAATCAGCTTGTCACAAAATCTTCCTTTGAGTGGGTAGACATCAGTTGTGCAAGAGAAGGCTGAGGTAACACAATGATCGGCAGACTGGCTTCTTTGATTCTTCTAAGTACACTGTGTGAGTTTACTTCTTCTACACTGCCTGATGTATCATTGTAAAAAAATATAAAACAAAATATATATTAGGCTTTGTAATATTCTACATTCTAACTGTTACTGTTTGTCTCTTTTCTTTAGCTGTGATGGAAATGAATGAGGTTCCTCAGCAGATCTCTGTAACTGTGGTTAAACCTGGAGATAATGTGACTCTGACATGTGATGTCTTTGAACAAGGGTTGTTTTACTGGTATAAGCTGAATTATGGATATATGATTCAAACAGTTGCTAGCAGAAATTTTGGCAACATATTGTTTCAAATTAACAACTCAAGATTCAGTGCCACAAAAGTGGATAATATCTATTCTCTTACCATAAGAAATGTAAGCAAAGAAGATGAAGCAACATACTTCTGTCAAGCGGGATCACAATACAGTATTACCTTTATTAATGGCACAATTTTGGCAGTGAATGGTAAAGTATATTCATTTGGTTGTCTTTGATAAGGTCGAACCCTAAACAACTACAGTGAATTTCATGTCTTTTTCTAATTCCTACAGATCCTAAAACCCAGCATAAATTTTTCACAGTAAAACAAACTCCAGATGTGAAGTCAGTACATCTGGGTGATACGATGACTCTGCAGTGTTTGCTCTTCTCTGAGAACAAAGATGACACAGATCAGTGTCCAGATGAAGACAAAGTGCACTGGTTTAAAGGTGCATCAGACGTCCATCCAGGCGTCATTTACCACGGCAGCATCAGAAATAAAGAGGACGGGAGATGTGACTACAGTCTGTCCAAAACTATAACAAACTCATCTGATGCTGGGACGTACTACTGTGCCGCGGTGACACGTGGACAGATCCTGTTTGGTGAAGGAACTGAAGTGGAGATAGGTATGTTTTTAAAGTATTATTTTAATATTTGCTTATCTGTACTAGCTGTTCCTGATTCCTGATGATTTGTGCGAGATATTCTCAGGCCTTTAATACTTTTATACTTTGACCATTGGTAAGTAAACTGTTACTGGATGCATAAAAATTAACATCCAAACTAACTTTTATGATAATCTTATACCGAGATACTGCATACCTTGGAGACTGAGTTCATTTAAACCATCTATATTACTGTGGATTAACTGAGTGAGTAATGCACAGTATTATACTATTATATAATCAGAACGTTAATTGTCTGCTGGGATGTTTTCTCATTCTAGAGGCGTTCCCGCTCGTTACTGTGCTCGGGGCACTGCTGACCTGCTCTGTGCTTTTGAATTTTACACTGATCCTCCCCAGAAAAAAAATCCAACCTCGTAAACACCGCGAAGGTAAATTAATCACATGTATAACATACTGTGTGCATATTATTAATAGCAATAATTAATAATTATTTATAATCAATAATTATTAATAATTCATATGAATACAAAGTTTCCTTATTTTACTTTTTACTAAACTATAACCTCAGTTTGCTGTTCTTAGCTGACAGGCGTGGGACTCAGTATGGTCGATATTACTTAAAATTGTTGCATTAACTATTGATTCATGTGCTCACACGTGGCCGGAGGATAACAGTAAAAAAGTCAATTAAATGCAGAACCATTAACATGGTAAAACATTAAAAGCTAATACAAATACCAGGCATTATTTACACAAAAGAATATCTTCAAATATTGTAAAAATGTCGGTTACCTGGCAGTAATGATGATATCGCCTTTTCCCCTGACTGCTGTTTGTACAGCTCAGAGCTTGTCATTTATTTACATTTTCATTTCACAAAACTTGTGAATCATACCCATAAAAACAAAGCTGTCATCCCAGTCTTTTAAAATATTTGGGTTTAATTTATTATTGACATGTTTTTTTTGTTTGTTTTTTGGTGAATATTTGCTAACTTTGTTTAGGAAAAGTGTTACATTGTATTATTATTACATTCCAGAGTTCGAATCTTTACTAATTGAGATTTTCAGATTGATCCTTTCATCAATTATTGTATTTTACTATAAACAGACTTGACAAATAGATTTTTGGATAAATGATTATTTATTATCTTAAAGCGATCTGTCATTTTTAATTAAATTAACAAACTTTTTTTTAGCATTTCCATCACATTTGTTATAGAAATTAATATACAGAAATAAACAAAAACAAAAATTGGCAGAGGCAAAATTATTCCAATCATACATGAAGTGACACATTTCAGTTGCTTCTGAGGCATGAACAGGGTCAGGATTATTTGCTAAGTGCACCTATCTTTCTATCATTCGTAGCACATAATTATATCCCTGCTTTACTACAGCTCAAACTGCTACTTAATAGATGAAGTGACAAATGCAGATAGTGAAGCAGAAGTGGTTTCAAACTGGTTCCAGTAGACACATTTTAATCTAATAGATCCAGATTTTCATGTATATCGCACAACGAACTAAAGCTGCTTGCTCTACAGCAAATTGAGGCCCTATAAAGTATTTCTACAATCCAGACAAGCACTTAAAATAAATAATATTTCACTGTTAATCTTTTCTCTTTATGAACAGGAAAAGTAGAAGTCTTTACTGATGTCAAACAGGAAAAATCATCTGGGGATCAAATGAGTAATGAGGTACACACACATTATATTTATAGCTATCTAGCTATTATAAAATACATGACTAGACTTATTCTGCACTACTGATGACAAAGTGACTTCTTATTTTTAAGGTTGAAACACACAAAACAAGTAAGCTAAACATTTTGTATAAGAAACAGGAAGCAGTTTGATGTGAAATACAAGTACAGACAGAGAAGATCAAAAAACTACATTTGCCCTGAAACTTAGATGTTGACATCTGACATCCTCCTAGAAGTCCTTTATTGTAAATGATGACATGTTTGATTAGGTCACACTTTAGTGTAATATGAGTACTTTAGATATGTGTTTTCATGATGGTAATTTGTGACTCATTTGAAACACTTGCAGTTGCCATTACCCTGAAACATGAAGTCATCTTATGTTAGACTGCCATCTGAGGACAAACAAACAAACAATGGCTATGCGATGTTCTCTCTTTGTGTATCTATTATTTTCAATTTTTTATATTTTTGTTAATAATTTACAGGAAGGTGAAGAAGCAGAACTGAACTATGTGGCTCTGGATTTCCCCTCAAGAAAATCCTCAAGATGGAAGAGTAGGAAGGAGTCAGCAGAGAGCACCATATACTCTGGCATCAGAGCGGGCCAGTAAAAGGCAGATTTAAGGCTGATGCCATTCCTCTGGGTAGATGAAAAAGGAAATTACAATGACAAAGACAGATTCTTTTGTAAGACGGATTCTTTTAACCACCTTGATGAAGATATTCTGTCAGGATTCAGGATTAGACAGGTAAAATTGGGCACAACCATTAAGATACTTAAAGACAAATGGATTCATAAATGAACTGGAAGCCAGTGAAGGGAAGCTAACACTGGAGTAAAGGGCTCTTGCTTGCTCGCACCAGATAAACATTGTATATAAAAGCATATATTCATGTTTCACGGTTGTGTTTGGCCTGAATAGTTACACAGTTGCCTCAGTTGGAAAAAACAGGGTCAGGACTTAAACTAATGGAGTGCTTATGAGGATATCATGGTCCACAGGATCAAAAGCAGCTGTTAAGTCTAAAAGCACGAGTAGCACGCAGTCACTGAATCAACTGCTAAAATATGTCGTTACAAACCACAAAAGAATGGACTCTGTACTGTTGTGACTTTTGAATAATGTGAGTATACAAACGTGGAAGTTTGAACTGTTTTCACCTTTATTTTCAAAATAGTATTTAGAATTTTTTCTTAAAATAGATTCTCGACTTTAATCTCAAAATTTCACATTTATTCTTAGAATGGGGTTTTTATTCAAAAAGTAATGCATTACTCTGTTTAATTCTCAAAAGTAATCCAGATATTACTTAATTATGCCCCAGAGAAAGTCATTTGGTACACTCCATCACATGAACTGAACTACACTGTCACAGTTTAACTACGTAAAGTGTGGGCTACAGAGCCACACACTGACACAAATCTATGTCTGTATGTCCGTCATGAGAACATGCGTACTGTTTGATCTCTCTTTTAGTGTTTGAGCATAAACACAAAGCCGACAATACAAAGTTTTTCTTTATTTCTTGTGGATAAATGAAGAAACCTGGGTTATCCACAGGCCAGAAAAAACAAACGCACAAACAAAAAAACCCCACACATCAGAAAAACAAACTTTACAAAACCTGGAGAACAACTAAACCACTTTTAAAAGGACACGTGAAATGGAAGCAAAATAAAAATGAATGAGGGGTGACTGAAGACAAAACTAAGCTGCCGTGATAGAGGCATTGTGGTTTGTGTTGTTGTGCAACGAGTGACATCTATTGACAGCCACATATCAGTCTTCAGAGGAAAACACAACCTCAGGAGGATGCAGTGTTGCGCACATCTTATACATACATATTTCAGTATAAACATTATGCTCCACATGCTGTAGTGACCTTCAGTCTCTTTTAATGAATTGCAATCCTGATATTTGTTTCCTAAATTTAAAATAAACATCGTTGAGGAAAATTCTCCATCGATTGAATTTATGGGCATAGAGGTGCCTCACTGTGCACCTTTTCTTGTCTTTTTCTCTACATTTCAATTTCTTGGCTCAAAGATTCTTAATATAAGCTGTTTTTTCTCAATGTCCAGCTAATTGATGCATTACCAAAGTGTTTGAACTCCCCCTAGTGGTTCAAAACAGAATCTTTCTGCCTGGACGAGCCTCATTGTGAGTCATAGATAACTGTAGGTGAGCTAGAATCAGTGGTGATACGGTTATAATCACATTAAGTACAATAGAGCTTTAGTCTTTTTTTTCACACTCTATGTGAATATCTCCTAGAAACAAAAAGTTAAACCTGCAGTAAGTGATTACTTAAGTTTTGTTCACTAAAATACCTCAATCATGTAGGTTTTCCCCTACCTGAAGTATCACATATGGCCTTCTGCAAGAGTACATGAGCAGAAATATCACCATAACCCAATATCTTAACTTAAGGCTAGAATACAGAATACAGTTTTGCTTACTGCAACTGCTGCATGCACTTTTCATGATTTGGAGAAGCAAAGCATAAAATGGACACAGTGGACCGGTGTGTCTGTTACACTAGTCCCACCAAACATAGCGCTGGTACTTCCAAAAGGGCACACTCAACTTTTATTGTAAGAACAACAGAAGCTAAATAAAGGAGAAAAAAAAGGGCATCTCAGAGCAGAGAACTCAACAATACTGCAAGGTAAGTATTCCAGACTCAAGCTCAGCAGCATTATCTTGCTAATATACCACAGTAGTTTTACCTCTTGGAGCCCCCCGTGTTGGTTTCCTGTGTGCAACCTGTATTGGGCAGTCCACCGTTTCTTTGAAATTATGGACTCATGTAGTGTGAAGTGAGTGCTACTGCACATTTGAACCTGGGTGGGCAGCCCTGTACTGTACTGGCATGAAATGTGGGTCACATGGATACCAGTAGGTAACCCCAGATCTACATTGTGGGCATCCTGTGGCTATGATGCCGGCATGTGGTGATGCCCATTCTGGGCCCATACCATACCACAGAATGGTCAAAATCTAGGTGTGGGCTGCCCTACTGACTTGCGTGGATGTGTTGGTCATGTTGGTCTGCCCGCAGCGCCTAGATATGAGCACATAGGGGGCATATTTCCTGGGTAATAGGTCGAGTTCAGTAGACATGCTTTATTGGATTTAGGCACATTTAGGGACTATGTGCCTAAATATGCACTCACAGGCTTTATCTCGTGCTCAGCAGACTCATTATATACCTTGCATGTGTATAACGGTGTTTTAAATGAATGGATTGAGTCTGCAACATAAGCATGTTAAGGATGTTTAAATATTACACGTGTCATAGCTGTGGCGTTTCTGTGAAAACCCTAAAAGGTTATTTAAACATCATCAAGGCCTATACAAGATGAGGCACATTACCAAAGTGCCTGTTGTTACAATGTTACAAGTCTCACATGTGTGTGTGTGTTTTCCCCAGGGATCATTTATAGAGCAACATGATTTTTTTTTGTATTTAACTAGCAAGTAACTAGCAGGTTGCTTGCTGTCAGGCTTTCCCTGATTAAAAAAAATGTGTTAAGCCACTCTTTTCAATCTGCATGTTATTGGACTATTAACACAGCTCATATTAATGGATGCTGGCATCTCATGCCACGCCCATGCAGCCTGTTTCTTAAAATTTGGCCAAAAATGTACACATGTGATCTGCTGGAGGTCATTTTATGTGACTGGCAGTGTTTGTGATGTTTTTTCTTGCACAAAGAGGCAGATACTGATGCAGATACTGATCCTGTGGCTGGGATGATGCACTTCTACAGCCCTCTCCTCCTGCCCTCTTGAGACTCTGCTGAGAGATACAGCAAGCCTTCTGGCAATGGCACATCTCATGTTATCAGTAGTGACAAAACAGTAGCAAAGAGCAAAACTAGAACAAAAGGAGGGATAAACAGAACAATGGTCTTTGACCACCTTTCCTTGAGGTCGGGCATTATACTTCGAACCTCAGCTGCACCTGTAGTCAGGTGAATATGTATTGAAATGCAATTTTGCAAGTACCCAAATATAATAATAGACAGATTTTCTGTATTTTGATTATGAAAAATTTCAGTAATATTTAGGTGACTGTAAATTTCAGTTATTTTAAGCCATCTGGCAACCATGCATGTAGATGTTGCTGAACTGCAGAGCTCCTTCAGTGACAGACTGCTGCATCCTTGATGCATGAAGGAGCGTTTCTGCAGGCCCTTCCTCCCTGCAGCTGTTAGACTGTACAATCAGAACTGCTCCCAACAAACATAGATGTTTACATCAATGCTGTAACTGCAATAAGTTAGTTAATTAAACAATTCGCACTACAACCTGGTTTGCCTCTTACCTGTAATTATTTTTATTTAATTTAATAACTGTACAGTACTCTCTGTTTATAGTAACCATTGTCCTTAATGTAAATATGTAAGAAAAATTGTGTGTTTCTGTTCCGTCATGACAAAAATCTTAAATGTTCACAACAGAACTTAGAATAAACAAACAATAAATACCTTAAATCCTCTAAATGTCAAACACAAGCTTTTAGGATTTACATCATCAACCAAAAATGTCCGACATTCAATTAAATTGATAAACTGACAAATGAATATGTGTATGGCATTTCATGCAATATTTGTAAAATGTAGATTTAAGTAATAATTAACATTTCCACTTTATACAACACATAGTGTAGTAACATTTTTGTCTTCTATAATCACTAGGGCATTGGAAAAGAATTTCACAACTCACCAGCAGGTGGCAGCAGAGCATCTGCTACAATTCTTCTTCTTAAAGCATCGGAAGTTAAATGAGTTCAGTTTATTTCCATAAGACAATAAGACTGAAATTGTAGCAAAAGTTCTTCTAGTAATAGCAGGACTACATGTGGCCTTACTTTGTGTTTGACTTTTTACTCTGGAATGTTGTCATGAAAGGGGCTTGACCTTAGTAACCATTTACAAGAGAAAAATGTGCAATTAGTGTTCATTTTAAAAATAAACATACTGGGAAATTGGTGGGCTCATGCAACACAGCATCACATTCACTTTGTGGTCATCAAATAAGATTTTTAATGATCAGTTTCAATGATCTGCGTGTTTGCACTGAGTTGATTTAACTTATGCAAAACTTAAAAATCAGTCGCTTGTAAGTGATTCATTTAAACATGATTCTTTGGTTGTAGTTGATGTTTCACATGCAGCAGCATGAACAACGAATGGAAAATTAAGCAGTGATGTGGTTGTGTGGTGTGAATCCACAGAAGGCTTTTTTTTCTCGTTTTTTATTTTTAGTTTCTGAACTTTTCCCACTTTGTTTTTTTAACGGCAGCAGTTCATATACAGAGCATTTACACATTTGTACTGTAAAATACAACAGTTGTGCTGTGAGAATTTCTATTGCAGAAATGTGGTTATCATGATTTTTTGTTTTGAAAAGGAAATGTGCTACTTAGTCACCCGGTGACCCACCCAAGTGAAAGCGGCAGAGACAGCTGATCTTCCCCTCACGTGCCACTTTTTCTTACCTTTATGCATTGTGCCAGTAAATAGTGAGCTTATAGTAAACTTATCACAATGGCTGAAAAAGGGAACTGTGTCCCTTGTCATCATTATTTCGAATCTAATAACATTAAAATAAATGTAATGAAGCATTTGAATAGAAAAACTTTGCTGCTGTTCTCCAGTGCATCTGTCATATCATCCCTATGCGTTTGCACCTTCTTAGTATCATGTCTGAGTTTTCATTTACTGCAGCTCATTCTCATCCCCAGACGATCCAATAAGTATCACTTTTTCAAAGCTACTAATGTGGCTAATTTACATACAACGTGTCCTTTGACGTGTGTGCTGTAATGAATATTTGTCAGGCCATAGTTGAGAGGTCAGTCACACATATATTAATGTAGTTCCTAAACCAAACTGAGTAGAAATGAAGATGAAAAGGGAGAAGAAAAAAGTGAAAAACACAAACTTCTAGGTCACCACACCTTAATCAAATGATTAGTTCATTACCAGGCCTCAGGAGAACTTCAAGAAATATTGAGAAGGTAATCTAGTGATGGATCAATGACACATCTAACTGACTCTGGAGTTAGCCACCCCTGTCTAAATTGAACCAATCCTGACCTTCACCCCTCCAGCCTTCTAATGATGACTCTACAGATTTGTTAAATGTGGGTGTTTTCAGGGGCCAGCAGATCTCTGACAGGAGAGTCAATGTACTAGCACTGAAAGACATGCAACAGGAATACAGCAAATAATGCTGACAAAGCAACATTACACAATGTGGACTGGGTTATGTGATGGGTCTTAAGATTGTTTTTAGTCCCCCATACCTGCCTCATAAGAAACCAGACAATATTCATCCTCGTTTCTAATATATGTCTTTTCTTTTTTCCTCTCTCCACAATTTTACACAAGTCAAGGTCACAACAAGGTCGGCAAACCTCATTAAATAATGAAAGAGTTTAACTCTCAGAAGTTTACCGAAATTAATTTTTTTTTTAACTTAAGCACACTTGTAGTTGTTCTGTGTTTAGAGTAATTAGTTTTGGCCTTATAATAATCAAGGCCGTATCCAGGAAGGCTGAAAACTGAAATCTGTCTAACGGTTTAAGCTAAAAATAGCTCGGGGAGGCTTCTTGTCAACGAGCTACATATCCTGTCGATACCAAATATCATGTGCGTTCTGAGTAAACAGGATTGGCGGGGTGTCGGCAGCAGAGAAGTAGCCAGCCACAGCTTGCATCTCACAGTTCGCCTGCCACATGTGGCTTTGCTTGTTCTTTCGCAGCCGCTGACGAATACGCAGCAACATTCTTTGAAAGGCAAACATGCAAAACGTTTGTTGTGATTTGGCACAGGTGCAGGTGCACTGGTGCTAAAACATGTGCATC
The DNA here is from genome assembly GCF_963576455.1 of Neolamprologus multifasciatus. NCBI lineage: Eukaryota > Metazoa > Chordata > Actinopteri > Cichliformes > Cichlidae > Neolamprologus > Neolamprologus multifasciatus. The sequence goes on along the minus strand of NC_140440.1, from coordinate 12,800,857 downwards.
TAATCAGTGCAATGTTCATTGATTCCATACATAAATGTTTCTGGTTTTGGCGCTGTTGCACCAAAATCTTTCAGTTATCAGAAGTATGCAGCAATACTTTTAAGAACTTCTCTGTAAAGGTATTAGAATGTGCATAAATATTAATTTAACTGTCTAGTTAAGCCTATTAAATTGTTATAATAATACTTTCCTCTGCAGCAATCTCGTGTTGCATCTGTCCCATCAATTTTAATAGTGCTTAGTTTTCACACAGTCACTCTCACTATTTACCCCTAATACACTGAGCTGCACCCATACACGCATTCAGCAGAACACTTTTCACACAGATAAGTAGCGAGGGGGGATTTTTTTACACTCCAATTTCCTACACCTATCTGGGGCAGGGGTCATACATGCCAACCCTTCCGATTATTCCGGGAGAATTTCAGTGCCCCTCCCGAAAATCTCTGGGAGCACCCATTCTCCCAGATTTCTCCTGATTTTCCACCCGGACAACAAAATAAAAACCATATCCCAGAATTCATAGCGGGGCCCAGCCAATTCCAGTTTCCAACAATGGTGGCAGCTACTTTGTTTTAATATTACTCTTATTGCGCTTTCTGTGTCACAAAATAAACTTTTAGCAGATCTTCAGGTGAGAATGAACCTGTGTAAACTTCGAATATCTGAGCTGGCGAGAACAGTGAACTCCCGGCACATCGTTTTCAAACCCCCGCGGTCTTTCGCTACTCAGGTTAAACATGATATATAAGTCACTTAGATAATCTAAAACGTGATTTGTTTTATTTGTTCCTGAGTAAATCGGTTTGGCTGAGATCAAAGTTATTAGATTAGATTAGATTAAATAAAACTTTATTAATCCCTCGGGAGGGTTTTCACACAGCTGAATAAATGTCAAAACTGACTACAGTTCCAACCAGTCTTTCGTTATCTATTGATAACTCTGTTGTCACACCCTCCCCTCAGGTTAAGAGTCTTGGTGTCATCCTCGATAGCACTCTGTCCTTCACAGCACATATAAATAATATCACTCGGTCTTCCTACTTTCATCTCCGTAATATTAACCGTCTTCGTCCCTCACTCACTCCACACAGTACCGCTATACTTGTCAATGCTCTTGTCACATCTCGTCTGGATTACTGTAATTCTCTTCTCTATGGTTTACCTCATAAATCCCTCCATAAACTGCAGTTGGTTCAAAATACAGCTGCTCGTATTATTTCCAGAACTAGATCCACTGAACATATAACAGCTGTTCTTAAACAGCTCCATTGGCTCCCATTTCACTTCCGTGTCAATTTCAAGATCCTGCTTCTCACTTTCAAAGCGCTTCATAACCTCGCTCCTCCATATCTATCCGATCTTCTCCACACATACTCGCCCCTTCGTACACTCCGCTCTTCTTCAGCTTCCCTTCTGTCAGTTCCACCTGCTCGCCTGACTACCATTGGACTCAGAGCCTTTAGTTGTTCTGCCCGAGACTTTGGATGCACTCCCACTTGCTCTCCGGACCACACACTGTCTCACCACTTTTAAATCACTACTCAAAACCCATCTGTTTAGAATTGCATACACCTGATCTGTCTTAGGCCATTTTTACCTTGCTCAGTTTTTATATTTGCTTTTATACTTTTATGACTGTTTATGTCTAAATTTTATCCACCATGTTTGCTATATATACATTTTTCTTATGTTTTTTATGGTATGTTTACGTGTTACTGTAAGGTGACCTCGAGGGTCTGAAAGGCGCCTATAAATAAAATGTATTATTATTATTATTAAACAGAAAACTGATTAAACAGAAGTGTGAGATGGTCGAGAATTTACGCCAGTGTCCTGATATATTTAGATAGCAAGGAGCAGCGGCAGAGTTTCCCTCCACCGAGAGAGCTCGTGATGTACAATCACTCACTTCCGGGCTACTTGGCTTTCGGAGGTCCTCAGGTGGATGCAGCGTCTGAATTTCGACAGCCCCGGCTGGGGGACAGTAATAACGGTGATACGTAATAGTCTTTAACCTAACATGCTTTCCTAATCAGCAAATAGCTGGTTTTAACATCAGTTAAAGTACAGCGGCATTAGCATTAGTGTTGCCGAGTCCATTAGGCAATTGTAGCTGTAACTGGTACTTTTTTAGTATCTATTACTGATCACCTATGATCCCAGAATAAGGCCCAACTTCAAAGGCAGCATGCAACTGACTGGCAGATCACCCAATGTCACTCAATGAGTTGTGACAAACCTGGCAACGAGGAGAAATGCTACAAAAAACTGCAAGCTTGAGAAGAAGCCACAGACCAAGCAGCAGGTATATCACTGACTTCACATCCTCCTTTGTTGTGGGGTTTTTGTAGCATACTAATTACATCATGGGCCGCCTGGCGCTATTGCTATCCGGTCTTTAAGTCGGACGTCATTAGCCGGGTCCGGGTCCAAACTCCGCTTCAGGTCGCAAAGTCAAAGACACACTGCAGCGTCAGTGAGTTTAAAAACTGTCTAAATTATTTCATGATCAGTGTGGCTGCTCTACAATTCAGTTTAACATCCAGGCATCCATGAAAAACAGGATTTATGAAATTTAATGGAGTTATCTCACTAACTGTGCAGTATTATCCTAATATATTAATATTAGAAATCCTAATATTCCCTAATTAGGGAATCCCAATATTTATCTTATTTTACATTATGTTGCTTTGATAATGTAAAAGAATCAGGGGGAATAATTTTGTCGTATATATTTGACTTAACATTACATACAACAACAAATAAAGTGTTTAGCCCAGCTCTGTTTGCATAGCACTCAGGGAAAGTTTCATATCACAGTTCATGAGATAAGAGGATTACAATCTGCTCTGAAGTGGCGAGGCTCACCAACCAGCAAACGTACAGAGACCTTTAATCATCAAAGCAGCTGATCTGCTTTTTGCACCAAGGAAGAACTATTGTATCATATGGTAATTGTGTTGATCTGTTGATTTTGTATTTAGTCACTATGTGGTGCAGCTTTTGAATCATCAGATTACAAATTACAGACTACAAAAAAATTAACACATAGCTTGCAAAAGAGAAAAGAATTTGAAATATTATATATATATATGGTGAAAACCCCCCAAACAAAAATACAAACAAAAATATTTAACCACACTTTACCACACAATTTAAAATCTCACCATTTACTGAAATTTAGGTACAAAAAACAAAACAAACAAAACAAAAAGTTAATTTAATGGGAGAAAATGACCACTAATCTCTTTTTTCCTGTTTTAATTTTTTAATTATATTTTTAGTGTTAAAAAAAAGCATCTAAGTTAAAACAGAAGTCTTGAAAATACTGAAAGTGTACTAATACAAACATGCACCACCACAAAGACTCTTGTTCAGTAGGTTTCAGTTCACTACATAGTTATTTGTGAGTGGGAGTCCAGCAAACTTTGCACGAGACAGCTAATTTAGTGCATCTGCACTGACAATAGTCTCAAGATAGTTACTTCTGCAAAAACATTCTTTGGACAGTTAAAACCATTCTTCCATATGTTACGTTAGACTCTGGCCTGTATCCTAAAGTTACTCCATGACGTTGAAGTCAGGACTCTTTGCAGGCCAGTCAACGTCTTTCACACCAAACTCACTCATCTGTCTTTATGGACCTTGCTCTGTCATATAGGAACAGGAACGGGGCCATCCCCAAACTGTTCTCACAAAGTTGGCAGCATGAAATTGCCCAAAATGTCTTTTTATGCTGAAGTATTAAGAATTTCTTCCACTGGAACTTCCTGAAAAATAATGCCATACCATAACTTCCCCTTACATGGCCCACCACTTCATGGTGGAGTTGCTGTCATTCCTATTTGCTTCCTCTTTGTTATAATACCACTCACAGTTGACTGTGAACCATTTAGTAACAAATGTGACGTCCTATCACCAACGTTCCCTCTAATGTTTCATGTGTCTGAGCGAACGCACAAACTCCCTGAGCGGACACTTGGACCACTGTGAGCGACCGCAGACGTGTGCACTGTGGTCACGCCAGCATCGAATCATCCAAGTTACATGTTTATTAAAATAATCAAATTACAACATTTACATTTATGTTAGACTACTTTTAATTAACTGCTTTAGCCCACTTACAATGAAAATTAAAACAAAAATCTTGTTCATAACCTGTGTAGCATGTTAACACTATTGGAAGTAAAAATAACTTGAACTCCAATTTTGAAAACACAACTTTCTTTTTTTTTTTTTTTTTTTTTAATAAAGCTCTGACTGTATTGTGAGTCTGTGGTCTGGGAGAGAGTCTGTAACTCTGTCTGCAAAATACAGTAAATAATGACCAATGTTGGCCAATTAATTATATAGTTACTTCTTCAAAAAAGTAACTCAGTTTTGCAAACAACAAAGTTTTTGCAGCTGTTTACCTAAAAATGCAGCCAAGGTGTTTTTTAAATAAACATTTCAAACTATTTACAGAACAATCAGCTGTTCTGCATCAAATCTGATGCCACACAAATTATTTGTGCCACTCCAAAAATAATTTCTGTCCACTATGAGATGAAGGAGAACAACAGCCTGATACCTGCAGGCCTGACAGCAGCAGATGTGTCACTGCTGTAACACCTGTAACATTCAGCAGTCGCCTCATTGTTCTGACACACACAACAAAACTACTGACTACACTACACACTAACTACACACTAACTACACACTAACTACACAAGATTTGCGCTAAACGCCGCAAATCTCTCACATCTGAAAACACCGCCGTCACTCCTAAAACTTCCTCCCTCCCTAAACAACAAATGCCATGTTTTGATTGGTCGAGATGGTACATTTTTCGACAAATAGGAAAGGGCGGGTTTTTTTTATTTTGTTTTTGCTCTCAGGCTTTCGAGCGTTTTCCTTATAAAACGCTGTTTTCACCGTTTCTTCCTGCAGTAAATATGAACAACGACAGTATTCAGGAAGAAAACCAAACATTGCATATTTTTTTTTTATCATAATTCTGGTTTTACGTGGCCGATCAACACAATTTAAAAACTGGTATAAAGTCCAAACTTTTTCCGTCAGTTGTTCCGTCTGTCCTGCTCACATCTCCAATGGTTGTACACGTCATTAACGTGGCTTCACTCCTCATCAGCTGCTTTGCTCGCTGTGTCGGCACATAAGGACGCTGTCATAGCCTGTCAACCACGTTGATTAGCTGCATATATACGAATGTGAATCGCATCATTGGCTGGACTGTGGGATAAGGTGGCATCGTTCTAATCAGCCAGTCACTCACTGACTCACACTGCAAAACAGAATTGTTAAAGTATTAATTTTAATTTCAATTCAGGTTAGATTCTTTTTGTGCGCAACGCGGTTTTTTTCTGCGCAGAGACCGCGCAGCTTAGAGGGAACGTTGCCTATCAGGATACCACGCTGGAGTTCACTGAGCTGTTCAAAGCAAGCTGTTCTTTTATAAACGCTTGTAGAAGCAATTCTTATTTGTTTGTTTGTTTATTTATTTGTTTTTGACCAAGAGAACAAAATCCAGTCATTATACATACACTGTAAAATACAAGCTTTAGAAATACATCCATTGTTTTAAGGATATCTTTCTGACTTTTAACCACCAATTGGATTTTACCATTTACCATTCAGAGATATGTGTGTAAAACAAATAATATGATGGCAGAAAATAACCAATATATTTAAAAAACAATTTCCATTCATTCTTTACAGTGTACATAACTGCAACTAAGTTAAAACAGAAGCCTTGAAAATACTGAAAGTATGTCATAACAGAAGCCCTCACCACAACAAAGACTCCTGTTCAGCAGGTTTCAGTTCACTACATATTTGTTAGTGGGAGTCCAGTAAACTTTGGTTTCACATGGCAGCTAATTTAGTGCATCTGCACTGACAACAGTCTCAAGAGAGTTATTGTAAACAAATTTGAATCCAGTGATACATGTTTTTCCAGTTTTTAAAAGAGAAAAATTCCATAGGTTGGAGGGGTGGTAGAGATGTAATTCATTCAGAAACAGCAGTTAAACTTAACTATGGAGACACCATGCAATGCCTTTTTATACTACTTTTATACTTATTTTTTTTCGTGAGTGTTTGGGTGGGTTTATGCAAGAATAACCTAACCCTATAACTTGCTAGTGTTATAGAAAGATCATAACTTGTGATATATGAGAAGTCATGTCTGTTCTTGAGACTTAAGCTAAGTAAAAGTCATTCTAACTTGAGAGAAACAAAAGGACAATTTATGTCCATGTAAATATACAGATAAATGACTATTTCATGGTTTGCCAATAGACTAAGGCAGCATGGAGGGAAATAAAATCTGGGTTTGCTAGAACATAAACTCTTTCCTGTCCAGTTGATTGAAAGATTAATAATTCACACATATAGGGGACACACTAAACTAGGCTGGACCATGTGAATGAGACACATAGTTGCAGGAAGCATCCAGTAGATCTACAGAGATAAGTTGAGAAAGTGCTTACATACATTTTTGATCCCAAAAGAAACAAAAGTAACCATTAAAAAGCCCTCTTATTGCATTATTGTATAAAAGGAGTACTGATATCCTTCTGTTTCCGCTCATGTTTGGCTGTTTCAAGTATGCATGTAAAATAAATTCAATTAAAAAAAAGACTAAAACCCAATATATTCTTCAGTGGGGGATAAACTGCCTAATAAAGAGCTACTTTAATGTTTTGTTTAACTATGTGTAGTATGTTGGATGCCTCAGAAAGCAGCAATCCAGATGAGTGGATAGCTGCTTGTATAGTGAATTCAAAGAACCACAGATTTACAGGTTACTGAGGGTTTGTTAGTTTGCAGACAGAAAAAGAAGGCAATGACCAATGAACATATTATTATTAACTTTGTTTGAATATACTTTTACTTATTATCTATCTGTTTTTTGTAACTTTCTTCAGATTATCATTTTAAAGTCACAACACCAAATTTACATTACAGTACATACGTTGTAGCCGTGTGAAATGGGGATTGCTTTGCTTGTATTATGGAAAATATGAGTTGCATCATGCACTCGCTGCAGTCGAGTACTTGTGTGGTGGCCTCTTTTAAACTCCCCCCCCCCAATCATTTCTCACCTCTCAGAGAATTGCTCAATGTGCTGTGGCTTCTTCAACTGTAAGTAGTTTCTTATTATATCATGTCAGATTAACAAAAAACATGTTTGGTCACTGATGTTTAAGGGTATCAGCCTCTGAAATAACCGTTCACAGTATTGATATAATCTGCTGTATAGTTTTACTTTCACACTTTCACTTTGACCAGAAATAGAATCAGAATAAAGGTTTTTGTTGTTGCTGCTGTTTTGTTTTTAGAATCATGAGCAAGACTTTTAACAGTGATCAGAAAACTTTCATGCTTTTAGCAATGTTGAAAGTTTTCTGATCCCATTTGAAATTTTACCAAACTTTAAAAGTATGATTGGTTTTTTTAAACTCACACATTCTTTAATAACTGAAGATAACCAGAAAAACCCAACAGATTAAACATCTGTGCATTGCATTTAAAATAATTATTTGAAACCTTTTACCAAAATGTTGGGATGTAGATGCATAAAGTATTATTGTGTAACTTGTAAATCAGTAAAATCCTGATACAAGTTCTGTTTTGCTTCTTTTGACTTTCATTTTTTTCTCTCCAGTACCTTTACTCTCCAGGCTGTCTTCCACTGCCTCCCTACCTTCACGGTAAATGATGTTTAAATATCACAGTCTATGGAGACTCCTGCCTGATTTTATCTGTCCACTAGTCGATCACCATTAAAAACAAGAAAGGGCAAAGAGCTGATCCCTGTTGTATTAAAATGTGCTTTGATCTTTCTATGTTTGTAACAATTTTCTTCTAAATATCGGAATGTTTTTCTTCCAAATTCCTTGCTAGCTTGATTACGACTTTGACTGGAAAAAAAAGACACAAATCAGTTTGTGTGCAGTCAAAACAAAACTGCAGCACTTGAGTTGTGCGCCACTGGATTGTACTGGCCATCACATAAATAAGTGTGTAGTTTGTGAACACTGAAAACTTTATTCTTTTAATTCATACTTTGACCTATGCTGCCTGGTTATAACTGTAGGAATTAGTTGTTATTGTTATTCTTCAGTTATACAAGATTAATAAAAGCAACGACCAATCAAAGTTATTCCTGCAGAATCAGCAGCGACAACAGTGTAGATTCACTGTAAATGGTTTGAATTTTACAGGAAGTACATTTTCTGTGCTTCAGCCAATCACAGTGTTTTCCACGTGGTAAACCTTGATCAGCTTGTGACTAAATCTTCCTTTGAGTGGGAAGACATCAGTTGTGCGAGAGAAGGCTGAGGTACCACAATGATCAGAAGACTGCTTTCTTTGATTCTTCTAAGTACATTGTGTAAGTTGACTTCGCTGAAACATGTGACATTGTAAACAATATAAAACAAAACTCTATAAGGTTGAGTAATGTTTATATATAGATGATACATTTTTAAGTGCTTTGTCCTGTCATGTTCTAACCAATACTGTGTTTTTTTGTTTTGTTTTTAGCTTTGACCGAAGGGGATGAGGGTCCTTTGCAGAGCTCTATAACTGTGACTAAACTTGGAGATAATGTGACTCTGACATGTAAAATCCCTAACGATGAAGTTGGGTTGTCTTACTGGTATAAGCTGAATTTTGGAAACATGATTGAAACAATTGCCTCAGGAAGTTTTGACAAAATATCACTAAAGGGAAAATTTATCAACTCAACATTCAATGCCACAAAAGTGGGTGATATGTATTCTCTTACCATAACAAATGCGAGCAAAGAAGATGAAGCGACATACTTATGCCAAGGAGGAACGGCATACATAATGGAATTTTTTAATAGCACGCTTTTGGTCGTGGATGGTAACGTATTTTAATTTGACTGTTTTTGTCATATCTGCTTCTAAACCCAAATAATTACAGTTGATGCTATTTCATGACTTTTTATGATTCACACAGATACAAAAACGCTGCAGAAATCTGTCACCGTGAAACAAACTTCAGACGTGGAGTCAGTACATTTGGGAGATACGATGACTCTGCAGTGTTCGCTCCTCTCTGAGAACAAGAATGACACAGATCAGTGTCCAGATGAAGACAAAGTGCACTGGTTTAAAGGTGCATCAGACGTCCATCCAGGCGTCATTTACCACGGCAGTCTCAGGAATAAAGAGGACGGGAGATGTGACTACAGTCTGTCCAAAACTGTAACAAACTCATCTGATGCTGGGACGTACTACTGTGCTGTGGTGACATGTGGACAGATCCTGTTTGGTGAAGGAACTGAAGTGGAGATAGGTATGTTTTTGAAGTATTATTTTAATATTTGCTGCACTGATTTTGTGAGCATGTAAGAGAGCAATTTAAGTTTGATCGATCTTATATAAACAGTATAATGTTCTTAAGCCTCACTGGTTTCTTTGACCTATGAAGTAGTTTTTCAGCCCACATGAGTTGATGAATTCACAGGTGGCATTTAGCTGCCTCTGTGACCTTTGCTTCTTTTTCTCTGTACTTTTCTCTGTATGTGTTTTATCCCCGTTTCCTGCAGTGTTCTCGTAAAGGCCCCTCTGCTCTGTTTCAGCTGCTCGTGTTGTCTTGTGTGCTTCACATGATGATTTTTGTTGTGACTATGTTAGATCAGTGTTGTTCATATGAACACTTAAAATACACAATCCAATAGGAAAATTGTATAATAAGAATATGTCACATGAAGTTTACAGGCATGTTAATGAATTAGTTTTGTTTTAGTTTTTCAACTGTGTTTAAACTCTCCCAAGTTTAGCAGAGGGGTGCACTATGACACATATTCAACATAGCTGGGCTCTTTGTGACAAAATCTAAAATCTAATAAGAGATGATTGGTCTCATTATCATCTTTTGCTGCAGAAAATCAATAATCTTGTGATTTGATCACGACAAACCCACTGATGAGTAAGATAAATATATCTGTACACAACAATTAAGGGAACACTTGAACATTTATTCATATTAAAAAAAGGCTAAAACTGTATTTGTGAACTCTGTCAGTGCGCCACAGGGCAGCTGTGGCTACAATGTAGCTGCCATCACCAGTGTGTGAATGTGTGTGTGAATGGGTGAATGACTGAATGTAGTGTAAAGCGCTTTGGAGTCCTTAGGGACTGAGTAAAGCGCTATACAAATGCAGGCCATTTACCATAACTCTTTCTGCAACACTCTCTTTTCTTTCCCGTATATGGACAAATTTCCATGAAATAGTAATTTATCTGTATTTTTTTATTTATATTGTACAATCCAATGGGTGAGTAAATGAATGCATTCAACACGAGGTGCAACATTCATTTTGCCAGATTCAAAGAGCGTCACCTTTGTGAAAGTGAAAATTGAACTAAGCTACACATAGTTCACTGGCCCATTAATCTGGCTTGTTGTACAGCTGTTACTGTGTGATGTAGGCAAGAAAAAGTGCTCTTGAGCTTGAGGAGAAAAAGGTTTTCTGCAGGCATGTCATGAAGTTTGTTTTAATATAATTGTTCTGAAGTAGTGGTTAGTAAAAGTTGACCATATACATAAAAAATCATGAATGAATGTCTGAACTAACTTTTATGATCATTTATTACTGAACATGTAGGAAAATGAGTCAATGAAGTTGTTTGAGTCCAGAATGTTTTTTGTTTCTAGCTTTTGTGAAAAGAGTCTTAAAGTCCTAAATATGAAAATAATCAAAGTACTTAACATAGAACTGATCTGTATGTAGACGTGCGCTGTTACACAGACTTGTAAATGAGATGTTAAACGTCTGGGATGTTTTCTCGTTGCAGTGGCGTTCCCGCTGGTTACTGTGCTCGTGATACTGCTGAGCTGCTCTGTGGTGGTGAATGTTGCACTGATTCTCACCAGAAAACAAAAACAAAAACCAGATTGGAAACACAGCAGAGGTAGGTTACACAGGTTACACATATGTACGCATGTGCACACACACACACGTACACACACATTTGGTGTCGCCTTCTGCTGCTGTTGCTCATCTGCTTCAAGGTTCTATTCAAAAATCAGAGATTCTCTTCTGGATCCCTTGATAATAATGAGTGTTTTTTTGAGTTACTGTTTTCACTGCTGTTTGGTCATGCTCGTGATTGGCCATGTCTACAAAATTACATCTTTCAGCACTTTGCGTGAAAGGTTTGGGTTTTTTTTTAGTGCATGGTCCTCTGAGGGGAAAAAAGAGAACAAAGTTGCCAGTTCATGAACTGCAAAGTTTCTGAACTAGTAGAAATTCAAATGTCATATCAGGTAATATTACCTCTGACTGGGGTGATCGTGGCTCAAGAGTTGGGAGTTCGTCTTGTAATCGGAAGGTTGCTGGTTCGAGTCCCGGCTCCGACAGTCTCGGTCGTTGTGTCCTTGGGCAAGACACTTCACCCGTTGCCTACTGGTGGTGGTCAGAGGGCCCGGTGGCGCCAGTGTCCGGCAGCCTCGCCTCTGTCAGTGCGCCCCAGGGTGGCTGTGGCTACAATGTAGCTGCCATCACCAGTGTGTGAATGTGTGTGTGGATGACTGGATGTGTAAAGCGCTTTGGGGTCCTTAGGGACTAGTAAAGCGCTATATAAATACAGGCCATTTATTAGTTCAAGTTTTCTCGGCAGTATACCCCAAACATGTTGTTTGTACTTTCACCACCATAGTTTTTTATGAATTATGAATGTCAGAAATGAACTATGTCCCAACTTCCCATAGAGTACGTAAACAGAAGAGCTTCTGCTGAGCCTTTTATAGCAATGACAAAAATTTGAGGTGACATTGGGGAAATCCTCACTAATAATGCATGATGTGATAGATTTCAGTCAGAATTAGACATAAACACTAGAGATCTATCAAATCTGTCTTGTGCATTTTCAAACACCAAACCTCAGAAGCCCACTTCCTGGATGAGTCACGGATACAGAAAGCGAAGCAGGAGTCGTATCACGTTTCGTTTTATGACCATGATAGTGACTCCATAGACTAATGCAGCCGTTGTGGTAGACAGATTTTATTTCTTGATGTAAAAGAACAGGATGTTCAGAGTATGAATCTTCTGGTGACAGCTAGAGTAGACTAAACTATGAAATGAATGCATCCATCATAATATTTATAGTAAAAAGAACTGAAGCTAACATGACAGCTAACTGAGTCCCTGTGCAGTATTAATTTAGTCTTGATGATTAGATTCTTGGTTCTGACCTGGGAAACATTTACATCAAATATTTTTAACACTGTTAAAATCTCCTTTTTAGGTCTTCTGCCAATGGTAATGTCTTCTTTTTATTAACAGGAAAGGTTACAGCCAATCAATCTCCAGTCAGTCAACAGGAGAGATCGACTGTGGATCAGCTGAATAATGTGGTATATAAAATATTAGATTTTCAGACAAACACAGAACCAGTAAGCTTAAAATTTTCTTTAAGAAAAACACTTTTATCATGTGAAATACATGAAAATTGTCAAATGAATCTGAAGCTGAAGTGTAAAATTACAGTGTAGTCATCGATCACCACTGGCATCCCAACAAACGCTGTAAGAGAGGGGGCTGGACTGATGAGTCAACAAGAATTGAACTTTGACACAGAGAGACACTCGTTAATGTTCAATTTTCAACTATACTCTTTGTTTTTTTTCATTTTCGTTTTTTTTTAAATTTAACACTAAAAAAGTACTTTTGTTATGGTTATTAATTTATATGGTTATTCTTATAGGAAGCAGAGTTTGTGAGGTATTTGCAGTTAATTGTGACTATGTTCTGTGTGTTTTTAACTGTATAATGTAAATCATAGCCAGGCTTGAAATTGATTGTTCAATTACAGTTTGCTCTTACTAATTTGCAGGAGGGTGAAGAAGCGGGAGTGAACTATGCGGCACTTGATTTTCCCTCAAGAACAGCTACAAGATGAAAGAATAACAGAGAGTTACTGAATGACACAGCATGTACTCTGGAATAAGAGACTACTAGTAAATCTCTTTCCCCTTTGAAGAAGATATATACATATATATATATATATATATATATATATATATATATATATATATATACACACACATATATATATACACACATATATATATACACATATATATATATACACACATATATATATATATATATATATATATACACACACACACATATATATATACATATATACACATATACATATATATATATATACACATAGATAGATATAGATATATATTACATATTTACTGTGTTAATATTGCATGCATACAATATTAACACAGTAAATATATATATATATATATATATATATATATATATACTGTGTTAATATTGTATGCATGCAATATTGATTAACCACTCAAATGGATAAATAGCAATAAATAATCTGCTGTCATTAAAACTATGTTATATGTACCTCATGTGTTCATGATTCATGTATTTGACAAAAAGTCACAGTTTATTGTTTTTATTCCTTATTTCAACTTCACAGGAATTATGCTTTAGAGCAGGGGTCTCAAACTCAAATGAGCCGCGGGTCACTTCTGGCACTGTCATCTCATTGGAGGGCAACTTTAAAGTGGCCACTTAAAGGGCCATGCCTGTAACACTCTGCCGTCATATTAAATCATTTTTTGTATAATAATTAAAAAAAAAATAATTTCTTCACATCAATATGCGGGCTGAAAGTAGAGGTGACGTGGGCCGCAAATGGCACGCGGGCCACGAGTTTGAGACCCCTGCTTTAGAGTAAAACAAAGCTCATGTTTCCTGAACCTATACTTTTAAATTTAAGTTTAACAATACACATAATACACATAAACACCTAATACACATAATACACATAAACACGTAATTATATTACTAATTATATTAATTTATAAAAAAACAAAACAGAAAGCAGTCACAGGCATGGGATCTGTAACACAATGTGAGGTTCATTTTAAAATTCAGGCTCAACATTTCCTTTAGCAACTCAACTCAACATAGAGAGCACACTGTCCTCAGCTTCTTACTCTTGTTTCTCTAGCAGAAAAGTTCAGTGCAGCATAGTTTATATCATCATCAGCTTCAGTCTGCGTAGTAACAAAAAACATAAAAAAGTCGTTTAGATGAAGATACAAAAATCTTTTGACATATTTAAACTAAATTATAGCATCATTTTCATTACTTACTGGTTGGTGTAAGTTGTCAGTTTGTACTTTCGATACAGCATTTCCTATTCCTGACATAAAAAAAATATTATCATGATAAATATATGATAGTGAAATACACTTAATGAGACATTGCCTTCTCAATTTACTGCAGTTACTGACGTTTCACAAAGATACGCACTCTGGAGCATAATCCATAAAAAAATTATCATCAGTCGGTTCAATAATTTTTTCTTATGATTTTAAAGTTGAATTGGTTTTATGTTTTTAAAATGCATGAATGTTAAACCAGTGATAACGCTTACCTTTACATTTTTTACATATCCTTCGGTTGCAGATGAAGAAAACATTTCCAATAACAGAAACGGCCAAACAGGCTGTTAATATTGTCATTTGAATAAATACCTGTTGTGTTGTTTGCTCTACAAAACAAACAAAAAATCAGTTCTTAAAAACATGTTTTGAGTATAACTTCCAGTACGGGAGACAAAATCAGGTACAGGTACCTTGAATATTAAGTATAGCTCCATTTCCAGATATTATCTCCCCACATGCGCCCACAGCGCAGTAGTGAGTCCCAGCATCAGAGGAGCTGACGTTCTTAGAAAAGCCATAAACACATCTTTTCTGAGGGTCAGATCTGTTCTCATATTCATGTCTTTTCCTGTCAGTGTAGATGATGTTTGGATGAGATCCCGCTCTGAACCAGAAAACATTATGATCTCCTGGACACGTCTTGTTCTCAGAATCAGAGAAGACTGAACACTCGAGAGTCGCTGTGTCTCCTGAATAGACTGGATTTGATTCCATCTGCTTTTGGACAGCGATGTAGTTTGATGACCTCTGAGTGTTTCCTGTGTGATACAAAACACAAAGACATTCTTCAAAACATGCTCAGAGAAGTTCAAAATGTTTGTAAAAGTAGAGCAGCTGCATACCTTTTACTAACAAATACATCCCGCTCCATTCACTACTAACACGACTGCCTTGCTCACAGTGATAGTAGCCCTCATCTTCTTGGACTGTCTTCACAATAGTCAGGTTGACAAAATGTTTATCAATTTTTGCCTCAAATCTTGATTCAGGAAACTCTGGAGTATAAACAGGTTGTGTTGTTCCATAAAATGTAACAACTAGTTTAAGAGTATCTCCGACACTCTGCTTGTACCACTGGACTCGACTGCTGATCTCTGTAGTAGTTCTAGCACATGTTAAAGTTGCTGCTTCACCAAGATGAGCGGTTTTCACTGGAACCAGAGAATCTGAGTGAAAACAAAACATTAAAAAAATCATGAGGGGAAAATATTCCAAAATATCTATTCAACATAAATAATTATATTTCAAACATGTGATCAGAGTAAGAAATAAAAAAGCCCTTACAGCCTTCATGGAGAAAAACCAATACCATCCATAATATGACCATCTTGACACTGGTCCTTGTTGAGGCATTTCAGTAGGTTTAAGAGGTGACATGTGCTTGTTTGTTAGACCATCTGATTGGTTGAAGCATCTGATTGGTTAACACAGAACAGACTTAAAAGTACACTTCCTGTCACACTGATCTTAACATTTTTTGCCTCTTTTTCATCTTCTTCTGCAGTGTTTCAGATGTCTGTCTGACAGTAGTTCATGTTGTCAGATGTTAAGCACAGGAAAAGCAAACGGCAATTCTACTCTGGGTTGTAATACGTGCTGCAAGAAATACCTCAAATACATCAAACTCTGCACTACAGAGGAAGTTTACTATCTGTATTTTTTCATTGGTGCGGGGCAATAATATTTTGTTTGTCATAAGATCTGAAGAGCAGGATGAACAAATACTATACGGTTTAGCTTATCAAAAAACACAGTTAATGTGCAATTTGTGGACTGTCATGAAACACTGTGTGGCAGGCAGGAGATGAGGACTCAAAGTGCAGGACTCACAGACTCAGGGGATGAACTCAAAATCACAGCTTTATTTGCTGGTCACAGAAAAATGAGCATACAAAGTAAACTAAGCTAAACTGGGAAACAATGAACTAAAACTCACAGGGAGATCCACACAGCAAGAGGGACGACGCAACACTGACTCACAGAAACACAGGGTTTAAATACACTGGGACGTAATGAGGGGAATGAGACACAGAAGGAGAGCACAGCTGGGAGAAATCAGAAGTGACGAGACAAAGGAGCAAAGTAGGATACACTCACATGAGACACAGACCTTCAAAGTAAAACAGGAAGACGCAAACTAGACTAGGGGAGACAGAGCAGCTAAGAAACACAGACAACACCAACAACAAAGAGACACAGAGGGCAGCTACTAAATAAAATGGAAAATGGCCTGCATTTGTATAGCGCTTTTCTAGTCCTTAAGGACCCCAAAGCGCTTTACACTACATTCAGTCATTCACCCATTCACACACTGGTGATGGCAGCTACATTGCAGCCACAGCTGCCCTGGAGCGCACTGACAGAGCGCCCCAGGGCAGGGCAAAACCATAAAAAACATGCTAAAAATATATGTTGAATTGAGAGAAGGTGAATTTGGTCGACTCTCGGCTCTGCAGGCCTGGATGGTCTTAAAACAGCTTCTTTGGCTTCAGTTTTTAAGGCTTCACTGTGTGTTTAATGAATATCTACTGTTTAGTTCTACTCAGAGAACAAAACAGAACACAAGAAAACCAAACTAAGACACTACACTAAAGAATAAGCTGGGACAACAAAGAGAACTAAGAACATAATACAAAAAACTCAGAGGCACAAGAAACTCAAAACACTGGGTCACTGACCCAGGACCGTGACATGGACGAAATTACACGAAAAGCAGCAGCAGCAGATATTTTGGTTAATATCATATAAATTATCCCAATGGTGGAGCTGTAGGTAAAGCCAGAATCATGCCAAGTGCAAGATCTCAACCATCACATGCCTGGACAACAGCAACACCCATGTGAGGATGCTCTCCCCTTAATACAGTACTGCCACACAGAGTGGTTTCAAAGCAGAGCAACCTGGGCCTCAGCACCTCGCTTTGCACTAGGATACCAGACCCTAGAACATCAGTATGTTCTGGGGTCAGTAGAGATGAAATTAAGTTTTCTATTGTCAAAGACAGTTTTTCTTAATCAGGCTCTGTGCAAATTTTCCATTAAGACTGACATGCAATTCAATATTTTTATAATTTTTTTTAACCCCATTGACTCCAGAATTTACAAGGTTAATACTGAGGTGGCGAAATATGCATAAAGGCTAAAATTCAATTCATCCAAATTATTGTTATTTATGTAGCACCAACTGACAACAACAGTCCAAAAAAAGAGAAAATATCAGTGAGAAATGTTTCTGTGGAGGAAATGACTGACGTGTTTGATTTTTTAATTGATCATTTATACAGCGTTACTCATCTTTACTATATAATTTATAACTACAGACATAAATGTTTATTTTTGTTTAACAACCCCACATATAATGCGTTCATGGTATCATTTATAAAGTCTAAATAAGTGATGTATTTATAAGCACATTTATCTATATAATGATTAAGATATAACCTCATTGCTTGTGAGTGTGTTAATAGAGGTTTTATTAATACTTATTTCATAGGGTAAATTAGGGTTATTTCATCCGGTTACTAATTGTTAGTTAATGAGATAGGTAGATGAGAGAAGAGAAGTGAAGAAGCGAGTGCAAGCAAGGTGGAGTGAGTGGAGTGGAATTGCCACAGAAGGATAGCAGCAAAAGTAAAAGTCAAAGTTCACATGACGGGCAGTGAGCCCTGCTTTAATGTTTGAGACTTAGTAAGGGAGGCAAACTGATTCACTTGTGGAGAGCAGGGACTGTGCATGTTGTGAACAGTGTTGGTCAAGTTACTTGAAAAAGTAATCAGTCACTAATTACTGATTACTTCCCCAAAAAAGTAACCCCGTTACTTTACTGATTACTTATTTTCAAAAGTAATTAATTACTTAGTTACTTTTTAAAAAGACGATTTACAGCCTGAATAGGTGATAAAGTGATAGATCTTTCAGCCCAATTCTACTTTTTCTACATAATCCATCATACAAAATGTAATCAAATGGAAAAGTATCTTTTTTTAACTTGTTTTATTAGTTTTAATCTTTTAACTTTATGCATCAAGCAAAAATTTAATTATCTGCAACATTCTCTGACTGGAAGAAATTAGTTTAATATTTAAACCTATTTTCTGCACATTCCAGCACATAAAATAAAATATTTTTATGTGTTTACACTCAGTCTTTCAAATAGATGCAAGTAAAACACAGCAGAAAATAAATAAAGTCAAAGACTAGCGGTCCTTTGGCTCTATTTTCACCTGTAAAGCAGGAGTGGGGTAGGCGGAGGTTTACCCTGGTGCAGGTGTGCAGCGGTCAGTGGAAGAATCCACGAGTTTCTCTGTGAGTTTCCCATTAAGTCGTAGCTACTCGGTGCTTGTTCGGAAGTTTAGGGGTTTTTTCGCTGTAAAAAGAAGTTTTCTTCCCACGCACAACGGACACTAATGTTTTTGTCACTTTTTATGGAATCAAACTCAAAGTAAGGTCAGTACTTCCACGCTTTAAACGCTGCACGCTCATACTCTCTCTGCACTCGATATATGATCCATTGTTGATCTGCACACAGCTGTTGTCACGAACGTCGCACTCGCTTACGTCACTGTCATGAGACATTTTCGCAAAAAAAATCACAGTTTTAGTAACGCAGTAACGCAGCGTTCCTACGGGAAAGTAACGGTAATCTAATTACCGTTTTTGCAATAGTAATCCCTTACTTTTTCTCTGTGAGTTTCCCATTACGTCGTAGCTACTCGGTGCTTGTTTGGAAGTTTAGGGGTTTTTTCGCTGTAAAAAGAAGTTTTCTTCCCACGCACAACGGACACTAATGTTTTTGTCACTTTTGTTCAAATTAAATTCGATTTTGTTCGTGTTGTCTGTTGACCTTAATAACGTCGAACATTCATAATGAAACGAAGGACTAAACAGTTTTGGCTCCTGCGTTCTGCTTTCACATCTCTCTGATCAGCTTCTTGTAAAAACTCTTCGCTTCATGTTTCACAAGCAGTGAGAAACGGATGATGCATGCAAAATTCAGCGGTGGTTATCTGGTGCGAATCCACAGGGGGGATTTTTTTCTCTCTTGCTTTTTTATTTTTAGTTTCTGTGTAGGGGGCTAATGTTTTTCTCTCCTTTTTCACAAGACATGCCAGATAAAAATAATGTTTTAAACAATAGCAGTTTGCAGCCTATCAAGCACTTGATAAGAACAGTTGTTCAACAATGTGGTTTCCTTAATTAGTCACTGCTCTCGCTTTAATGTTTGTAGAAAGTCTCGGGGGCTGAAACAGCTGATCTTCCCCTCACGCACTTCTTTTTCTGACCTTAATGCAGTCTGTGACTCAATATAGTTCAACACAATAGCTAAAAACACAAGTATGCTTAAGAAAACAAAACAACATCTGTTGATATTTGGATTTCAACAAAACTACACTGATACAATGCAATGCTTCCAGTGTTGCATTTGTAACTGAATTGTGCCTACCCTAATTAGTTTTTTTCAGAAAGGAAGTACGGTGGCCCTGAGAGGCCAAACAGACTTTTCTTTTTGCAGCATTTTTCTTTTTGCAGAATTTTTCTTTTTGCAGCCTTTTTCTTTTTGCAAGTGTTTTTCTTTTTGCAGGTGTTTTTCTTTTTGCAGCATTTTTCTTTTTGCAGCATTTTTCTTTTTGCAAGTGTTTTCGGAAGTTGCAGTCCGTTTGGCCTCTCAGGGCCACCGTAAGGAAGCCATCAGAGGTGCAAACAGCCAAAGGGAGGATATCCTCTTAGCTATCGTGTCTGAGCATTCTTTTAATGCACCTTATTCCCCATCCTCGAGGTGCTATTTAGTACTATTTTGTCAAAGATGCTAGTGTGGCTAATTTATGTACAAAGTGTGTTTCTGCTGCAATAACAAATAAAAGGTCAGGCTTCTAATATCTGTCATGTCTTTCTTTTCAGTCACGTGCAAATCACCTGGTGGTCGGCAAACTTCTTTCTGAGATACTGATGAGATTTAATTTGACCTCTGATCAAATGAGCCTTGAGTGCTACATATTTAACATCATGAGTGCATGAAAGATTTTACCTGACGAAAGTCGACTATTACATTTTAAAATGTAAGCACAGGTGTGTGGCGTTTGTGTGACTGAGAAGAATTACTTTTGTACGACTCTGCATAAAACTGAGCGAAACATGACCATGACCAGGAACGATCTTGTTAATGGTTTAAGTTTTAAAAAGCCAGCGAAGGCTTCTTGTGAACCAGCTTCATATTCTGTTGATAACAAAATTCATGAACATTCTGAGTAAACAGGTTTGAGGGGACGTCGGAAACAGAGAAGTGGCCACAGCCTGAATCTCACACTTCAGCTGCCACATGTGGCTTTGAGTTTTCTTTTACAGACTCCGTCACCGTACACACACCACAATTCTTTGAAATAAAAAAGTACAAGACTTGTTGATTCAGTCAAACTATTTCTGCGCTGTTGCATGCTCACTAGCCAGTGTTAGCTAGTTTACATGCACCTAAGTAGTGCAATGCTTATTTTTCCACACATAAACAGCTCTTGTTTATGCAGCTGTTGTGGAAATTTGTTAACTCTTAGAAGTCCTTTACAGTTTTGATTAAGCAATGATAACACACATGGAACAATAGATCCAGATCTGAGTGACTTCCTTTGTCTGTGCAACTGGTTTAGTAGTCTTGTAAATGCCGCAGTCTGTGTGTGTGTGTGTGTGTGTGTGTGTGGGGGGGGGGGGGTCATGAGTTTTCTGGTTGTTAGCTACAGCTACTTTTTGTTTCTTTGGTCTTGCATTGCGATCTCTGTTATTATTTTTTTTTCTGTTTAAAGTTCATGTTTTGGTATTTAGAGGCCTAGTTTCTTTAGTTTTCCTTTCCTTATTTCCCTTTAACTTTTATTATTATTTCCCTTTAACCTTTTAACTTTTACTTTCCTTATTTCCCTTTTATTTCCTTATAACTGTGTCCCATTCCCCTGATTGGACTTCAAGGAATTAAACTTCTGTCTCTCCTGTTCCTCTGTCAGATTTTTTTGTGTGTTTTTTTTCAAGGTGCAGCATTACCAACTCCTCCAGCTTCTCCAGCTCACACACTCTCAATCCAGTCAGAAAAGTCTTTCCAGCATGTTTGAGAGTGGAGCATCCTCCAGGAATATCTCATCAACAAGGTGCCCAGAGTGGAGTCACGTCCCTCTGGGAGTCATGCATGAACCATGTATCTTTGATCTCTTTCTTTCGATCACTACCAAGAACTTGTGACCACATTTGAGTGTAGGATTATAGATCGATGAGTAAATTGACAGCTTCTATTTTACATTCAGCTCTCTCTCAAACTCAGCAGACAGGAAAAATGTCTGCATTGGCCTCAATCCATCTTTGACCACATCTACAAATTCTGTCCGTCAAAATTGCAAACCGGATCATTAACAAAGGGGGGAATCCAACACCCACCAGGAATTCCTTTGACTTCCAGGAAGGAACACCAAGCTCTGTTTGTGTGTTTACAAGGACCTTCTTCAAGCCTTCTCTCTCATGAGTAAATTATCAGACAATTACATTCGTCAAACATAAATTCAATAACCCATGCAAATTAAAATGAGCTGTCACGTGTACAAAGAAGCCATAAGACAGACTACGGCAGATTCATGCTTTTGGAAAACTCTGCTTTCAAAGCAGTAAAAACACAGCAGAAATCCCTAAAAGGTTATAGCGCTGCCAATCAGTGATCTACGTGAATGATGTCATTTCCTTGTTACCCAGAAGCTGAAGCCCTCAGCTACAAACGCTACAGCTAAGCTACCAGTATTACAGCCAGCCTTGAATCACAGATTGCTGAGTATTTTCAGCGCGGCTTCACAAATGATGAAATCCTTGTGTTATTAGCTGCATCACATGGCGTTACTATCAGCAAACGTACTCTTCAAAGCACCAATTTGTTGCGATTCGGTTTTGAGTGCGCATTCCTCTGCGCCATAGTCCTTCCCGGTAACAAGAAAATTACGTCATTCACGTAGATTACTGATTGGCTAACTCGAAATTTCGAATTACTTTTCTCAAAATTTCCAGTTAATAAGTCTAAATTTTGAGACAGATAACTTGAAATTTCGAGTTATGGATACTTTTTTTGTGTGGCGGAAAAACGGGAGGAAATGTAGTTTTGGGATTTTTGTGCTCAAATGTGTAAACTTAATTAATTACTTAATTAGTTAATACAAAATATGAACAAGAAAATAAAGTCATTATACTACATGACTGGTCACTTTCAAAGCAGCAACGCCACAGGCTATGCGACAGGTTCAGTTTACTGTGTTAACCACTGTTTAAAACTGTATTTATTTAGGATTTATTTGTTGTGTTTGCTATTAACACTTGTTGTTTGCCATCCAATGGGTCATTTAGAGTCTTTGCAGGGTTGGCTTTCCTCCAGGCTTATGTTTCACACCCCTGGCTGGTCTGAAGTGGTGAGGCCTACCCCCCAATTCATATGTTAATTTTTCACTCTGTTTTTCAGAAAGTTTAATCTTTTCTGTTGTTTGGATGTAAAGTGATTGATTTGTACAATGGCATTTTTGCAATTAGTCAAAATGAGTTTTCTTAACAGTCTCCCTGAAAATTCACACATAGCTTCCAAGAGAAAAGGAGAACTTAATTTAAAGCATCTAAGTCAGGGGTCTCAAACTCAACTGAGCCATGTGCCACTGCTGGCACTTTCATCTCATTGGTGGGCCACTTTAGGGTTCAACAAGTACAAAAACAAACAAAAACAAAAAGAAAACACCCACTAAAATGTAGTATTTTGTTTGTTTTGTTAAAATTTCAAATATTGTATGACAAGACAAAACTGCAAACATGAATGCATTTTTTTCAATAAACACATTGGTACTCTCTTTCTGGCCAGACACGTGGCGCTCTTCTACTATAATCTGTTTGTATTTAATAAAATCAAAATGCAGACATAAGTGTAGACATTAGTTTTTGACCCCTAGCAAAAGTCTTTTCTTACCTAATTAAATCTATCATGAACTAACACAGCCAAAATATCAACATGTTTGTACTCTCTTGTTACCTGGGCCACGTCCGCGGCGCTGTCCGTGGTAACAGGACCTCTGACTAATACTGCGCTTTCCGTGTCTGGCTCGTAGACAGTAAATAGCTTCACTGTCTGGGTCAACTTTGCTAGCGAGAGACAGAGAGAGGTGTTGAAAGGCTGCTCCAACGAAACTTTATTGTTTTGTATGGCAAGCCATTAGTGCCAAAAATCACCACCTTTCTAACCCGTTTGGTTAAGAAATGGCATAAAAAACGCTGTTTAATTATTCAAAACGCCGAAAAAAAAAAGGCTCGGATCGTGCGTTCAGGGCGCCATCCGAGTGACGGCGAACACAGTCGAGTCTTAACAGCTTACTTACAACTGGGCTGGTCAGGCCCTCTTTTTGGCTGCAGTGGTTATTATTATATTTACATGCTTCCATCTTCTGTTTCTTGTCAGTAGCAACTCATACTTTTTGAATCTCCTTTTTCTCCCTCCCTTCCGCCCACACACACACACACACACACACACACACATACAATGGCATGGGCAGTCCCACATATTCTCCCTGCAGCTCAGAATACACTGCCCATGAGGCTACATTCTTAAAGGGCTATGCCTGTAGAGCTCTGCTCATATCGACTAACATTAAATCATCTTTTCAATAATAATTTGTAAAAATATTTCCTCACTTCAGTATGCGGGCCACAAACAGAGGTGACGTGGGCCGTAAGTTTGAGACCCCCGATCTAAGTTAAAACAGATTTCTTGAAAATACTGAAGGTGTGCTAAAACTCCCACCACAACAAAGACTCTTGTTCAATAGGTTTCAGTTCACTATGTATTTGTTTGTGAGTGGGAGTCTACTAAGCTTTTGATTTAGTACATCTGGAGTTACGACACAATCTTGAGACTGGTACTGCAAAACAAAGTTTAATCCAATGATTCTTGTTCCCTTTTTTGTGAACATAAACTTTAACATATTAATTTGTGTCAGTGCACATATTTGTATCCACTACATTTTTTTCGATCCAGTTGATAGCATGACTAATAGATTACATAAAGAAGGGACAGAAACAGCTGGGCTTGTCTGTGTGAGACACAGAGTTGCAGGAAGCCACCAGTAGCTGAAAAGGTCAAATGAGCTGTTCTTACACTCATTTTGATCCCCGAAGAAACAAAAGCAAAGCATTACAGAGCTGTTTTACTACGGTTTTACTCCATGAGCTGAGTGCTGATGTTTTGTTTTTTTAATTACAGAGGGACAGCTCAGGCTTTAATTCTGATTCATTGTGATTCACAAACTCAACTGTATGGGTGTTTCCTGATATAGCCACGAGTTTGTGAATCACAATCAATCAGAATCAGTCCTGACAACAAATTCAAGTATGAAAAGTCTAAGTATGTGACATGAAGTGGGATTTGTTTGCATAAAACATAAATTATGGAAAATGTGATTCCAATTTGGGGTGCAAGAATTGCAAAACATGTATCATAGTCTCAGACTGCACCATCTTGCTGCATTCAGATTTTTTTATCAAGCCAGTCAGCATATGTCTGTTGTGGCCATTGTTTACGATTTCCCACATTATATCTCACATCTCGGACAATTTCTCAATAAAACAATGAAATGTGATAATAATGAAAAGTTAGATAGAAGTGAAAACCATGCATTGCAGTCAGATCTTACTGAACTGTAGCTCAGCAGAAGTATAAGTCAGATAAAGTTTTATCATCAGTTTGATTGGCATGAATTAAAGGACACAAATCAGTTTCAACACACTCACAATCAAACTACAACAACTGACTCACGCACCACTGGATGTCCACTACCTTATCGTCTAAACATGACTCTCTTGAGCACTAGTTTTAGTCTCGTATTTTACACATATCCTTTAGTGCAGGACTATCTTACTACAAGTTACTGTTTTGTCTTCATGATTAATAAAGGTAACAGCTGCAGATAGATAGATAGAACTAATAGCTCAGTTGTGCAAGAGAAGGTTGAGGTACCACAACGATTAGTACATTGTGTGAGTTTTCTTCTTCCGCACTGTAGGATGTACGATTGTATACAATGTAACAATGTATGCATTTCACTGTTATGTAACATTTTAGATTGCGTGATGATTATACCTCTTTAAATTGCTTTGTCTTCAACTCAGTTTAATTCATTTGAATTTTCTTTCCACAGCACCAAATCACACCAACAGTTCACTCAAGACACTATTTTGCCTTTTTTGCCTTTATTTTTTCTTCAGCTCTGAGCAAAATGAATGAGGTTCTGTATTAAATGTCTTTGACTGAGGCTAAGCTTAGAGATGGTGTGATTCTATCATATAATGTCTTTAGGGATGATGTGCTGCTTACTGGTATAAATTGAATCTTTAAAATATTACTCAAATAATTGTTTGAGGAAAGTTTGACTAAATATCACTTCAGGGAAGGTTTAAAAAAAGACAAAGGTTCAAAGCCATGAAAGTGGGTAAGGTGTATTCTCTAACTATAAGAGATGTAAGTTTTACTGTCACAGTAAATTATACCCAGATCATTCAAGTTAGACTGATATTATATAAACTGCTTTCAGTTTTTAGCCGACATGAATTGATGATTTCACAGGTGGCATCTGGCTGAGTCTGTGACATTTGCCCTCTTTGTTCTTTCTCTGCATTTCTGTGTTTTCTTCTCATTTCCTGTGCTGTTCTCTGTTACATAAAGGCATGCCGACTGCAGGCTTTTTGTCATAAGCTGCAGTATGTAGCACACTTTTTAAATTTTTTTAAAAAGTTTTTTAAAGTTGTGCTAAGTAAAAGATTCATGGATCCATAAAAAAATAGCAAACTTTATCACAAAGATAAAGCACATCTAGGAGATGGAGTCAGTGAAGTTGTTGCAGTCCTGAATGTTTTTGATTTGAGCTTTTGCTGAAAAGATTTCTTACTTCCTGAGAACAAACTTAAAAATGCTTCTGCTGAAAACTATCCAAATATATGACACTGACCTGGTGTGTGCTGGTCAGGCAGACCAGAAGTAAATGTCAACACCAATTTACTATCATTCAAAAGAGAATCTTTTATTCCCCTTTGTGCTGCATGTGCTGTACGTGGATTGGACCCAGAAGCAGAATCAACACCGGATACTCGCACGGACCATGACAGCACGAGCCAGTTTATGTATAAAGGTGTTTGATAATCAATCCAAAAGACACAATTTAATGTTTTAATTATTTCAGCTTCACAAATTGTTTACTTTAGAATAAAGCCAAAACTTAGCTACATGGTGTGTATGGTAAGAACTTGTAGGATGTTTCATGTCCTGTTTCCACTGTTCTTTCTACTGTCTCGAGTTTCTGAACCTATACTTTGACATTGATTTTGAAGTGCTATTAAATTTAACTCTAAAGTATCCTTAAAATGATTTGGAGCTTTGTTACAACGTGGAAAAATGGTAACATATTAAGATTTTGTGCTTAGTTTGGTGCAAAGAAGGTTTCAAAACACAAGCAAAATTCCGATACTGCAGTGATTTTTGCATTTTGGTCCTCAATTATTATTTTGACAGGATTCTCATTCTCGGTCTCTCTTCTGATTAATAGATAGTGTTATATGCACATGCAGTGCATGTTTAGCAATGCACAATGATATATAATTTATTACTAGAGAACTTCTTACGTTTTTCTATTTGTAGTCACCAGAGCTAAATATCTTCTTCTATCTACAGCTAATATCTTGCAGTTCAAGATATTATAAAAAATAAAATAAAAAATAAACTGAATTGAACAACAGGTGAATCCTACATTCAAACTGCCTGGATTGTTGTGATAATTTGGAGGACAAAGTTTTGGATAAAAGTTTTATTATAGTCTCTGTGGAGGTATGGTAATATTTCTGTTTCAACATTACAAGAAGGACTGTGTTCCAGTCTTAAAATAATACAACACAGCACACAGAGCCAGAAAAAAAGAAGTTCTTGGGTCTCTCTTCATGTTTACATTTGCAACTGATCTGCGGAGTGACATTACTTGGTAAAAATGTAGGATTAGATATCACTCTTTGTCTGAAACAAGGCCCTGCTGTAAATGAGACACGAGTCTCAATAGGACTACCTGTATGAAAAAAGGTTCAATTATAATTAAAAATTGAAAGTGCACTTACATTAAGACAATTTCAAAGAAAATTAAATAACATGCTTTCCTTTGCTGCACTGTTGTACAAATAAACACTAGATTTGTTTTTCTTGGAGTGGGGGGCTGTGGGGGTTAGTTTTTAACAAAGATGGAAAAATTCGAGAAGAAATAAGAAAACAAAGAGTGCCAAAGAGTGCCAAATAAAAGGCTCAAAACTTAATTTAAGGTTTATTTTAATATTAAGGAGATGCTCAACAATGTCATATTCATTTAACTCAACATTTATGAGAAAACAGCGTCCTCGGTTTGCCCTCTTGTCCTTCTTCCTCGTGTTTTTCTTTCAGAGAAACTGAGCGCAGCGTAGTTTATATCATCATCAGCTTCAGTCTGTGTAGTAACAGAAAGAAGACACAGTACACAAACATGTAGATGTGGAACTGTGCATACATATTTAACCTACACAAAATCTGTTTGATTACTTACTGGTTGGTACGAGTTGTCAGTTTGTACTTCTGTTGTATCACTTTTTATTTCTAAGATAAACAAAATAATAACAATAAATATATGATAGTGAAATGCACTTAATGTGACGTTTCTCCTCTGATGTTTTTTTTTTTTTTTACAAAAATCTTACATAAATGTACCATTCAAGTGAAGTGATGAGTTAAGTTAATGAGAAGTTAAATTGTTTAATGAGGTACACAAAGAAATAACAACCATTATGTCGCTTAAACATTAACAGATAGTACAATGGTTGCCTCCTTACAGTTTTACAGCAACCTTGTTTTTATGATTTTACTGACAACACTTACTTTTACATTTTTTGCATACTCTTCGGTTGCAGATGAAGAAAAGATTTCCAATGACAGAAACGGCCAAACAGGTTATTAATATTACAATTCCAATAAATACCAGTCGTGTTGTTTTCTCTACAAAACAAACAAAAAAGGTTTTATCACTGATCTTGATATGAGCATGTACTTTAGACAAAATCAGGCACAGATACCTTGAACATCCAGTTTAGTTCCGTTTCCCAATAATATCTCGCCACATGTGGCCACAGCACAGTAGTAAGTCCCAGCATCAGAGGAGCTGACGTTCTTAGAGAAGCGATAAACACATCCATCCTGAGGGTCGGATCTTTCATCACATTGATCGGTTCTGTTTCCATGAGTGTAGATGATGTTTGGAAGAGATTTATTAGATCCATCTCTGAACCAGAAAACATTATGATGTCCTGAACACGTGTTTTTCTCAGAATTTGTCAGAACTGAACACTGAAGAGTTGCTGTGTCTCCTGGACGGAGTGGATTTAATGCTGTCGGCTGCTGTACAACAATATAGTTTGATGTCCTTTCAGTGTTTCCTGTGTAATACAAAATGTAATACAAGTAAATTATTCACCACATTCTCAGAGGCATTTAAAATTTTGTAAAACTTAGTCAGTTCATTACCTTTTACTAACAAATATGTCCCACTCCATTCAAGTTTAATCCAGGTGTCTATTCCACAGTGATACATCCCCTCATCCTCTTGGACGACATTCCAAATGGTCAGGTTGCTGAAATCTTTACTGTTATGTGCAGAAAATCTTGACTGAAGAGACTCTGAAGGTTTTCCAGGAAGTGACACTAATAATTTAAGAGTATCTCCGACTCTCTGCTTGTACCACTGAACCTTTCTGCTGCCGAGCTCTTCATTTGGTAAAACACATGTTAATGTTGCTGTTTCACCAACATGAACTGTTTTCACTGGAACCAGAGAATCTGCGGTAAAAGAAAACGTTCAGTTTTTATGTTATTATCTCTCTTATTATCTCTGTTATTATCTCTATGTCTATCTATATATGAATCTATTCAACATAAATGACACGTTCAGTTTGGTCAGATGGTCAGATAAAACAAACAGAAACAAATCCCCCTTACTTCCTTGATGAAGAAAAAGCAATGTAATCCATAAGACGACCATCTTGAGAATGCACTTTGGGGTTTTTCAGTAAGTTACGAAGGGGAAATGAGCATACTGGGTCAGACCATAAAATGCATCCGATTGGTTAACACAGAAAAGACTTAAAATACACTTCCTGTCACATCGGTCTCTCTTCAGCATTTTCTAACACATATTATGTCTGTTTAATCTCCCGTTGCAATTTTTCTTATTATTTACTGTTAATTTTTGACTATTTCTGTCTGATTATAATTCACGTTCTCAAATGTTCAGAACAGAAAGCATAAAATGCATGACTTCTATGACCTACTACCTAAAATACATCAAACTCAGCACTTCAAAAGAAATGTGCAAGCTGTATGTTTCATTGGTGACATTTTGTTCTTCAGAAGAGCTGAAAAGCAGACTGAACAGCGACGCATGGTTTAGCTTCTTGAAAAAAACAAAACTAATGTGTAATTTGTGGAGCAAAACCAACAGAACTCAATTACCCACTTTGTAACACTTTGTAACACTTTTTAACACTTTGTAACACTTTCGATTGTCTCATTTAATCATTCATGTTTAGCCCACTCGACCTAAACATGAATGATTTGATACTTTTAACAGTCTAATCAGTTTTCCTTCTTTCTCTCTTCTTTCACTTTTTTAATATCAGCAGTATAAAAAGAACTTTAAAGCACATTTGGTATTTCTGCATCATGAACTGAACACATTTAGGTTTCCATGGCAATTCAACGTGTACATTTTGCACATTATACAACATTTTGTGTAATGTGTAACTGCACAGGATCATCTTTATTTACTAATGGAAAACATTTTTAAGCTAAAGTAATAGCACAATACTACAGAAGTGTAGAGCTGCCACCCAGGCAAAAGAAAAATACAAGTGTATCACGTTATAACGTGAAAAGTTTATTGTTCTAACAAGATGCTTTTCCTGTTTGTACAATATAAATATTATATTGTACAAACGTGATAATTATGTTGTTCAAACTTGAAAAGTATAGTATACACTTCCATACAATACACTACAGTCACTGCTCATATTATCAGTTGCACCTGTTTAATTCAAGTTATTGTTAGTGTTTTATATGCGTGCGTGCGTGTATGTGTAGCTCCTTAACCAAAGTATCTAGTCAGGAAATCAATTATGGTCCAATCAATTATAATGATTAGATACTTTGATTTGAGTATTTCAGGAGCTACTGATTGTTAAGACCCGGCTCTGCTATGGGACAAGGGAAGGAGACCAGTTAACCTCTTAAGCCCCAAGCCTACCTGATCTCCTGCCTTTTGCCCCCGTATCAGGGGGCTTAAGAGGTTAAGGCACAGTTTTATTCACAGAAAAAGAACTTAGGACTAAAAAACCGGCAAATACCCAACACAAAAATAACAGGTTCACGTACGAGTAGAAAATAAAACTAGCCTCAAGGGCAGTAGAACTAGACGCTATTCAAACAAATTCCACACCTCAGAGTTTCACAAGAAAGTCTCACAGACAGAAGCATGTGAGGTGAACTGCACATCTGTAGAGCACAGGTGAGTACAATCGGTGGCTGATTGGTCCCTTTATAATAATAATGGAGTGCATTTATACAGTGCTTTTCAAGACCCTTAAAGCACTTTACAATTCCACTATTCACTCTCAACACTGGTGGAGGCAGCTACAGTTGTAGCCACAGCTGCTGGGGCAGACTGACAGAAGCGAGGCTGCCATATCGCGCCATCGGCCCCTCTGGCCAACACCAGGAGGCGGTAGGTGAAGTGTCTTGCTCAAGGACACAATGACCCAGACTGTCCAAACCGGGGCTCGAACCGGCAACCTTCCGATTACAAGATGAACTGTCAACTCTTGAGCCACCTTTCCCCGGAGGTGCCATCCACGGGTCCCCAGCCAGCCAATCGTCTGTGGGTCCTGGCACGCTTGGATTTCCTTGCAGGGCAGCTCACTTCCCCCGAGGCCAGGGGCTGTAACACTCATCAACTTTCCAGTTAAACCATCTCAGCCATGATAATATACATGTACAAATGTTAGATAGTCATACATAATTTAATTCAAATCAATTTGATTTATACAGCGCCAAATAACAACAACAGCTGCCTCAAGGCACTCGTTGAATTTAAAAGCAGTATTTATGTTTTTAAAATGAAAAGTAACTTATATGTGTACTACATATGATGGTTGTTTCCAGCCACATAGTTAAATGTGATGAGGAGGAGTGGCAAAGGCCATCTCGGCCATTGTATTCATGATGGGGGGCAACATGGCGGTTTCCAGAAATCAACACCCAGTCCTCTGGATTTTTAATGTATTCATTCTTAGTTTATAAGAATACAATTTGTTGGAAGACATAATTACACACTGATCAATGTATATTCATAACTATGATATTCTTTTATTCTTTAAATAACCCAAAACAAATTTGCTTACTGTACTTTTAAGGCCAGGTTCTGTGCAAACACCAAGTTACTGAGAAATAATTTAAATTTTCTTCCAAACAACCTGGACTCACTGCAAACAGTAACTGTAAATTATGAGCAGCAGACAATGATTTCTCATGATAATCTATCTACACAGTCACCTCAATCTGTCAGTTACTAAATTAACAGCTTTGCAGGACAGCTAACATAGCAGTCCAGTAAAGTATCGACTCTACTCCATCTGTTAGTCTCCTCCAGTCTTCCACACACTTGTGAACAAACGGTTCTCCAACCTGGAGTCAGCATTTGACCCCTTTTCAGCTGAAAAGCAGGACCTCAAACCCGGGGGTACCATTTCTTTATGAGTGTTTGGTCAGTTAAAGCAAAGTGCAATCTAAAAATATACACATATCAAAGTGAACACAATCTCAGAATCTCTGCCAGAAAGCCTTTCTGTTCTTTAAAGAATTGCATAGAGCCTGTTTGCAAGCTTCCTGTAAATTACTGACATCTTTTGGTGACAGCTGCTTATTGTCTTTGAAAGTCAGTTTGGCCCCAATCCACTGGGATTTTCATGTCTCATTACCAAAGGTTAGAGCTTGATAAGCTGACAGGCATTTGCACTTACATTTTTGATAACACAGCATTTTGACAGGTGACTGACAAAAGATTCGGGTGGTAGTAAAACGACCTTTTGTCATAAAACAGCTGTGTGCAGGCAGGATATTTTGTACTTTTAGTTTTTGATTCCACCACGGTTGATCATGGTAGTGTTTTGGTTTCTTTATCAGTAGCTCCTTAGCTCTTTAGCATTTCCTGAGTTCCAGTTTTAGGTTTTGTTATCTGCCTTCCCGTGTTCTGTGTTTACTGTTTTACTTTGAAGGTCCATGTCTTGTATTTTGTTTTGTTTCCTCCCCGGCTCGTCATGCTTAATTAGGTTCAGCCATCTCTCCCTTCTGTGTGCAGTTTCCTCCTGTGCTCGTCGCTGGTCCGTCTGCGTTTCCCTGCTTATCATCCCGTGTTTCCACACGGCTTGCCTCGCAAACCGTGACAAAAACACAGACTTACTGAGGTGAAACAAAACAAAAGAAAAAAGCCCACAGCTTTATTTGCTGAACGAATAAACAGTTCAACACTAAACTGGGAAATCTAAAGAACTGATCACACTAGGAAATAGATGGAGAATCACACGCAACTATCAGGCACTCAGGGAGATGCTGACATAAATACACAGAAAGATAACAAAAAAATGAGAACATACGAGGAGCACAGCTGACATGAATAATCATAATGAGACAGGGGAAGCAAAACTGAACAGAACAAACATGGAAACACGAGACCTTCACAGGAAAAAGGATTAAACAGGAAACAGACGAACATGATGCACGAGTGGAGGAGAGGCAGATGAGAGGGAGTGAGGGAGAGAGCAGACATGACGGGCCGGGGAAACATACATCAACATGATGGAATAAAACATGGGGAGGTGAAACAAGACACAAGAACTCATACAACTGTAAACAGACACACAGCAGGAGACCGAGGGTAAGGACACAAGGGGAAATCTAACAAACAAATCTAAACAGACCAACCCAGGTCTTATAGAATAAACCCCAGACTAACACAGCGGACCTAAACATAAAAAGTAATACAAAATGACAAAAGACACAAGAAAACTCAAAACACTGGGTAAACTGAGCCGGAACTATGACACCTTTGGCTCTGAAAGAGATGACAACGGACTGTTGAACAGCTAAAATCCTATATCACACAAACAAAGGCCAACATTTTTAAGGTGTTGTGTTTACAAACTTAAAAGAACAGGTGATGCTACTCAGTGGTGTACTCATGGCCCTGAGTGTATGAGGTTTGGAAAGCATTGCATGAAGTGTTATTTACATGTTATTTACTTTTTACACAGTGCCCCAATTAAAAAAAAAGACTTTAAGTTTGAAGTTATATTTTGTCCACACATGTGAGTAAATGAATGATTCAGAATGAGGGATCAAAATTGTCCCTGTACACATGGACAGGAGTGACTGGGACCTGCACCGGTAGTGGAAGATTTTATCAATTTAATGGGAAAGTGCCAGGTGATATCAAATCAAATAGTTACTTCTGAACTTAAAATGAGCTAAGAACTATTTTAAGAAGCTTAAAATAAGTCAAGTGAAGTTTCTCTCCATGTCATGGGCGATATCCTGCAGTATAAAAATGCATCTTCATACTACATAAAGAAACACATGAAATGGGTGACAGATGCAGATGTGGTACCAAAAGTCTAAAATTTAATCCCATTCAAAACCAGCCCAGAAGATGCACTGTTAAAAACAAGTTAAAAACAACAACAACAACATATCAAGATAAAAACCTAAATTGGCACATTTTTGTGTCACATTCATACCTGTGAATGAATCAACAGTAAAGAGAATCTTTTACCCCCAAACGTCTTCCTTTCATTCATTTGTTTAACTGACAGATTGACTCATGAATATTGGACCTTTTATAGGATATTTGTACAACGTAGAAAGATTAGATAAAAAAGAACTTCAATTTATGCAAAATACAGTAGCATTTTTTTCTGAAATATTCAGTAGGGAATTACATTACTTTACCAGCAGGTGGCAACAGAGCCTTTGCTACCACATTCAAACTGTATGGCCTCCAATGCTCCTGCTCCTCTTCTCACTGCAGCTGAAACTAAATGACATAACTCAGTTATGAAACAGCACTAAAAAACCACATTCATCTTTACTTTAATTTTACTACTTTAACTTTAATTACTTTAATTTTTAACCATTTTAATTGTAGAACCAGTTTTTATGGTAATAGCAGGATTAAGTGTGGGCTTACTATGTGGTTCGGTTTTGACTCTAGAAGACAGACAACAAACAAACAAAGCCTAACATAGTTTATCTAATAACTTTATAATTTTGACTATTTACAATGTAAACAATTGCTAAACAAATTAGTGTTCAATTACACTTTGCAGGGGATTGGTGGATTAACATTTCTGACAAATACTGCGCCACATCCACTGACAAGGACAAGGAATTTATACCTGATGTTTCACAAGCAGTGAGAAACAAACAATGCATGGAAAATTCAGCTGTGATGTGGTTTTCTGGTGTGAATGCTCTGCCAATTTTTAGTTCCGTTCATTGGGGCTTTGCAAACCTTTTCTTGCAAGGAAAGTCAGATGAAAATAAACACTTTAAATACGTTTTCAGTGTATCATGCAAATGCATGCTCTTTGATACGAAGGTTGTTCTATGAGATTTTCCACTGCTGCATTGTGGTTTCCTTTATTATTTGTTCAGTTAAGGAAAGGTGTTGCTTAGTTACTGGTCTCATCTTGAATGGTGTAAGGGACTGAAACAGCTAATCTGCCCCTCACACACCTCTTTTTCTGACATTTATGCATGCTGTCACATAATATGGTAAGCTTAACACAATTGCTGAAAACATTAGTACACTTTGAGAAAAAAATACTATCTTTTGATATCAGGATTTTAAAAAAATCTAAATTGATACAAAGTAATGCTTACATATTCATAACTGAATTGTGCCTGTCCTAATTAATGGTTATAATATGTTATCAGAGAAGAAAACATCAGTAGAAGAGCCATCAGACAGGATAGTTCATCCTGTCTGAACATTCCTTTAATACATCTTATTCTTATCCGTATGCCATATCATTTTGTCAAAGCTACTGGTGTAGATACAAGTTGCATACAAAGTGTCCGTGTGTGCTGTGTGTGGCATGTGATACACATTTGTAAGGCTTTTAACCCAAATTACTGCACAATCTTTTCTTATTGTCAGCCTGGCTGCGGTTAGTGCCTACACTTATTCAACAAGTCAAAATAAAACATAGTCCTGACAGGGGAAGGCTTCTTGTGAAAAAGCTATAGATCCTGTTGATAGCAAAATTCATACTGAGTAAACAGGTTTGGCGGGCCGTTGCAAGCAGACAAGTAGCCAGCCACAGTCTGTATCTCATAGTTCAGCGGCCACATGTGGCTTTGCTTCTTCTTTCACAGTACAAGTTAATTTGGGTAAACTATGATTGCACAGTTCATGTCCTCTTGTGCACCTAACAAGTGCAATATTTTATTTTCCCCACAGAAACAGTTCTCAAATATATGCAGATGTCAAAATTTATGAATTGTTAGAATTCTTGTAGAGTCTTGATTAAGCAATCCTTTGTACGGAAGAGGATTAGGGCCACTGGAAAAAAAAATCTGAGAAAAATAGGGTTAGGGTTAGGGGGTTAGAATTCTGAATTTTTTTCAGAATTCTAAAAAAAACAAAAAAAAAAAAGAAAAATTTTGAATCTCAGAATTCTGAATTTTTTTCAGAATTCTAAAAAAAACAAAAAAAAAAAAAAGAAAAATTTTGAATCTCAGAATTCTGAATTTTTTCTCAGAATTCCGACTTTTTTCTCAGAATTCCAACTTTTTTCTCAGAATTCTGACTTTTTTCTCAGAATTCTGACTTTTTTCTCAGAATTCTGACTTTAATCTCAGAATTCTGACTTTTTTTTCAGAATTCTGACTTTAATCTCAGAATTTTGACTTTAATCTCAGAATTCTGACTTTGATCTCAGAATTCCGACTTTTTTCTCAGAATTCTGACTTTTTTCTCAGAATTCTGACTTTAATCTCAGAATTCTGACTTGAATCTCAGAATTCCAACTTTTTTCTCAGAATTCTGACTTTAGTCTCAGAATTCTGACTTTAATCTCAGAATTCTGACTTTAATCTCAGAATTCCGACTTTTTTCTCAGAATTCTGACTTTAGTCTCAGAATTCTGACTTTAATCTCAGAATTCTGACTTTAATCTCAGAATTCCGACTTTTTTCTCAGAATTCTGACTTTAGTCTCAGAATTCTGACTTTAATCTCATAATTCTGACTTTTTTCTCAGAATTCAGGAAAAGAAGAAAAAAAAAAAGACGTGTCCACTTTTTTCCCCAGTGGCCCTAATCCTCTTCTGTACCTTTGGGTGTCTTGAAAGGTGCTTTCAAATAAAATTATTATTATTATTATTATTATTATTATTATTATTATTATTATTATATTTATATCAACATTATCTAGTTGTGTCAGTGTATCCATCCCTCCATCCACCCATTTGTCCTGTAAATTACACACCAATGTAGATAGAATATTTAATTTGCTAGTGTTCCCTGTGGACTTTATGAGTGGTCCACAATTCTTATACTTCTAAACCTAAAAAAAGACGTAAGAGAAAATAATTCTGATATCCCAGAATTAATTACTTAATTTATTTACTGAGTTGCTTGACCTACCCTGCTAATTTGCCCAGGCGTCCTCCCACAGTGACATGTTTTCTGGGCTAGATGCATAAGCACTTTAGGAGTGCCTTTCTAGGATAGTGCTCTATAACTGTTTAAGTATTATATATTTAACATAGATAGCACTGTAGATAGATCGATTCCTGTTGTTTGTATTATTATCCACTCAGTTTTATTCATTCATTTATTTATTTTTCTTCATTCACATTTCTAACCAAGCACTCCATCTCACACACAACACACACTGGATTGATCCTAATAAACCAAACCAGTTTGTCTTGTGTCTGTAATAACTGTGTGTCCAAGACACTATAAGTTAAGAAGCTTAAGTTAAAATTAAGTCATGAATGTTTAAATGAATGACACGTACTTGATTATTATGTACAGTTTGTCAGGCAGGTCTTGTTTGGTGAAAAAACTAAAGTTGAGATTGTTTGTTTTTCTTTCTTTCTTCCTTTTTCTTCTTCAAAGTCACACAGTACTGAACAAAAGCATCACAGGTGTTGAAAACCTAAAGTCGTTCTTCAGCTTACACATGTTGGTCACCTCACAGGTGTCATTTTGATGCCTTTGTCAGCTTTGCTATGTTTTTTTTCTCTGTATTTTTCCGTGTGTGTGTTTTCTTCTCATTTCCTGTGCTGCAGTCTGTCACATAGAGGCTTTTCATAGCTGCTCGTGTTGTCTTGCACAGTTCAGACAGTGATTTTTCTTACACCTATATCAGAGACAGTGTGTGGTTGATAGATGTTACCAGTCATCAAGTAAATTCCTATCACAACGTGGCTTATACAGTTTGTGCTACTGCGATTTTACAGCTGGGCTTCAGTCAGTAGTGTTAGTGAGGTACAGCTTAAGAAGTCACACATTTAAAACATATTCCTTCAGTAGATAATATGTCTGGCGCTTAAAGGTTACTGTATTAATATTACTGCTGACCATGTAATGCATTTAGTATGTTGATTTAGCCAAGTTAAAGAAGAGCCGCTGAAAAGTCTGACTTTAAGTTCAACACATGTTATAACAGAACCCATTAATCTTTATTCACAGTGTGCTCATCGGTTGTTTAATGAAGAAAATGTGTGGTTGAGGCAGATTTTCTGATTGTTCTGGAAGTGGTGGAAAGTTAAATTCTACTAGATGTAAAACATTTCAGTCTTGAATGATTTTTTCCATCCTGGAAAGTTGAACCTGAGGAATGAACTAAAGAAACAACAGAGACATTTTCCATTTATTATGATGATGGTGTTTACACTTGTTTGTGAAGCTCTGTGAAACATTCACTGTGATTTTGTGATAACCTTATTTATATTTTATTTTAAATGAAGACGCTTTAGTATACAGTACTAATAATATTCACTATATTACTGTATGTTTTACTGTACTGATTTACCAACCTTAAAAACTCTGGTTTTGATTCTGCAAACCTCAGGTGGGTTATGTTTGCATCTTAAATATTTGTAACTGCCTGAATTACCAATTAATTACAAAATGAAATAAGCTCATATCTTAATCACCATATACATAAATGTGCATAAAATACTTTTTAAATTACGTATTTAGACTTTATAATGGTACCGCAACCTTATTATATATTAGCTCATTAAGGATAAATGTTTATTTTTACATTTATAAATGACATTTTAAGGCAGGTTAGCTTGTTCAATGATGAGGTTTAATGGATATGAATTTCAGATTTCTCTGTGCTGTGGGCCATCTGTCCACTCTAACCTCCTCTGGGTGCTCCTGATATGAGCTTAAGGCTTCATGACGAGGGCCATTCAAGAGTAATCCTCGGTATTATAGGATGAAGCTGGTTGATTAAAAAGTTCCATTTCTGGATGTAATCAGTGATTACTGTTGGCCCAGATGAAATATCCATGAACACACAGTGTGCTCCAACCAACTCATGGCTGCCTTTAATCTGTCTCAAGCACATGCTTCTCTCGTGTATTCAACCGTGTTGCGCCAACTGAAAAACAGGTGAATCTCATACACACAAAATTGAAAACCATGACAATTTTAAATTCAAGTTTAGTCTGAAAGTGAGATGAAAAGAAGCTGCTCAGTTTTTAATTGTACTGAATGTTTCTCATTCCATTCTGGATCGAAGTTTTAGCCGAATATGAATTTATTTGACAGACTGGTGGACCCGATGAGCAGCTTCAGCTGCAGGTAACGAACTAAACAATCAGCTGAGAGCTCTGTCACCACTAATGAGCAACAACATACATAGATATGCACACAGATAGGATGGAGAAGCAATATGTCGAGTCAAGCAACGTTTATTTAAGATTAAAATTAAAGCACCAGAAGATCTGTTGATAGATGACAATGTCTGAAGAACAAAGGGGTCGAGTTTGGTTAACAGGTTTTATCATGCAAGGAAAATAAAATCACTCTTGTATTATGCAACAAGGATAAACAGTGCCAGACAGTCAGATTTGTGTTCATAAATTTGAATAATTTCAGCATTAATGACAAATGTGCCTTGAAGTGACTGTTGTGATTTGTCCCAAAATAAATAAAATATAATTAAATTGAATAAAGACTGATTACAGGACACATGGAATTTCTTTTTCACAGACATCATTATTATAGTCATAAAACTTTGCAATTTCTTACATAGTATTTATATTATTATAATTATATCATTATTAATACTTTTTATATTATTATTATAAATATATGCATGTATTAAGCATCTAAAGAATAAATATCTTCTTTTAAAATTGTTCTGCATTGCTTCTTTAGGCCGCTGTGGGCATCTATCAGGTCACATCCATTGTGTGATTTCAGTAATGGCCATTTTCAACATAATTACTTTGACGTGTTTTGAACTTAGATGATATTTTTGTTTTTCTTGGGCTTCATTAAAGCCAAGACATAAAAATAAGAAATAAGATTAAAAAAATGCAATATTCAGTCAGAAATACAGCAATGTTGCAGTTCAGCTCTGATCTACATGGATATGCAAATTTACATACACAACTACAACAAAGCTAAAAACTTATTAACTATAAGCAGTCATGCTTTTGATCACCTATTCAAGGCCGAAGGCCTTCACAGCTCTGTAGATTTCATGCTTCTCCACCATCTTTGACTCTTTCATTTCACATCTGTCAGCTTCCATCATGGTAAAGACAACAGCAGAAAACATCCATGTGTCCTTATTCTGGGAAATGGGGAAAGAAAAAATATATTGGAAAGATCAAAACTTAACCATAAAAGATTCATATTTCTGAGAATATTGCTGTCATTAAGTACTTTACCTGTTGTGTTTTCTGACCACACAAGTTTTTCTGCTGGACAAGTGCTTGATTACAGACAGATGACAATAAATACAAATGTAAGATTTTTTAACTTTTGATCTGCAGCGAACTGTGAGTAACTTTGATTACCTTTGTGATG
Organism: Neolamprologus multifasciatus; assembly: GCF_963576455.1. NCBI lineage: Eukaryota > Metazoa > Chordata > Actinopteri > Cichliformes > Cichlidae > Neolamprologus > Neolamprologus multifasciatus. The sequence continues at coordinate 12,760,388 of NC_140440.1, read as the reverse complement.
ATCATTGTTGTTTCTTTTGAATGTGTAAATGATGACAGCTGTAACAATCAGAATTATACCCACACACAGCAGAAAAATCACTGTACTTCCTGGCTGTGACGATGGAGTGTCTCCTGAAACAATATTAAAAGTTACAACAACAAAAGGTTAGAGGTTGCTAAAATAAAAAGATGTTTGATGTTACCTCAAAGTTATAAAAATTGTATTAATTAATTGTCACTGTACATACTGGCACTTAAGTATTATATAATTTACATATTATATGGATTAATTTAAAAATAAATGGGGCAGGTACCTTGAATATTAAGTTTAGTTCCATTTCCAGATATTATCTCCCCACATGCAGCCACAGCGCAGTAGTGAGTCCCAGCATCAGAGGAGCTGACGTTCTTAGAAAAGCCATAAACACATCTTTTCTGAGGGTTAGATCTGTTCTCATATTCATGTCTTTTCCTGTCAGTGTAGATGATGTTTGGATGAGATCCCGCTCTGAACCAGAAAACGTTATGATCTCCTGGACACGTCTTGTTCACAGAATCAGAGAAGACTGAACACTCGAGAGTCGCTGTGTCTCCTGAATAGACTGGATTTGATTCCATCTGCTTTTGGACAACGATGTAGTTTGATGACCTCTGAGTGTTTCCTGTGTGATACAAAACACAAAGACATTCTTCAAAAGGTGCTCAGAGAAGTTCAAAATGTTTGTAAAAGTAGAGCAGCTGCATACCTTTTACTAACAAATACATCCCGCTCCATTCACTACTAACACGACTGCCTTGCTCACACTGATAGTAGCCCTCATCTTCTTGGACTGTCTTCACAATAGTCAGGTTGACAAAATGTTTATCAATTTTTGCCTCAAATCTTGATTCAGGAAACTCTGGAGTATAAACAGGTTGTGTAGTTCCATAAAATGTAACAACTAAGTTAAGAGTATCTCCGACACTCTGCTTGTACCACTGGATTCGACTGCTGAGCTCTTTAGTAGTTCTAGCACATGTTAAAGTTGCTGCTTCACCAAGATGAGCAGTTTTCACTGGAACCAGAGAATCTGAGTGAAAACAAAACATAGAAAAAAGAATCATGAGGGGAAAATATTCCAAAATATTCCAATGTATCTATTCAACATAAATAATTATATTTCAGACATATAATCAGAATAAAAACGCACTTACAGCCTTGATGGAGAAAAAGCAATGCCGCCCATAATATGATCATCTTGACACTGCTCCTTTGTTGTGGTGTTTCAGCAGGTCTAAGAGGAGAACTGTACATGTTGGGTTAGACTATAAAATGTATTTGATTGGTTAACATAGAACAGGCTTAAAAGTACACTTCCTGTCACACTGGATGTGTGCTTACCTCCCCACATGAACGTTCTAAAACATATTTAGAATTTGTTTTAGAAAAACCTCTTTTTCTTGTTTTCTGAATATTTCAGATTAGTCAATTTTCACATTTGACTATCTGATAGGAATTCATGCTCTCAGACGTTAATCACAGAAACAGTAAAATGCAGTTCTACTCCTGGTTGTACTACTTGCTGCAAGAAATATCTCAAATACATTATACTCTGCACTTTAGAGAAAGTGCATGTTTCATTGGTGCAAGGCCATGTCATGTTGTTCTTCGGAAGAGCTGAAGAGCAGGATGAACAAATACTAAATAGTTTAGCTTCTTCAAAGACAGAACTAATATGCAAGTTGTAGAGCATTTCATAGAAAACAGCAGCAGACACTTAATTATCTTAAGTTTATTACTTAAGTAATAAAATTCTATCCATCCAGTTTGGTTACCTCAGTTTTGTTAAGAAGAAATGCCAGACATCTTTGCAGCATTTCCAGGATTAATACTAAGGTGTGTCTCCTACGTTCAGCTCCTGCTTCAGTGGGAAATCTACGACATAACGTGTCCATGTCTTGGCCAATATCCTGCAGTGTAAAAATGCATTTACATAGTACTTATAGAAACACATGAAATAGGTGGGAGAAACAGCGGTGGCGCCAAAATATGAAAATTTATCGTCATTCAAAATCAGCCCAGTGGACAACTGGCAAAAGCTCCAAGGATAAAGTTTCTTTTTCATTACCATCCAATATAAGATAAGATAAATTATGATAACCGCTGCAACAAAGTACATAAACATCTAGAATAAAACCCTAAACTGGCACAATTTTGCTGACAGACCTTAGAATGAATAAACAGTACAGATAATCTGTAAACTGAAAATGTCTTCATTTATTATTCATTCATTGGTTTAACTGATAGATCGACACATTTGATTGGATGTATATTGTCCAATTACTTTAGCTCACTTTAGCTCACAAGACAGCACCAAATAAGAGTATTCATCATTTCTTTTATCTATCCATTTTAATCGTAGAACCAGTTTTTTTGGTAGAAGCAGGACTAATGTTAATGAGGTAAAATCATAAACAAGTAACTAATACAAAAGTAATTTATGGCTGATTCCTTGCTTTTTGTTTGGAAAATTCAGCAGTGATGTCGTTACCTGGTTTGAATCCACACAGGATTTTTTTTCTCTTTTGACTTTTAGTTTCTGTGCACGGGGGTTATTGTTTGCAAACCTTATCAGGATTTCCAAAAACTCTAAATCCATATAAAGCATCACTTCCTGTTTTGTACTCATAACTGAATTGTGCCTGCCCTGATTAATGGGTTTGAGAATCTATCAGAGAGGAAGGCTTGGGTGCCATTTAATATCATATTCTGAAAGCTGCTGGTGCAGTCAGCTGCATACAAAGTGTCCTTGTGTGTTATGTGTGGCATGTTGCATGTGTGCTGTGAAACATTTGTTAAGGCATACGTGAGAGAGGACTGTCCACGTCTTTTGAGTTAAACTATTGTATTTGATCTTTTTGTAACCGCGACCTAGCTGTGGGTGGTGCGTGCAGCCAATCAGCAAGTCGAAATGAAAGTCCTAACACTGTGAACTGGCTACACATCCTGTAGATAACAAAATACTTGTGTGTTCGGAGTAAACAGGTTTGCAGAGAAGTAGCTAGCCGCAGCCTGTATCTCACAGTTCAGCTGCCACATGTGGCTTTGCTTGTTCTTTCACAGGCACTAACGTACAAATACCACTGCACTTTGAAATGTAAAAGGACAAGTCGATTCGGTTAAACTATCTTTGCACAGTTGTGTGTGCACTGGCCATTGTTAGCTTTTTGATGTGCTCCTAACAAGTGCAACATTTTTGTTTTCATATGTAAACAGTTCCTGTACATGCAGCAGTCATGTCAAGATTTCTCTGTTTCTGCAAAAAAAACGTGTTACTGCCTCTTTCTAAAAAGTACTTACTGGTTTAACTTGTAAATAAGGCTGTTATTTTATCGTTCAAATTATCTGGTTGCATCAGTGCATCCATTCATCCTTTCGTTTTCTGCCACTACACTGCTTACAGTGACGCTGAAGAAATAGTTCATGCATTGATTACTTCTAGGTTGGACTACTGTAATTCATTATTATCTTCAGTTGATTCAAAATGATGCAGAAAGATTACTGACAGGGACTTGAAAGCGAGAGCACATTTCTCCTATATTGACTTCTCTTTCTTGGCTGCTTGTTAAATCCAGAATCAAATTTAAAATCCTGCTCCTCACATACAAGGTCATGAATAATCAGGCCCCTTCAGTGACCTTATAGTACCATATCACCCCTATCAGACTGCAGGCCTACTTGTTGTTCCTAGAGCAGGGGTGTCAAACTCAAATACACAGTGGGCCAAAATTCAAATCTGGAACAAAGTCGTGGGCTAACATTAATATTTATTGAAAAAAAAAATCTTCCTCCAGATATGAGAATTAATCTTTTCTTATGGACTCAAACAAGTTTTGCTTAAAAAACTGAATATGGAACAAGCAAAGCTTAATACTAAACAATATATATATATATATATTAGCTGTATAATACCAGTAGGCCAGCTCTAATAGTAATTTGGTATGGCTTCGCGGGCCAAATGTAATTAGGCTGCGGGCCAAATTTGGCCCACGGGCCAGAGTTTGACACCTATGTCCTAGAGTATTTAAAAGTAGAATGGGAGGCAGAGCCTTCAGTTTTCAGGCCCCTCTTCTGTGGAACCAGCTTCCAGTTTGGATTCAGGTGACAGACACTATCTCTACTTTCAAGATTAGGCTTCAAACTTTCTTTTTTTTTTTTTTTTTTAAATAAAGGATATAGTTAGGGCTGGATCAGACATATGACATATGATGCTCTCTGTTCTCTTTGTATTATCATAGGGTCTTTACATTAAAATATAAAGTGCATTTAGGCAACTGTTGTTGTGATTTGACACTATGTTAACAAATCTGAATGGAATTGAATCGAATCAAATTGAATGGAGGCAACCAGATGTCCCTGTCTTTCAGCCATCTCCTCCTTGGTCCTTTGGGTTATTCAATGGTTTATTTGTGGCTTGTTCCAGTGCATCCTGTGAACGCTTGAGTCTGAAGGCTGGGCAAAATGTCGTACTCTATCTGAGCTGTCTGCAGTTTTTGTGGCATTTGTTCTTCTAGGTGAGGCTGCTGAAATTGGTGACTGACTTTGCCATGAGAGGTTTGCTTGTGCTTCAAAAGTGTTTAGTTTGCTGATACGTATCAGTGTAATATTTACACAAATGCCAGGACCTGGTTTCAGTGTCAGTGGTTTTAATGTTACAGTTATTGAGCGTAAATGAGGACACCACTTGTGTGGCAGGATCTTTTACTGTTTCCTTTCATCATTTTTCACCTCTCAGGAAATTGCTTAGTAAGCTAAGGCTTCTTCTAATGCATGTACTTAACAATATCATGTCAGATGAAAACAAAAAACAAAACTGTCAATTCTGAAATTAGTGTCAGACTAATTTCATGCTTTTAAATCTTGTAAACAGGTAAACAAAAAACACCTGAGGACAAAAGAGGGATAAAAACCACTTTAAATTTATTATTATTATTGTTGTTATTTATCTTATTTTGTGCAGACACTGAAGATTTTTCTTGCTCTTTTGTTTTCTTAGCTTTAGAGCATCCAGGAGTTTGGGCACCTGAATATCAAAGAATACCTTGTAAAGACCAATCAAGGACTTTTTTACTGAATTTATAATAGTCATTGTGAAATTATTCCCCTTCATACTAATATTGACTTTTTCATTGATGGAAAATCCACGTCTGAGCACAATACATGCTCTGGATGACTCATTTTTTGCAGAGCTCACAAGCTGTAGCTGCGAGACCGACAGAAGGATATATGACTCTCTGCAACATACAAATTGACAAGTTGACTATAATATATATATTTTTCATATAACCATCGTGTCATATTGTCACTGTATCTTTTTGTTGTTGTTGTATGTTATATCTTGTGCCATAAAAATATGTATATGCCTGAAAACTCTACCTGAAGTATAAAAGTCTATTATCAGACATTACTGTTACCTTTAGATTTGTATTTTTTGTTATTGTGCTTTTGCACCAGTGTCTATCATTATTGTTTATAATATATTAGACAGACTATGTGAACATGACAATGTAACAAATGTGTAACAAGTGATACCCTGTGAAAACTTCTTGAATGCTGTATATATAATTATTACAACATACAATTAACACAGGCATAGACAGAGGTGCGAGAAGCATCAGTGTCTGTCTTTATTGTTATTATTATTATTTATAATAGATTAGAAGAACTATGCAGTGCTACGAATCCTTGCCCTGCTAACCCTCCGCCCTGCCGCCCCAATTTTAACAACAACAGGTAACTAACTGAACATCCCATAAGCACAACCGGCCAAAAGACAGCTTTGTCAGCACCAATAATGAGCAACAATTTTTAACAATAAAATCTTTGAGAACACTGATGGGATGGAGGACCAATATGTTAAGCCAAGCAGGGCTTTGTAACCTTTTAATTAAAAGACAAAAAAACAACTGTTAGAACTCAGAGCAGTGTTGGATGAAGTTAAAAAGGGAAGAGTCAAGTTTGGTTAAAAAGTTTAGCATGCAAAGAAAAAGGCAAATGCTGGTCTCTCATCTATCAAGGATATGCAGTGTAACACAATCAGATTTTCTTCCAGCAATTTTTATTTCCACATAAACACTGATTACAGTACATAAAGATTGTCTTTAACACAGACACCACGACAAAACCATTTCATTAATAGTTTTATATTATTACAGTCTCTATGCAGATATTTTAATGTTGTTGTTTTTTCAACAGTGGAAGATTAAATGTGTTTCAGTCTCAAAATACCTTTTCTACGTAATATTTAAATTCTGTATCCATTGAAGTTTTAACAGATTTTTGTTTACAACACAGGTGTTTGATTTCAGAAATTTCACATCAATTGTTTTGTGCCAAAAGATGAAACATTGTTATGCAAATCAGAGATAGTCAAGCAGAAAAGGTTAAAAATAAAAGAGCTGATCTGAGATTAAATGACCTTTCAGTCAAATTTGAGGGGAGAATCAGAATGAGAATACTTTAGGCTACTGGCTAAAAAATTTCCTCGGTTATGAATATCACCCTAAAAATGTAATGATATTTACATTAATACTTTACAACAACCTTTCAGTAATTTACAAAAATGTTAATTAAAAAGAAAATAAAACACTTAGTAATGGGAAATGTGAGGCAGGGGAAGGATGTTGGCGCCCATTTAATCACACCCATGGAAATTATGTCAATTTTTAACATAATTGCTTTGATGTGTTTAGAAGATTTATTTATTTATTTGGGCTTCATGAAAGACAGCAAATAAGATTGTAAATAAGACAAAGAAAAGCAACTGACATTCTTGATAAGACTACACTATAGGAATCTTGCAGCTTAGATGTGTATGCAAAATTTCAACATATGAAAGCATATTATCTATAAGATGAAAACATCCTCTCCTGTAGATTGTTTCATACCAAGCAACAGTAAGTAGATCTAATCCAGCCCAAAAGCTTTGACGGCTGTGTAGATCTGCTGCTTCTCTGCTGCCTTTGCATCCTTTTTGTTGCGAATATCAGCTTCCATCATGGCAAAGACAACAGCAGAAAACATCTGTGTGTCCTTAATCTGGGAAATGTAAATGGAACATATTCAAAAATGTAAAAATGCTTATTAACCTTTAATATTTATTTTTAATTTTCAAATTTGTGAGAACAATCCTAGTATTTAATACTTCACCTGTTGTCTTTTCTGATCACTAAGGTTTTTCTGCAGGTCAGGAGCTTGATCGTAGTACAGAAAGACAACAAGTTAATATCAATTTAAGAATCTTTTATTTTGTTTATAGTGAACTGTGAGTAACTTCAATTACCTTTGTGATCACTGCTGTTGGCTTTTTTGGTTAAGTAAATGAGGACAGCAGTAACAATGAGATTTATACCCATGACAGCACAAAGCACAAAAACAACTGTACTGGCTGTCTGTGATGACGCACTGCTTTCTGCAACAATAGTAAAAGTGAGAAAACAAAATTAGAGTTGCCTAATAGTAAGATTACAGTTATGAAATAAACATTTGGATTAATTACTGGTACTCAAATATAAATATTATCTGATTTATGTATATTATATATCTTGATTTAAAAATCAGTGGCACAGATACCTTGAACATCCAGTTTAGTTCCAATTCCCAGTAATATCTCCCCACATGTGGCCACAGCACAGTAGTAAGTCCCAGCATCAGAGGAGCTGACGGTCTTAGAGAAGCGATAAACACATCCATCCTGAGGGTCAGATCTTGTCTCACATTGATCGGTTCTGTTTCCATGAGTGTAGATTATGTTTGGAAGAGATTTATTAGATCCATCTCTGAACCAGAAAACATTATGATGTCCTGAACACGTGTTTTTCTCAGAATTTGTCAGAACTGAACACTGAAGAGTTGCTGTGTCTCCTGGACGGAGTTGATTTAATGCTGTCGGCTGCTGTACAACAATATAGTTTGATGTCCTTTCAGTGTTTCCTGTGTAATACAAAATGTAATACAAGTAAATTATTCACCACATTCTCAGAGGCATTTAAAAAGTTTGTAAAAGTTAGTCAGTTCATTACCTTTTACTAACAAATATGTCCCACTCCATTCAAGTTTAATCCAGGTGTCTATTCCACAGTGATACATCCCCTCATCCTCTTGGACGACATTCCAAATGGTCAGGTTGCTGAAATCTTTACTGTTATGTGCAGAAAATCTTGACTGAAGAGACTCTGAAGGTTTTCCAGGAAGTGACACTAATAATTTAAGAGTATCTCCGACTCTCTGCTTGTACCACTGAACCTTTCTGCTGCCGAGCTCTTCATTTGGTAAAACACATGTTAATGTTGCTGTTTCACCAACATGAACTGTTTTCACTTGAACCAGAGAATCTGCGGTAAAAGAAAGAGTTTTTTTCATGAAGTAAAAACATTTATTTTTTTATGTTATTATCTCTATGTCTACACAATTTATATGAATCTATTCAACATAAATGACACGTTCAGTTTGGTCAGATGGTCAGATAAAACAAAAACAAACAGAAACAAATCCCCCTTACTTCCTCGATGAAGAAAAAGCAATGTAATCCATAAGACGACCATCTTGAGAATGCACCTTAGGGTTTTTCAGTAAGTTAAGAAAGGGAAATGAGCACACTGGGTTAGACCATAAAATGCGTCCGATTGGTTAACACAGAAAAGACTTCCTGTGACACCAATTTCATCTTGATCTTTTTCTAAAACATATGATCTTTTTTCATCTCCTGTTACAATGTTTGTTCACTTCCTTTTTTTTTTGACTCTCTATGGTTTAATATGTACTGCAAAAACTGCCTAAAACACCACAAGTTCTGCAGTTCAGGGAAATGTTAAGTTGAGGGACGTAACATTTTGTTCTTCAGTTGTGTTGAAGAGCAGATTTGACTCACACAGCGAGTTTGTTTATTTTCTTCAAAACCAGAACTAATGTGTAATTTGTGGTGCAAATTACATATGAAAATTACATAGCAAACCAAACTGACTATTCAGACTGTATTTTTTCTTTGCACTACTTCCAAGCACTTTTTAACTTGTAACTTTGTAACTAATCTAATGTGTGCCTTTGTGTTTTAATGGTATTTTGCATATATTCCTCTTGATTGTATATATTTCTCCTGTTTGCTATTTATTCCTGTTGTCTACTATTTAGACTTTATTCTGGGACAGCTGGTATGGAGCACCCACAATTTCATTGTACATGTACAATGACAATAAATGGCTATTCTATTCTATTCTATTCTATTCTATTCTATTTTGTCTTGTGAGAATTAGAGTACAGAAGGTGAGAAGGTGTGTCCAAACTTTTGACTGGGAGTGTATAAGTTTTAATTTTCTAAGTAATCACATTTCTAAAGGTACTACTGATATAGAATTCCCACCAGATCTCATTAACAACCATCCAATCCACACATGCAATGAAAACAAACTATAGATGTGTACTAGAAAAAGTTTTATTTCCTGCGAAAATGGTGTGTGAATGCCATGTAGCAGAAATGTAGTGGAAGTGTTGCTGAAAAAAGCTGAAGAAGGAACTATCTGTTGAAAAGAGGTGAAGAAGCTGAACTGTCTGCTGAAGACGGCTTTATTTGAAAGAGTACACTGAAGAGAGTCAAGAAAGCAGAGGGAGAGAGAGCGGGGAAGACATGCGGCAATGGCCATAGGCATGATTTGAACCTGCGCCGCCTGCTCTCAGGGTGCCTACTCATCTCAGGAGGCAAACCGGCACTCATCCCAGAGAGAGATATGACGTAATGTAAAAAAAGAAAAAGTAAAACAGGGAGTAACGGGAACGCACACACAGAGGCGCAGACAGACACACGGAGACATGACTGGGAACAGAATGAAACACGAGGGAAGCAAGTCTCAAGAACTCACAACAAAGACAATCACAGCCACACAGAGGGAGACATAGAGGGCAAAGACACAAGGGGGAATACTAAATAATCAAAATCTAAACAGGAACAAACTAGGCACTAGAAAATCAACGTAAGACTACCAAAGAGGACTTAAACATGAAACATAATGACATCAAAACACAAGAAAATTCAAAACACTGGGTCAAATGTCTCAGGATCGTGACATCCACCACGTGTAAACAAAGCTTCTCTGCCTGGAGAAAAATTCTTCTCCAATCAGCATTCATGACACATACTTTAAATGTAACTATGCACCTGTCTTTCTCCTTGAAATGCCTTTGTGCACCCCACCTCCTCCATATTTCCTCCTCTCATCATTCAAGCTCCATTCACGCCACTTTTATCTCCACCACCAGCGTCTCGGCTCGAGGTCCTGCTCCAATCGCTTTCACAGCTGGGGTTCCGTTCTGCCGAAATGGGCCATCGGAGTCTAAGAGCCAAGCATCTATCAACACTCTGTTCACTCTTTCCAATGACCTCTCCTTATTGAAATGACAGTTGGCTATTGTCTTTGAAAGCCAGCTTGATGCTGAGCTACTGGAATGCATATTTTTTGTATTTTTAATGGGAATTTCCATATTTCATTACCAAAGGCTGGTGCTTTGCAAGCTGAGAGGATAGTAGGTTTTGCACATACATTTTGGAAAACCCTGTGCTCTCTGACAGGAGGCTGACTAAAAACTGACTCTGAAACATATGACAAAGAAGACCCAGGACTGTTGAACAGCTATTGGACAATAATGGGGCAACTTTCACCAAGTCCAGCAACTGGTCTCTTCAAATCCCAAACAATTATGAACTGTTGTTAAAAGAAGAGGGGATGCTACTCAGTGGTAAACATGTCCTATACTGTTTTATATACATTTTACACAGTGTCCTACATCTTTTAAAACTATGGTATACACGTATCAGACTGTGAGACTGAAAACATTGATTTGGATGAATGAAAAACACTACATCCAGATGGACAGAATCCACTTTCCGGCACTACCATTTGTTAAATTCACTTTTAATGTGACATATTTTTGTCACTAGAGAATGTAAATAACAATAATAAAGGTTAAGTTAATAAAGGTTAATAAGGTTAATAAAGTTAAATTTAATTTGACGAGGATGAGATGTTATCGTAGTGATAAGATGGTTACCTCAGGGAACTGATTTAAGATTTAAATTCTGAAGTCATATATTGTCCACACATGTCAGTAAAAATAGGATTAAAAATTAGTGACCAAAATAGTCTTAGGACACATGGAGAAGAGTGACTGGGGCCTGGTGGTATATCACATCTGTTTGGTTCCTTCTGCCAGTGGCGGTCCTAGCCTGTTTGGCGCCCTGGGCGAGCACTCCCTCTGGCGCGCCCCCCCCCCCCCCCCCCACACACACACACACAGACAAAACATATTAAGGATTGTACATTAATGTAGAACTGTTGCTGTAACCTTACTGAATTTCACCAGAGAAACACACACATATGAAGAGAGAGAGAGAGTATGCATAGTATGCAAATGGCTACCAAACAGCCATCATAATTCGTCATACAATGAGAACAGGACAAATCAACATTTGACAATGACTAATTAATATTAAAATCTGTAACATAATGTATTGTTTGGAGTTTAGTCTGTTACTGTTGCTATTTTTACCATTTCTTCTTGGAGCAACTGTAACGCACATAATTTCCTTAGGGATTAATAAAGTATTCTGATTCTGATTGTTTCAGGATGACCTGCCATTATCCAATCACACATCTGCTTACCTGCATCATTTGCTCGTTTCTCCTCCTCTTCTTTTCTCTTTTTTCTAAACTGAGGACCTGATGGCTTTGAACTTTTCTTGTCCATCTTCCATTGGTTTTAATTTTGCACTCCAGTATGAACACAAATCCCTCAACCCGAGGATCACCACAACATGATCTAACACCTTAGTTCACAGATTCACTTTGTCTAGGCTTTATTTCTGAGATTTCACACAACCCATGATTCAAATCATGAATACATAATGGGCTTGGATTTACAACATTATGAATGAAATGTGCTCTATTTGGAAGCCGCAGGTCTTCCTCCCCTTTCGACGGGTTGTGTGTGAGACTTTAAATCAAACTGTAAATTTTAAATTGTTATTGATCCCTTTACCCCGAGTCCTAAAGTGTATATTTATTTTCTTACTCTTTTATATTTATTGTTTGTTAACTTGCACTGCTGTAACTGGAGCCTCGTCGTCTCATCTCTCTATATACTGGACTGTATGTAGCGGAGATGACAATAAAGTTTACTTTGACTTCAGCAGCGAGCAGGCGCACCGAGGGCTCTCGCGCTCACTTTTCATGTATAGAATTTCGAAAAAACATCGGTGTAAATTATAAGTCTGTATTATAATGTCTGGTGTTTTCGTGTTTGTTGTTTTGTTTTTCTTTTCTTTTCTTTTGCGAGTTGGTTATTAGACGCTGCTCCAGCCAGCCAGAGACTCCCCCGCCGCCCCGCCCTCTCCTCCCTGCGCTGCAAGCAGCAGGCGCACCTCGCAAACGGAGGGCGTCCTTACTCCCAGCAAATGGGCGATAGAAAACCGATCGGTGCCTTTGCCATCCCCAATATGCGCTGGCTGACGTCAGGGCAGCATGAGTACGAGCTTTTTTTTTTTTTTGCCGGTGCCCGTGATGCCGCCCCCCACCACGATGCCGCCCTGGGCAACCGCCCATGTCGCCCGTATCTAAAACCGCTACTGCCTTCTGCCCACACAAGTGGGCTTTACGAATCTTACAATTAGGTATGGTATGGTGGCATTTACGAATACAGGACAATTGTACAATGACAAACACAATGTAATTGCAGAGTGTTAGGTCATCTTTATAATTACTTTTTTTAATGTAGTGTAAAAATGCATTTACATTCTGCATAGAAAGAAAACAAAAGCAGCAGCAGCGGTGGTCTTTATTTATTAATCATTTACTGGTTTAACTGACAGATTAACAAGATGCATATTTTTTATTTTCATAATCTAATATTTTTACAAAGCAGAGACATTTACATGAAAGCATAATTTTTCATTTAGGCAATATATTTTGTAATTGTCTTCTTCAAGAATCACTGTGGAATAACATTAAAAGAATGAAAAACTTACCAGCAGGTGGCAACAGAGCATTTGTCACCTTGCTGGGCCTAGATGTTTCAGTTTTTGTGGTAGTGCTAAATAAACTGGGGCTGGTGTATCTTTTAGGTGAGGCTGCTGCAATTGTTGACTACCTTTGCCATGAGGGGTTTGCTCGGGCTATAGCAGTTTTTAGTTGGCTGGTATGTATCACAGTAATATTTCCACCAGTACAACGGCCTGGTTTCAGTGTCAGTGGCTTTAATGTTGTGGTTGATGAGTTTAAAAGAGACCACTTGTGTGGCTTTTATTGAGAATTGCTCAATAAGCAAAGGCTTCTTCTAATGCACGTACCTGTCTGCAATGTAATGTTAGATGAAAAAAAACAAAACATTGTCAGTTGTTTGTCATTGATGTTTTGAGGGTCTCGGATTGATTTCAGCCTTTAAAACCTCTGATCAAAGAATTGATAAAACTTCTTGCCCAACTGTCATTTTCAAATACTGAATTTGATGGTTGTCTAGATGAGAAGATGGTCTTTAAAAACAGACTAAGAATACAAGGTTTTTCTTTATCACTACCAAACTCAAAGTATTCAGATCACTTTTGCAATTTTTAAGAGAGGAAGAAATCACGAGATTTAGTGGAGAATAGACTATCATGAAATCATGCATTGCGTTACAATTTTTGGAGTAATTACAATCCTCAATGCCAAATCTATAACTGTAGGAACTAGTAGCTATTCCTTTGCTTTAATAATAAAACATTAATCTCAATGTATATTTTTAACCGATATCTATGTACAATTTAGGTTTTCAAATACAGATTATGCTGGAGAATAATCAGTGAAAACAAACTGTACAGCTAAGTTTCACTAAAAGGGTTTGTAAAATTTTACAGGAAGTGGATTTTCTGTGTTTCAGCCAATGACTGTAATTTCCACTTTGTACCCCCTGATTATCTTGTGAGCAAATCTTCCTTTGAGTTGGAAGACATCAGTTGTGCAAGAGAAGGCTGAGGTACCACAATGATCAGAAGCCTGGTTTCTTTGATTCTTCTAAGTACATTGCGTAAGTTTACTTCTGCACTGAAACATGTGACACTGTGATATAGGGTTGAGTAATATTTGTTACATTTAAGGTGCTTTGTCCTGTCATGTTCAAATCTAACTGATACTGTATTTTGTTTTGTTTTGTTTTTAGCTTTGACCGAAGGGGATGAGGGTCCCTTCCAGAGCTCTATAACTGTGACTAAACTTGGAGATAATGTGACTCTGACATGTGAAATCCCTAACGATGATGTTGGGTTGTCTTACTGGTATAAGCTGAAATTTGGATACATGATTGAAACAATTGCCTCAGGAAGTTTTGACAAAATATCACTTCAGGGACAATTTACCTACTCAAGATTCAGTGCCACAAAAGTGGGTTATATGTATTCTCTTACCATAACAAATGCAAGCAAAGAAGATGAAGCGACATACTTATGCCAAGGAGGAACGGCATACATAATGGAATTTTTTAATAGCACGCTTTTGGTCGTGGATGGTAACGTATTTTAATTTGACTGTTTTTGTCATATCTGCTTCTAAACCCAAATAATTACAGTTGATGCTATTTCATAACTTTTTATGATTCACACAGATACAAAAACGCTGCAGAAATCTGTCACCGTGAAACAAACTTCAGACGTGGAGTCAGTACATTTGGGAGATACGATGACTCTGCAGTGTTCGCTCCTCTCTGAGAACAAAGATGACACAGATCAGTGTCCAGATGAAGACAAAGTGCACTGGTTTAAAGGTGCATCAGACGTCTATCCAGGCGTCATTTACCACGGCAGTCTCAGAAATAAAGAGGACGGGAGATGTGACTACAGTCTGTCCAAAACTGTAACAAACTCATCTGATGCTGGGACGTACTACTGTGCCGTGGTGACATGTGGACAGATCCTGTTTGGTGAAGGAACTGAAGTGGAGATAGGTATGTATATTTTTTAAAATTACTTTGCTTAATTATATAGAGATCTTAAATGGTCAATATTCTAATTGCCTAAAATCTTTTGCTGATTTTTTCCTACATGTTAATTCACTTCATTGAAACTGTTTTTATGCTTCAGGGAATCATTTGATAGGACTTTAAAAAAATATCTGTAATTCTTATATTATGCATTAATGTAAATGTAATATTTGATTTGCTACTGTTACCTGTGGACTTGTGGACTTAAATGGCATAAAACTCTTAAACCTCTAAACCTAAAAAAAGCCCAGAATTAATTTCTTAATGCTTTCCACATTTATCATAAAGCATTTCATGGCTCACAGAGACTGACTTAAAATGTTATTAGTAAGTGAAATCCACTTATGGTAAAAACTATTCAGTGTTTCTTTTATGACATTTGATAATATTTCCTGTTTGCAAATTATAAATGAGAATGAAAGACTTTCGTGTATTTTGTTTTCTGATTTTAGGACAAAAGTGGGACCCAGTTGTCCTTGTGCTCGGCATGCTGCTGGCTCTCTGTGTGATTGTGATCGCAGTTCTTATTTTATCCAGACACTAAAGGTTTTTCTTGCTTTGCTTTCTTAAATTTAGAACATCCATGATTTTTGGAACCAGAATATCAAAGAAAACATTGTAGACAACGAATTTTAATCCAAGAGCTGTTGTATTGAATTAATAAAACTGATTATGAAATTATTCCTTTTTATACTCATATTGGCTTCAATAATGAAAACATATAAAAGGCCCATGTCATAGCATAATACATCTGGTGGACTGTTTTTTGTTTACTCACTGTAGCTGTGAGACTAACAGTAGAATATTTGACTAACTGTAACATACAAAATAACAACTTAGCACCAAAAATATAAAATTTTCAATTAAAATTGAATTGATTTGAATGAATTTGGTCATAAAAAACATTGTATCATATTGTTAATGCATTTAGTTATTCTATGCTATAGTCTGTGTTACATCTCCTTTGATAAATAAAGTCTATCCAAATTACAAAAGTCTACCTGTCTGTTCTCATAAAACAACACTGTGTGTTTGCACATCTCAAAGTGAATAGAACTATTACCTATATGTTTGTGTTTATTGTTATTGTACATTTGCACCAATCTCTGTCTTTATTGTTATGAATGTATATGATAGATTATGCAGCAAATTCATTTTCTTCTGCCATTTTGAACACCAGTCTTTACTACTACTTACTACTCCTCATACATGTTATATTTCTGTATTTTATTTTTAATAAATTTGCAAAAAATTCAAGCAAACTTTTTTTTCATTTTGTCATTATGGGGTGTTGTGCGCAGAATTTTTGGAATGAGACCTAACCCTAACACAACAAGTAACGTGCTGTGAAAATCGAGTTTCATTGTCAACCCATCAAGTATACAGTGTTTTTTTTTTCTTTTTTTTTCTCCTTTTCTCTTTTTTCTTTCTCTTTCGTTTTGCTTTGTTTTTCCCTTGTAAATTGTGTTGATTAATGCCTGTAATCACCTTCGTGAATTAATATTTTAGAAATAAAGAATTTAAAAAAAAAGTATACAGTGGGACAAAATATCGTCCTCCTGGATCAAAGGTGAAAACCGTAAAAAATAAAAAATCAAATATGCATATATACAGAAATAAGATAAACTAAGAATAATCACAACAGTATTGTACTTGAATAGAAATAGAGTAAGAATAGAAAGGAATGAGAATGAAAATAAATACAGCTCACACAGCACACACAGCAGAGTGGCGTAGTCATTAGCACTGTCGCCTCACAGGAACAAATTGTGTTGAATTTGCATGTTATGCCCATGTTTGCGTGGCTGCTCTCCGGGTACTCCAGCTTCCGCCCACAGTCCAAAGACATGCAGTTAGTGGGGAGAAGTGAATTGATATTTCTAATTGAATAGGTTTGAATCTGAGTGTGAATGGTTTTCTGTCTCTTTCAGAGATGGGCCAGAGTCCCTTCCAGGCCCTATGACAGTATCAGAAATAAAGAGGAAGAGACATGTGACTACAGTCTTTCCAAAGCATCTAATGCTGAGTCGGAATTAATATATTTTTAATTTCATATTTTAATCTTTGTTTATCTGTACTGATTACTGCTGTATTGATTTCAGTGAATAGAGGTCTTCACATGGTAGGTTCAGGCTTTTAAAGGTTATATGAGTTCGATCAGTTTAATGTGTTCACAGCCTGAAGTGTCACAGTGGTTGGAAACTTACATACTACTTCTTCACTTTACAGACTACAGTTTTACAGTTTTTTGGTTATTTCATATGTGCCTTTCTGCTTCCTCTGTCAGCTTTGGTCTGTTTTTTTTCTCTGTACTTTTCTTTGTTTGTGTTTTCTCCTCATTTCCTGTGGTGTCACGTAGAGGCACAGCATTTCAGCTGCTCGTGTTGTCTTGCACAGCTTAGATGGAGGTTGTTGTTGCTGTTCTGGTCACAGATAATGGTTGATTATGTTATCAACTTTCTCTGCTAACTCAGAGCTTCTGTTTCAAGCTCTGTCACATCATCTGTGCTGCTGTACAGCTGGGCTTCGGTCGATAGTGTTAGTAAGGTACAGCTTAATAACTTATAAAATTCATATTCTTTTAGTATGTTATCTTTCTGGCTCTCAAAGATTACTGAATATAAATTAAAATAAACAAATTAATAAATAATATTAAAAAAATGATATAACTACTGACTATGTATGGATTTTGATGAGTCACCATGGTCATTTAACCATATAATAGGAGAGCCACCTTTGTGACACTGAAAACTGTGACTTCAAGCTCAAAATATTTTGTAACATAACTCATTAATCTTTATTCAGATTTTGCCCCTCTGTTGTGTAATGAACAAAGTGGAGTTGAGGTTGATTAGAGAAAATGTTCTCAGCAGTCTTTCATCATAAACTGTAGTGTGAGAGAGATTTTATTTTTAAATTGTTACTAAAGTGGTGCAAATTCAAATTTAAATAGATGCAAAAAGTTCTGTCTGACACTGAAAACCATTATTTTGAATCAAAGTTGAAAAAAGCTGCTCAGTCTGTAATTAAATGTGTTTTCTTCCATTCAGCATGGAAATAAAAGAATGAGGAATTTTGAAGAGAATTTTAATTAACAGAGACGTGAACATGATCAGAAGGTAGTCTCGCTGAAACTCCAGGCAACTAACTGAACACCACAGGAAGCACAATCGGCCAACAGGCGGCGTTGCCAGCACCACTAATGATCAGCAATCTTTCACAATAAAAGCATTCAGAACGCTGATGTGATGGAGGATCAATATGTTAAGCCAAACGGTGGTTTTTTCACCTTTTTAATTAACAGACAAGGAAAACTGTCGATGTTACAGGTGTCGTATAACGTTAAAGAGGGAAGGGTCAAGTTTGGTTAACAAGTTTTAGCATAAAAACGCATGATATCCTCTCATCTTGCAAGGATATGCAGTGTAACACAATCAAATTTGCTTCCAACAATTTTTATCCATCCATCTTCTTCTACTTATCTGGGTCCGGGTCGCTGGGGCAGCAGCCTAAACAGAGACGCCCAAACCTTCCTCTGCTCAGCCACATCCTCTGTCTTGTCCCAGGGAACACCAAGGTATTCCCAGACCAGTCGAGAGGTGTAATCTCTCCAGCTTGAACATAAACACTGATTACAGTACATAAAGAATTTATTCATCACAGACTTCATAATGAAATTCTGTGATTTCAAGAATAGTTTTATATTTTTATAGTCTCTATATATAATAATAAATTTAAATAATTAAATTAGCTGTATAATACCAGTAGGCCAGCTCTAATAGTAATTTGGCTTCGCGGGCCAAATGTAATTAGGCTGCGGGCCAAATTTGGCCCGCGGGCCAGAGTTTGACACTTATGTGCTACACTATCAGAGACAGTCTAAAAAAATGTGCTGGTCTGAGATGAAATTGCCCTTCAGTCAAATCTGCGGGGTGTTTACTGGGTAAACATTTTCAATGTGAGTTGATATCACCCTGAAAATGGTATATTACTTAAATTAATACTTTAAAACAACCTTGCACTATTTTGCTGAAATGTTAAGGAAAACACTTGGAAATGGGAAATGTGAGGAAAGAAAGCAATTTTTAACATGATTACTTTAATTTGTTTGTAGGATTTTTTCTTTTACTACAGTAATCTACTGAAGCGCCTGACACGAGAGCATAGACGAACACTTCTGAGTGATCCTTGTTCATCATCCATGGATAACACCGCGGCAACTCCTGCTAAGCAGGCAAAACCTGATTTTACTTCAGCAGCACAGAAAGCGTCTGAAGGTGAGCTTAAAAACATGATAGCAGGCTACATTGTGGAAGAGATGCTACCGCTGCGTACTGTAGAGTCTCTGTCTTTAAAAAATTTATTTATTATTTAAAGAGTTTAATTTCTATTGTTTGCCCACTCAAGGTTTATAGGGATTTTAAGAAGTATTTAGTTAAATTACTTATTTAGTACTTAAGTTACTTTTCTGACACAGTAATTAGATAAGATTTTTAAATACAATATTTGCTAAGTAATTAGTAATTAATTACTTTTTTAAAGTAACTTACCCAACACTGGTTGAAGAACAGGTTGAACCCATGTTGCATGATTTTGCTTCTTCAAAAACCAGAACTAATGTGTAACTTGGGATGAAAATGACATCGGAAACCATCCAGCAGCAGATTTTCCACTAAAAATAAACTACATCAACCCCATGGTAGAGCTAGAAGAAAACCAAGAATAATGGAAAGTAAAATTTTTTAGCTATGATTGTTTTATTTAGTTCACGAAATGTCTAACCACAAATCTTAAAATGAGAAATAATTTGTGTCATTATGATAATTATGAAATTAAGGACATGATTTCATAACACGCTGCACCAGTGCAAAACTGGGTAAAAAAAAAAAAAAAGATACAATCAGTATTTGCACAGTGTCCAGACTCCGTGTGGAAACTTTCTTTTTCACAGCAGAAATTTCTCCAAATCGTCTCCTAATATGGATGAATGCTGGCTGTAACCTCAAGGAAGAAACTGGGAAGTGTTTTTAAAATGTGGAGTTAAATTTGTTAGAAAACGCATTAAAAACGAGTGCAATAAAAATGGCCCCAGCACACATGGAGAGAAATGGCTTGATTGATTTCACACTGATGTCAAGTAGACTTCTACAACGTTTCTTTGCCATTGCCATGTAAGGTGACATGCGGTAACTGCTCCATTAAAAAACAGGCAGCAACAAACATCTAGACAAAAACCTTTAATGGACTCAATTTTAGTAGCTGACCTTAGAGCAAATAAACAGTAAAAAGTTAAAAAACACTTACTTCAAAACCTCTGTGTTTCCTTTTTATTCAGTCAAAATCTCTTCTTTTATTAGTTACATTTAATTTATATTTCAGTATAGTATATTTAATAGTTTAAAATAATAGTTGTATTGATTTTTTAAATAATACTTGTACAATGTAGAAATATTTAAGTAAAATTACCAATAAGTCACCAGCAGATGGCAACAGAGCATTTGTCACAACATGTTGGACCTGCAGTGACTTCAGCTCAGTCATCCTTTAAGACAGCAGCAAATAAGAGCCGTCATCATTACTGTTATACACTCATTTTACTCAATAATGAGAGCTAATGTAACAACAGTTTTTATTGTAGTAACATGACTAATTATGGCCTTTTATCCCAATCCAGAAGATAGAAATAAAATATATTTCAAATTTATTTCTAAAATAATTTATACAATTGACCTTAATAACTTAAAACATTTATAATGAAAAAAAAAAGGCCAAACAAATTTGTGTTCAGTTGAAAAATCAACATTGCAGGGAGCTGGTCGGCTGTCTTATACATATTATGTTGTTGCTTTGAGTGAATTCTGTTGCATCATATCCATATAATACCATCTTCCTTTTATTAAGAAACAAAAATACGGAGAGTTTTATTTTCAATCTGACTGTTTGCATTGAGTTCATTTTATGTAAAAAACATAAATAAGTAACTTAGAATAGGTAATTTATTCACAATACTTTAGCTGATGTTTCACAGGCAGTGAGTGGAAAAATCAGCAGTGATGTGGTTGCGTGTTGTGAATCCACAAGGGGTATTTTTTTCTCTCTTGCTTTCTATTTTTAGTTCGTGTGCAGGGGCTAACTTTAAACCTGTTTCCACAAGGCAACTCAAGTTAAAGCAAATATTTTGTGCACTAGCAACTCGTAGCATATCGTGTTAGCACTTGACGTGTGATAGGACAACTGTTCTGTAAGAATTTCCATTACAGCAATGTGGTTTCCTTCATAATTTGTTTAGAAAAAGCAATGCACTGCTTAGTCACGCAACATAGTTGTGTTGTAAGCTATGTTATGCAGCGTCCACAAACATTAGTATATTAAATAACTGATTAGTGCCTATCTTGAAGTTTTGAGATGCCAACAGACAGGAAGCCATCAGTTGTGCAAATCGCCATCTGATATTATAGTCCCTTAATACTAGCTATATCTTATTCTTATCTCTGGGGGGCCAATTAGTATTTGTCAAAGCTACTAAAATGGCTAATTTGCATACAAAGCGTCATGTGGCATGTGTACTGCAAGGCCCATTTGCTATGGCGTATGTGAGGGAGGTCAGTCGCACGTGTTTTAACTCAAACTATAATATTTCAGTAACTTTAATCTAGCTGCATATAGTGTCTATGATTTATCTGGAAGTTGAAGTGAAACACAAATTCTTAACAGAAATAACCCTAACCACCTCCCCTCCAGTTTCCTAATGAGGACGTTGCAGGTTTGGTAAATGTGGCTGTTATCAGCGGCCATGACTGGAGGGTCAGAGCACCAGTGCTAAAGAACACATTGCACACAATAGTAAAACACAGCTGGTACCTGACAACAACATATAATCCAGGGGTCCCCAAGCTCAGTCCACGAGGGCCGGTGTCCCTGCAGGTTTTAGATCTCACCCTGGGTCAACACACCTGAATCACATGATTAGTTCATTACCAGGCCTCTGGAGAACTGAAGACATGTTGAGAAGGTAATTTATCCATTTAAATCAGCTGTGATGGATCAAGGACACATCTAAAACCTGCAGGGACACCGGCCCTCGTAGACTGAGATTGGGGACCCCTGATATAATCAGTATGAATTTGGAACCAACTGAATGGCTCAGAAAGGATAGCTTAACCTTTGAACACTGTAGGAGTTTCCTTTACTCAGTATGAATCGGGTTAAAGTCTTTTGCTTATCAAAACCAAGGCTGTAAAATCATAGAGTATGTTGTACATATTATGAAGCCTGTTGTGGTAAATGAACTAAACTTGAACATTTAAAAATCAAAGGTTGTTCACTTTTAACCAAACTGTAGTTGGTGGGTCTGCAAATATTTTGATCCCCTGACCCACCTCATAAGAAACCAGACAGCAATCATTGTGGTTTCTAATATCTGTCACTTTCTGCCCAATCACACCCAAGTTAACCTGGTGGTCTGCAAACCTCTTCTGACCTTTGATCGATTAAACTTTATATGTTACATATTTAACATCATCACATTTTAACTCTCAAAACGTGACTGAAATAATTTTTATTTCAATCTTTAGCACAGCTGTACTTGTGTGGAGTTTGATTGAAAGCAGTTCTTTTTGTACAACTCTGCATTAATGCATTAATTAAACAATGTCCAGTACAGCAGATCTGAAAACAATCAGGTTAACAGTTACAGCTAAAAATAGCTTGCCAAGGCTTGTTTTCAGTGAGCTACATATCCTGTTGATACCAACATTCATATGCGTTCTGAGTAAACAGGTTTAGGCGGGGTGTCGGAAGCAGAGAAGTAGCCAGCCTGCATCGCACAGTTCAGCCGCCACATGTGGCTTTGCTTGTTCTCTCACAGACACGGACGCACCTATACCACAGTGCTTTGAAATGAAAAGACAAGAGGCTTGTTGATTTTGTCAAACTGTATCTGCACAGTTGCATGTGCATTGGTCATTTTTAACTAGTTTACATGCATCAAGCGAGAGCAATATTCTCCTCACATAAAACATTCCTGTCTATGCACCTGTCATGCAAAAATTAGTGAATTCTGCAGAGTCCTGATTAAGCAACGATAAAACATTTGCAACATCTGAATGATTTCCTTTATCTGTGCAACAGGATTCACACTCTTCTCCTATACATGTCATACTGTGGGTTTTTGTTGGGTTACTTAGAGTTTTATGGTAACTGGTAAATGGCCTGTATTTGTATAGCGCTTTGCTTAGTCCCTATCGACCCCAAAGCGCTTTACACTACATTCAGTCATTCACACACATTCACACACTGGATGTTATAGATGTTTCTCATTGTTATCTAAAGATGATTTTTTTATTGTTTCTATGTTTTTGCATTCTGAGTTCTGTTCATATGTTTGTATTCTGCTTACAACTAACTCATTTTCCAGTATTTATAGATCGGCCTGCTTTGTGTTGTCTTTTTGTCAAGTCTCTCCAAAATGTTTCCAATTTGAATTACTTCTTAATTCATTTTGTAGTTAAAAGTCTCTGTTTTGTGTCTTTGTCTAAAAAAAACAAGATAAGGACAAATATAAAGCAGAGATGTGTTTCTGTTAGAGGAGTTAACCTGTGGAATAGTTATGACAGTGATTTAAAAAGGTGTAGTTCATTTTCCTTGTTTAAAAATATGTTTAAAAATAGAGTATTAGAAAAATATATATATCAAGAATGAAAAGAGCAAAAAAAAACAAAAACAAAAAACAAAAAAACCTCTTGATTCTTTTGCTTTGATGTAGTTACTTATCTAAGGTGGAAAGTTTTTTGTTTTTTTGTTTTTTTCTTGTTTGTTTGTTTGTTTGTTTTGTTTTTGCTTTGTTTTATTATTTGCTTCGAGCCCTGTGTACAGGAGCTGCATGCTAAAAGATCTTTTGTTAAAAGGGTTGGCGTAATAAGCAAATGCTTCAGCCAATACCTTTTGATTAGCCTTGTCTCATGCTTTCTTGCTTTGTGGTAGATCTTTGTTCTGTCTTCACTGAGATATTTGAATGCTAATCAATAAAAAACATATCACTCACTTTGTCCTTAATTAGCGTCACGTATATTTATCTGTGCATCAGAATGATTGGAGGCAAATCGTGACCTACAGGTGAATCACCAGCCTGGTTGCTTAATTGAGTGACTGGGTTCTGTGGTTAATCTACTCACTGTACCTTTTGCTTGAAGTCTTCAGTTGTCCTTCAATGGACATGTTAAACAAATATGTAGGACTGCTTTCTTCCATTTGCACGATATCTCTAAAATAAGAACATTTCATGTCTCAGAGTCACACTGAAAAACTAGTTCATGCATTTATTACTTCCAGGCTGGACGACTGTAATTCATTATTATCAGGATGTCCTAAAAACTCCCTGAAAAGCCTTCAGTTAATCCAAAGTGTTGCAGCAAGAGTCCTGACAGGGACTAGAAAGAGAGAGCAGATTTCTCCTGTTTTGGCTTCCCTTCATTGGCTCTCTGTTAAATCAAGAATTGAATTCAAAATCCTGCTCCTCACATACAAGGTCTTAAATAATCAGGCCCCATCTTATCTTAATGACCTTGTAGTACCATATCACCCTATTAGAGCACTTCGCACGAGAGCACTTTGTAAGTAGACCTCTATGCATTGAATCATATCTGTTATTAATCTCTGTCTCTCTTCCACAGCACGTCTTTATCCTGTCTTCCCTCTCTTGCCCCAACCAGTCACAGCAGACGGCCCCCCCCTCCCTGAGCCCCGTTCTGCAGGAGGTTTCTTCCTACTGTCCCCAAAGTGCTTGCTCATAGGGGGTCATATTCCCAACGACAACGCATCCGTGGAGGGCTTCCCCACTGTTGGGGCTCTGGAACCTGTCTCCTGGAGAGGGGGTGGACTCTGTCTCAGAGTCTCGGGTGGGTATCCTGGTATCCCCCCTGCTTGCTGCCTGTATGTTGGGGTTTCTCCCAGTCAACGAGTGGGTTTGTTACCTGCGCCTCCGGGTCAGGGAATGGGTCCTGACCGTCGTCTGCGCTTATGTGCCTAGTGGCGGTTCAGAGTACCCAGCCTTCTTGGAGTCCCTCAGTGGGGTACTGGAGGGTGCTCCACCTGAGGACTCTGTTGTCCTACTGTGAGAAAGCTGAAGGCCCTGCCTCCCATACTACTTTTAAATATCTTAGGAACGACAAGTACAACAGCAGTCTAAAACCGAAGTGCTCTATTGGGGAGATATGGTACTATAAGGTTATTAAGATAAGATGGGGCCTGATTATTCTAGACCTTGTGTGTGAGGAGCAGGATTTTTAAATTTTGGATTTAACAGGAAGCCAAGAGAAGAGAAGAGAAGAGAAGAGAAGAGAAGGACACGTCCCGGTCAAAAACTACCAATAACCTCAGCTTTATCTGAATATAAAAGCAGCAAATTAGGCGTCATCAAGATCTTTATGTCTTGAAGACGTTCCTGCAGTACACTGCAGTTCAACCAATTGGTGTGTTATCTGGCTTCATGGAAAGATTCGTTTGGGTGCTATCCACGTAGCAGTGAATATATATGCTGTCACCATATGATTGGCTAGACATTCCCACCAGGTTCCTGAGTTTCCTTGGCAGGGCTGTCATCTCTTCAGCAGTTCCACTCACCTGAAGCTGATCTGAGGCGATCAGGCTGGAGAGATTTAAGCGCGACATGCTTTACTTACCTTGTTTTCTTGTACCATAGCTCTCCTGGACTCTCCGTGACTCTTACATTTGGCTTCAGGCTCTCATGCCACTGTTACATTCTATGTCCCATTGTTTTCAGCTACTGTCAAGTTCAACCAGTGCTAGATCAATAAACATTGTTAAACACTCTGCCGCCTTCGCTTTGGGTTTCTGCGTTTGGGTTCAGTTCAGTTCTGCCTTTTCGGCCATTGTGACATATGTTATGTCTTCAACTGATCCTGAGTCTATTAGACAGATGTGATTCAAACCACTGCAGTGCAGAACCTTTAATATCTACAGCATGCTATAATTGCTGAAGTAAAATATTATCGTCAACAGGATGAGCAGAGAAATGACTCGACTGTCACAGACCAGAAGAATCATTTGTAACGTTCATAAATTCTGTTTTGTTACAGTGATGAGCTCTGAAACTTGATTGAAAATCTTCAAATAAACCATCACTCAGCAGATGATCAGTTAGCTTGTCATGGTCCGTGGTCCTGTGTGTGGAATGTGTGATGCGCGGGTAGCCACACCCCCAGGCTGGGCCATCACCGGCACACCTGCTCTCCATCGGGGTGATTACCTGAAGAGCTACTTCCGGCGTTCAGCGTCTGCCACCACACCTGCCTGTCCTCCTGCTCAATTGGATCACCCGGTGCATCATCTGGCCCATCCACTACCTCCATGGATTTCCTTCTCACGGACTTCCCTCCCGAGCTCCCACGGTCCTGCTCTGATCCCTCCCACGGCCTCGATTCCGGCTTCCTCGCATCATTGTTTCCCCGGGTTTTTTAGTTCCTCGTTTTGCTCCTTTGGTTTTCCTGGGTCACCTTTTGTTGTTATAATAAAGTGTCATTTTCTGCTAGCGCTTGAGTCTGCGTTTGGATCCTTTTGTGCATGCGCGCCGCCGCGCATGACATAGCTACCCTTTCAAGAATTTTTGAGATAAGAGGTAAGGTTTGAGATTGGCCTATAACTGGTTGTGACCACAGTGTTAAGTAATGACATGTAAGTGAAATTTTAACTACTGCCATATTGAAGGCCTGTGGTACATAGCTGATAAATAGAGATTGACGCATTGATCAGTGGTATGACTTCCTTTTGCAGTCTTGTGGGGATGTGGTCTAAAAGACTGATGGTTTGGTTCACTGAGAAATTCAGAAACTCAATTGGAGAAAAAGCAAACATCCTAAAGCCTGCTCTTTCAGTCCACTCACTCTCTCTCACTCACTTCCACATTTTAATCATCATGTTTTATTTTTACATACATTCAAAATCCATGTATTACTTGTACCTTACATTTTCTCAGTACATGTTTATTTAAATAAAATAGGAATTTGTGGTCACGGTCTGCAGGAGGCAGGCCGAGTAAAGAATGAGTGGAGGACCCAAGTGCGACACTGACGAGGAGACGGAAAAATGAGCCTTTTTTGAGGCTGATACTTGAGCATACAAAAATAAAGCAAACAGGCTGAGACCAAACTAAGACAACTATGAATAAACTGTGACAAGACTAGAGAGACTATGAAAGCTATAAAGACTGATAATACTATGAAACATGAAGGGACACTATGAAGTCTAAAACTAGACATGGGGGAGGGAACACAGACGACACCACACTGAATGCAGGAAGATGGAGGGCTTAAATACACACATGAGGTGACCAGGGGAAGTGGAGACACGTGAGGAAACAGCTGACTAGGACGAACATAATGATGCCACAGTGGAAGTGAAAACTAAGTACATAGAACTTCCAAAATAAACAGGAAACATTACGAGACATGACAAGAATCGAGACATGAAACATGACAGATAGACATGAAGCAGGGAGACACAAAAAGATCTACAAAGCAAAGGACTAACACAGCAACCTAGGCAATTAAACTGAAACTAGAACACAAGTGGAAAACAAAATACAATAAAACTCAAACACTGGGTAGTTTGACTATTTATGTAACCTGTAGTGTCTCATGTCTCGTTTCCTGAGATTAGAGGATTACCATTCTGCTCTGAAGTGGTAAGGCCCACCAACCAGCATGCGTACAGTGAACTTTAATCATCAAAACACGAGTTTAGTTAATTGATCTCCTTTTGCTCCAAAGAAGAACTTTAATATCATAAGCCACGTTTATTTCTCACCCTTTATTTCAGTTTCATTCAAAGTTTCATCTTTCATTTCGGCCATAAAGCAGTTGATTTGCACTATGGAAATATTTTAGTCAATATGTGGTGCAGGTTTTGAGTTATCCCAAAAGTTTATAAATTAAAATCAAACTAACATCCACACATAGCTTGAAAGGGTAAAAAGGAACAAACGTTATTCATTTCATATACGAAAGCTACAAGAATGAACAGGATTCTTGAAAATACTGAAATTATACCAAAACCACCCGAAACCTAACAAAACCAAAGACAAACACCAGTGTTTTACTTCATTACATATTTGTTTTGAGTGGGAGTCCAGTAACCTCAGTAAACAACTGCACTGAAAACAAAGTCACAAAGCACTTAGTATTATACAAAATGTAATCCAATGATTCATGTTCTCTGACAAGAGTTGGCAGTTAAACTCAGTCATGTAAATGATGAATTTCACGCCTTCATTTATGCTGCTTTAATATTAAGCTTTGCTTT
Organism: Neolamprologus multifasciatus; assembly: GCF_963576455.1. Lineage (NCBI taxonomy): Eukaryota > Metazoa > Chordata > Actinopteri > Cichliformes > Cichlidae > Neolamprologus > Neolamprologus multifasciatus. The sequence continues at coordinate 12,732,053 of NC_140440.1, read as the reverse complement.
ATTTAAGTGGATTTAGAAGAAAAAAAAATCAAACAAAAGCTGCTTAGAGAAAGATCCTAACATGTTGTGCATGAGAAGTTATTTCTTGAGACCGAAGTTAACGGTTAGATTATTAAATGTATGAAACTGTTACATGGATTGCCATGAGACAACGCCAGCATAGAGGGAAATAAAATGTAGGGTTGCTATAATGTTATACTTTCTTTGCACAATTGATAGCGAGATTATTAATTCTCGCATATAAGGGACAAAAACGTTGGGCTGGGCTGTGTGACTGAGACGGAGAGTTGCAGGAAGCAAACAGCTGCACTGCAGATAAAAGTTGAGAAAAGTGCCGATAAGTTCTGCTTACACTCATTCTGATCCCCGCAAAAACAAATGTGAGGCATTATAGATCTATTGTACTGCTTTGGTCAATGAGAGGAGTGCTGATTTTATTGATTACAGATAGACAACTCAGGCTTTGCTGTTGTTTTAGATGCTTAAACACAACATAAAAAATGACTAAAACAAAGTTGATCTTTTTAGGGAACAAACCTTCTAATAGAGTATTTACATCTTACATGTGTGCAGTATTGTAGCTACATCTGAAAGCAACTATCCAGTTGAGTTTGTCAGTCATAGCAAATGCAAAGAGGATCTGCTAACTTTGTTTGATTGATCATTATTTATTTGCATTTGCATTTTTTAAGTCTGGATACTAAATTTAAATCCAAAATCTGTAATTTGGGTATAAGGATGGTTTTGCTTGCATGGTTGGTATGTAAATTATGGGAAGTGTAAGGTCAACTTCAGGGTGTGAGATGAGATATAATAAAATAGTAAAACATATTATTTTAATAAAAAACTGTCAGTTGTTGTTCATTGGTGTTTGAGGGTATGAAGATAATCATAGTCTCCTAAATCTTTGTTACATGATTGGTAAAACTATCTGCTCAAGATTTTTGTGGTTATCCTGTGTGGATTGTACATCATAAACAAACTAAAACACAATTTTGTTTTGAATACAACTGTATTTCCATGTATGTACAATTTAGGTTTTCAAATGCAGATTATGTTACTCTGGAGAATCTTTGAAAACAAACAGTACAGCCTATATTCACTGTAAAGGGCTTGTAAAATATTACAGGAAGTGCATTTTCTGTGTTTCAGCCAATCACTGTGATTTCGACTTCCTAAACCTTGATCATCTTGTGACTAAATCTTCCTTTGAGTGGGAAGACATCAGTTGTGCAAGAGAAGGTTGTGGTACCACAATGATCGGAAGACTGGTTCCTTTGATTCTTCTAAGTACATTGTGTGAGTTTACTTTTTCTGTACTGTGGGATGTAGCATTGTAATCATATAAGACAAATTGTTTAAGGCTCTGTAATATTTTAAACTGCGTGATGATTATACATATTTTTAAGTATTTTGTCCTGTCATGTTCTAACTGCTACTGTTGGTTTCTTTTCTTCAGCTTTGATTGAAATGAGTGAGATTCAGCAGATGTCTTTGCATGTGGCTAAACTTGGAGATGATGTGAATCTGACATGTGTGAAAAACAATGCAGAGATTTCTTACTGGTATAAGTTGAATTTTGGATACATGCTTGAAACAGTTGCTACAGGAACTTATAGAACAATATCCCTCAGTGGACAATTTAACAACTCAAGATTCAATGCCACAAAAGTAGGTCACGTGCTTTCTCTTATCATAAGAAATGTAAGCAAAGAAGATGAAGCGACTTACCTCTGTCATGCAGGATCGGCATATGAAATGGAATTTATAAATGGCACGATTTTGGCAGTGAAAGGTAAAGTATATTTATTTTAGTGTTTTCTTTTTATATCTGTGTCAAAATCAAAACAAATACAGACATTTATTTTTGTGAATCACACAGATCCTAAAACTCAACTTAAATCTGTTACTGTGAAACAAACTCCAGACATGGAGTCAGTCAAGCTGGGTGATATGATGACTCTGCAGTGTTCGCTCCTCTCTGAGAACAAGAATGACACAGATCAGTGTCCAGATGAAGACAAAGTGCACTGGTTCAAAGGTGGATCAGAATCCCACCCAGACGTCATTTACCACGGCAATATCAGGAATAAAGAGGACGGGAGATGTGACTACAGTCTGTCCAAAACTGTAACAAACTCATCTGATGCTGGGACGTACTACTGTGCTGTTGTCACATGCAGTGAGATCCTGTTTGGTGAAGGAACAAAAGTGGTGACAAGTATGTTTTTAAAGTCTTATTTAAAATATTATTATTCATAGTGATCATTGTTGCCTGTAGTTCTGTGAATATAGACTGGAAGTCTTCACCTGCTAGTTTCAGGCCTCTAATAAAGCAACTCTACCAAGATCAGCTTTAAATACATTAAACATACAATGTTCTTAAGGCTTACAGCCCACAGCCTATTTGTGTTTGTCATATTGCAGGTGCCATTTTGCTGCCTTTGTTCTTTTTCTGTTCTTTTATGTGCATGTTTTCTACTCATTTCCTGCAGCGTTCTGTGTCACGTAAAGGCCTCTGCATTTTAGCTGTTCATATTGTTATATGCATTTAGTTTAGATGGTTTTACTGTAAGTATGTCAAGCTAGAGGTCACAAACACTTAGGATGCAATACAATCTCAAAATGCAACGCTTCATAACAAAATGCCACATAAAGAATACAGACAAGTTAGTATTAGTTTTAGGGTTTTTTTTAAACCCCATCAAAGATCTGTGAAGCCATACTTGGAACAGCTAAATAATAATGTGTTGATGTTCAGTAGAGGGTTGCACTAGGAAGCAAGTTGAACATAGCCAGGCCCTCTTTGTGGTAGCTGGATTTGAGAAAACCTAAAATCTAGTCAGAGATAACAGGTATCATGTTCAGCTTTTTCTGTTAACCTAGATTTAAAAACACCTAGAAGCATTAAGACAAAACATAAAAATAAGTCATATTTGTCACACATGCAGTACTACTTTAACCTCCTAGGACCTGCGTCCACATATGTGGACATCACATTTTGGGTTATTTAGACCAAAATACTCAATTTTGCTCTACAAGTGCCTGATATGCACTTACGAGGACATTATGCTGCTACTGTTCTATCAAAATTTTAAACGAATATCCTCATATGTGGCTCTGATTTTTCTTAGAAACAAAAATTAGGTAAAAAAAAAAATCTGGTAATTCCTTTTTTTGACATTCATCAGGTCCCAATCAGCCCAAATATCAAAGAGAAATTAAAAATGCTGCTGTGGAAGAGTTCAGGTCTTAGGAGGTTAACTTCAGTTTCATATGGTGGTGTTATTATGATACGGCCTAACAAGTGACATGTGTATAAAATGTTTTCCTTCAGGCTCTTAAAGCTTACTTTCACTAAAAATAGCTAAAATATTGGACTTTCAGCGAAATGAAACTAATATAACCTGCTACAGACAAGATTGTGTGTTCATCGTATGTTACCGTGGTGATAAAGTCCAAAGACATCTGCCTTACTGATGCTGAAAACTTTTACTTTCAGCTCAACATAATTCATTATCCATGAACCTTGGATTGCAATACTCTCTGTTGTGTAGTTAAAAAAAGTGCAGCTGAGGTTGATGAGAAAAAACATCGTCTGCAGGCAATTTTCCATAAACTACGAGGAGAGAATGATTTAATTTATTCATTGTTATTAACTTGGTAATGAGTAAAATATTAGTAATTAATATAAATCAATAAAATCCATCTGCATGAAATTTAATTGGGACTAACAGTGAGTCATGTAGATGTGCGCTATTACACAATTACATAAATGGGATGTAAAGTGTCTGCTGGGATGTTTTCTCGTTCCAGATGAGTTCCCGCTCAGTGCTGTGCTCGTGACGCTGCTCATCTTCTCTGTGCTCGTGAATTTTGGTCTGATTGTCTCCAGAAAAAAGAAGCCAACTTGTGAACGGTCCAAAGGTACAGTGGTGCATCACATTTCCATTACACCACATTCGTGTGTGTACACATTAATAGTATAACATTAGTATACAGAAATAGTTACCTTGCTAGTACCGGTTGCCTTTAGAACTGCCTTAATGTTTCAACAAGGCTTTGCTACTGAACTGTAAGTTTCCTTATCTTAGCTGATAGAAGAAAATTACTAACAAATCACATAATAAAGCACTAATACTACTAAAACCAGGACATAGCTATGTATTGACCCTTTAAAACTGGTCAGAGCAGCATGCTCTGTTTTGCGTAACTATTTTTAAATCCCGGTAGCTCTGCAACCACGCGAGCTAGCGCAATAATTTTTTTTGCATATGAAACCAGAGGAGTTGTTCTTACATCTTATGCCATCAGCTTGTCCTCGGTCACAGTTTCCTTCCACATATAGCTTTGCAAAAACTGCATAAAAAGCACTTGCAGCAACAAAAACATAATATTCCAGAAACACGCTTTGCCGATCCGATCAGCTGTTCATAACACTTCAGACGTCAGCGCGAACTTTCGCATGTCCGCCATGACCTGCCCGAAACAGGAAGTGACGTCATTTTTCGCGGAAATGTCGTTTTTTTACTATCTGGGCCTCATGAGCCTATACTGGTGTTTTTAAAAGTTATGTTTGACTTTATGACTTTCTGTGTGGTTTCTGGGATGCTTAGGACTCATATTGCACCGCTGGAAATAGTTTATTTTGATGCATATGCTGCTTTTTTGCAAATTTGCATTATAATATTTATTTTCATTTTTCCTGCAGTGTATAAAAATTGGTGTATTTCAAAAATAAAACTATGAAGACACTCAAAATAAATTTCCTGTGGTGGGAAACTATTTTGTGCAACTTTTTTGTATTTACAGTTTTGAGGGATAAACCTCTTAAATTTCTCTAACTAGAAATATATGTTAAAAAAGCAAAAACAATTTTAAATTTTTTTGTAGTTTATTGCACTTTTTTGCAATTTATGTAATTACTATGCACTTAATGCAGACATATTATTAAAATTTGGGCTATAATGGTTGTATTGATGTATAGCAACTTGAAATGTTCCCAAAAATGGCTCCACAGCATGTAAAAATATAATATAAGCTCTGGCAGACTTGGTTCTATGGTAGGTCTTAAAGGGTTAAACAAAATATCTTAAAATAGAGTTGGTTCTTTGTAGGAAAGCTGTAACTTGGAACAAAATCTAACAGACTATAATGCCATGTTGAAATGCAGTCCTGTACTCTGCACCCAGTAATGCATGGCGTGATACATTTCAGTCAGAATTAGAATTATTATCAACTGCATGGATCGATCAGACCTGCCGTGTGAGTCCTTACATACCCATGTCACCAAACTTTAAGTGGCGACTTTCTGGATGAGTCAAAAACGTAGATTACTCAAACGTTAAGCACAAGTGCTTTCAAACTGCTTTGCATGACAATGACTCCACTAGACCCAAGCAGTCATTTCAGCAGACAGATTTTAATCTAATAGTCTATTTCAGAAGTGGTAAAGCCAGAGTTTAACAGTATGAATCTTCAGGTGCAAACTCAATAAGGAATTTGAAAATGATTTATTGATATGCAGAATTCAGTTAAACTATCTGGAGATTGGACTCTGATGCCCCATTGCAGCAGAATGAAACGCTGGTGGTGGAGATGAAGACAGAGGCTTGCATGAAACCTGAGTAACATGAGAGAGGCAGGGATAGGGAGGAGGTGGGTTTCACAGAGGTGTTTGAAAGGGAGGATGACAGATTAACAGTGAGATTTAATGTACTCGGAGTGGAGGCTGAATGGCCTGAAGAAGGCGGACAGAAAGATGATTGGACCAGACCAGTGATGTCAGCATTGGAACAATGGTAGTGTGGGAAAGTGGAAGTGATGTAAAGCATAAATTAACCAGCAAATACCCAGGAAGCAAACGTGTGACTTCATTTAAGCTGTATCAGCTTCATTTAGGAAAGACTAAACTCTCAAATGAATGTTTCCATGAATGAAGCTGTTTTTAGAGCAAATGGATGCCTTATGCAGTATTACTGTAATCTTGATAATTAGCTTCTTGGATCTGACCTAAAAGGCTTTAAAAATAAATCACTCTTAATGTTTTCTTTTTCTGAACAGGAGGAGAAACCGTCTCCACTCAGCCTCCAATCAATGACCAGGATAGATCAACTGCAGATCAACTGAGTAATGTGGTACATATTGTAAATACTGAAACACACAGCCAGCATTTTCTATGACAAAACTGAGACATACTGAGATACAGGCAAAACTACAGGGTAGTAATCAACTTTACCTGACAGCCTTTCAAAAAGTTGCTAAAAATAAACTGATTTAGTAAAGTTTAGACATGAAAAGAGTTTGATTGGGCCTCAGTATCACACTTCACTTTCAACCTATGTTCTGTGTGTTTAATATAAATTGTAAAACTGTTTTAAAATGGTTATTAAATTCCAATTCTGTTTTCTATCTTCTAATTTCTGTTAATAATCTGCAGGAGGGTGAAGAAGGAGGAGTCAACTATGCGGCGCTGGACTTCTCTTCTTCAAGAAAAGCTAAAAAATGGAAGAATAAGCGGGAGCTACCAGATGACAGCATATATTCTGGCATGATAGACTACCAGTAACATGCTCTCCTCATCAAGAATGAATATTTAACAATTTTCATGCTGATATATTATTGTTAGTAGCACTGCAAAATAGATTAGGCTTGAGATGGGACATGTGTTTTGTAATGCTGGCTATTTAACCCTTTAAAGCCGGTCGGAGCGGCACGCTCCGTTTTGCGTAACTATATTTAAATCCCGGTAGCTCTGCAACCATGTGAGCTGGCGCAATAATTTTTTTTGCATATGAAACCGGAGGAGTTGTACTTACATCTTATGCCATCAGCTTGTCCTCGGTCACAGTTTCCTTCAACATATAGCTTTGCAAAAACTGCATAAAAAGCACTTGCAGGAACAAAAACATAATATTCCAGAAACACGCTTTGCCGATCCGATCAGCTGTTCGTAACACTTCCTACGTCCATGTCAGAAGATTTTTATTATTGAGACATTTTATTAATCATTATTGCTGATATACTAAAGCTAAGAGTGTTCATATTTCTGTTTTTACTTAACCACTTGCACAACTGTCTACACTTTGCCTTAAAAAGACTTGTTTTGCTCTCACATTATCTCACAGGAAACCGCCACCCAAAGAGTAAGAAATGACCTTGTAAGAACATAACCTTTTTTGAACATAAGTTCCGAGATCTCACACCTGCCTGTTTGGCTAGGGAATGTTACTTCCTTTCTTGTATGTTTCATGCTGTGTATAAATAAAGGCAGAGAATTGCTGCAGGGTGTGGGCCTCACTTGAGCTCCCACCCGTGCACGTTGAACTGTTACAAGTGTCTGAGTGTTATTTCATTATACCTGATTACTTGATAATATTGTCTCTTATCATTTTTAATGGTCCTCCGAGCCGGAGTGGACATTGATTATTTTCTTTTTCATGCTCCACTAGGAAACCTTCATCAAGTCCTGACGTCGTGAGAAGCCCGCGCTGAAGTCTGTCGACAGCTCCTCTCCAGGCAGAGGATAAAGACCAGAGACGCTATAATTCGATTTCTGGCCAGCGTTCTTATAAAGTGGTCCACGACGTTGGGGGTTGATGGAGCAGACCTAAACAACCACGAAATAAATCAGGTGAATATTTAACACTCACCCACATCTTGCGAAAAATTCGAATAAGAGTTGACGCTGCTCCTACAAGTAAACGCTCGTTCTAAGAGAGGACTGGTAGCTATTATAGGAAGCTCCTACAATGTAAATGCTCGTCCTAAGAGAGGACTGGTAGCTATTATAGGAAACTCTAAATGTAAATGCTCGCCTGAAAGAGGGTTGGTAGCTATTTTAGAGGGAAAAGCGTCATAATAAAAACCTTTAAACGCGCGAAATATTTCTATTTTATTGTTTTGTTGGTGGAATAAGTTACATTTTACAGCACAATAGGGAGGCTGAACTATTCCACCGTATTGTTTGCCGACTGGTGCTCACGTACTGGTGGGACGAGAAAAAGGTTGTGCTTCATCACATAAAATTAACACCGCTTTCAAGGGTAGCTTGAAAGTAGAAGGCTGTGTTAATAACCTCTCTCATCCCTCGTGCCAGAGAAAGCACCACGGCTGTTTGTGTGTGTAAAAGTTAAAAAGCTGTAATTTTCAAGGTACCTAAACATAAAACATTTAAAACAAATTAGTGAAAATGGGTAATAAATCAACAAAACTCACTGCTGACGAGCAGTGGTTAGAGAAAAAATGTCCAGGCGCCGGACAAATTAGTGCAAACAGATGGAGGAATCCAAAAAAGTTTAAATGCCCTGCGTGGGAGGGAAAATGTAATCCCTCTGCAGTGATAACTTTAAAGGAGACCCTCCAAGCAGAATTAAACAATGCAAAAAGTCCTAAAAAGAAAATAAAACGTACTCAAGAGTTAAAATATTTCAAAGCATGGAAAGAGGAGGAAGACAGACGTAGTGAAAAAAGAAAAAGAAAAAGGAAACAACATTACAAAGCCTACAGCCGCCACTTTATGTACCAGCACCGTCAGCACCAGAGCCACAATCAAAAAATCCCTTCACTAGTCAACCTAATCCTAATCCTTATGCCCAAGCCCGAAGTGCATTAAACTGTATGACAAGAAACCCACAGGAAGACATAGGGAAAGACCCGTCAGGCAGGGACATGGGAGGTATTGTAGATCCTCCAGGACCCTCTGGAATTTTTCCAATGATAGCTGCGCCTAATCCCAGATATGGACAGTTGATAGGTGGTGAGAACGCAGAAAGAGATATAAACCCATTTGTGTATGCTTTTAGACCATGGACCCAAGCTGACAGACAAAATGTCGAAAAAGATGTTCCATCTTTAAATGAAGGCTTTCAACAGTGGAGAGACGCAGTGGAACTAATTAGAACTCAATGGGGCCTAAACGGTCATGAAATGCTTCAAGTAGTGCAAGACCTGCTAGGATTGAGAATGGGGACAGTGAAAGACGGTTTTACAGGTGCAGATGACCAAGGAAGACCTCTTGGCCCAGATTCCCTAGATTTAATGAACACCTTGACAGACTTATATGACCGAATTAGGGTTCGTTTAGCCCCCAGAGCAGATTATTCCAAAATAGGAGAAGTAAAACAAAAGGAAGCCGAAACACCATCAGACTTCCTTGATCGGCTACGCCCGGTTTTCCGACAACATTCAGGCCTAGATTATGAAGACCGCCCTGAAAGACCTTACCAACAGCAGTTAAAAAATGCATTTCTAAATGGTCTCCGTCCCGCAGTCAGAGCCCATGTCGAAAAGCACTGGGTGACAATAAACACAGGAAATCTAGCAGACGCCCTACAATATGCAGAGCATGCAACTAGAGTGCTGAAAAAGAAGGAAAAAGGAGGTGTTTTCACTGTAGATCCCGACACAGGTGTCATAGCATTTTCTGGTGGATACAGAGGACAGGGACAAGGACAACACAGAGGAAAGGGACAGAAAAGCAGAGGTTACAAAGGTAACAGGAAGCACAGAAATGAAAGAGACAACCGTTGTTATAATTGCGGAAAAGAAGGACATTTTGCACGAGACTGCAGAAACAAAAAAGAGAATCATAGTGACAGAGAAAGTATGTGACTAGAGCAAAATACTGAAGCTGAACAAAACATTGAGGATGAAACTGAAATCTATAACATACAACAATTACTTTTAGGCTCTGAACATAAACCCACAGTAATTATTCATGTAAACAACGAACCTATGACTATGCTATGTGACACAGGCGCATGTAAAACTGTGTTAAATCAAAAACCACCGAATCTGAAATACTCCAGTAACACCATGATAGTAAAATCAGCATCAGGGCACACCAGCATTAAGTCTTTAACAGAGAGCCTACTGTTAATACATACAGACAGTGGACGCAGCTGCAAAAATCAATGTATATATGACCCATCCTGCCCAGTTAACCTTCTAGGGAGAGACTCCTTAGGAAAACTGCAAATAGGTGTATTGCCAGGGCCAGAAGGCATGTATGCTAAGTTAATGTTGAATGAAGAGCAAAACCTCACTGACTGTCAGATTAATGTGTGTGAAGGGCAGGGAGAGCCGCACTACTACTGGACATTAGACCTGCCCTCACTAGAACCTTTGCAACACATAGCAAATCAATATCTGCGAACCCACTCAACACGGCAGAGCTACACAGAGTATCACAACACACTGAGGTTCAAACAAAGCCCAGGTCATGACCCCATGTATGACTTACAGGTGCATAAACTGGGCCCACAAATGCTTACATTGCAGCACCTATATGTCACTCAAAGTGGTAATGCAGTCTGCTCTGTACTTCAGCCAGAAATAGTGCAACGAGTGAACAGGATGCCTAAACCACATGTATCAGTAGCACACAATGACAGCACTGAGTGGAAAGATTTAGGCCGCGTTCTCGCTCAAGTTGAAAGGGACAGATATGAAAAAACTGAAGAAACACATGAGGGATGGCTTCAAGGTCGAAGAACAGGATGCATGAGATACACATTAGGGTGGGTACTCACTACCCACCCAGCCACCCACATGATTGACAGCACTAATGTATACGTGCAGGAAGATAGTGAGAACTGACATGAACTCTCATTAGAATTACACCCAGAACTACAACAACTGCCCACAACACTGTGGTCCGTAGGACCTACAGATGTAGGATTAATTAAAGGAGCAGATCCCGTTGTAGTAAAAACCACCACAACCTACAGGCCAGTCAAACCACAATATCCCTTAACAGCAGAAGCAAAGGCAGGCATCAGGCCAGTAATTGCAGATATGGAGAAAGCAGGCATTTTAGTAAAAACAACCAAAGTGACCTGTAACACTCCGATCTTTCCAGTGAAAAAAGCAAACACAGGAAAGTATCGCCTAGTACATGACCTCAGAGCAATAAATGACGTAACAGAACAAATCCCACCTGTGGTAGCAAATCCACACACAATCCTAAATCAAGTAACACCAAAAGAGCAATGGTTTTCGGTTATAGACCTATCAAATGCATTCTTCTCTGTACCGCTACATTCTGACTCACAGGCTCTGTTCGGTTTCACCTTTGATAATCAGAAGTATACATATACAAGGTTACCTCAGGGTTTCCAGAACAGCCCCACCCTGTATGCAGAAGCTTTAAGGAAATCTATGTCGCTTTGCACTCTCCCTGCCCCAGGACAGTTTCTCCTGTACGTAGATGACATACTGATCACGGGAAACACACAGGCAGACTGCAAAGCGAACACAATAACAGTATTACAACATTTAGCTGAACAAGGCCACAAAGTCTCACAGCACAAATTACAACTGTGGAGCTCAGAGGTCACATACCTTGGCCACAAGCTCACAAGGGAGGGAAGAACACTGTTAGACAGCAGGAAACTAGCAGTACAGAATGCTCCAAAACCGCTCACAAAGCAACAGATGATGAGTTATTTAGGTCTCTGCAACTTTTGCAGATGCTGGATACCTGAATATGCTCTGTTAGCTCAACCTTTGCAAAACTTAATTTATGGAAAAAATCTAGCACTGAAAGATAAAATAGAATGGACACCAGAAGCAGAAAAAGCATTTAATGATTTGAAACTTGCCCTACAAACACGCACAGTCTTAGCCTTGCCAGACTATGACAAATTATTTTATTTGCATGTAGACGGAGGTGCAGGCTATATGAAGGCCGTTCTAACACAAGCATTTGGGGAAAAACAACGACCACTCGCCTTTTACTCGTGTAAATTAGACTCAGTTGCTTCAGGCTTGCCTACGTGCATACAGTCATGTGCAGCCGCAGCAGAGGCAGTAAAAAAGTCTGCCGACATTGTTCTCGGTCATAAATTAATTATCAAAGTTCCCCATGCTGTAACCTCCATCTTACTGCAAGCAAACTTGTCTTATCTTACACATGCAAGACAGCTCTCATATGTAGGCATTCTGCTATCACAGTCACACATTACAATTGAGAAGTGTGGACAACTAAACCCAAGCACACTTCTCCCCACTTTAGCAGACGGAGAAAAACACTGTTGCATGAAAAAATTAGATGAGGAAACGAAACCACGAGCTGACATTCATAGCACACCGCAACTGACCTTCACTAACATTTTTGTAGATGGCTCAGCATCCAAAAATAGTTTGGGGAGAAACTGTGTGGGCTATGCAGTAACCACAGCTGACAAGGTTTTAGAAGCTAAACCACTAACTTCCTCACACTCTGCTCAAACAGCTGAACTGACGGCTGTCATCAGAGCATGTCAACTACATGAGGGACAAAAGATAAACATATACACAGACAGCCAATATGTTTTTGCAGCAGTACATCATTTTGCAAAAATCTGGCAAAACAGAGGTATGGTTACTTCTACCGGTAACCCTGTGCAACACGGAAATCTTTTAAAACAACTACTAGAAGTTATAACTCTGCCAAAGAAGCTGGCATTATGCAAATGTGCTGCACACCAAAAAGATGACTCTGAAATTACTAAAGGCAACAACTTTGCAGACATAGCTGCAAAAAAGGCAGCACATCAGCCAATAGAAACCTTAATGTCTGAAACCACAGAGTTAATACCACTTGATGTACTGAAAGATGAACAGAAAGCCGCACCCACTGCAGAACAAAAGAAGTGGTTAAAATGTGGCGCACAACTGAAAAATGACTTAATGACCTGTAATGGCAAACCAATATTGCCAAAATCTCTACACAAGACAGCAGCATTAGTGACACATGGCTCGACGCACGTGTCAACAGGAGGGATGATAGATATTCTCTCTAAACACTTCTACACTCAAAATTTCGAAAATTCAGCAAAAGAATTTATCAGAACATGCATGATTTGCCAAAAACACAATGCACAGGGAAATCTCAGACCCAAAAGAGGTCATTTTCCCACACCACCTCACCCATTCCATACAATCCACATGGACTTTATCGAATTGAATGAATGCCAAAATTCGAAATATGCTCTAGTAATTATAGATGTATTTTCAAAATGGCCAGAAATCTATCCAGTAAAAAGAGCAGATGCAATTTCAGTAGCAAAATGCTTATGCAATCATTTCATACCCACATATGGCATCCCTAGCCTGATACGGAGTGACAATGGAACACATTTTGTAAATGACATAATTAGCAAGGTCTCTGAAGCCTTAGGATTTAGCATCAAACATCACTGTGCATACCATCCACAAAGTGCCGGACTAGTGGAAAGAACTAACGGTACAATAAAACAAAGATTAAGAAAATGCATGGAAGAAACAGGAAGGCCATGGCCCGAGTGTGTAGGCCTAGTAAAAATGTGGATGAGACTGACGCAAGGCTCTCAGAAGCTCACACCTTTTGAAATCATTCATGGCAGACCATTTCCACTGCCGATCACAAGCGAGCCAATAGACAAATCAGTAAGGGAAACCACCCTAGCTGAATGGATGACTAAACTGCTTGAAAACAAAGAGATTGTGCTAAACAACCAACTGCCGAGTGATTCTTCTCCAGTCTCTTCCAGGTTGAAACCAGGCGATTGGATCCTGATTAAAGTACTCCACAGGAAAAATTGGAGTTCACCGAGGTGGGAGGGCCCCTATCAGGTGCTGCTGACGACCCCAACTGCATGCAAAATAGCAGAACGACCCTCGTGGATTCATCAGAGCCACACAAAGAAGGTACAGGACACATCAGGCTAAGACGCCAGCTCCCTAGAATCTCACCGGTGCTCTAGTGGTGGAGAGAGGGCTGATTGGGCAAAAAGCCCGCCCTTGATCTTCTCGCCCTAGTCTACGCACCAGAGGTTTTAGTGTGCTTGGTCACCATGAAGACACTGTTCCTGCTATCAGCGATCCTCCTATCACTGGTGGCTCTCTTTGCAATATTCACACTGCAAGGCAGCTACAAAAGAAATCTGAAAAAAAGATGGACACATGACAACTCGCACCTGCGCGACCTGAACCAAGACCACAACCACCCATGGATGAACAACGCGTGGTATAAGTATGTGTACGACAGAACACGCACCGACAACAGCACGGAGTGCTATGTGTGTTCACACATGCCAACAACGGCCATACACGCAACAATATATGGAATGGCACCTCAACTCGATGAAGCAATGTGCATATTCAACAAAGCGATAACTGGCAACTGCTCACGCAGAGATTTGATGACAACAGGACTGGCTCTAAAAGGTCAAAGCACGAAGAAGAAAGACCAAATTCCATGGTGTAATGACACAGATGTTAAACGTGTCATGAAACCAATCTCACAGCAAAGGGTCATATTCAAACAGACAACCCATTGTGCCTACAATCTGACAAACTGGAACTACGCCTGTGACGAAGAACATTGGGTAAACGTCAACGCCAACAACACCAAAAGCAGATCATTCGCCATAGTTCTGCCACCTGACATACAGCACCCAATATGTTTTGCCTTCTCGGACGGAAGCAGAAAGGTCGGACGGAACCTTAACTGCACACAAACCTTTGACATGACCCAATCCACAGGAACATTCACCTTCAAGAATGGAACTTTCTGGGTCCAGGGAGCCGCTTGGGCCTGCGGGCCTAAAACCTACTTCATGCTCCCACCAAACTCCACCGGTCTGTGTGCACCAGTGCTAATTTCAGACCACACCTTCAAGATCACAGCAGAGACACACGCACGCATATCAAGAGCAAAGCGTGAAGTCGCTGAAGTGTTGCCACATGACTCAGTCTACGGATCAGATGTGCCTAAGAACTTCAAGTTATGGACCACCGGTCAAAAAGTTCTCCACTCCCTGTTCCCTTGGGTGGGAACTGGAAAAAACATGCTCAGGATTGAGACACTTGACTACCGATTTGGATTGTTCCTAAATGCCTCAGTAAAGATCAACAAGGCACAAAATGAAGAAATCGACGCAATACGCATTGTAGTGATGCAACACAGAGTCGCACTGGACATGATTTTAGCTGAAAAAGGAGGTTTGTGTG